>NC_047673.1:54380665-55580665 GCF_011762505.2 Arvicanthis niloticus
CAGGCATGTGCCAGCTAGTCAGCTTGATAGTTCAGACATCCTTAGAAGAGTCCAGGGAGGACAAGTGACCAAGCAACACTGATGGCAGAGAGAAGCAAGCACACTGCTCTAGACCCAAGGCTTAAATCCAGCAGGACTTGGCTCCTCCACTTCAGAGTTCCATTTAATCCAATTAAGGCAACTCACTGGTGTTCGGGCTAAACTTACCACAAGCTACAGTGTGCAGAGGGGATGGAGCCTCAACTGAGAGAACGCCTGCATGAGATCAGGCTGTGGGCAAGCCTGTGTGATGTTTTAATTAGTGATTGATAGAGGAGGACCTGGCTCATTATGGATGGTGCTAGCCCTGGGCTGGTGGTCCGGAGTCCTGTAAGAAAGCAGGCTGAGCAAGCCAAGAGAAGGAAGCCAGTAAGCAACACCGCTCTATGGCCTCTGCATCAGCTCCTGCCTCCAGGTTCCTGCCAGGTGTGAGTTCCTGTCCTGACTTCCTTCAATGATGAACAATGGCTTATGATATGGAAGCATTAGCCAAATAAAGCATTTCCTCACCAACTTGCTTTTGGTCATGGTGTTCATCACAGCAACAGAAACTCTAAGATAATCAGACACCCCCTTTTGCCAAAAATAACATTCTTTGTGTCTTTTTCCTTATTAACTATCCAAAGTTGAATACATATTTGTTGAATTTGACTTTTGGTCAGTTATGCTTTGGGCATTCTGTGGGTTTTGTGATCTTGGACAAGCTACTAGCCTCTAGGGTCCTCAGGCTTTCCTTTGTAGTCAACCAGAAGAGCTATGCTCAGGGTAATAGAGAATCCAGTAGGTTCAGGCACTTCAGACAAAAGCACCGTATCGATTAGCACCATATGAGGAGTCTAATCACACATTCCCCCATCTCTCTTCCTGGCTGTGAAGAGAAAACCGGCCTCCCTGGAACATCCTGGAAGAGGGCTCCAGCCTCCCTTTATAGCACCCCCAAATGCTGTTGCCAAACATAGTCGTTAGTCCTTCCTGACTTCATAAAGATCTTTTCAGCATTGAGATGTCAAAAGCCACAACGAACAGCAGATCTCCCCTTTGAAGCAGAGAAGCCTCAGGAAACCCAGCCTCCACCTCCCATTTCACCCCAGTTCCCCACTTACTTTGAACAATCTGCTCTGGGCAGCCCCTCAGGGACACAGCAGAAGTGATACTCTACGCTTTCACACACATTTATGCAAAAGATGCAAGGCATGAGACCTCCACTCAGACAAAATCAGCGTTTCCTGGGAGTGGGAGGAGTGAGGGGCAGGAAGAGAGAGGTGAGAGAGTTCTCGTCACTCAATCTAAGCCAGAAGCTGTGTTCTTACCCCAGCGTCTGGGATTCCAGGCAGGTGTATTCAATGCTGGAAATGAAACTGTGGGCTTCTTATATAGGTGCATGCGTCTAGGTAAGCACTTTACCAACGGACTACATCCCTACCCCACTCAGCTGTAAGATATAAGTGCTGCACACAGAGAAGCAGGCCGATCTCTTGAGTTCCAAGTCAGTCTGGTCTACAGAGCAAGTTCCAGGACATCCAGGACTACACGGAGAGGCCCTGTTTGGAGCGTGCGTGCGTGCATGTGTGTACCAGGCATATTGATCCACACCTTGAATCCCAGCCCTCAGGAGACAGAGACAGGAGGATTTCTCTGAGTTCAAGGTTCAAGGCCACCCAGAGCTACAAAGAGAGAACCTCTCTTAAAAACAAGTTGAGTAAGTGTTAAAAGTAACTAAAGTATTTGGAAGCCGCTTTTGCAGCGGGCTTTTCCTACACAGGTATGGAAATGAAGAATACAGTGCTACCTTTACCTTCATTCTGTATCTGCCCCGTTCTCTTTGGCTAAAGGTATAAATAAAAATCTTTGCCTTAACCCTGAGTCACCTTGGATTCAAGGAAGCACAAAACCTCCTAAGACAGAAACCTAACTCCTACACACACCAGCTGAGAACAGTACCTTGCAAGATGGTGAAGCTGCACCCTGGAGCATGAATGGTCATTTTCCAAGAGCCATATTTGATCCCCTCAAGAGTGACAATGGTGAGGGCTTATGACATTACACAAGCAAGACTGAGACTGGCCAACCAGACATACCTCAACCAGGGCCAATGAATTATGCACGCCTGTGCTCCACCCCAGCCCTTGCTCTACTGAGCATCAGTTTCTGAATGAGGAGCCAGCATTTTCCCAACTCATTTACATGCCCAGACCTGTGTAATTAAATTAATAGCAGAAGGACGACCTCAAGGCCCGGATTCTTTCTAGGGGCTGGAATTAAAGCCTTGAGCTTCCACACCTGGGTTCAGTCTCCCGCCCTGTTCTTCACCGGTCCTGGTTTCTTTCACTTGGATATAGGGGAAACAAGTGGACAGAGTGGAGCCTAGCCTGCTGGGCCTACCTACAAGCTTTTCTTCTGAAAGCCTCAGTAACAACCGCTGAACTTCTCTCTCTTGCCCGGGTGTTTGCTAGCAGTCAGACAGCGGTGCTGTTGGCATCTTGTTTGTACTTGTGCCTGACATCTCCAGGTTCACAGTTCGAAAAAATAAATCAAGGTGACGTTCCAACTCATGAAGCTCAAGACTGTACCTGTTCCTCTACCCCTTTGTTCCCTACACCCTCCATCCCATCCTCCACCCAGCCCAAACCCCAACCCTCCTCACCCCCCACCGCCTGCTCCTCCCCCTCCTGCTCTTCCCACACACACACCTGCTCCTCCCCCAACTTTCCCCTTCCTGAGGCAAAACTCCGTAGGCATCCGTCCTTTGCCTTTCCTTTACTGGAAGGTTCCGTCCTTTGCCTCGTTCCTTTACTGGAAGGTTCCGTGGGCCCCTCCACGCTGTGTCCTTAAACATCACACTGTGTAGTCTACACGGACATCTGGGTTGCTTGACCCCTCACTCTTCCACCTTAGAACCACTACCTTGTATTTGACTTCCTTTCGGTTCCACTGAGGCACAGGCAGGACACAGATCACGGACCCAGGACAGAGCTTATGAAGGAAGGAGACCTTAAGACACAGGGACAAGTAGAGCTTTCTTCCCAAGACGCTGTCCCTCCTGGCCCATATCACTAGCTCAGTCTCATGAGTGTTTGGACTCACAAGCCCGAGCCTCCAGGCCCAGTGTGGCCTCTCTTTAATATGGCTTGTAGTAGTGGCCAAGGATACTTTGTTCTTAGAGCCCCTCAGAAAGCCTTCAGTTACTATGTGGAAGGAAAAAAAATCAACGGCCAAAAATAAAACAAATCTCAACACATTTCGAGGAATTCAGTTTATTCTAAATACTTAACACCTGACTCCAGGCCCCTGGCCCTCCTTAAAGCTGACCACTGCCAACCCTTCCTGTGTCTCTTTGATACATGTGTTGCTGGGCCTGCCCCGCTAGCATAGCTGTAGCCATTTTATTCCATGCCCACTAGCTATCTCATATTGCCTAAGACGCCTGCCAGTCATTGATGCAGAAAAAATAACTTGACTCAGCACAGGTCGCAAACCCTGTTGTGTTCTCTGTACGTGATGAGGTTTGTTAGTGAATCTTAAGAAATTCCACAGCCATAAGCTTCACATAGGTCCATCTAATTAAATGTCATTGTGAACTGTTATGTCTAAGATGGCTTGCATCAGGGCTAACCACTGGGCAGCACTTCCTGCACTAGTGGATGAGTTCATTGTGGGTTTTGTAGTTTTAGCTCTTATAAGCTGACCTAGAACAATGTTTGGGGTCATAGCCTCAGCCCCTAGAATTCTGAACTACGGCCCTGATCGATCAGTCTTAGGGTGTGCATTCAGTAAACCATCCATCTGACTGAGATTGATGTTCGTGTGGTTTGTGGGGCAACTCATGAACCCCAACAGTGTGGATACCCCCATACCCATGGGTTCTGAGTTCACAGATCTGACCAACTTCAGATGGGAAACATTTGGAGAAAGCAAGGCTTGGTGGTTTATGCCTTAGAAACCCAATACTTAGTGGGCTGAGGCAGCAGTCCTGAGAAATTCGGGCCAGTGTGAGGAACCAATCACGAAAGTGCCATAACAAAGAAAATATTTTGGAGGCATAAAGTCTCACATACTGAGATGTACATTATTGGTGGGTCAGCCGTGATTTTCATGTCATGTAGGCTGCATTAGTTATTATAAGCCATGCTGAAATGTTAGAAGGTTGTGAAAGAGTTTATGCAAACCTTTCATTTTATGTAGTCTGACTTTGGACTCCTGATCTTCCTGCCTGAGATTCCTGTTCACTGGGATTAAAGGCACTGGCTTGAGTCTCACTCTGTTATTTTATGTAAGGGCCTTGGATATCCAAGATCTGAGTACTGGGAGGAAGTCCTGTAGCTAATTCTCTGGGAACCTCTTTAAATGACTATGTATAAACCTCACAGAATGCTAAGTTCCACAGCCTGTAGCTGACAGAAATGACTGGTCTCCTGGCTTTTATGTCAATCGATGATCAGTGATTTTTTTTTTTTTCTTCTTGTATTATGGACTCTTTGTTGGTCCGGCTCATTGCTTTCCAGACTTCCTCATTTCTTTTTAAAATGTTCTACCACACAGAAATCAATGCCATGGAAGCATACGTGTAACAGGAGGCAGCTTGTCTCAAAAATAACACACAGGGGTGATAGGCGGCTGAGTGAATAGAGGTGCTTACCCTCAAAGTCTGATGACGGGGCTGGAGAGATGGCTCAGGGGTTAAGAGCACTGGCTGCTCTTCCAGAGGTCGTGAGTTCAATTCCCAGCAACCACATGGTGGCTCACAACCATCTGTAACTGGATTCAATGCCTTCTTCACATAAAATAAATAAATAAATCTTTAAAAAAAATTAAAAAAAAAAAGTCTGATGATGGGGGTCTGATCTCTGGAACTCACGTAAAGTTGAAGGAGAGAACTGACTCTACCAGGCTGGGTTTGAACTCAAGATAACTTAGACGAATACGTGCTTGATAGTCTGCCACAAAAGTTAATGCATAAACACTAACTACATAATGTTGAAGATTAGGCCATGTGGATCTATTTGAAGGATAAACAGGAGCTCTGCATACCTTGAAAATTTCTATAAATTTCCATTTATTTTGCTTGACTGTTTAAATAACTAGATAGAAAGAAGCATGGGGTGGTCTCACCATCTTTAGCTAACAAGTTAATTCCGAGACAGAAGGCTTAAAAATTCACAGACTTCTTTGTTATCTTTTTTCTTTTCTTAACATTTTTTTTTTTTTTGCTATGTATCCTAGGCTAGCCTAATAATCAAAGCCCTGCTGTTTGAGGTCGTTGAACTTAGCACACATCTTTACTTGATGATCCACGTCTCATGTTCTTTGCTTTTGTGTTGGAAGACCCTGCTATTAAGGGAGCAGTCCACCCTGTCCAGATAGCTCTCCAAGCTGGGTGCAAAGTGGAGGACTCCCTTCCTCAGTGAGGTTTCTCCTTCTCCACTGCCCTTATCTGGAGGATGATCCTGCACAGAGCAACCTGCAAGCACTGCACAATACAGCACCTAAGTCCCACTCAGCCCTTCCTGCCACATGATAACTAGGTACTGTGTTATGACCAATCAGCCCTTCCTGTCTGTAACCCCCAAACCCTTATATACCCTAACCTTGGAACAATAAAATAGAGCTATCTCACTGAAGCAGTTTCCGGAAGTCCTTCTGTCATACTCATGGCTGTCTAAACCCTGCTCGCTGCTCGTGCTCACAAGTCAGTGGCCAACAACCCCCAAGGAAAAGAGAGCCCCACGGTTTTGTTCTGAGACAGTACTCTGTCACCCAGGCTGACCTGGAACTCCAAACAATCTCCCTGCCTCAACCTCCCAAAGTGCTGGGATTAGAAGCATGTGCTGCCACACCCAGCTCTTCACTCTGCTTCTGATCGACCTCTCCGGACCCTGGTTCCTTTAAAAATATCACAGTGGACGAACTTGTCTGCGGTGAAAGCAGACATGTTTTGTCCTTTGTCCTGGATGCCGGTCATGTTAGCCTTTCCTGGGGTGAAGTGAACCAATCTATCGTCACCCCAGACAGCCCAAAGGATTGATGTCATCCAAGTCTTGCTTGAAGGACAGATTAATTTGATGGGAGTTGTATACAAAGCACAGGTAACCTATGGGTGGCTACGCCATCAAAGAAAATAAGTCGCCATTCCAACCATGATATTACCCACTGGCAGGCACTGGGAGAGCAGCAGGACTTTGCGGGCTTACAGAGTTGCCCACAGAGGCATTAATGTGCCCTCATGAGTGTGCTGCCCACCCCTACCTCCAAGTAGGGGTAACTCCAACTGGTTTGATTTAGACACAGAAATGACCAAGTTGTGCCTAAAGGACACTTTCACAGGATTGCATGTGAGGGTTTTTTATATTCACAAATTAAATTATACAAAATATGTTGTGTGCTTTAAAAAAAACTACAACTTAGACCTGGAGAGATGGCTCAGTGGTTAAGAATACTGACTGCCCTTCCAGAGGTCCTAAGTTCAACTTCCAGCAACTACATGGTGGCTCACAACCATCTGTAATGGGATCTGATGTGCTCTTCTGATGTATCTGAAGACAGCATACACTGTACTTATATATGTAAAATAAATAATTATTTTTAAAAATTAAAATTTGTTGCCGCCAGCAGCAACAGCTGAACTGGGTTCACCTGTAAGAGAGGCTGAGAATAGGGAAACGGGCGGGAAGAGATGAAGCCAAGACAAAGTTCTCTGATCAAGGCTCGAAGTTTAATAATTTGCTTTCACATATAAAGGGGAAGCCTCACCCCCCAGAGTCTCTTCTCAGTTCAGCCCAGAGGCTGGGCGGTTCAGCCCAGGGGTTGGGCAAGGAGATAGCAGTCTGGAAGGTGTCAAGGCTAGCTCAGCAGTCCAGTCTTCTTAGCTCAGGTAGCAGGCTCCAAGGCGCCAAGGCTGGTAATGCAATGCATCTCCTAGGTCCTACTGTTGCTTGGTCTATTGTGGTAAATGACTTTGCAGGCCTGCTCAGGCCTGGGGGAAGGGCACAAAAATTTATTTTATTTGTGTGTATATATGTCTATGAGTATGTGCATGCGTGGTTTGGGTCCCTTCAGCAGCCAAAGGTTATCCTCTATGTCCTCCCCGTGCTCAGCATGGCATGGATGTGCTCACATACAACATACACTTGCTGTTGAGGTCAACTTGGTCTACAAGAGACTACATCAAGCAATTAATCAAAGACCAAGTTGGGGCTGGGGAGCAGGTTGGTGTTGGGAGCCGACTCCTAGCAGAAAGTGGCTATCATCTTCACAGCCATCTCGAGTCATATACCCTGACAAGAGACTTGTTTTTCAACAGCCTACAACAGCTGAACACACTCTGATAAACATCTTGTTTTTCCCACATATCTTGTTTTGCTGTTTACTGCCCCGAGCTGCAAGGCACACGGCACACGTGGTATCCACGCCTGTAAGGCATGTTATATCCATGCCTTCAAGATGCACATGGTATTCACGCCTATAAGGCACGTGGCAAAGTGTATAAACACCCGAATTTCCTTTCAATAATGTAGACTTGATCAGAACCTCTGTCTTGTCTCCATTCTTTGAGTCTCTTCCCTTCCATTCCCACTCTCTCTCTCTCTTGCTAGACCCTGACCCACGGACCGGAGCAGCAGCTCGGGCCGGGACATAGTGGCCCCCAAACTGGGCAGTGTGGGCCTCAACAGGTTGGGAAGGAAAAATTCAAGCATGATGGCTCATCTAATTTCAGCCCTTGGGAATCAGAGGCAGGAGGATCACTACACACTCAAGACCAGCCTGGCCTACAGAGCAAATCCAGGCTTGCTAGAGCTACATATTAAGACCTGGTCAAAAAAAAAAAAAAAAAAAAGTGTATGTGTGTTTGCCTTTACTTAATTTTTTTGAATCACAAGAACATTTTTAGAGCTTAAAAGAAAAGCTTTGGGGCAGGCGAGCCGCTGCCTAGAGGAGGCAAATGGAGGAGGAGAGGAAGGAAAAGCCATTCCACGAAAGCTAGCATGGAGATCAGATCCGTGGCTGGCAAGCGGTGCCTGATGGGAAGGGAGGCATTATAGAGAGCATGAGGAAACCCAAAATGTTCCAAATGTTTGTGGGGTGGCTGTGGTGACACAATGGAACGGGGGGGGGGGGGGAAGGGGTGATGGCAAAAGACATAGACACACAGACACACAGACACACAGACACACAGACACACAGACACACAGGAGGCCCAGGCACACATGCAAGGCAAACCGTTAAGGAATGTGTGCTTACAACAGAGAAATAATGAATAGAAGTTATACTTTTCTGAATATTGGGCAGACTTGCAGCACTGTAACTCTGTAAGCTTTGCCTGTGTGTAGTATTTTTTTTTTAATGAAGAAAAGTTGAGGTTCAATAAAGATATCTTAAGGGACTATAAAGATAGTTCAGTGGAGGAGTCAATGCGAGTGACCTTAGCTGAAATGCCCAACAGTGGGAATATGGACCCTGAAGAGACCACCTCCAGTAGCCAGACAGGCGCCCAGTGGAGGGACGGGGACACTAAGCCACCTACAAACTTTCAATGCAAAATTGGTCCTGTCTAAAAGAAATGCGGGGACAAAGATGAAACAGAGACTGAAGGAAAGCCAACCAGTGGCCAGCCTGACTTGAGACCCCCATCCCATGGGCAGGCACCAATCCCCGACACTATTAGTGATGCTATGTTGTGCTTGCAGACAGGAGCCAGGCATGGCTATTCTCTCAGAGGCTCTACCAGCAGCTGACTGAGACACATGCTGATACCCATAGCCAACCATTGGATGGAGGTCAGAGACCCCTATGGAAGAGTAAGGAGAAGGGCTGTAGGTCTTGAAGGGGATTGCAACCCCATAGGAAGACCAACAGTGCCAACTAACCTGGACCCCTGGGAGCTCCCAGAGGCTGAACCACCAACCAAAGAGCATACAGAGGCTGGTCTGAGCAGCACCCTGCTTCCCCAGAGGGCTGCCTTGTCTGACCTCAATGGGAGAGGATGTGCTTAATCCTGCAGACTTGATGCCCGAGGGTAAGGGGGTGGGGGTGGGGCACCTCTCAGAGTCAAAGGGGAGGGGTAGTGGGAGGGGGGAGGAACTGTGTGAGTGGTGACCAGAAGGGGGCAGCAGTTGGGATGTTAATTAATTGATTGATTGATTATAAAGGGGGGAGATGGTTTAGTGGTTTAAGAGTGCTAGCTGCTCATTCAAAAGGGGTCCAGTTTGGTTATGAGCATCCACGTGTGGTGACTCACAGTCACCTGCAATTACAACTCCAGAGGATCTAACACATATTTTCTGAGCTCTGCACATACATGCCACACTCTGGCATGTGTGCACACAGGTGAACATGCCTGCACACAAACAAAAATGCAGAGTGCTAAAAGGCACTCAGAAGTCACCCACACAGGAAAGCCTAAGTTGACCTTCTGATGAAGCCAGACAGCCTAAGTGTGGGTATGAGTTCCTAAAGTGAGAACTGCCCGAATAAACTTCCTGTTTTCAGACAGGATCTTCCACATAGCCAGGCTAGGCTGGAACTTGCAGCAATTCCCCTGCCTCTGTCTCCTGCATGCTGGGATTAGGTGTGGAGCACCATGTCCAACCCGTCTGCTTTTTCCAAATGTGGTTCTCAGTTTCACCTATGAAGTAAGTGTGGAAGGAAAACAAGAATCTGGCATGCTTGTCACTTTTTAAAAACTTATTTTTAGTTTTTGAGACAGGGTCTCACCATGTCTCTGGCTAGCCTGGAACTCTCTCTGTAGACCAGGCTGGTCTCTAACACAGAGATCCACCTGCCTCTGCCTCCCTGGTACCGGGATTAAAGGTGTGTGCTACCATACCCCGCATGTTGGTCTTTTTTAATACATTTTGTTTTTCCCACCAAAGTCTTCTATATATACAGAAACATGAAAGATTCATTGAGTACAGCTAATTTATCATGGAAGGCCACTGCCAACATTCAAAAGGAATAAGAATTACCAGAACTTTCTGCCACATGTAAGTCACAAACTGCAGGATCAAAATATTTATCCCAACAACTACAAGCAAGCTTTGATTTTTTTGGGTTTTTTTTTTTTCTTTTCTTTTTTTTGGTTTTGGTTGGTTGGTTTTTGTTTGTGTGTTTGTTTGTTTGAGCCTGGGTCTCTCATAGCCTAGGCTGACCTGGAACTGGCTACGTGTCTGAGGAGACTCTTCAATATTGGTTCTACCTCCATGAGTGTTGGGCGCACAGCCTTTTATTTTACTGTTTGTGTTGTATTTTATAAGATTTTGCTATAGAACCCAGATTGTTCTGTAACCCACAATCCTCCGACCTCGGCTTCGGAAGCACTGGGATGAAGGCTGGCCCCACTTCACAGGCTAAAGGATAAGGTGTTTAAGAGATGTCTCAGTTGTTATAGAGCTTGCCTTGAAAGCATAAGAATCAGAACTCAGTCCTAGAACACACATTAAAAATCCCAGGCACTGTAGCATGCATATGTCTTCCCAACGCTGAGAAGTGGGAGACAGAATACCCAGGACTTATTAGCTAGCCGCTCCAAGTCAGGAGACCAGCCAAGGGCTGTCAGCTTCACAGAAGTTATGAAATGAGTTAGTTGTCCAATGTTTTTACTTCCTTTTTTTTCTTTGAGATAAGACCATCTGAAGTAGATGGCTAAAGACCTCACTTTTCTCATTTTTAAATCATCGGTGTGCATAATGTCCTTGATTTAGAAAATCAAACACAAGGTTTAATTTTGTTAGGCTAGGTGACATACCAGCACTCAGGACAATATGCCTAACAACAGACCCTACCTCACACAGAGGACCTATCGATACCCAAATCTGTCCTCTACCCTGAACATGTACCCTGTAGAATGTCATGTCCACTTTCCCACACAGGAATACACACATATTGTCTATGCACACCTCAGTCTCCTGCCACAGTATTCTGGCTTTGACAGAATCATCAAGCAATTTCAAACAGATGTGACTTTTGATCTTGACACAGCTTGTTATTTCTGAGGATAGAAGATCAGTGTTTTATAAAGAAGCAAGGCAACCTGTGTGTGCTAGCCTTCTGAAATTTCACGTCTGGCCTGCTCTCCTGGGATGCAAAGGATTCCATTCTGGTCGACGGTACTGGGAAGTCAAAGTGGGAAAGGAGCCCAGATGGACACTGGGTGTGTGTCAAGCCCGCTTTTCTGGATCAGCCCTCGGGCTTCTGGGCAATTGGGAGGTACGCTGAGAGTAGCTTTGCAACCTATAGGCCTATAAGAACTGAGTTTCTGCCAGTGGTGCAGCCCAGAGGATTATGAATATTTTTGGAGTATGAACTGGATGAGCTCTCCTTCTATAATATGAATGACAGGTCTCTTCACTACACTTTCAGGAACTCTTTTACCGGCACCCTTTGGCCTTATTTCTATACAGGAATGGATTCCGAATCTCTTGAAATCTTAACCCACCCCACGCCAGGGTCTTACTTAGTTCTAGGCTAATGTAGCCAACACATTTAAGCTAGTAATTAAGCAAACAAACGAACAAACAACAAAATCCACCACCCACAAGACCCCCCCCCAAGTCTTCTAAATTCAACTACTGAAAACCGGACTGTGTCTTTAACTGTCATTTTCAGTAACTCTAAGAAACATGGTGGTTGCCACTAGTGTGACACACGCCTGTCCCATCCTTAGCACTCCGGAAATTTAGCTACCAAGAGTAAGACAATGATATTTATTCGTTTGCTAGCTTGTATGGGGAGGGGCATGCCCATGTCATGGTTCCCTTGTGGATGACAGATGATAATTCGTGAGAGTTGGCTCTGTCTTTCTACCGTGTTGGTCCCTGGGATCCTGGGAGACTTCCCCGCCTCAAGAAGCTGGGTAAGAGGATCCAGTCTGAGGACACTAAGCCCATCATCCTTTACCCTTCTTTCCATGAATATTCAGTTCCCTGACTTTCCCTGACCTCCTTTATGCCCTTAAGTCTCTTAGTCACCTCTACAAATGCAGGTCCCGTTCAGTGCCAGTGGATTCTTTTCCCTACATCAGTAGTATACTATGATCTGTTGGACTCATTTTACCCAGAGCCCCGCTTTACTTCTGACACTCCCCAACTCCCAACCATTCTACGGGGCTACAGTTTTTCCAAACACAAGTCCATTCCTGACACCTTGCAGATTTCAACCCTGAAATAACTTCTCAGGACTCTAAGATAAGGAGACAGCAGACAACCGAATGAGCAAACCACCCACATCGTTCCAACTTTGCTTCTGGCCACTTTTGGTTAGGAATGCCAAAGTGATGACTTCATGGTGGAATTCTTTTTACAGCCCAGCATTTTAAACAGCATCCCTTCAAACCCAGCACTCTAAGAGACAGAGACAGGAAGATTCTCCTGAGTTTCAGGCCAGCCGAGATACTAAGTGGAACACTGTCTCAAAAACAAAAACAAAACCAATTAACCAACAATAAAACATATAAAGGATGCATT
This sequence comes from Arvicanthis niloticus, assembly GCF_011762505.2. Taxonomy (NCBI): domain Eukaryota; kingdom Metazoa; phylum Chordata; class Mammalia; order Rodentia; family Muridae; genus Arvicanthis; species Arvicanthis niloticus. The sequence goes on from NC_047673.1 coordinate 54,393,160, forward strand.
AAATTGGATAGGCTGGGCCAACGAGATGGCTCAGGGAGTAAGGGTGTTTGCAGCCACACAATACACAGGATCACCTGAATTAAATCCCCAAGACCTGAAACGGTAGATATTTAGAAAACAGTGCTCGATCCGGCTTGTTCCCAGGCAGCTGCCATGTTCCCGCTGCTCCGGCTCTGACTTCGACTCCGGCATGCCAGCGACTCCGGCTCTGCCAACCCACCACGCTGTCTCCACTGAGCCCCAGACAATACCCACCATCCTCGAGGTACCTGGTAGAATGAACACTCTTAAAACGTAAAGATTAGCCAATAGATTTATATATTTGGAAATGCTTGATTAACAAGATGCCCAAACAATTAGAATTGTCACCCAATATCTAACCTTTAGATATAAATTGTTACCCAGGACTGCTTTCAACCCATTGTCTTCCTCCATGGTTGCTAGTCTTTTTCTTCCTTTTCTCCTCCCTTTCCTTTTTCTTTTTCCCAGCTCTCATCTTCTACTGCCCAGTCACTGAGCTCCGCTGAGAACACAATGTAGCAGAATAAATACCCTGCTACAAAGACCCAGCTAAAAGCTGTAAGGAGAAAGACAAGGAGGGAAACTATACCCTAGAAAAAACAAGTAATCTTCTTTCAACAAATCTAAAAAAAGATAGCCACACAAACATAATTCTACCTCTAACCAAAAATAAAATAAAATAAAATAAAATAAAATAAAATAAAGAAGCAACAATCACTATTTCTTAATATCTCTTGACATCAATGGACTCAATTCCCCAATAAAAAGACATAGACTAACAGACTGGATACGTAAATAGGACCCAGCATTTTGCTGCATACAGGAAACCCACCTCAGTGTCAAAGACAAACACTAACTCAGAGTAAAGGGCTAATAAACAATTTTCCAAGTAAATGGTCCCAAGAAAAAGCTGGAGTAGCCATTCTAATATCGAATAAAATTGACTTTCAACCAAAAGTTACCAAAAAAAGATAAGGAAGGACACTTCATATTCATCAAAGAAAAAAATCTCTCAAGAAGATCTCTCAATTCTGAATATCTATGCTCCAAATGCAAGGGCACCCACATTCATAAAAGAAGCGTTACTAAAGCTCAAAGCACACATTGAATCACACACAATAATAGTGGGAGACTCCAACACCCCACTCTCATCAGTGGTCATGGAAACAGAAACTAAACAGAGACACAGTAAAACTAACAGAAGTGATGGACCAAACGGATTTAACAGATATCAATAGAACATTTTATCCGAAAACAAAAGAATATACTTTCTTCTCAACACCTCATGGTACCTTCTCCAAAATTGACCACATAATCAGTCACAAAACAGGCTTCTACAGATACAAGAAGATTGAAGTAATCCCATTCATCCTACCAGATTACCATAGACTAAGGCTGGTCTTCAATAACAACAAAAAACAACAGAAACCTCACATACACATGGAAGCTGAGCAATGCTCTATTCAGTGAGAACTTGGTTAAGAAAGAAATAAAGAAATTAAAGACTTTTTAGAATTTAATGAAAATGAAGGCACAACAAACCCAAAGTTATGGGACACAATGAAAGCAGTGCTAAGAGGAAAACTCAGCTCTGAGTGCCTCAAAAAAGAAACCGGAAACAGCATACACTAGCAGCTTAACAGCACACCTGAAAGCTCTAGAACAAAAAGAAGCAAATAGACCCAAGAAGAGTAGACAGGAAATAATCAAACTCAGGGCTGAAATCAAGCAAGTAGAAACAAAAAGACCTATACAAAAAAAATCAACAAAACCAGGAGCTGGTTCTTTGAGGAAATCAACAAGATAGATAAACCCTTAGCCAGACTAACCAGAGGGCACAGAGACAGTATCCAAATTAACAAAATCAGAAATGAAAAAGGAGATGTAACAACAGAAACCGAAGAAATTAAAAAAATCATCAGATGCTACTACAAAAGTATATTGTTGAGTAAAAGTATTTTGTTGAGTATGCCTATACTCAACAAAACTGGAAAATCTGGATGAAATGGACAATTTTCTTAACAGATACCAAACACCAAAGTTAAATCAGGATCAGATACACCATCTAACCAGTCTCATAATCCCTTAAAAAAAAAGGGTGGGGGGGAGTCATTAAAAGTCTCCCAGCCAAAAAAAAAGCCCAGGATCAGATGGGTTTACTTGCAGAATTCTAGCAGACCTTCAAGGAAGACCTAATACCAATTCTCTTCAAACTATTTCACAAAATAGAAACAGAAAGAACGCTACCCAATTCATTCTATGAAGCCACAATTACACCCATACCTAAGCCATACAAAAACACAACAAAGAAAGAAAACTTCAGAACAATCTCTCTTATGAATATTAATGCAAAAATACTCAGTAAAATTCTTGCAAACCGAATCCAAGAACACAGCAAAGCAATCATCTATTATGATCAAGTAGACTTTATCCCAGGAATGCAAGGATGGTTCAATATTCAAAAATCCATCAACATAATCCACTACATAAACTCAAAGAAAAAAACCACATGGTCATCTCACTAGATGCTAAGAAAGCATTTGGAAATTTCAACATCCCTTCATGGTAAAAAGTCTTGGAAAGATCAGGAATTCAAGGCCCATACCTAAACATAGTAAAAGCAATATACAGCAAGCCAGTAGCCAACATCAAACTAAATGGAGAGAAACTTGAAGCAATCCCACTAAAATCAGGGACTAGACAAGGCTGCCCACTCTCTCCCATCTATTCAATATAGTACTGGAAGTCCTAGCCATAGCAATTAGACAACAAAAAGAGATCAAAGGGATACAAATTGGAAAGGAAGAAGTCAAAATATCACTATTTGCAGATAATATGATAGTATACTTAAGTGACCCCAAAACTGACCCCAGAGAACTCCTAAACCTGATAAACAACTTCAGCAAAGTGGCTGAATATAAAATTAACTTAAATCAGTAGCCTTTCTCTACTCAAATGATAAACAGGCTGAGAAAGAAATTAGGGAAACAACACCCTTCACAATAGTCACAAACAATATAAAATATCTTTGTGTGACTCTGACCAAACTAGTAAAAGTTCTGTATGACAAGAATATCAAGTCTCCGAAGAAAGAAATTGAAGAAGACCCCAGAAGATGGAAAGATCTCCCATGCTCATGGATTGGCAGGATTAACATAATAAAAATGGCCATCTTGCCAAAAGCAATCTACAGATTCAATGCAATCCCCATCAAAATTCTAACTCAATTCGTCATAGAGATAGAAAGATCAATTCTCAAATTCATTTGGAATAACAAAACAAAACCCTGGATAGCAAAAACTATTCTCAACAATAAAAGAACTTCTGGAAGAATCACCATTCCTGACCTCAAGCTTTACTACAGAGCAATAGTGATAAAAACGGCATGGTATTGGAACAGAGACAGGCAGGTAAATCAATGGAATAGAATTGAAGACCCAGAAATGAACCCACACACCTATGGTCACTTGATCTTTGACAAAGAAGCTAAAACCATCCAGTGGAAAAAAAAGACAGCATTTTCAACAAATGCTGCTGGTTCAATTGGCAGTCAACATGTAGAAGAAAGCAAATTGATCCATTCTTATCAACCTGTACAAAGCTCAAGTTCAAGTGGATAAAAGACTTCCACATAAAACCAGATACACTAAATCTAATAGAAGAGAAAGTGGGGAAAGCCTTGAACACATGAGCACAGGAGAAAAGTTCCTGAAGAGAACATCAATGACTTAGGTCTAAGATCAACAATAGACAAATGGGATTTCATAAAATCGCAAAGCTTCTGTAAGGCAAAAGACACTGTCAATAGGACAAAATGGCAACTAATAGATTGGGAAAAGATCTTTCTCAATTCTACATCTGATAGAGGGCTAATATCCAATATATTAGAGTTCAATATGCTAGACTCCAGAGAATCAAATAACCCTATTAAAAAATAGGGAACATAGCTAAACAGAGAATTCTCAACTGAGGAAACTCAAATGGCCAAGAAGTGCCTAAAGAAATGTTCAACAACCTTAGTCATCAGGGAAATGCAAATCAAAAGCACCCTGAGATTCCACCTCACACCAGTCAGAATGGCTAAGATCAAAAACTCTGGTGACAGCAGATGCTGGTGAGGATGTGGAGAAAGAGGAACACTCCTCCATTGTTGGTGGGGTTGCATGCTGGTGCAACCATTCTGGAAATCAGTCTGGCACTTCCTCAGAAAATTGGACATAGCACTACCTGAGGACCCAGCTATACCACTCCTTGCCATATATCCCAAAAATGCTCCAACATATAACAAGGACATATGTTCCACTATGTTCGTAGCAGCCTAATTTATAATAGCCAGAATCTGGAAAGAACCCAGATGTCCCTCAACAGAGGAATGGATACAGAAAATGGTACTCAGCTATTAAAGTCAATGACTTCGTGAAATTCACAGGCAAATGGGTGGAACTTGAAAATATCATCCTGAGTGAGATAACCCAGTCACAAAAGAACACACATGGTATGCACTCACTGATAAATGGATATTAGCCCAAAAGTTAAAAATACCCAAGATACAACTCACAGACCACATGAATTTCAAGAAGAGGGAAGACCAAAGTGTGGATGCTTCAGTGCTTCTTAGAAGGGGGAGCAAAATACTCACAGGAGGAAATATGGAGATAAAGTGTGGAACAGAGACTGAAGGAAAGGCCATCCAGAGACTGCCCCATCTGGGGATCCATCCCATATACAGTCACCAAACCTGGACACTATTGCAGACGCTGGGAAGTGCTTGCTGACTGTCTCCTGAGAGGCTCTGCCAGAGCCTGACAAATACAGAGGTGGATGCTAGTAGACAACCATTGTACTGAATGTGGGGATCCCAGATGGAGGAGGTGGAGAAGGGACACAAGGAGCTGAGGGGTTTGCAGCCCTATGTGAGGATCAACAATGTCAACCTGCCCTGGGTTCTCGGGGGCTGGACCACTAACCAAAGATTACGCATGGAGGGACCCATGGCTCCGGCCCCATATGTGGCAGAGCAAGGCCTTGTTGGACATAAGCGGGAGGAGCGTCCCTTGGACCTGAGGAAGTTTGATGCTCCAATGTAGGGGAATGCCAGGGTGGGAAAGCGGGAATGGGTGGGTGGGCGGGGAAACACCCTCATAGAGGCAGGGGGAGGAGGGGTTTCAGGAGGGGAGACCTGTTTAGGGGATAACATTAGAAATGTAAATAAAGAAAATATTCAAAAAAAAAAAAATAGAAAGAAACTTAACTATGAGTAACTAAGACTGGCTTTAAACTTGGATCTTCCTGCCTGAGCCTCCAGGGTAGTTGGAATCTGACCTGCTGGCCTGCATGCAGATCCACAAGTGATCGTGCCTTAATTAATTTATTTATAATTAATTTTGAGAGCAAGTCTCACGATGTAGACCAGGCTGGCCTCCAGCTCCCAGAGATCTACCTGCCTCAGTCTCCCAAGTGGTGGGATTAAAGGCGTGCACCACCATGCCTGATTTTTTTTCCCCTTAAAAGCTGCTCCAGAGTCTGAAGAGACCAGACAGCACACAATCTGTGCCCCGATGGTTTCTGCACCTAGTTATGCCCTTCCTATGCTCCTCACCACCCCAGTTTACCTGTAGGAGGCACGAGGGCAGCCCCACAGAAAAGCCGTGCCCAGCACAAAGCACACAGACCTCTCGGTTGCAGATTGACTATCTAGAATTGGCAGGGGAAAAGATCTGTGCCTACCCAGTGGGCCTGGATAAAGACCAGCAGCTGCTTTGATAATGAGGTCCTTATTTGCATTAACAACGCCAAAAAAAAAAAATCTCTCTTGACCTCTGCAAGCATCATGGTATGCCCATGCCAACACACACACATCCATCTCACACAAATACGATAAAAACGTTTTTAAAAACTTAGACAGGCTAGATGGACTGGCCCTGAAATAAGTCTGTAGCTCAGGCGCCCGAGTGGTGACCTACAACCATCTGTAACTCCAGTCCCTGGGGACTCACTGAGCTTCTCTGACCTCCAGGGACACTACACACTGGTCCTGAAAGTATAAAGCTCTGGTTTGAATCCCTAGCAGGAAAATAAGAAAACAAAACAAACAAAAACAAAGCAAAACAAAAAACCTCCCCAAACCAGACATCCATCCGTTATGGAGATCTGATCATTACACATTGACGTTGAAACGTCTTATTGCATACTATAAGTTATAGAACTGGTGCTGGCTGCCAAACCTGATGATGTGAGTTGGATCCCCAGGGCCCAGGTAATATAAACAGGTTAAGTTGTCTTCTGACCTCCACAAGCAGGTTGTGTCCCTGCCGTACAGACACAAGCATGTGAGTCATTTCTGAGTTCGAGGCCAGCCTGGTCTACAGAGTGAGTTCCAGGACAGCCAAGGCTATACAGAGAAACCCTGTCTCGAAAAACCAAAAAAAAAAAAAAAAAAAAAAAAGAGTGTTGGCTGCTCTTCCAGGGGAACCAGAAGTCAATTTCTCACACTCATGACATGTAGCTCCAAAATTATCTCTAACTCGGGTTCCTAGGAATCTAACATGAACTCTAGAGCATCTAGAGCCTATGGACACATAAATACACATAAATACATAAATACAATAAAATGCACACATAAATACAATAAAATCTAAATAAATAAAGCATCAATTTATATATATATATAAAGCTGGTAGCAGCTAGATCCGCAGCTGCAGAGGATCTGGTCTGAGCCGCATCCATAATCAGCGTTGTAATGATTTGAAGAGCACCTCTGGTACTCCCCTGGATTGAGAACTGCCAGCTGTCATCCAAAACAGAAACCACAAGATGGCAGCTCGAAGCTCATAAGTTATAGAGAACATGGCAGAGCCTCACGTCCAAAAAGGAGAGCTCCATCATTGTCGTTGGTTGTCGGTTTCAGCTATGGACGTTAGAGGAAGGAGAGACACCTGGGAAGAAGGAATCTCTGTTAAGGAATTGCTCTGGGCATTTTCTTGATTGCCAGCTGGTGGAGGAGGCAGCCCATTATGATTGGTTACTCAGGGTAACCACTTCAGTGGCAATGAGACAGTGTCACAGACAAAGTGCAAGGTTGGGATTGCCACTCCCTGGCTGTCCTCTGACCCCAAGTGGGCCACAGCATTTGTACGTGCACATGCACATACATTGCACACACTGGTGCACACTATAAGATAAAATTAAAAAAAAAAAAAAAAAAAAAAACCCAAGCACAGGAGTAGGAGGGAGAGTTCAGTGGTTAAGAACATTTACTATTCTTGCCGGGGACACGGGTTTGGTTCCTGGAACCCACATAGGTGGCTCACAACTGCCTGTAACTCCAGTTTCTGGGAAATTCAATACCCTCTTATGGCCTCCATAGGCTCTTGCACTCACTCATATACATAACTAAAGAAAAAAGTCTTTAAAAAAAAAAAAAAAAAAAAAAAGGACAGTAAGGACAAAGCAAGGTAGCTGAGTATAAGGTGCTGGCTGCCAAACCTGATGATGTGAGTTGGATCCCCAGGGCCCAGGTAGTATAAACAGGTTAAGTTGTCTTCTGACCTCCACAAGCAGGTTGTGTCCTTGCCGTACAGACACAAGCATGTGAGTCAATTTAATAACAAATCATTTTAAAACGGCAGTGAGGCAAAGTGGGCTCCATTCCAATTCTCAGGGGTGTCTAAGCACCCTTCCTCATTTGTTTTATGAGACGGGGGGGGGGGGGGTCTCTCTACATAGTCTAGACTGGCCTTAAACTCAAAATCTGCTTGGTTGAGATTATAAATGTGTTTCATGGCACTGAGCTCTGAGATCGGATGTTTTACAGGGAAACTGAAGTTTTGAAATGAGCCGGAGTTTGCAAAGAGTCAGAGACGTGAACATTACATAGCACTGGTAGACACCAGGAGTGTTATTTCTGCTTGGTGCCGGTTATGGAAGTAAGCATTCCATCCTTACACAAAGACTCAAAAAGAAGACACTTCCAGCCGTGAGAACCACATATAGGAATGTGAATGGATCTGCAAGTGATTCCAGGACCTCTCACCAATACTCAGATCCAAGGATATGCACAAAACTCATATCTGGGGTGACTGGGGTGAGCGTGCATGCTCTGAATCCCATCACTCCGAGGGAGATTTGGATGAGCTCAAATTTTGCTTCAGCTATGTATTGTAGATCGAGACCAGCTGGGGTGACATGGCAAGACAAGACACTATCTCAAAAATAATAGTAAAGAGAATGACTCAGGCATGGTAGCTTGTGTTTATTCTTTCGGCTGAAATATTTTCAGTGTTCAGGTGAGACATGAACTTGGTGAATGTGAATGTGGTAGTGTTGGATGCTTCGTGGAGAAAATAATTCCTCAGACCAGAAGCTCTTGATTATTTCTTGAGTAGAGTCTTAACTAGGAGAGCAACCAGAGGTGTTTGGTGTTATCATCATGGAACTGTCCCAGCCAACTAAGAACAGAAGCCCCTTCGACTTCTAACACTGTCGGAGAGTAGACAAGCAAGCAGAGTACAGAGTGCGCTCAGAGTTTAGTTAATAAGATGAGGAGTAGATAGAGAACTAGCCTGACTCCATCTTGGGCTTAAAAGCCATCTTATGCTAACGACAAACTAGGTTTGTTCCTGTTTATGATTAAACCTTTGTTTCTCAACGACTGGGCTACACCCCACCTATAACCTTAACTACAAATGGTTCTGTGCTGCCTGTTCCAGAAATGGCAACCATGTCTGTTTTCAAAACCATTTTGCAATCCTACCTTTGTTTCAAAAGGTTGTTAAGACTATTTGGTCAGGATCACTTGTTTTGACCACCTTGTTACAGCCACCTTGCAATTGTGTCTTTGTTTCAGTAAGTCCTTATGACTAACTTGTTATGCTTATGTTCTGCTCTGGTAGGTCTCCCCCTATTTCGCCCTCCAAATCCCCCATTTGTAACCCCTGCAACCCCTGAGCTCTAAGAACCTTGTCTTCCTCAAATCCAATGCTAACCTTTTGAAGCCCACTTTTAGAGAGAGACAGCTTGTGTGCAGGATTAAAAAAAGCTTGCTTTAAACAATTGCTTGCTTTAATTAATTTGCCCATGATGAGTTGGGTCTTTCTCCTCAGATCTTTAGGACTGACATAGGAAGGATGTAGGGTGAGGAAGGGTGTGGATTAAGTATTAGATGGACTCTGAAGGAAATGAAAGAAACTGTCAAATGTGGGTAACGTAGCTAAGCAGGGAATGTTGAGACAGTGTGGGTGGCTGTGGGTTTTAAGGATTGTTAAAGTCATGGAAGGCTATAGTTAAGTCAAGGGGGAGGGGGGAAAGGATGAAAAGGGAAAGACAGGAATACGGGGGTGGGGGTTTATATAAGATTCAACTGAAGGTAAATGACTTAGATGAAGAGAAAGAAACAGACCTAAAATGTACCTTAACAATACACCAAAGGAAAGCCACCTTGAGATGTGTAATGCAAGAGCTGAAAGTGAACAAGAGAAATTGAAAGATAAAAGAACACCCGTGGGAGGAATTGCTGGCACAGCTGGGCTGAGTTGAAAGATAAGTGCTCAGAGCCCTCTGGCTCTGGTGTGAGGGTGACTGACCTCTTGCAGCCTCAGTATTTTGGGGTATCTCTGTAGCTGTGGGACCTGGAGACCTGCTTCCCAGGTGGTCTCTGGTACTGAAGCATTCTCTGACCTGGGGGTGGGGGAGTAGGGGGGTGTTTGTTTGTTTGTTCTTTGACTGTCTTGACTAAAGTGACCTGGAAGTCCCTGTGTAGCCAGATCTTGAACTCACAGTGATTCTCCTGCCTCTGCCCCTGCCTTTCAAGTGCTGTGGTCACAGACAGACACCATCATGCCCAGCTTGTGGTACCTGTCCTTGTGTGAGGAAGCTTACCTCCCTCTCAGTAATCTTCCCTCTGGAGGTGGTTTTCTTCCAGGTTGTCTGGAGTTTTGTTTCTTATTCCCTTCCTCCCTCCCTCCCTCCCTTCTTCTCCTCCCCCCCCCGCCCCCGCCCCCCCCCCCCCCGCCACCTTCCTTCTCCTGTTCCCCTCTCAGCAGCTTGCTCTTGCTAATGCAGTTCTCTACACTGATCAGCATCCTCAATCTGATATTAGACAGATTCTCACCAAGTCACCAGGCTGGCCTTGAACTCAAACTCACTCTGTAGTAGAGGTATGCCTTTAACTACTTTAATCTGTCTCTCTGTCTCTGTCTCTGTCTCTGTCTCTGTGTCTCTTTCTCTCTCTCTTGTGGGTATTCAATAGGCATACCCTTACCTACATGCCTGTATGTAATGCCAATTGTGTTCCTTGGTTCACCAAGATTTAGGTGAAATCTTCTTTGGTCTGTCTGGGGTGAATAGACCAAATTTTTAAAAAAAACGAAAGGTTTAGTGTTAAAGGTTTAAAACGATCTTTAAACCCAGGAGAGGCAGAAGCAGGTGGATCTCTGGGTGGGATGTCAGCCTGGTCTACACGGTAAGTTCCAGGTTACCAAGACTGCATAGTGAAACCCTGTCTATAAAAGCAAAAGCCCAAGTTTGAGAGATAGCTCAGTAGTTAGGTGTACTTTCTGGGCAATGATGCAGACCAAAGTTGAACATCTGTAACATATAACAAACCACGTGTTCTGCCTACACATACCTGGCACACCAGTCCATGTTGGGCAGAGACAGGAGGATGCCAAATCCCAGTTCCAGACTCAGGGAGAGAACAAGCCTCAGAATAGAGAAAGAACAGCAAAGGATTCCAGTACCTCCCTCTTCTGGTCTCTGCCTGTGTAGAGGTACACTGCCCCCTGCCCCCTGGCCCCTGCCCTCTGGCCCCTGCCCCCTGCCCCCACCTGACACTCCAATTAATACACATAATCTTTAAGAAACACTGCTTGACTGTATATCTCTACAACTGACTTGCCTTCAGTAAGCTCCCACAAATTTCAACATGCTGTCTCCTCTATAGCAGTGGTTACTGAATAGAAAATACAACTTATGACTCCAAACTGCGTGTGCTGGGAATGGCATCCAAGGTTTCCCAAATGACAAGCACATGCTCTAAGTCTAAACTCTCTCCACAGCCTCCTCCATGTGTCTTATCTTGAACATCGGAACTACTCAGGGGGATACTGGGTGGGTCCCCCTCAACCTTCCTCTCAAGACTTTTAACCCTGAGCCCTAGTGTGAACGGGGACCCTGGACTGCCAAGCTTCAGTTTTCCCAGCCTGTAGCTCAGGCTTGAAGGAGACCTCACACCTAGGCTTCAGGTGGGAAAGCCAGGGGCTGCCATCAGAGATGCTCAGCACCACCAGCCTGACGATGGTGCTATGTGTCCAACTGGCCCAGAGAAATATCCTCTTATTCTATATACTAGAACAGAACCAGGCTCGGGCATGCCCAGTGGACCACCAATTCCTTGCAGGTGTGTGTCTTGGTCTCAGCCTGTAGCTCTGAGATGCCCTAAGTCTGAGCTGTAGGGAATACCCCATAGTTCTCCATTGTGCCCAGGATGGGGTTCAGTGAGCACAGACACTGCTGGCTCTGGGGCCTTGTTCTGTATGTGGTACCCAGTTGAATTAGGACCTGCATCCCTGGGACTTAAGTTTCAGATGGTCGTGAGCCACCGTGGGGTGTTGGTAATGGAGACCAGTTTTCTATAAGTGTTCCTAACCCCATCTCTCTACTCTCTTAAGTTTCAGGTCGGTTTAAAAAAAAAAAAAACCACACAAAACAGAACAGAACAGGGTCTGGCAAGGACACTGGTTTCTCTTCCAGAAGATTTGGGAAACTACCAGCCACACAAAGTAGCTCTAAATGCCTTTAATTCCAACCCCAGGGGATCTAAAGCTCTATTCTGGCTTCCTCAGGTACTGCATGCCCATGGTGTGCAGCCGTAGATTCAGGCAATACACCCACACACACAATTACATGACCTTAAAAGAACAAAATCAAAATGTTGTTGTATAGAGCTCGAACTGGCCTCTAGCTCAAAGCCTGCTTAGGTGCTGCCGTTGCACCATCAAGCAAAAGCCTTCAAAACTAAAATAGGCCATTCAACATTTGAAGTCCGTATCTCTTGGAGAGATGTTATTCTGTGGTGCTGGGAATTGAACCTGGGACCTTACCCATACTAGGTAAGAATTCTAGTGCTCAAGTATACTCCTGGCCAAGCCTCATCTACAGTATGGGTCATTATCACAACAGCCTTTTGGTTTTTAGGGGTGTAAGAGTTTTGAGACTATGTAGCCCCAGCCCCTCAAGTACTGGGATTACAGGGGCGTGCCACCGATGCTCAACTTGAACAGATTCCTTCTTTGGCTTGCTGTCACCCAGGCTGGCATCTAACTTTCGGTACTCCTTTAGCTCCTGGAGTGGTTGGCACTGCAAAGTTCCTACCTGTAAGGGAGTTCGTTGTATACATACTGCAGTAGGTGTAAGTGGGGGCGTGAGTGGTGTGTGAGCTCCCTTTTATCCATAGTGGAGTCAATAAAACAGACCACCAACTCAGTCCTCAGCACTGCAGAGAACTGGGTAGTCTGCGGTAGCTCCCTGTGTTCAAGGCTAGCCTACTCTACATGGTGATGCCTCAAAAAATAGAAGAAAGGGAGGGAGGAAGGGAGGAATGGAGGGAGGGAAGAAGGAAGGAGGGAAGGAAGGAAGGAAGGAAGGAAGGAAGGAAGGAAGGAAGGAAACCAGAAGACTGGGTGCACATTTTGATGAGAAATGCTAAGGCAAACCAGTGAGTGTTGGAAGTTCCTACCTTCAAATGCCAGCATGTACTTCTAAATATAGTGACTAGAAGAAACACAGAAGGACCACAAGTTCTGGACCAGCCTGGACTACATATCAACACCTTTAAGAAATACAAAGTAGGCTGCCAAGCCACCAGCACAGCTGTGCCAGAGCCACAAGGAGACTGACCGCCTGACATCCCCCTGCCCCCCTTGCTGGTAGCCTTATATCTAGATATAAAAGAACGAAACAACAAACCCAGACTGTAAAATATAAATAAATAAATAAATAAATAAATAAATAAATAAAATTAAAAAAAAAATCTAAAACCGCTGTCTCAGAACCAGAGGAGAGGTCTGCAGCAAAAGCTACTTCACAGAACCTGGAGGGCAAGGTAAGGTAACTGAACAGGAACCAGCACCTCACTGGGTAAATTTCCATCTTAATGGGCCACCAGGTGGGGCAGTCTACCCTCCTGTGGAATTTTGACCCATTCCAATATTCAAATCCACCAGAGTAGAAGGATGGTTATGAAATGGTTGGGGAAAATTGAGGGGAAAAAGTTTTCAAGGCTGAGAAGAACCTGTAAAAATCTTCTTGGGTTTAAGTAAATTTAGTTCACAAAGGTCTGAAAGAGGTCTTTCAGGGAGACTTTCAGGAAGTAGGGACATGCCCTACATAGGGAACCCGAGATGTTGAGATGGGCAAGTCAATGCCTGAGGCTCTTCAGGCTCCTCTTCCTCCTCCTCCTCTTTTTTCTTCCTCCTCTTTCTCCTCCTTCATCATCGTCAAGTGTAAGAGAAAGACAGTGAAATAATTTAAATGAGATGTAGTGTCTGGAGCAGGAGAAACGGCTTAAACATTTGCTGCTCTGGTAGAGGATCTACACTGGGTTCCCATCGCCCACAGGGTAGCTCACATTAACCATAATTCCAGTTCTGGGGGATCTGATGCCCTTCTCGTGCTTCCAAGAACGCCAGAAAGACAAATGGTACAGACACACATACAGGCAAGACACTCATGTATATAAAAAAAATCAATACAGAAAAGTTAAGCCTGGTAGGTTTTTTTTTTTTTAATTGATGAAACAAGATCTTACTGTGTAGCCTTGGGTAGTCCTGGAAAGTGACTGATCTATAGATCAGACTAGCCTTGAACTCAGAGGTCTGTCTGTTTCTACCTCCTGAGTGCTGGGATTAAAAGCACTTACCACTATTCCTGGAAATATATGAATCTTGAAAGGACATCTAGAAAGCACTGAAAGAAATATTTTTATACCCTTAAAAGATCCAAGAAGAGAGGCAGAGACAGGTGGATCTCAGTGAGTTTAAGGCTAGCCTAGTCTACATAGTGAGGTCCTGGACAGCCAAGGCTACATAGAACATACCTGTCTCAAAAACAAAACAAAAAACAAAACAAATACCCTAAAAAAAACCAAACCAAATACCCTAAACAAACAAACAAACAAACAAACAAAGAAAACTGACATTAAAGACGTGTCACCATGCCAAGCCTGGTATCTATCCACTTGGGATGTGTGTGTGTGTGTGTGTGTGTGTGTGTTTTGAGCTTCTCGTTATGCAGCCTAGGCTAGTCTCAAACTATTTATCTTAATTTTTTTAATTTTAAAGATTTATCTATTTAGTTTTATGCATGTTTTACCTACCTGTTTATGTCGATGCAGGATGGGTCTATGCAGTGCTCACTGCGACCACAAGAGGGCATCAGAACTCTCGAAATTGGAGTTACCACTGTGTAGATGCCGGGGGAACGGAAAGAACTTCTGGTGCTCTTAAACAGGGAACCTCTTTCCAACCCCCAGTTTTCATCCTCCTGCCTTAGCTTTCCAAGTACTATGATCGCAGCCTACAGCGCCGCACCTGGCTAACACTCAAACCGTCAACCAGACTGAAGCAATTTCTCCATCCCGGAAGGAAAAACCCGAGGCTTAAGACCTCCATGTACATGCTGCGGCTTGAGGGTGCCCACATGCCCACATGCACACAAAAATAAATATGTGCAATTTTTTCCTAGGTTAACAAACTACTTCAAATAAAGTCCTGTTCAAGTGACAATGCATAGGGAAAAGCTGATCATGCTTTTTAGGAACTATAACGGGACGAGTCCAGTCTACATGATAAATGCTCACACATTCTCCTGGATCAACTGTCCTTATGCTTTTTTTCTGAGAAAAGATCTCGTGTAGCCCAGGCTGTTTTGTCTCTGTGCCTCCTAGTTCTACCCCACAATGTTAAGATTGTAGGCGTGCACTGGGGATCCAACCCTGACTGTTATACACGTCAGACAAGCATTCTACTGAAGGAGGGAAATCCCCAGCCTCCAGGACCAGTTGCTTTTGATAACAGTTCCTTCCTCACCAGAATAGACAGTCTGTGGCAATCTGACTTTCACTATGTCTCTTTCACTGAGCCTGCAAAGTTTATCACCGTATGAATTCGCTTCTCAGTCAAGAAATATCTTTCACGCCTGTTACTCTTCGATGCTCTGTAATCTTGCTCTCTGACTTCCACCTGACTGTAGCAGATCTGTCTCCTCGCAAGGACACGTGGCAGATTTTTGTATGCAGTGTGAAATGGATGTCTATGAGATGGCGCAAACAGATATGTCAATGTACTTTATGCTGTAGAGGTGGTTTTGCCTTGCCTTTCAACTAGGTCTTCAGGAGCTCAAATCCAAGCCTGCCCTGTTCTATATGGTTTGACCTTTGTTATGTCGCTCCCCCACCCTCCCTTTCTCCTTTCTTTTGTCCTTCTTCTTTTCTTGCCAGGGTTTCACTATATAGCCTAGGCTGGCTTTGAACTCATTATGTATCCTAGGCTGTTACAATAATATTTAATAAGTAAATCCTGATGGCAGGTGGTTTTACTACCCACCCCAAAGCTTTACATTCCTAATTGAAGGACACACACACAGCCTTTATATTTTGATATGTCTTATACAGAGCAATAGCTGGGCCACTTCCTAACCTCCATGTGATTAATCTACTTCCCGCCAATAATTCTTAGTTATTACTTACTAAGTTCTATATTCTACCTTGGCTGCTCTGGACCCAGTTGGGCAGCCCTCTTGGGCTTCACTTTCCTACCTCCTTCACAAGGTGGCTAACCTCTCTGTCCTGCACTGTTCTCAGGCATTCGCCCCACACTCTCCCAGCATGGTGGATCTCCTTCTACTTTCCCTCCCTTTCTGCCCCAAGCCTGGGAAATCTTAAAAGCCCTGCCTCTGTCTGCTGTACCCAGTCATTAGCTGCTGGCAGGGTTTTTTTTGTTTTGTTTTGTTTTTTGTTTTTTGTTTTTTCCAATCAGAACCAACTGGATACAGGGTCCCTCAGTGTCTTACATGCAGATGTGCAGGCTCTTGCACAAACAATTTTGGGGCTCCATATTAACATTAGGCTATGAGCAGCCTTAGGACAAACCCGCTACACTTGGCTGGCCTTGAACTTGCATCTGTCCTCTTGCCTCAGCCTCTCAAGGGCTGTGAACAACAGGTGTGTTACCACAGATGTTGTTACCACAGATATGTGTTACCAGGTCCAGCTAACTAGAACATCTAAATATCCTTTTAAAAAAAAATATTTAGTTATGTATATGTTATTTGTTCTGTTTTCCTGAACATCTGCATGACAGAAGAGGGCATCACACCCCATTATATAGATGGTTGTGAGCCACCATGCGGTTACCGGGAATAGAACTCAGGACCTCTGGAAGAACAACCAGAGCTTTTAACCACTGAACCATCTCTCAGCCCCACATCTGAATATCTTACAAGGGAAATATCTTGCTTCTCTTTTAACTTACAAGTTTAGAACGTTTTTGTTGTTCAAAACTCATTAAAGACTTTAGATTTTCAAATGTGAAGAATGACAACCATTTCTATTTTGGTTTAAGAGTATTTCTACTGCTCCTGTAGAGGGCTGGAACTCGGCTTCTAGCGCCCATGCTAAGAGGTTCACAACAGATTTTTTTGCTGGCTGTTTTGTTTTGGGTTTGTTGTTGTTTTGTGGTGGTGGTGGGTGCTTGGTTCTATTGATTTATTTGTTTGTTTGTTTTTTTGCTAGTTTGTCTTTGAGATAAGGTTTTTATCTGTAGGCCTGACAGGCAGGTCTAGAACTTACTATGTTGCCCAGGCTAACCTCAAACTCACAACAATCCTCCTGTCTCAGTCTCTTAGTTAGGATTGCTGTGAACAGACACCATAAGCAAGGCAACTCTTATAAAGGACAACATTTAATTGGAGCTTAAAGGTTCAGAGGTTCAGTCCATTATCATCAAGATGGGGACATGGCAGCTTCCAGGTTGGTATGGTACAGGAGGCGTTGAAAGTTAGTTCTACATCTTGTTCCAAAAGCAAACAGAAGACTACTTACTGTCTTCTAGGCAGTTAGGAGGAGGATCTCAAAAAGTGATACACTTCCTCCAACACGGCCACACCTCCAAATAGTGTCATTCTCTGGGCCAAGCATATTCAAGCCACCATACTCAGCTTCCAAAGATCTGGGATTATAGGCACTGAGCTACCATACCCCACTTCCAAATATTTGTAATAAACTCTGATAGCAAGCCAAAAACCCATGATAATGCCGGGTTTCCTATTTTCAAAAAAAAACTTTTTTCGTAGTATTATGGATGGTAGATTCTTTTATTTTTTAAACAAAAATGAAGTATTATTTATTTATTTTTTGATGATCCACACATGTAAACAATGTATATCTATTGTAGGTGTAGCCCAGGTTAGCCTTGCTTTAGATGCATGATCCTCTTGCCTTGATTTCCTCAACAGATCCTCCTGACATATGCCAACAACCTGCCAAATTCTTTATGTAAATAACCTCAGGCTTCTTTGTTAATAAATAAGAATGAATGTTTTAGTGGCTTCTCTCATTCTGATATGTGTACTAAGCAAAAATTTCAGCAAACTTGTGAATTTGTACATTTATTTAGCTTTCAAAACAGGGTATCTGCAGGGCAGTGGTGGTGCACGCCTTTGATCCCAGCACTTGGGAGGCAGAGGCAGGTGGATTTCTGAGTTTGAGGACAGCCTGGTCTACAGAGTGAGTTCCAGGACAGCCAGGGCTATACAGAGAAACCCTGTCTTGAAAAACAAAACAAAACAAAAAAACAAACAAAACAGGGTATCCTTGTGTTTCGTAATCTGGCCTCCAATTCCCAGCAATTCTCCTGCCTCAGTTATGTGAGTAATGAATTTACAGGAAAGTGCCACCGTACTAGGCTTGAATTTATAAATTTCTTATTTGAAACAAAATTAAAAATTTGTGATACAAAGTCATCAGTCTTTCAATGAACACAGATTAAGAACAAGTTTGATCACTTGGGAATCCCTGTGGGGGCAGGGGGAACAGTTAAAAGGTAGAAAGAATAGTTTCCTTCGTGATAATCAGATAACCTAAATTCGTAGTGATTTATTTTTTATTTGCATGTCTTCTGATTACTGGCTAGTACCAAAGCTGATCAGAATGATGGCCAGGCATCTATTAGATGCAGATCTGCTCTTTACACGATTTATTGTGTATCAGACAGTGAGTATTTTTATACCATGGTGAACATACAGAGGTCGACTGTAGGAGTGAGTTTTCTTCTTCCAGCATGTGGGCCCCAAGGGTGGAGCTCATGTCCTTGGGCATGGTTGCAAGCACCCTTATCTACAGAACCATCTTGCTGGCACCTCTATTTTCTTTTTTGAGAGAGAGAGAGACAGACAGAGACAGACAGACTTAGTTAACAGGGTATTATGTACCCCTGGCTTCTTGTAACTTGCTATGTTGACTAAATGACCTCAAACTCAGAGATCCACCTGCCTCTGCCTCTTTGGTATTGGCATTAAAGGTGGGGACCATCACGCCTAGCCTCTGGCAGGTCTCTCAATTTTTTAAAAAAAGGTTTGGTTTTTTTTTTTTTTTTGTTTTTGTTTTTTTTTTCAATTCTACATAAGTGTATGTGCCTGTGTGTAGGTATGTGCACTTCAGTGTAACTATGAACGACCCGATGTGGATGCTGGGATCTGAACTTGGGTCTTCTGCCATCTCTCTAGACCATGTGCTAGCTACAAAATAATCCCAGACACAGAGCAGAACTTCAAAAGAGTATCAGCCATTGGCTTTTAGCCAGGTGTGGTAGCACACAAGTATGATCTCAGGATTGGGTAAACTGAGGCAGGAGAATACTTGAGTTTGAGGCCAGTATAGAGTATACGGGGAGATCATGTCTCAAACACACAGGCTGGCAGAAGAGCTGAGGAAAAGGTGCTTGCCTCCAAGTACACAGTGGGAAGAGACAACAGAGAGTTCTTTGACTTCTTTGTGAGTCTGCGGGCATATATGAACCGCACACATACAAATGAGTACACATGAAAAATATACATTAAATAGAAAAATCCTTAAAAAGCCATCGGCTTTTCTTTTAAAAAAATAGCTTTTTTTTTTTTTTTTTTTTTTTTGAGTTCTACATGCATACAACGCATCTCAGTTCTATTTCCCCTCTATATCATGGGCTTCTTAAATTACATGAAAGACCGAGAAATGAACATTTCCATTAAAATGACCTGCAATTACTATTGCACATTTACTTTTATAACGTTAAATGGGTATTGCTCATAAAGATATACTTTCAGAAGCCCTTAACTGAAACAATGTAAAATGGCAGAAGTGCAAATGATCTTTACTTTCTTCCTTCTTGTTTTTTAAATAGGCTGATAGTTCCGATTCCATTCTCCTGCCTCTGTCTCCTGAGTACCAGGATTATAGGTCTGCACCACCATATCTAGGCTACAACTGATTTTAGATTTCACATTAAAAAAAGACCCCAACATATAAAATTGAATAGTTATAGGAATATAAACAAAATTAATTTTTAATATTTTGTTTTCTTCTTCAAGGTAAGTCTTACTATGAGCCCAGGCTGGTCTGGAACTCCGTATGTAGACTAAGCTGACCTTGAATTCAGGTCCACCAGCTTCAGCCTCCACAGCTGAGGAATGTGCTACCTCACTCAGCCTAACTTCTAGTCACTTAAGACAGGGTTTCCTGTAGCAGGATGCCCTCCCCTAGCCCCCCCCCACCCCCAGCCCCCCACAAACTATACAGCCAGAGGTAACCTTGGACCTTCTGATTCTCCTACTTCTACTGTTCTATCTGAGTCTGGTGGCAAGTGTGGACCACACACATATCAATGTTGGCTTGGTAGGTGTTTTGCCATCATTTTTATTTTATTCAGTGCCAACAATTAAAGCAGGCAGGTGCCCTACTGAGTCTCCTCAGTCCTTCTTGAGCCAGTGAGATTGCTCAGTAGGTCAAGAGTCGTTGCCAAGCCTGATAATATTACTTTGACCCATAAGCCCCACATGGTTAGGAGGAAACTGACTTTTGAAAGTTGTCCTCTGAGCTCCACACAATACCACGACACAGAAGCACCCGTCCACACACAATAAACTCATAGTGTTAAAGTAGTTTTCTCTTTAATCCCTGTAAGAATAATATGTGCAATAAAATCATTCATGTGTACATACCGTTAAAATAGAAGCAAAACTGTTCAGGTGAATAAAAGGGACCAGCAGGACGGTGAAGAGAAAGGGGAAAGTACATGTGTGTAAATACATCAGTGTACACGACATACGTGAGTGTAAATAGTGTATCTGATGTCCATGTGGATAAAGATGGTCATAGGACATGATGTACTTGTATGTAAATGCCTTTATGAAACCCATCACTGTGTATAATGCACACATTATATGCAAACAACATGCAGAAAAGCATGAGAGCTTGTTATTCAGACAGGTGAGTGTGCTTTAACCCAGTCTGTTTTCCATTTCTATCATTTTCTTGTCAAAGGAAATCCAGGGAGAGCAGTCTCTGGCTCTGGAAAGCCATCCAAGGTACTTTGAAGCGGCCTCTGTTGCATAGTAACTCCCGCGCTGCCACACTGTTGCCATCCTGAGGTCGTTTTAACCCTTCTTCTGGTAGAACCAAGGACATCAGAGATTTTCTATTTGGAAGGCAAGGGAGAAACAAACACAGTATAGTAAGAGCTGCTGCCCAGAACATCAATTTACGTACACTTAATTTTGATTTACTATCTTCAACGACTTCTAATTTTTGTTTGTATTTCATGCCTGTGGGTGCTTTGCCTGCAGAGGCCAGGAGGCTTGCTTGGGTACACTCTCCAGAGCAGCCAGTTCCCTTAACTTCTGAGCCACATCTCCCTAGCCCCTACAAGTGTCTAATTTAGCAAGCAAGTAACCAAAGTTTCTCTCAACAAGGGAGAAAACAAAAATAGAAGGTGAGGATGCTTCCCCAGAGCAGAGGCCAGGGGACAACTCAAAGGAATCTGTTCTCTCTTTCCACCTTGTGGTACTTAGGGTTTCAACTCAAGTCAGGCATGGCAGCAGGTGCCTCACCTGCTGAACCATCTCACTGGCCCAGTAATAACTGTTTACAGGGGGATATAAACAGATTAGAGGAGGCTGCACAAGACTGAATTGAAAAGGGTGACTGCTGACCGGTCATGAGATGCCAAGATGTACATAAGCAACAGGCACAGGAACGTGCAGATGTATTTGCTTTAGGATGCAGGTTTGTTAGCATTTAAACCCCCCATGCTCACATCCAGCCCAAAGAAAGGAAAAAAAGAGGTGGCCCAGATGGAGGACAGGCCATCCCTTCCATGGGGCAAAACCAGGGTAAGGATGAACAGGGCGGAGGGAAATTGGGTTATCTGATAAACTTTTCCCTGTGATATAAAATATGAAACTTAAAAAAAAAAAAGATAAGAATTGGGAATTTGAAGGGAGCAGAAAAAAAATAAGGGGCAGTTCCTGTGGAGGGCCAAGAAGCCACTTGACCAGAGAACCACAATAGCTTGCCAAACACAACAGACCGGAGATGAAATTAAGTGTTTCCAACTGACTTTGTGGAATTCTCCGACCACAGTAACATTCCACACATTTGTGCCCAGTTCTAACACAGTTCGCCTGGTTTTAATAGGTGACTAATTAAAAAAGAAAAAAAAAATGTCCAAGACACTTCGGAGCTGCGCACAAGGCTTCGTACCCATGGTTCTGGCAGGAGCATGGACCCACAACCCGAGGCTGAGGCAGGAGTGCCACTCACACCCAGGAATTCAAGGTCAGCCAGGACACACAGAAAAAAAAAGCATAGAGAAAGATGCAGCGGTGCCTGCTTGTAAACATAGTGAGTATGTGTTCTGTGAGTAGGAGACCAGTCAGAAGACACAGCAACGCCCTCTGTCCCCCAACACACACACACACACACACACACACACACTTCTCAAAGCAAAATGAAATGCGGTAAACCAAAAGTAGCCCCAGCCTGTAATCCGGCAGCACTGTGAGTTTAAGGCAGCCCCGGGTCCACACAAGATAAGCAGAGGAGGGCAACCTGCCTTATAAAGCATTTTCCTCATGTGCCTTAATGGCAGATATTTTTTATATACATATGTCATATGCAAATATAAAACAGCGGCATGTTTATTAGAAACATGTATCACAATGATCTATTTCTATATACATTCATTTTCACTCAAGAGGTTTTATTTATATATTAGATTTGTTAAGGACTTTCTCTGAGCGTGAGCACTGAATTGACTGTAAAAATTAGTCATTTCCAGCTGTGTGTGTTGGCACGTGCTCAGAGTTCCAGCATTCGAGAGGCAGAGGCTAGTGGATTTTTGTGAGCTGAAGGCCAGCCTGGTCTACATAGTGAGTGCCAGGCCAGCCAGGGCTGGATCTTTTTGCGACCCTGTCTCAAAGAACAACAACAACAAAGCCTTTTCTGTGTTAGATTCAGTTCTAATTGTATGGGTTTGCTACAGGTTTTACAGTGCACACAGGAGCCCCTGTGGGAGCTCTTCAAGTCATTTATATTAAGAAAAGGTTTGTATCCCACCATTAAAGTGACAAATATTGTCTTCAGAGGGGCTTCTAACCTAATACTGATAAAAATCTAAAGAAACAAAGTGGAATGTGACAAATAGCTTTAAAGGTCTAAGAACAGCATTCTATGAGATGTGGTGGTGGTAATGTCTATAGTTCTCTGCACTCGAAAGCTTTAATGAGGTAAGAGGAATAGGAGTTTGGGGCCAGCCTGGACCACTTGAGATGTCTGTTGGTGGTGGTTTTGTTTTTTGAAAAGTCGATAATAATAATAATAATGATAGACTAGAGAGATGGCTCAGAGGTTAAGAACACTGGCTGCTCTTCTAGAGGATCAGGGTTTAATCCCAGCATCCACATGGCAGCTCACAATTGTTTGTAATTCCGGGTCAAGGGAATCCAATACCCTCACACAGACATACATGCAGGCAAAACATTTATGCAGATAAAATAAAAATAAATAAAATTTAAAAATAAAATAATAAATCATAGCTAGAGAAATGACTCAGTCATAAGCGCACGTGCTGCTGTTCAGGAGGGACTGAGTTTGGTTTCCAGCACCCACAGCAGGAGGCTCACAACCTGGAGTTCAGTTCTAGCTCATGTGAACAAACCCTCAGATTTACACACACACACACACACACACACACACACACCTAGCCATAACTAAAAAATTAGTAGCTATAGAGATGGCTCAGTGATTAAGAGCACTGGCTGCTCTTCCAGACTACCTGAGCTCCTGAGCTCAATTCCCAGCAACCACATGGTGGCTCACAAACGCTGTTAGTCCGGTTCCAGGAGCTCTGACACTACACACGCTCTTAAACCTTGGAGCCATCTCTCTAGTCTCCATATGAGACCTCAATGAATCAAAAAACCACAACAAACCAACAACAAAACTCAAACAAAAAGAACAACAAAACAGGACTTAGAGATTTAACATGGCGACCCAGGACTTTGTTAGCAAGCACAAGGTCTTGGCTCCTAGAGAGATGGGGGGAGGGAAAGGAAATGAACTGGGCATATAGCACAGTTGAACATTTGCCTAGCAGGCTCGGACCCTGGTTTCCATCTACACCACACACATACACACACACTCACACACATAGTCACACACATTCACTCACACACTCACACAAATACACACACTCACACAAATACACACACTCACATACACACACACACACACACACACACACACACACGAGACCCAGAAGTGACAGAAGGTGTGATACACAGATGTTGAATGAGGGTAGGAGAATCATTCTCAGAGAACATCTACTGGAGGGGATGTGATCCATCTGAGTTTCTGCATGGTAGACAATGGACACACCAGTTTACAAGAACTTCTATGCCAACGGTGGAGCTGGATTTCAATGAAGAATGGAATGAGGAAGACAGGAAAGAACTCGAGGGGGAGGGGTGCAGCAGCTTGGTTAGGAGAGTCAAAATACCACCATTTTTATTCTTATTTTGCTATTCTGAAAAGGGTCTCACTATGTAGACCAGGCTGGCTTGAACCTCACAGAAATCTACATGCCTCTGCTTCCTCAGTGTTGGGATTAAACAAATGCACTACCATGCTTCAAAGAATACCATGATTACTTGAAGAGAAGAATGTGAGAAAAGAGAAGATAAAAAGCACACTTTATTAGGAGTTGGATGGAAGGAAGCTCAGGCTGACCCTGGACTATAGGCTTTCCTGCCCCCACCTCTCGAGTGCTGGGATCATAGATATGAACTACCCTACCTGGTGTCCAAGCATATTTTAAATGTAAAGGGTGATGACAATAATTTATTACCTATATTTTATATTTACTTGCTTCTTATTTTTAGTTGTTTTGAGGCGGGGGGTGGGGAGTATGTAGCCCAGGTTCACCCTGATCTTGTTCAAGTACTGGAATTACATGTGAGGGCTACAAGTGACTTAGAAGCACATTTTGAATGTGCCAAGGAACCTAAACAAAGTTGATGAGAACTATTATTTGTAGGCAGGGTCTCATGTAGCCCAGGCTAGTCCTGGTCCACTTACTTTACCTCCCAAGTGCTAGGATTAGAGGTGTGTGCCACAACATCTGGCTGACAAGAAAGCAACTTTAAATATAATATATTAAAAAGCACTTTTAGCAAGAAAAATCTTTTCATAGCCACTATCTCTGAGAAGTGAAAAACGGGGTACTTTTGCTTTTGATAGTGTTTATAATCGTAGACTACATTTTTATACCATGGAGATGTGCTGTGCTTGTCATAATGGGCATGTGGTTACGAGTGAATGCTTCTCAGTGGAAACACTTCAGTTGGGGGGGGGGGGTATTGGAAGAAGGAAGTCACTGGAACCTTGCACCTCAACCGTCTTTTCTCTCTCACATTATCTCAAAGCTCACATTTCCTGGCACTCTTCTCCTGCCTTCCTACAGGCTGTCTCTTAGAGCAGCAGGTGATGTGAAAGTGTATCTGTGAGGAAAAACAAAATATATCAAGGAGATGCACCGTACACAGCATCTTTAACTGAGTCAATTTTAAAGGCTTACTGTCATGCTGAGGGTTGGCAAGGAACACCATAGGCGCTTTAAACGAGCAGAAGAGAGATAATGGGGGTTCTGTCAGATGAACTACAAGTCTCAACCCCCTAAAGGTTAATAATCTGCAACGTGTCTCCAGTCAATTTGTTTACCTTAGCAACCCTTTGCATTCCTACCAGCTCCTGAGTCAAAGGAGCACGTGGGATTTCATCTAAAGCATGCAGACAATGTGGAGACATGAAAGGAAGGTTTCAATTGGTATCTACTACCTGAGTCCCCGGAGGCTTGCATCACTCAGTCGTCAACACACCTTTGTTACAACATTTACATGTGAAATTGTGACAGCTTAGGTCCCTGGAGAATTGCCCTCAAAGCCAAGGTGGGACTTACAATTGGTGCTGGCAGAGCAGGACCTTGGGAAGTTATCTTAATGTTTACCTTGCCTAGGCTCTTATAATAATTACTGGATTCTGACAGGTGACATCTGTGTCCTGGATGTAGCGCTAATGTAAACACTGGGTAAATGGATGCTGTAACAAGAGCAGGCTATGGAGCCACCAGCTCACTTTTAGAAAGGACCCTTGCTATTAACAGACGTATACTGGTTTTATTCAAATTTCCCTTCGGTTCGTAAACTTGGCGTCTGGGTCAAACTTTCTCTTAACGTTGACCAGTCACATTGCACAGCTTTATCAAGTTCCCTTACTGCCCTGATTTTTATAGTAGGGCGTTTGTGCCTAAAGCCAAGATAAAGGGTGGCTAACTACAGCCTGTGTTTGTATTTTTCAGGGCATCTTCTTTGTATATACTGGAATTCTTTTGCTACTGTGAAACACCGCCCCCACCGCCCGTCTTTGTTATTTATGGAGGAATGCTGGGGTGGGGGTAGGGGTGAATCTGCAACTCCCTCACTCCTCCCAAACACATTTTACTGCTGTTTTCCAAGGTGAGGACAATCAACACACACCAAAGGACAAGGCTTTAACATATTCAGTCCTGTGAAAACCCTTCTCAACCACTGTTCAGTAGCCTTCCAGGGGCCTCTACTGTAAGTTTCCAGGTTCCCCTACCAAACATACTTTTCATCACTTTGATAGCAAAAAGCAGTGTGTGTCAGATATGCGCATAGAAGCCTTAGCTTGCGGTCCCCTCCTCTGATAAATGTTTATTACTGACTCGTTCTTTCTTCATTTCCTCTCTAAGGCGTTCCCTGGGTTTGAAAAGCTCGGATTAAACAATAGACGTAGCAACCATTCTTTACATCAAATGAATAGGCCCATAAAAGCTACAGTCTACAGACCAACTGAATAAGCTAATTTAGCAAATGCCTGTGTGCCTTAACCAGCTTGTGTGTGTGAGTGAGTGTGTGTGTGTGTGTGGGGGGGGGGAGCTATACAATATTTTTCTTTCTCGACATACTTTAAATGAACTAAAGCTAAAATTAATTACAAATAGATGTCTAATTCTCCTTTCTTTTTTTTTTTTTGGAGTGACATGGGCAGCACTTGGGACTAATCAAAGCTAGTCATATACTGTTACTGGAGGGATGTTAGAAAACTCTCTGGCCTCTTAGTGTGAGGACACAGAGGGGGTGAGCAAAATTCTTCTGAAAGATGCAACCATCAAGTCTATTGGTGTGAACAAGGCTGGAAGGCTGTCTGGCTGTGATATTAAGTTAATTTTATACATCAAGCCTAAAGAATTGAGGCTGTCCTGTCATTGCCTTCAAGCCCACGCTGCTCTAAATAGAATATGTGCATGCTCGAGCCGGTGTTTTCTAAATCCCTGTGTAGAGATACTTTTATGCTTACATCGCCCCAGAGCTTGGTTTTCTTTAAATTGTTAAAGTTCTCAAACATGCACAGTGTATTGGCTTCATATAACCATCATCCAGACGCAACAACCATCAGCGTCTTCCTGTTATCTATCCCCCTTCCTTCCTTTCACTCTCTTCTATGGGTAATGACTGGAACTCTTACA
Source organism: Arvicanthis niloticus (assembly GCF_011762505.2). Taxonomy (NCBI): domain Eukaryota; kingdom Metazoa; phylum Chordata; class Mammalia; order Rodentia; family Muridae; genus Arvicanthis; species Arvicanthis niloticus. Next base: position 54,420,315 of record NC_047673.1, read on the forward strand.
CTGTTACATAACTGTAAGTCATGATGCCATCACAACTAGGGCTAACGGTGTGTGACTGAATCGGGCGGGGGAGGCGTGGGGGGGCGGGGGCGGGGGAACCCCTTATGTCCAGAAATACCTCATGGAAAGGGCACTCGAGAATGAAGCGAAATGCATCTCCTGCGAAAGCAGTTGTGTCTGTATAGTTTTCTTCTCCTGGGAAAATTAACTGAAGAAAAGAGAAATAAGGTCAATTAAAAAAAAAAAAAAAAAAAAGAACCATCACGGAATCTGCAGAACGTGGCAGCATCATCGCAGCAAAACTGTTCTGAGGTTGTTTATTATTCCTTCATCTGAGATTAAGCTGTAAACAAATCACTGGGGTACACAGACACCCAGGTACATTCCTAACACCCGTGTTGGCAGTAAGACCTTGGTGGTGACAGGGTGACAACCTCCCGGACATGGTTCTTTCACCGCATTCTCACACTTCTTTAGGGAATTAGTGGCAGTTGTTTTACATTGTCCAGGATATTCTGTATTTTAGAAAACTAGAGATCAGAATTTTATATTTTGGATTGAGTAGCGATTGCTATGGGCAGTAAAGAAGAACTGGCTACCTTCTAACTTTTTCTCCTTGTGTATGTAAAAGGAATGACTTGAATAACCTCAGAGCAATCAAAGTCCCAACTAAAAGCAGCGCTGACTTTTCAGCCAAGATACACCATCTTCCGTCTAACCAAAGGAAGATTTTATCACGTCTGTACTGACACCCTTGGATGTGGCTATTGTCATCTTTTTGCTGAAACTTGACTCTGCAGCTTTATGTTTCAGAAAACTTACAGCTGACACAATCCTTGAAAAAAATTAAAAAAAAAAATTTGACCATACATATCTTTTACATTTTTGCCTTAAACATCATAATGATAAAAACAAACAATAAAAGAGTAATAAATGAATAAATAAATAAATAAATCCTTGTCCCGTGTAGTTAAATAACCAGAGATGGCAGGCAGCCAGTGGACCAGTTTTATCACTTCACATTGTTACATCATGATTTTGGCTACCTCAATTTACAGTGCCCTCCTCCAATCAGCAACATGCATGCCCTCTTGATTAACCTATTTAGATTTTGCATTTTACCTAAAAATCTAGGTTTATTAGTAGACCATCATTCTCCCCTCTATTTACTTGTATGGACAATAGTTTTGAGAATTATTTTCTTAGAAAAACAATTGTAAAATACACAACAATATTTTAAAATGCAGCCACTTAAAAAAAAAAAAAAAAAGCTCCAATAGGATTCCACAATGAGATGGCTAATGTACTTCAGATATCCTATCTATTTCCCTCAGAGCTACTAACTGTAAGTATACTAAATCATTCTCAGTATAAACAGTCACACTTAGAGACCCAGAAGCGCAAACAGGGAAGCAAACAAGTTACCCAAGCCAATTATTTCAAAGACCTACCTGGTTTCTGTTCGCTGATAAAAAGGAGACTCATCGCAAAAATAAAAAATACCCAAAAAAAGGGTTGGAATCTCATCTTTTTTTTCTTTTATCTTTTCTTTTTTCCTTTCTTCTTTTTTCTTTCTCCTTTCTTTTCCTTTTACACACAAATAAACAATAGCTCTCCAAGTAAAGAAATGATCTATAAGTAGCCTGGGCAGTATCTGTCTGGCTCACCCCACATCCTATGGCCAGACCTCAGAGGGCTGCCAGCTGCTCTTTCCTGAAAAGGTTAATGATCACATCAGACAAGGTTACTGGTGCGCGGGGCTGCGGTCAGAGCTCCCAAGCCACAAGCCCCTCCTCCATTCCACTCCGCGGCTCCGCTGCCACTCCCCCTTATTTCCATAAGCAAATATTGGTGAAATGGACCATTCAGGCACGCAGTAACTTCAGCGGGAAGTCTCCTCCAAAAGCTCCATGGAGAGTGACTCCAATTCAATCTGTTTATGAAGAAATATGTAAAACGAGGCATTGCCTGCCTCCTCTACCCTCCATTGCATCTGTTTAAACTTTGCATTGCCCATATTGGTCCCACATGCAGAAATCAGTGGAAAGGACGGGAAGTCTCCCTTTTGTCCTCTTGCAGAAGGAATGCTGGGGCTCTAACTTAAAGATTCCCAAACGCTTTGTATGGACTCCGTGTTGGAGTGCTTCCTCTTTGCCAAGCCGACTACAAAGTAGTGCCTATTTATATTAAATCTCCAAATGGCTTAGTGTGTGTGGGTTCCCACCATCAGAGATTCTTGGAGTTTAGAAGGTTCAGAAATAAATCCGTGAAATGTTTATCTTTTCATTTAAGTGCAGTTTAAAAAGTGGTGGAGATCATTTACATCTGCAAACATCCAAGAGTTTTCAAAACCAAGTTCAGGCAAGCCACCGACATAAAGTCAATGCTCTGCTGTAAACTTGCAAGCGGTGGAGTCTCAGGTAAACCGCATCGCCCGCACAGAGACCAGATTACAGATGGAGAAAGAATGTTGCAGTTTGCCTCTAAACAGTCAGAAGAAACAAAAGGAGTCTAGTTTTTGTCTTGCACACCCACCCGCATCTCCTGTCTAAGGGCTTTCTTACCTGAAATAAAAGGCTGTTGTATATGAGAATTACTGTAATTATTCTAATCCAGAAGGATATGTAGCTATACTCTGAAATATAAATAGACGCAAGCACATGTAAGTGATTGTGAGTTGTCAGGACCTTTGTTCCATTTGGCATTTTTAAAGTCAGGTGGTGGTCACACACAACCTTGGGCTTCTTAAAGGTTTGAAATGCACAAATTGTTTTGATTTTACAAATCAGTCTGCAAAATTTCATATCTGCCTAATTATTGCAGATTATACAAAACTTCAAAACATTTTTTAAAAATTATTTAAGGTCAAGTGTGGTGGCACCTATCTTTAATCCCAGCAGTCAAAAGGCACAGGCAGGCAGATCTCTGTGAGTTCCAGGCCTGCCTGGTCTACACAGTGTAGCCAAGGCTATATAATAGAGTGACCCTTCTCAAAAATAGATGATAGAAGGGATAGATAGATAGATAGATAGATAGATAGATAGATACAACGATAGATACATAGATAGTAAAAATTATTATTAATTAATTAATTTATTTTCTGCAATAATATTTATTATTTGTAAGTCTGAGCACCCTGTATACTTGGTGCCCACAGAGTCCAGAAGAGGCCATTAGGTCCCCTGGAGCTGTAGTTACAGGCTGTAGTGAGCCCCTGTGTGCATGCTGGAATGAACTCAGACCCTCTGATAGAGCAGCTCCCGCCCTTAACTGCTGAGCCATTTCTCTAGACCTGTTTCGTATTTATTGTTGTTGGGTTGTTTTGTTTGTTTTTTTTTAAAGAATATTTTAAGGCATAAACCAGGTGTGATAGCACATGCCTTTAATCCCAGCCCTCAGGAGGCAGAGGCAGGGGGATCTGAGAGTCAGACACTAGCCTGGTCTGCAGAGCAAGTTCCAGGACAGCCAAGTCTACACAGAAAAATACTATCTCAAAAAAACAAAAACCCACAAGCAAAGAATTTTATGAGACTGGAGAGACGGCTGTGTGGTTAAGAGGGCTTGCTGCTCTTCCAGAGGACCCGAGTTCAGATCCTACCAGCCATACTGGGTGGTTCCCAGCTACTTGAAACTCCAGCTCCAGCTGTTTTCTGGCCTCTGCAGGTACCCGCCCTCATGTGTATACATCCATATACAGACATACATATGTATACATAATTTAAAAAAAAAAAACAAAAATAAAAAAAAGAATTTTATGTATGTGTGTGTGTCTGTCTGTTTGTATGTATGTATGCTCTCTCTCTCTCTCTCTCTCTCTCTCTCTCTCTCTCTCTCTCTCTTTCTCTCTGTGTGTATGTGTGTGTGTCTGTGTTTGTCCAAGGAAATGAGAAGGAGGTGTTGAATCTCCTGTAGTTCAAGTTACGGGCAGTTAGTTACATACGACACTTGACACTGGTGCAGAGAACATAGTTCAAGCCTACAGGAGGAAGCAGTTAGTAGTAAGTGGTCTTAACTACTGAGCTGTCGCTTCAGCCCTAACACAGAGTCTATTATAGTTGAAATAATGGCCTAATCTAAAGAGCAAGTGCTGATTTAGGAAGGAAAGAATAATGGTATATAATGTTCCAGTCTTTGGAGCTAATCAGAATGGCATGTGTTACCCAGGGACAGAGGTGGATTTCGCTGTTTTGAGCATGAAAAACTAGAAATAGGTTTACTCTTGGTGGACTTCAATAAAACCATATTTGTCCTCTGTAGCCTCCAAAACTATTGAACACTGCCTCACAAATGGCAGCAAAGTCTGTGAGGTGGCTTAGAGGTAAAGGCTTGCTGAGAAGCCAGACAACCTGAGTTTGATCCCCAAAATTCCTATGGTAAAAGGAGAAAATTCGTGAACCTTATCCTTTTGACATCCAAATGCAATTGTGTGCTCACACACATATGCATAATAAATGAGTTTGTAAATGTTAAAATTCATTAAATAACAACAAACTGCCACATACAGATGAAAATACTGGTTTATTATTTTGAGACAAGGGGTTGCAAAGGCATTGTAGCTTCTAGTTTACAATGCTTTTGGCTCCTGATTCTCCTACCTGCATCTCGATAACAAGTCTGTACCACTCTGTCTAGCTAAATATTTGGAATTTGTGTTGATGGAGTTATAAAGGTTTAGTGATGGACTATATTAAACTTGTGAGATGGTAGACATTTATTTATATAGTTTAAATTATTTCTGAAAAATTGTGATGCTCAGTGGTAGTGACGGTGGTGGTGATGGTGGTGGTGGTGGTGGTGATGGTGGTGGTGGTGGTGATGGTGATGGTGGTGGTGGTGATGGTGGTGGTGTTGGTACAATCCTTTAATCCTAGCACTTGGGAGGCAGAGGTATGCAGATCTCTGAGTTGGAGGCCAGCCTGATCTACAGAGCAAATTCCAGGACAGCCAGGGTTACCCAGAGAAACTCCGTTTTGGAAACCCAAAAGAGAAAAGAAAAAAATGTGTCTAACCACACTTGCCTTCATACATGTACAACAGCACATGAGTATAGAACTGGTGGACCTCTGAAATGCCAGGCACTGAGGAACAATGGCATATGACCAGCCTTTGCGTGGATGTGCGGCAATGGTCAATCATTTATCTTGGAATTGAGCAGCCAGGTGTGGGGAAATGCTGGCAGGAAGGTAGAGTCCAAAGGGTGCCTGTGGCTCTGCACCGCTCCCAGCATGCAGCTGTGTGAAATGAAGAATCTTCCACGCTAGTGCCCACACAGGCCAGCCTCCAGCAGGTGAGCCAAAAGCACTGTCCCTCTGGGCCAGGCACTGTGCTCAATATATTTCATGCCTCACTTCATGGCATCTATCCCAGACACTGAAGTATTTATTATTCTCCCTGCTTACTTGATGAAGGAATTGATACTTAAGAAAGAAGAGTAGATGGGGTCCAATTCCATGATCTGAGTTTTCAGCCATTTTGTTCCAGTTTCTTCTTTAAGGTGCAAATTCTAGTTCCTATTTTAAAAGTAGCTTACTGAAGCCAGTATAAAAATAAGGGTAGGCTGGGCCTGGTGGTATCCACCTTTAATCCCAGTATTTGGGAGGCAGAGGCAGGCAATCTCTGTGAGTTTGAGACCAGCCTGCACTTCAGAGCTAGTTCCAAGACAACCAGGGCACAAAGAAACCTTATCTTAAAAAAACAAAGAATATTGTAAAAATGAGGGTATTTCTTGGATGTGCTAGGGCATACCTTCAATTCCAGTGATAAAAGCAAGAAAGAATTCAAGGCCGTTCTTCACTACATAGGATTTCTAGCTATGTATAGATCCTCTCTTAAAAAAAAAAAAAAAAGATATCCAAATTGTCATCTAGATTTTTATCTACCCCAGCTTAGTGCAACTCTCAGCCTTTATCAGAGAATACCACAGAAGCTTCACCTGCGTTGGAGTGTAGTAGTTCATACAGAGAGTCACCAGGGAAGGAAGTAGACAGAATGTGACTCTGGTGTGCTGAACCCTAAATAAGCCATGTGTATCATCCCAACCCCAAGACTCAGGGAATACAGTAGAAAGAGGCTGGAAAGAAGCCAGAGGTTGGTGGAGAGGTTGTCAAATAGTGTCTTCTGGACATAGCATGACTGATGAGGTCCTGAGCTCACCACAACTGTGGTTATCCACACAAGGCATCCCTCAACATCTCTTCATGGAAGGGAGAAGGGTTACTGGGGCCCCACCCCTCCCTGAGTGACTACTGACCCTGAGGAAAAGGGTACCACTTTCTTCAGTGGTGTAGCTACTCAGAGGTTGTCCGTGATCCAGCAAGTCCTCCCCCTTACCCCACCCCCCACCCCCTGCCCCAGCAATCCTAGCAACCCTAGCTAAACTCACCAGCCATACACAAAGGCAGGAAAACAGGATGAGAACTAGTCAGGAATAAGAAGAACATGGGAGAAGGACAGGGTAAAACAAGGCAATGGGAGTGAAAAAGCCTAAAATTCATTATATACATGAAAGATAACCTCAAAGAATATGGTTTTGAAAGATACGTTAACAATGTATTTCTTGTATAAAGTTCAGTAGAGTTCCTTCAAAATTTATGTCAGTCTAGACCTCAGAGTGTGATGGTTTGAATAGGAATGGCTCCCATAGACTCTCGTGTTTAAAGGCTCGGTCTCCACGGAGTGGTACTATTAGGAGGTGTGGCCTTGTTGGAGTGGGTGTGGTCTTATTAAGGAAGTGCGTCACTGGAGTGTGGGCTTTACGGTTTCAAATGCTCAAGCCAGGCCCACTGTCTCTCTCTTCCTGCTGCCCGCTGGTTCAGTTCGTTTTCCAGCATCACGTCTGCCAGTGTGCCACCATACCTCCATCCTGCCATGATGACAATGGACGGAAGCTCTGAACATATAAGCCAGCCCCAACCAGTTGTTTTTCTTATAAGCAATTATACAACACAGAGTGTGGCCCTATTTGAAAATGGACTCGTTGCTTGTTTTGGTGGCACTCAGGATTGAACTTAGGGCCTTGTACAGGCTAGGCAATTAATCTACCGCTTAACTACGTCCCCATAGGATCTTTGCAAATATAATTAACATTGAAACCGTACGGTAGCAGGGTGACTCCTAAATCCAGTGTGATATCTGTCCTTATAGGAAAAGGGATAGGACATCTATCATACATTAGCACATGACTTTAATCTCATCATATAGGAGATAGAAGCACGAGGATTTCTGTGAGTTTGAAGTCAGTCTGCTTATATAATGAGTTTCGGGACAGTCAGGGCTACATAGTGAGAGATAGTTTGCTGTGAAAAATTCTGCAAACTTGAAGAAATACTTGGAGGGAAAGAAGGAGGAAGGGGAGGAGAAAGAGGCACTCAACGATAAATATGGAGAACACCAGGCAACAGAGGTAGAAATCAAAGCTAAGGGCATTGGCTCACACTGTAATCCCAGAATCTAGGAGTCAGCAGCAGGAAGATATGGTGTACAAAACCAACTTCAGTGACTCATCAAGTTAAAGGCCAGCCTGGGCTACATTAGTCTAGATTTCAGAAACAAGTGCCAGATGAGATTTGAACATGCTGCCACAAACCAAGACATGAATATCAAGGATGCCTGGAGAGATGTGGAACAGGTCCATTGTTTAATACCTGCTCCATCCCCCAAATAATCAGTTCTACTGACCTTGACCTTGGACTTTTGGTCTCTTCAACAACAACAATTTCTATTGCTTTAAGCCACTGAGTTTCTGATACTTTGTTATATCAATCCTAGAAACTGATATAATTCAATATATACATAGATCCTATATATCTATGGAGTCTCTATGTAATTTGTTTTTATTTATTTTTATGCATGACAGCGTCTCATTGTGCACCCCAGGCTAGTCCTGGGTTTGCCATTGTCCAGCCTCAGTCTCTGAATGCTGAGATCAACGATAGACTCCACCACTCTAACCTTGCTACTATTGAATTTAATAGAACCCACTTATTTTATGGTGTTACGTGGTGGTGCATGTGAAACCATCATGAACGTTTTAAACTCCATTTACATAGGAAATAACAAACTCAGAAAACATAGGCACTGGTCCTGAATTAAGCAAGCAAACATAAAGTGAGCATGAGGTCCTGGTCTTTCCAGGACTTTCTGACTCTGTGACTCCTCCTCTTGTCTACTTTTTTATTTACATGTGAACAAGCACTTAAAGTGGCAGGACAGCTTGGGTCAGTTGGTTTTCTCCTTCCACTTTGTGGGTTCCGGAGTTGCACTTGGGTGGTCAGGCTTGGTGGCAAGTGCCCTTATCTCTGAGCCATCTCACTGGCCCTCACTGATTTGTGTGTGTGTGGAGGGGTGTACATGTGTGTGTAGATGTGCCTACTCATGTATACACCAATGATGGCCAGAAGTCTCTGTCAGGGTTTTTTATTCTTATCATCATCATCATTGTTGTTGTTGTTTTGTGTATGGTTCTCGATGTGTGTGGGCACATGGGCATTTGTGGTGGTCAGAGGACAAGTGTGGAATTGGTTCCCAGTTTGTCAGACCTGTGCAGCAATCCCCTTTACTCACTGAGCCATTTAAGCAGGCCTCCAACTGATCTTAATTTTCTACTGGTGTTCTTGGGTTCCAAACTAGCACCCATGAGGGTGCCCTAGCTGATAGAGGGTAGAATAAAAAATGAGAAATGAGTAGTTTTGAAAACTCATGTAATTGAAATGGGCACTCTCCCTGCTTGGCGGAAATGGCAAATTAGTCATGTTGGAGAGATCGTAACATATATAAAATTAGAATATTGAGTGTGGTAAAGACATTTACGCGGTACAATACTTGCTCAAAAACTTTCCCAGGATCTTCTTGGGCACATGTGCTCGCTGAAACAACATTGCTGAGCATAAACGTAGCATCAAGTTAATATCTGAGCCAAAACATATATTTTCTCAAGAACCCATAATGCCAAAAAAAAAAAAAAAAAAAAAAAAAAAAAAAGGGACACACTTTTGAGAATACAAATATCTTTCTAAGCCTCATATATCTAGCAAACCTGACAAAAATAACGTGGTCTGTGCGTATAACAGACTCCCAACTTTGTCACATATAAAAACAATAGTAGTAACATCTGTGAAACAATCGGCTGATTCATATCCAGACAGCTGGTTAGACCGACTAACCAAGGAGCTCTTTTTGTTAGGACGGATACAGTGTAAGCGAGATTAGGGATCCGTACATAATATTCTAGTGAGGGACAAATTAGCTTTAAAATTACTCTGCTGGGGCTATGGAGATGGCTCATTGGTTAAAAGGCTTGTTGGGCAAATGTGGATCAGAGTTTGGGTTCCAGGACTCCTGTAGAATGTAGGACATTGCAGCATGTTCTTGTGAGTCCGTGGCTGGGGGAGTGGAGATAGAAAGACTCCCTGGGGGCTTGCTTGTCAGTTTGCCTGTAGTAGAGAATTTCTAGCTCTGTCTCAAAAATTAAGTTGTTGAGTGTTTGAGGAAGGTTGTCCTCTGGCTCCCACACATACACATATACACATGCTATGTACATATACATGCAACACACATGATGTATCAACTTGCTGACTAAAAGAGAATGTGCTATAGTTAGACATATTTGGGTCTACCCTCATCCTTCATCTTTCCTGCTTGTGACTTTACTGGTGTGCTTTTTTTTTTTAAATCAAAAACAGTCTCAGGAATTTTTGTCATAAACCTCAGTTACTCCTAGGCAATAATTATCATTAAATGATATAAATTACATGATATAAATTACATAATTACACATATAAAACTTCTAACAAACTGTTGAAATTCTTTAGTGGCTTTAAGATATGTGGAATTCTCATCTTTGAATGAGAATTCTCTAGCCTCTGGCCTCTGTGGTATACACACACACACACACACACACGCACAATGCACACACACACACACACTATATATATATATATATATATATATATATATATATATATATATATATCACATATACATACACACACAGACACACACATTCATATTATATGTTGAAACTGGGCACGGTGGTGCACGTCTTTAAACCCAGTGTTCAGTAAGCAGAGACAGGCAGGTCTGTGGGAGTTAAATAGTGTGAGTCCCAGGACAGCCAGAGCTATATAGTAAGACCCTGTCTAAAAAAAAATAAAAATAAAAAAGTAAATAAAAATAAAACAGCTGAAAATTTTAGAGAGTCCCCAAATTCATTTAATAAATGTGAAATGAGCACTTAGTAGATACAGGAATTTTGCTACATTTCATGAGGAAAAACTGAATATGACGAAGCTTTCCTGTCTCAAATATATTTGGGTATGAGGCAGGAGAGATTATACTCTGTGGTTAAAAATGCCCTTCCAGAGAACTGGAGTTCGGTTCCCAGCATCTATCTCAGGTGGCTCAGAATTACCTGACTCTAGCTCCAGGGGATTCTAAGCTTCTGGTTTCTGTGCTTCCCCCTCCACGCCGCCCCCCCCACACACACACACAAATATAGGCCTCCCCACAAATACATGCATATGGCTAATGTAAAATAAATCTTTTTTGCCCCTAAAATAAATCTTTTAAAAATAAAATGTATTAGGTGGTAGGAGCATTTTGCTGCCATTATTGTGTATGTGTTTACAAATTTGGTTTTGCTTTTGAATTTGTGCATGTGTTGTTGAGATAGGCAGAGTCTGTGCGTTCAAGACCAGCCAGGTTACTCAACCCCTGCCTGAAAAGACAATGGATGGACCGAAGAAAGAAATGAAGGGAGTGAGGGAGGAAGGGAAGAAAGGAGAGTAGAGGAGGGGAGGAAGAAGGGAAAGAGGAAGGAAGGGAGGGAGAGAGGAAGGAAGGGAAGGAGGGAGAGGAGGAAGAAGGAAGGAAAAGAAACTGCATGGTCAGGTTAGGCTACTATCTTCTATGTAATTTTGAACATACAGCTACTTTATGACACAAAACCGAGTTTAAAGTCTTCAGACCTGTGCGCTGACGTATCACGTGGTCATTCAGATCCGTGATTGCAGGCTGGGCTCTGGCTTTTTCGGTGCTCACTCAAAGTCGAACAACACCTGGGGATTAAGTTCTTTGTAAAACCCCCCAAGGCAGTGCACACGGATCGGATTACTCTTGCAGGGTTGTGGCGATAGTTAAGGACTTCTAGCTTTGGTCAGCCTGCCCTGTCTCTGCATGCAAGCTGAAGGATGGCTCTTCTCACTGACCATCTGCGGTTTTAGGAAGAACCTGATCAGTTGAGAGAAGGAGACAAAGACTAGGAGACGAGTGATGTCTCCGGTCTGCAGCCGTCTATTCATTAGGAAAGGGAAAGAGTAAAGTGAGTAACACTGAAGAGAAACCCGGTGGCCACGGAGTGGGAAAGAAGAGGAAGGAAGACAAAGGGCAAGCTGGACCGGAAGCTGGGGTGAAGGAATCTCAACAGATTCTTTATTTGTTTGCTTTGGGGGAGATCTACTTTGCAAATGCAATTCCCATACAACAAGGGTGGTGTCTGGTCATCAGAGAGAAGACAAGGCTAAGCAGAGGCCTCTGAGGAAGCTTTAGAACAAGAGTGGTGTTCTCCTGGAAACAATGTAGACTTCAAAACACTCAGTTCTCACACCTCATCATCTCTGTCTGTCTGTCTGTCTCCCTACCTCCCTCCTGCGCATCTCTCTGTGGTCTCTTATAACCCATTGGTCCTGACCTCTTGAATTCCTGGTTCTTCCAAGTGCTGAGAATATAGGGATAAACCACCATTACAACTGCCTGAGATTCTGTCTGTCAGTTTGTGTGTCTCTATGTCTGTCTTTTCCTCCTTGTTTTTATTTGTTCGTTTGCTTATTTCTTTATTTAGAGAGTTTTTCTATGTAGTCCTGACTGTCATGAAACTTGCACTGTAGACCAGGCTGGCCCTAGAACTCACAGAAATCTGCCTCTGCTACCACACCTGGCCTGCCTGAGATTGGTGTCTCTTACAAGGAAGACATACAAAAGAGAGAGAGAGAGAGAGAGAGAGAGAGAGAGAGAGAGAGAGAGAGAGAGAGAGAGAGAGAGATGCGGGATCGCTGCTATACTTTTTGAGGTACACTTTGAACCCAAAGCATGCTAGACATTCTCCCACGTGAGCAACGAACGGCCCATGCCTGTGAGGAACGCCCTTATGTGGAGTTGAGCAAAGACTTGATTTTGCAGTTGATTGAGTCCTGCAGCATCAGAAATTTCTCCACCAGATTGTCTTTGTCCTACAGCCGTTTAGCTTGTGTGCATTTTTATAGGGAATTAAATGGGACAATGGACTACACTGATTCTAAGAATTGGATAAACAAAGGAGCTGAGTAAATGCGTCTACAGTTAATAGACATAAGAGTTTTATTAGAGATATTTAAAATCTAAACATTAAAATATCCTTTCCAGAGGCAGGACAGATGGCACAGCATACAAGAGCACTTGTTACTCTCAAAGAGGACCCGAGTTTGATTTCAAGCACCCACATGGTGGCTCCTAACGATCTATAGCTCCAGTTCCAAGGAATGGAACACCTCAGACCTCTTTGGGCACCAGGCATGCACATAGTACATATACATCCATGCAGGCAAAACATGCACAGGTATCAAATAAATAAAACTTAAAAAAAATTCTTTCCATGATAACAATTTTAATTTGGGAGGGGGGGGGTTGTCTTCCTATGTAGCCCAGGCTGTCTTTGAGCCTGAGACGGGTCCTCCCAGTCTCTGCTGTGATTACAAGTATGATTACAATTATAATAAAATCATTGTTCTTTTGTTATTTGCACTCTTTAGAAATTTTTTAACATTAACATTTAAAAAAAAACTTGATGTTTAAACACAAGGAACTGTTTTTAAGAAATAATTATTTACTTACGTTTCCATGTGTGAGTGTGGGGACTTATGTATGGATGTGAACTATGTGCATGTCCATATGGTGCTCTACAGCTGGGGTACTGGGGATTTTGAGCCTCCATGTGGGTCCTGGCAACCAAACTTGAGTGTGAGGTCAATACTGCTCTTAACCACTGAGCCATGGTTCCACCCCCACAGGAATGTCTGTAATTCAATTGTTATCTTGGGTTGCCAAAACTGCCTGCAGTTTCTTGACAGTTGTCTAAATCAGTGGAAGAATTAAATGTGTGGTGTACAACAGTAACTTGCCTGACCAGTGGGGACAGTCAAAATCATCTAGGCATTCTTCTTTCCCATTTGAGTGTTTTACCTGTAGATTGTTGTTTCTTTGCTTTTGTTCATTTGAGATCGCACATGAGGACCTCGTGTCGCTCAGGTTAATGTGGAGCTACTGATCTCTGGCTGGTGAGATGCTTCATTGTATACGGAGTATTGTGTATGGAGTGTGCCACCATGCCTGGTTCAAACCATAAATCTTTCTGTACTCACTCCATGCTTATAGACACCCAACTCATAAAATGTAGATATGGGAAAGAACGAAACAGTGACCACCTCCTTTGAAATACTGTTATCAACATTTTGGAGTGTTCTTTCCTTTCTTCAAAAATGTCTTTGTTTTGTGCTGTTCCCATCTTGTAATGAATGAATGTCCCTCTGCCCAGTTCTGATGCTTATGTTACTTGTTGAGCTGACATTTTGTATGGAGGGATACTGGCGTAAGAGTGGAAGTCTGGCTACATTTTGTCCCACAATACATAGCCTTAAGACACTCTGCCAAACCTGGTCATGCTTTTAATCCCATTACTAGAAAGGCAGCTGCAGGCTGTCTCTGAGTTCCAAGCCAGCCTGTGTTACATATTAAGATGTGTCTTAAACAAGCAACAAACAAACAAACAAACAAACAAACAATAAATAAATAAAGCACAGGTAATGGTTTCTAGCTAATTGAAAATAGCTCCTACACACACAACTCGAGATCAAGGTTCAACTTCTTGTTAGTTTTCACTCGTTCACAGCAATAAAGGTCATGAATTAAACTGTATCATTGAATAAGAGTCTCCTAAACTTTTTCAACTCCACATTGTGTTACTCAGCAGGAACACTGTTTCTATTTTTCATTACTGTTTCTATTTTTCATTAAGATCTGAAACAAATGTAAATGCTGGGGGAGTCAGGGTTGGGGTGCAACCCAGGCTTCATGCACGCTAGGAAAGCACTTTCCCAACTGAGTAAGACATTACCTTGTTTCTTCTTTTCTTTTGTTCTTCTTTGATACAGGGTCCCCTGTAGCCTAGGCAGGCCTCAAAGTTATATATACTATAACTATATACTTATATATATGCCGAGGGGCTCTTGATTCTCCTGCCTCCACTCACAATTGCTTGGATTAGAAGCATGTACTTCCATACCAGGTATATTAGGCAGGGTTCTCTAGAGTTATAGAACTTAGCTTATGGAATGAATTTATCTCTATCTATCTATCTATCTATCTATCTATCTATCTATCTATCTATCTAACTGTATAAGCTGAAATCCCAAAGAAGTAGGCTTCAACACCAACGAAGGAATGGGTATTCTGGAAAAATGAAGGCAGGCAACTAGAGAACGAACTGCTTATCTTCCATTATCCTTATATAGGCCTCCAGCAGAAGGTATGGTTCAGGTTAGGATCTGGTTTAAAGGTGTATGTCACCCTGCTTCGAGATCTGGACCAGAAGTTCATGTCTTCTAGTGTCAACAACTGGACCAAAGGTGTGTCATCTTCCAGCCTCAAGATCAGGATTATAGGTGTCCACTTCATTTCTAAATTGTAGTTCATTCCAGATATAGTCAAGTTGACAACTGAGAATAGCCATCATGGTTTAAATATTTTTTTTTTATTAAAAGAAATACAGTAAAAAAAAAAAGAATGAATTTCATTATGATGTGTCATACATACATATCTCATAGAATAAAACATCTTAAAGCAGACTTGACTGTTGTCACACAGTAGCCAACAAAACTATTAACAACACAAGTAACTTTATATTTATCTTAGCTACTAAATTCTTTTTGTTTGTTTGAGTTGTTTTATTCTATTTGGGTTTTTTTTTTTTTTTTCTTTCTTTCTGTAAATCAAGTTGTCCGGGAACTATTCTGTAGACCAAGCTGGCCTTGAACTCTTCAGAAATCTTCCTGATTCTGCCTTCCAATAACTAGGATTAAGGCTAGTGATGCTATTTTAGTATCAGACATTTTGAGAAAGCTGACTGTCTTAGTTAAAGCTTCTGTTGTGATGAAATGCCATAACCATAAGCAACTTGGGGAGGAAAGGGTTTATTTCACTCAAAGTTCCATGTAACAGTTCATCAAAAGCAGTGGAGGCAGGAACTCAAGCAGGACAGGAACCCAGAGGCAGGAGTTGATACAGAAACCGTGGATGCTGCTTACTGGCTTGCTCCTCATGGCTTGCTCAGTGTGCTTTTTTATAGAACACAAGACCAGTCCCGCATCAATTACTAGCATGCCTACAGCCTGATCTTATACTGGAATTTTCCCAATTGACACTCCTTCATCTCTGATGACTCTAGCTTGTATCACGTTGACATAAAACTAGCCAGTACATCATACTTATTTAAATGTATTCAACATCATGATTTTACATGACACATTTATTAGCCATCTTTTTATTTTGTTATCTAAACTCTGCCATTTGATCATATGGACATTAATGATTAGTCAGAGAGCACCTAGTTTGATCAATAGTATTGATCTAATTATAAGACAGATATGAAGCTTCCTGTGCTTTCTTGGATGATAACAGCCCTCACCCCATCAAATGGACTTATTCTTGCCATGCCCCATAACTATCCTTTAAAGGACAGCACTTTCCCACTTTGGAATGCAGATAATAATAGATTTTTTCCCCAAGTGGCTCATGCCAGTATCTCTTTATTCCTTTCTACATCGCATATTTGCAATCTGTCCACTAACTCAAGAAGCACTGGTTTCCTGTGAGAAGGCTGCGATGTATTTTCCGGTGGAAAAATAAAATAAGAAAGAGCACTGAAATCTCCACTTCCTCCAGTTATCGGCAGCAGCTGGTCCCAGGCAATGCCACAATCACCCTGATGCTGGGACACACATGAAGCATAGAAAACTTTTTTTTCTTGAGGCATTTACAGTAACGTTCTGTGTATGCAGCAGGAAACACCATCTGCATGTTTCACATGGGAATGGAATTTGTCTTTCTGAGAAGAATTTGGTTAGTTCTGCATGCATTTCTCATTGCTATTTCCCATCTCCTCATTAATTTTAATTCTTGGGTATCCCATTTTATTTCAGTAGAGCGAGTATAATATAGTCATTAAGAACCCTAAGATCTGTAATCAGAAAGATTTGGTTGCAGATTTTAACTCTACCTCAGTAATTAAATGTCACTTGTGTAAGTGGGTATATGGCGTGACAGGAAGGGGTGGAAGAGAGATGAGAGGGACACAGAATGCTCAGGGACCAGGCCTATGAGCTGAGTGCTTGCTTTGTTTCTTAGTGATATGTCCCTTGAATTCAGACTGAAGGGCTAAGGGGCACTTGCCTGGTATGCTCAAGGTCCAAAACTCAACCCCTGGTTCTGGAAGAAAAGCAGGCTGAGAGCCAGAAGGATGACTTTATGGTTGATAGCCCATTCTGCTCTTCCAGTGGTCCTGAGTTCAGTTCCCAGCACCTAAGTTAGGTGCCTCACTGCAGCCTGGAACTCTGACTCTGGAGGATTTGATGCCCTTTTGTGGCCTCCTTGGGTGCCTGTACTCTCAGGCACAACCCCCACACAGACATTCACACGCATCAGTAAAAATAATGAGAATGAATCTTTAAAAATATTAAAATTGAGACAATGGCTGATGGGTGAACTACTGAACTCAAAGAGGATTTAACATTAAAAAAATTAGTTGAAGTATGTGAGGGTGTAGTGTTCCCCTGGAGGTCGGAAGACAAGTGGCGTGAATCAGTTGTCTCGTTGCACTGGGTGGACACAGGAATTCAGGGCATCAGACATCGTGGCGGCTGAGCGTTTTTTGCCAGCCCCGTGACTGTTGTCTTGCAGGGTGCAAGATTTCTTGAGTCTTGCTTACAGGGCTCTCAGTGTCATCTTTTCCTCCTTGATTTGCCCACCTGGTAAGGTGTGAGGAGAGAGTGGAGGCTTGACAGTAAGGTGGCTGAACAGAATGGGTGAATTTTTTTTTTCCCATGATTTCTGAGGTTCTTAACTGACTCGATACTTTGTAACGGATGAGCTAGATATTGTTGGGTATGTCCTCTACCTGAAGGACGCGTGAGGGAGCTTAGCAAATGCTTTCTGAAAGTCAGCAGAGACCTCCCTCCTCCACCCTCTGCTCCCAGAAGCAACCAGGTTCTCTGGTTCCTTCAGGGGTTATGGGGGAGTATGTCTCCCTTCTCCATCGAGCAGGGATTTCACTTCCTACATTTGCCATAGATATGAGATAGGATTTATTTTTTTATTAAATTGTACGCTATTTTGTTGTTATTGTTAGAGTGAGAAAATACAGAGAGGTAACATCTGTTTGATGAGACTTAAAAAAAACCTTCCATTTTATTTTAGTGTGTGTGTATGTATGTTCACACACACTAAAAGGTAAGGTCGGAAAAACTTCCTTGGAGCTAGTGTTAAAGGCAGCTGTAAGTCACTGTACTGGCTGATTCTGTGTCAACTTGACACAAGCTAGAGTCATCAGAGAAGGAGCTTCAGTTAAAGAAACATCTCCATGAGATCCAGCTGTAAGGCATTTTCTCAATTAGTGATCAATGAAAGAGAGCCCAGCCCTTGGTCGGTGGTGCCATCCCTGGGTTGATGATGGTTCTATAAGAAAGCAGGTTGAGCAAATAGCCCAGTAAGCAGCACTCCTCCATGGCTTCTGCATCAGCTCCTGCCTCCAGGTCCCTGCCTTGTTTGAGTTCCTGTCCTGACTTCCCTCAATGATGAACAATGATGTGGAAGTGTAAGCCAAATAAACCCCTAACTCCCAACTTGCTTTTTGGTCATGGTGCTTCATTGCAGCGGTAGAAACCCTAACTAAGACAGCTACCTGTTAGGGTGCTGTGAATCAAGCCAAGGCCCTCTGGAAGAGCAGAAAGTACTCTTAACTGCCTAAGCATCATCTCTCTAGCCCCTTGCTTTGAGACAGGCTGTTAACAACACAGCCCAGGCTGGCCTTGATCTTGTGATCTTCCTGCCTCAGCTCTTGAGATTACAATTCCGTGCTACCGCTTTGAAGCCTGAATTTGAGTCTTTCTTTGGCGTTTGAGATGGAGTCTCGTTAAGCTTAGTGTTGCCTAGAACTCGTACATAGCCAAGGAGAGTCTTGAATTCCTGGTTCTTCTATGTTTTTCTCCTGAGTGCCTAGGTTACAGGTGTCTGCCAGCATGCCTGGCTTTGAATTTGGGTCTCACATTTGAAGACCATGGCTGATTGAAAGAGAAAACATTCTCCCTGTATAGGCTGTGTTCTCCCTGATTGGCTAGTGTGGTAAGAGGCAGTTGTGGCCTCCTGGACCTTTTTGCTGATGCAGCCAAACCTCCAGCCACTCCGAGGAGTTGCTGATGAGATAATTTCCAGGGTACAGAACCCCCACTTTTCATTATAATGGCTTTCAGGCCCATTACTGGTAATAATTTAAAATTGCCCGAATTCATGGCTGAAGGGACATGCTTCTGCTTTTCATTAAGCGTTACTGAACAGGTGCTGAGCGCCTCGCAGCCTTTAATGCCTTGCAGCCTCTGCTAAACCACATTTAAAAGTAAAATGTTGGAATTTCCCCCCTGGTTTCAGCATCCTCGTTAAGGATGGAGTTCAAATTTTAGGATTTGTATATATGGTTTGCATTTGAAAGATGAAATTCTCCTTTTATAGTAGAACAGGCCGGAGTGGAGATAAACCTTTGGGAAAATTGCAAGTTTGTCTTTTTATAGGTGGTTGCACAAAGTTCTGGAAGCCATAGGTTTTGGGTTTTTTGGTTTTTTTTTTTTTTTTCTTTTGTTTTGTTTTTTTCTTTAAACTGTCCTGAGATAAACTGAAGGGAAGACCACTCTGCTGGGTAATGTTTGAAGTGGATGAATTCCTGTCTAGGAGACGGGAGGGAATTACAGCACAAACGAGTCGCACATCCGGTGCATTCATGGAGGGTTAAGCTAAATATTTCAAGCCGTTATTTGCTCTGTTTACTTATGTTTATATGAGGTTAACAACTTCCACAACAGCTCTTTGGGGCCGTTGTTCCCAGGTGTCTTCTGTTTAGCTGTCGAGTTCATTTGAATTACTTTATGAGGAATATTTCAAGTAGGGGTCAAGGGAAGACTGGGAGACCTGGGCTTCTCACACCCTGGGGAGAATTCTTTGTTCTGTCACAGTGGCAGCAATGTAAAGTGGAGGAAATAGGCAAAAATCTTGTGATTGTGTATTCACACAATCTTTATAGGTGGGAGTTCTGCTGCCTCATACACACGAGCTTGAAGTTACAGGTGTGGAGAGGTGAGTCAGTGAGACATCTCTTTGGCTTTTGTATGTGTGCAGAGGTGAGAGGACAACGTAGTGTATTGGTCCTCAATTCCCATCATGTTTAGAGATGGTCTCTTGTTTGTTTGCTTGGCCATTGTATGTATATGTGTGTGTATGTGTATATATGTATATGTGTACACACACACACACGTACATATATATTTGTAAGTTAGGGTTAGGGCCTGGCACTAGTGACACGTGTTTAATCAAGCATTCAGGAGTCAGAAGCGGGTGGACCTCTGAGTGCAAGGCCAGCCCAGTTTATAGAATGAGTTCCAGGACAACTAGGGCTATGCAGAGAAACCCTGTCTCAAAAGGCAACCAAACAACCAAATAAACCAAAGTAGGTTACAAAATATAAACCCATTTTGTTGAAGATTAGAATATATATATAAAGTGTATACAGGAGGTATGTGTGTATCTGGAAAAGTATATACAAAATTTTAACAATATTTGATTTTTGGATGGTAAGAATACAGATTTATGATATATGCTTTTAACATTTTCTCATAAAACATGTTTTAGCATGTAATAAAAAATAATCTAAGTTCAGCCTACGCAGTAAAACATGGTAGATAGTTAGCATGATGAATTCTTTCTTTAGGAAAGCATTTAAAATTATAGTCTGGAAACCAGAGACTGTGTGGTCCACAGTGATTAACTGTTGTATGAGTGACTCATACCGAGGCTTGTTTTTAGAACATTTTTGTCCCTCTGTGTGTACGATTTATATAGGCATATGCGTGCATGTGTGTGCGCTTGTATGTGTGTATGTTTTTATGAGTGAGGATGTTTGCATGCTGTTGAAAGCATGTGGAGATTAGAGGATAACACCAGGCATTGCTCCTCACTTTCCATGGTGTTTGAGCCATTCTCTTGGCCACTGTGAATGCCTGGGTGCATAGCCCACAGCGTTAGGGATTCTCTCTCTGCTTCTCATCTTGTTCACCTGCTTATCCCTACACAGGCACGCAGGGAACACTCGCTGTTGTATCTAGTTTTACATGGGTTCTGGGGATTCTAAATTTAGTGCTTGTGCGTGTGTGTGCCTGTGTGTGTGTGTGCATTGTGTGTATGTGTTTGTGAATGTGTATGTGTTTTTGTGTGTGTGCATGTGTGTATTGTGTATATGTGTGTGCATGTGTGTGTACTTTGTATGTGTGCATGTATGTGCATGTGTGTGCATGTGTGTATGTGTGTGTACTGTGTGTGTTTGTGTGTGCGCGTATTGTTTTACTCATTGAACTACCATCCCTTGAATTCTTTTCTTAACTTGACTCTGTTGTTTTCCCATTCATAAAATAGGAACAGTCACTAAGAAACTGAAGAGACCAGCAAGCTGTGCTGAATTTTTTAACCCAGCCATTTCTGTACCTGTTTTTTTCTTTCTGTCTTTCCCAGACAGGGTCTCGTGCATCCTAGAGTGGTGTTGATTCTTTGTGTAGCCAGAGATGACCTGGAACTTCTGATGCTCCTGCCTTCACCTCCTGAGTGCTGGGGTTACAGGTGTGTGATATCATCGCCCAATCTTTGCAGTGGTAGGGGTCTACCCCAGGGCTTCACACACATAGACAAACACTTTACCAACTGAACTGCCTCCGTAGTCCTTTCTTGTTTCCGCCTATGAGACAAAGTCTCACTCTGAGCCCAGACTGATCTCAGATTCTCAGTAATCTTTCTGCCTCCGATTTCCAAATGCTAGATTACAGTTACAAGACCATACCCGGTTTATACTATAGTTCACGATAAAATTGTCTATAGTTATAAATGATGCAATGGACAGTCTACTTCATATTTTCCTGGGGCAAATACCTAGTCTGCCTTCTGAACTTGCTTTACAATAGGTCAACAAACCATAGCAATGCTATCCTCAGATGCTCTGCCTCGTGTGACAGCATCAGGATCTTGCCTTACTAAAGTTAGAGACCTCAGACTTACTCATCCTGGAGGCTGGCAAGAAGATGGCTCAGAGGGTGAGTGTGTGCTGCTCTTAGAGGGAGCAAGAGTTCGGATCCCAGCACCCATATTGGGCGGCTGACATCTGCCTGTAACTCCAGCTCCAGGAGATCTAAAGATGCTGACCTCCACGGACACCTGCACTCACATACAAACTCCTACACACACAGACAGACACTCATGTATGTGTGCATACGCTTAAAAATAAAGAGAGTGACCCTTCCCATTTCCCTATTCCTGTTTCATATCCAGTTCTCAGATCTAGGCTGAAAGATCCTACTGTCTTTGCCTTCCTCTAGTTCCCTTTGGTGTTCTTGTTTTTGAGACAGGGTCGTTCGTGCTTTGTAGCCCTGGCTGTCCTGGCACTCACTATGTTGACCTACCTATCCTTGCATTCACAGAGCTTGCCTCTACCTCCCCAAGTCTCCTGAAAGTATTACCATACCTGACCATTGATACCTGTTCATTTTATTTTATTATTGTATTTTTGAGGCTTTGATTTTGTTTGTTTATTTGAGTTTCCTTTAGCTACCTGCAATTACAGGCAAGCAACACCATGCTCAGCTTGTATTTATTTATTTCTAAATACAGGGATCATGGGCCAACAAGGTAGCTCTGTGGGTGAGGGTGTTTGCTGCCAAGTGTAAGGACCTGAGTTCCATTCCCGGGTCCCCTATGGTGAAAGGAAAGAAATGATGCTCTTAAGTTGTCATCTGATGTCACAGGTGCACTCAGACACATGCATGGCTTCCCTTCACACAATAAGTAAATACAATAAATATTTTTTAAAATGTGTAGGGATCAGAGGCATAGACATAACCTTTATTTTGTATTTTACCGCATAAGTTTGATTTTACGTTTTGTTTATTTATTTTAATGCACACAAGCTAGGGTACATTTGCGAAGGGCAGAGCAACCATTAGGAGTCATTTGGTAATCTACTATGCATTCAGGGCCCATAAATTCTAAGATTATGGGCTGGAACTAAATAGACTTGATGAAGTCTTACAGTGGACAGGACATTCAGGTTCAGTCTAACTTAACGGGCTTATCTTACAGAGGAGGAACCGAGAGTCTAGAGGGGTTTAGTGATTTGCTGTCATTATCATATCTTACATTGTAGCTCACAGGACAGCTATGAGCTCCCCTCCTGGGCTTTATCCATGGACATTCATCTTACTGCCAAGCACTGACATATTTAGACAAAACTTTTTTAGCCCTTTTTTCTTCCTTGAGCCAAGGTCTTACTTTGTAGTTAATGTTGAACTCTGTGTAGCTCGAGCTGGTCTGAGCTTTTGGTGATCGACTGTTGTGTTAGGGTGACTTCAGGGACACATCATGGCCACTCTAGACAAGGATGTCGTCATCGTCTTTTCAAATCGATGCAATCGAGGAAGTCTAGTGAATTGCTCGAATACTTGAATTCAATGCTACCTTTAACTCAGAGGCACTAGTGGTCATCTGCTCTTTGTAGTTTGTCATCTGTGTGGTTTTTAGGATTATATCTTCAGTCAAAGAACAGGCTGAGCTGTTCACCTTCAAAGCCCCTCAGAAACGCTGATTTATTAAAAAAAAAAAAAAAAAAAAAATAGGCAGCCTGTTACATCAGACTGCAGGCACCAGCCTGAGGCTTGGAGTTTTTGTGTGTGTGTGTAATCAAAGTGCTGAGGATAACTTTTGCTTTCATTTCTTTTTATTTTGTGTGTTCATGTGCCACAGTCCATGTTCCTGGAAGTCAGAGGACAAATTCTGGGAGCTGGTTCTAGAGTTCTGACTTTCAAGCTCAGAAGGCAAGCGCCTTTACCCATTGAGTCATCCCCAGCCTTGACTGTTTTTTTTTTATAGTGGAAAGTAATTAAAGGAGTGAGTTGTGGCTCCATGGTCCTGTTTGTGCTTTCATGTGCCTGAGATTCTAAGTTCAATTCCCAGCACTTAAAAGAAAGAAAGAAAATAAGAATAGCATCTTCTTGCAAGTGCAAATTCTATGAAAGCACAATTTTTTTAGAGGTTTTTAATAAAATGTTGCCAGAACACAGCCATAGGGGTTTTTTTTGTTTGTTTGTTTGTTTGTTTTATTTTGCTTTGTTTTTGTTTCCATTTTTTTCTTAGTATAACAGCAAAGTAGATTCATTTCAACAAAGCTTGAAACATTCTTTGTCTGGTCCTTTTAAGACAAAGTTTGTTCCTTCCTGTATTGCAGTAAAACAACGTCAAGTTTCCCCTCCATCCTAGGGCTTGTGAGATGTTTAGATAGGCATTTCATTAGAACCAGTGTTTTAATATCTTTGAAGACTAAACCAGAGCTAAGTTGCAAAGAACCCAAAATTGGCGGTTCCCCGCCCTCTTCCTTTCTCTTTAAGCTTCAATACTGTGTTTAATGTGTGTATAGTGCTTCCCTCCAAGAATTAAAACTCACAAATGATGTCTGTATCTGGTAGACATAAAAGCTTTCCACAGCATACCAGTAGAAGGTATGTGTTGGAATAATTGGCTAATGAGACATCTCAAGACAGACTCCCTGTGAGACTTAACGTTGCACGCAGAAGGGAGTTTCTCCTCCCACCCTCAGTAACTAAGTCTGCAGCTTCTTCTATTCCATGCTTAGATACTGAAAACAAAATCTTTTACATGGATTTAAAAGCTTAGGGTTGTTAGTCTGGGCTGACAATGAAACAGTCAAGGAACAACTTAAAGTTGAGGTTTTAAGACGTCATGTAGTAACTTTATTTTCAACTCCAATAAAACATACCTAAGAGTGAAGTAAGAAACATAGAACAATACATAGGAGAATATTTGTGTGAAACTGTGTATCCCCACTAAAAGTTCAGCAAATACAACTTAAGACAACGAGGTGATATTTCTTTCTTACACAAAATCACAAAGAATAAAAATTATATTTCCAGAGGATGGTGTCATGGTATAGTGACAACAGATATTAAGATTCTTTCCTGAGAAAAAGTTCATTATTTGACTCAAAAATCTTCCTCCCTTTCTTCTTTTCTTCCTTCCTTCTTTCCTTCCTTTCTTCCTTCTTTCCTTCCTTCCTTTCTTCCTTCTTTCCTTCCTTCCTTTCTTCCTTCCTCGACACCCCCTCCCACCTTCTTTAGCTTTTTGATGTTACTGCTGTATAGCCCAGGCTAGCCTTGAGCTCATGGTCCTCCTGCCTTAGCTTCCAGAATGCTGGGATTATGAATATGCTTACATCCACATCTAATCAAAGAATTTTCAAAAACATATAATATGTCATTCAAAAGGAATTTACCTAGACACTAAAAATTTGGGTACTACTTTAAAAATGATACCAAAAGGGGTATGTGTGTGTGATTTATGTTTTAAATTAAATTCATCTTGGGTTATCTGTTGTTTAAAATGAAGCTTGACCTAACATACTTTGTGTTTTTCTTTTTTCCTTTTTTTTTCTTTTGGTTTTTCAAGACAGGGTTTCTCTGTGTAGCCCTGCTGTCCTGGAACTCACTCTGTAGACCAGGCTGGCCTTGAACTCAGAAATCTGCCTCCCAAGTGCTGGGATTGAAGGCATGTGCCACCACTGCCAGGCTCTAACATACTTTAAAAAATCCTTTGACTCCTAGCAAACTGGACATCGAAACCCAGTCTTCTACAGAGGCACGAGTGTCTTCATCTCTGCTCTGGATCCCTGTCTTCCTGCTACTTCTGCCTTCATGACAGATGCTCTTACCCTTCCCCATTGGGATCCATCTGCCAGGATTGCTTTTCAATCTTTTCCCACTCATTTTTAACTTTTCTTCTTGTTTCATTGGCCATTGGTAAATGTCAAGTGTCCCCCATCTGGCCTGTAACTGGATTTGTTTCAGAGGATGACTTTGAAGCTCTGATTCTCCTGCCTTCAACTACTCAGTGTTGCGATTCTAGGCATGTCAAGGCTTGTTTATATGTCAAGGGCTTCCTTCAGGGGCTGGGTGAGCAGGCCATCAACCGAGCTCCAGCTCAGCCTTGCCACCTGATTCTTATCTGGTCAACTGATGGCGTCAAGAATCTTCTGTTCACCATCATTGATCTTGTCTTGAAACGTCTAGTCTTCAACAGTTATTTTCATGCTCAGCACATATGTGTGATGAATTCAAGAAAACTCTTGGATGACTGACACTGTCTCTTTGATTCCTGGCTCCAGCTTTGTGCATCTCAGCTACCTGGACCACACTCTCCACATTCTCTTTTTTCAAAAAGTCCTTGTCATTGGGGATGGTAATTTTGCTTTGTTTTCTTTTCTATCTATCTATCTATCTATCTATCTATCTATCTATCTATCTATCTAGAGACCTGGTCTCTTTACATGGCCCTGGCTGTCCTGGAACTCACCACATAGATGTGGCTGGCCTCAAACTCATAGAAATCTGCCTGCTTCTGCCTCTATGTGCTGGGATTAAAGGCAGGAATGACCATGCCTGGTTCCTGTACTCCTATGTGACAGAGCCACTGAGACTATCAGGGGGATCAATAGTGAAAGTGACTCAAAGCTGGATGCAGTGAGCCACACCTGCAATCACCGTACTTGGAAAACCGAGAAAAAGTACTAGTCCCGTAAATTTGCCCAGCTTCATCTACATTAGGAGTTGAAGGGCAGATAGGACTATATAATGAGATCCTTTCTCAAACAATAACAGCAATACCACACACAAATGAATAAAGAAGAGGAATTTCTGAGAATCACCACCAGGTTTAGGAAATAGCCTTGTGTGTTCACTCTTGTCAAACAGATTTGTTGTGATCTGAGTGAAGATCACATAGGCTCACAGGGAGTGCCTCTATTAGGAGGCGTGGCCTTGTGGGAGGAAGTGTGTCATAGGGGGTGGGCTTTGAGGTTTCAAATGTTCAAGCCAGACCTAGCATCACTCTTTTCCTTCTTCTGCCTTTGGATCCAGATGTAGAAATCTCAGCTATGCCTGCAGCACCGTGTCTGCCTGTCTGCCGCCATGTATCCCGCCAAGCATAATAGACAAAATCTCTGAACCTGTAAGCCATCCTCAATTAAATGCTTTCCTTTATAAGAGCTGCCATGGTGATGGTGTCTGGTCACAGCAGTAAAACCCTAACTAATAGCCAGGTAGTATTGCACACCTTTAATCCCAGCACTCAGGAAGCAGAGAGAGGCAGTTGGATCTCTGTGAGTGTAAGGCCAGCCTGGTCAACAGAGTGAGTTCCAGGACAGCCAGGCCTACACAAAGAAACCCTGTCTTGGAGAAAACAAAGAAAAAAAAATCTAAGAGAAGATTGTTTCAATTTTTTTAAAAAAAATTTTATGTATATGGGTGTTTTGCCTGCATCCATGTTCATGTACCAATCAATACATTCAGTGTCCAGGGAGGCTATAGGAAGGCTTCGGATCTCTTGGAACTGGAATTATAGATGATTGTGAGCTGCCAAGTGGGTTCTAGGAATTGAACAGGAACAGTCACTACTCTTCCACCTCTTTGCCATCTCTCTACCCAGAGTATTTTCAGAATTTGGTTATGGCCTATTACGTATCTATATCTTTCTGTTGTTGGTTTGCTTGACCTTTTTCTTCTTAAGATGGGTGCTCGTAGTCCAGACTGGCCTCAAACTGATTCACACTTGATCTTAAGAACCAACTTCCTTTACCAGTGAGTGCTGGCATTTGCATGTGTATGCCTATGCTGCTGTGTTCTTTACTGTGTTGTGTTGTGAATTCCAACCCAGGGCTTTGTGCTTGGCTAGCAACATTCTACCAACTGAGCTGAGTCCTTAATTCACTGTGTGTACTGGATTCAGTATAGACATTTGGTTGGTTGTCTGTAGGTAGTGACAGTTTGTGTCCTAGGTAGGAATGGTAGTCTGGTCCTCCATGTGGACAGTCATGATTCCACCAGCCATTTCAATCAAGGGAAAGAGAAGTGACATCCAAAAGAAGAAAACCCTTTTCTGTGGCAGGATCTTGTGCATCCTGGGAGGGCCTTGAGCAAGCTATGTAGCTAAGGATGACCTCAAATTTCTGATCATCTTGCTCCTACCTCCTACATGCTGGGATTACAGACATCTGCCAACATCTCCCCTTTATGTGTTGTGGGAACTAAACTCGGGACTCCTTTATGCCGTGAAGCGCTTGACCAACTGAGCTGCATCCCCAGCCTAATATATCCCAAGGGTGCTGAGATTTACGCTCACACAGACCAGTCACCTGCACAGCTGTTTCGGAAGTCACACTTTGTCAGAGTTAATTTTCTCATGTAGCTCCTTCACTCTCAAGAAATCCTACAGAAACTTTTGAGTCTTGAGGGTAGAGGAAGATCTTCCCAACAGGACAATATTATGGATTTGTGACTTTTAGCTTTTTCTACAGGGTCTAGAGATCCATTAAACAAAGCAACATTCACCCCTTCAAATGGGCCGTGAGGAATGGTGGTATAGACAGAGAGCCCAGGTGGAAGATACAAAGAGTATGTGGTAAGCTCCAGGCCAGCCTGGGCTATCAGTGATATTGTAACCAGATCCCGTGTCTGGTCATCCAAAGTAAATTTTACTGGAAAAGAGAAAACTTATTTTACTCATATAGTGGCTCTCAGCTAAATGATCCAAGGAAAGCATGTTTTAAAAAATATTAAAGAGCCACATTTCCCTTTCTGAGAAAATAAAGTCATCCCTCCTCCTGAGTGAATTCTCAAGTGACCTTCAGCGCTGAGGTTGTGACCAGGAACCTTGACTCTTTCAGAATTTTCAAGACTGCTGTTAACACAGGCATTTTAACTAGCATTCAGAGAAACCTTCTGAAATGCAGAATACCAAACCTGGCTTTGGGACCCATTAGCATAGAGTAGCATAATAAAAGAAGCAAGACAAAGCCTATAGGAAGTGAATTTGCAACTCTCTACAGGAAAGAAATATTTTTTAAATGACACAATTTGTTTGCTATTAAATTTTATTCTGTGGGAGGTAAGACTTAGAGGGTTTGGAATTTTTTTTTTTTTTCTGCCTCTGTTCTTTAGATCTTGAGTTAACCTTTTATTTCACGGTACAGTGCAAGTTTCTGGTTTTGGGGGTAGTACGATTTTTAAATTCAGTTTTGTATTTAGATAAAGTGTACCATTTAACATCAGGTCAGGAATTGGGCTGGTAGTTCAAAACTCTTTTGAGAACCTGGGCTGGTGGTGCTTGCCTGCAATCCCAGCATTTGGGAGGCCGAGGCCAGAAGACAGTGAGTTTGAGGTCAGCTTGACTCCACAATGCATTCAGGCCAAGATGCTGTCTAAAAAAGGAAACAAACAGACAAACAACCCCAAAAGGCTGATTGGATAGGTTTACCTTTGAAAATGCATTTTCTTTAGAAATTAAGTATGTTTTTAATTAGTAAATTTAAACTATCTTTCTGTGAAATATCTAGCTTCTAGCTCTGATTTGTGTCATTCTATAATAAATCTAGCTCATTTCAGTGTTTAGGAAAAAAGAAAAAACCTTCGTGGCTCTTCTTAAACGTCATGGTGGCATTTCTAGGTTTCCTGAAGAGATCTTATATGTTGTGATGCGTAGAACTGTGGGTTTAACGCTTTGCCACCCTGGAGGATGTTTCTTTTTTTTTTTTTTTTTTTTTTTTTTTTTATTAAATGTATTCATCTTACACCCCAATGTCAGCTCCCCTCTCCTCCCAGTAGCCCCCCTGCAGATCCTTCTCCCATTCCTCCCACCCCTTCTCCTTTGAGAAGGGGGAGCCTCAGGTTGGAGAGATGGCTCAGTGGTTAAGCACTGACTGCTCTTCCAGAGAACCTGAGTTCAATTCCCAGAAACCACATGGTGGCTCACAACCTACAGTAATGGGATCTGATGCCCTCTTCTGGTGTGTCTGAAGACAGCTACAGTGTATTCACATATGTAAAATAAATAAGTCTTTAAAAAAAAAAAAAAAAAAGAGCGAAGGGGGAGTCCCTTTCTAAGTATCCATCTCCCACGGAGGCTACACAAGGTGGCCCAGCCAAGGTAACAAGATCCACAGGTAGGCTGGACACAGACTCAGAGACAGCCCCTGCTCCAGTTGTTGGGGGACCTGCATGAAGACCAAGCTGCTTATCTGCTACATATATGCATGGGGCCTAGGTCCAGCCCTTATTCAATCTTTGGTTGCCTCAGTCTCTGAGAGTCCCCCAGGGTCCAGGTTAGTTGACTCTGTTGCTCTTTCTATGGCGTCCATGTTTTCTTCCGTTCCCTCACTCCTTCTCCTAACTCTTCCACATGACTCCTGTAACTCCATCCAATGTTTGGCTGTAGGTCTCTGTATCTCTTTCCATTGACTGCTGGGTGCAGTATTCCATAGGACAGGCAGAAGAGGGTCTTCTTCATTCCTACACTTTTCCAGATACAATGTCAATAAGAAAAACAAGAATTTTGTGATCGATGAGCGACCTGTCATGACCAAAAGAGTAGCTCAAGTTTATTTACTAGTGTGTGATCGTTGAGTAAAACCAATGACGGCTTTTTATATATTTTAGACAAGGTCCCATATATCTCAGGCTGACCTCCAACTTGTGGCTACACAGTCGGGGGTGACCTTGAACTTCTGATCTTCTTGGGAAGACCTCTAGAGTGCTGGGATTGAAGGTGTGAGCCACCATGCCTGGTCTGTGTGATGTGATGGAATCCAGGAAGATCTCAGACAGTGGGGTATGGTGAAGATGGAAGGCCTGATCAGATGTCCAGAGTGATCTCATATTAAGATGGCCAGTTCTGGTTACCAGACACCAACACGGGAGGCCGCCTTTCATGTATCCACTTCTTTCTTGTTTCTTACTTATGTTTTTAAATAGTAACTGTAGGATATTCTAGAAGCTCAGCAGCCTGATATTAACAGGGAGCTGGTAGAACTGCTTAGGTTCTGTTCTAATCTTCCCTAGAATGCAAAGGTCTTTAACTTCAGTGTTTCAAGTGGTCCTGGGATTTAAAACCGAGTGTGGGGGCTGGCAAGATGGCTCAGTGGATCAAGGTGCTTGGTGCCAGGACTGATAAGTTGAGTTTGACTCCCAGAACCTATGTAGTGGAAGGAGAGGAGTGACTCCTGCAACTTGTCCTCTGACCTCCATGAATGAAGTATGGTGTATGAAACACACAAACACACCAAGTGGAAAGATATATATATATATATATATATATATATATATATATATATATATTGTTTTTCTTTTGTATTAATTTTCTGTGTGTGTATGTCACCTGATTGGATGTATGTATAGCAAGTGCTCCTACCTGCTGAGACAGCTCTCTAGCCCCTTGCAAAATCTTTTTTTTTTTTTTTTAGTTTTTAACTCTATTTTCAAAACAGGGTTTTTCTGTTTGGCCCTGGCTGTCTTGGAACCTGATAAATAGACCAGGCTGGTCTTGAACACTGAGACCCACCTGCCTCTGACTCCAGAGTGCTGAAATTAAAGACATGCTCCATCATGATCTGGTTTTTGTTTGTTGTTGTTGTTGTGTGTGTTTGTTTTGAGATAAGATTTCTCTGTAGCCCTGGCTATTTTGGAACTTGCTCTGCATAGACCAGGCTAGACTTGAACTCAGAGCTCCTCCAGTCTCTGCCTCTGCCTCCCAAATGCTGAGATTAAAGGCACTGTCTACCACACCAGGTCCTTAAAATCTCTTAAAACCAGCAAGCAGACAAAAGTTAGGGTGGGCTGCTCTCCCAGGCCCCTCGCAAGCAGGCACATTCCAGGCAGCTTTCCAGAACCTGGGATTCTGGCGTCAATGAACACCCTTCAGCTCTCCCATGCTGCCTGTTTACTGTGGTGATGCTTTAAGGATTCTTTTGTGTATATGGATGCTTGCTGCTGCAGTGAGCATGAATGAATCACAAGCCCTGAAGTTCCCAGGCCAGAGTCCATCCCGACTTTAATTTATTTAATTAAAGCTTGCTAGAGGATAGTGGTCTGATTCTTGCCTGGTGGTATTAAGATTATGGTTACTTTTTTTTTGTCACGCAACATTCTAGAGGGTACATGTTTGCACATGAGAGATTGTTTCCAAACTAGTATCCTTAAACAAGAACAAAATACAAGGGGCTGAGCATGTAGCTTAAGTTGGTAGAGTGACTGTCTGGCATCCGTAGGGCCTTGTGGTTAACCCAAGTACCATAAAAAAATGTAAGATACATCTGTCTTCACAGAATTCAGGAGTTGAAGGCAGGAAGATCTGAAATTTGAGCTTTCCTCACCTACGTAGTGAGTTTGAGGCCAGCCAGGGCTACAGGAGATCCTGCCGCAGAAACAATACAAAACACCACAAAACAAAGCCAAAATTTACAGAACTCTTTTTTCTCTTCATTTCTTTTCTTTTCTTTTCTTTTCTTTCTTTCTTTTTTTTCATGCTGGTCCTGGGGACACACAGCTTTAATCTCAGCATTCTGGAGGTAGAGGTAGAGGCAGGCAAAGCCAGCCTACAGATTGAGTTCTAGGACCACACAGACCCCTGTCTCAAAAAAACCCCAAATATATAAATAAATTAAAATAATAGAATAATAAAAACCAAACAAACTTTTAAATTTGTTTCATCAATGCATCAGAAAGTGAGGGGAAAGGGTTGATCTCTGCCGGCTCTCTGCCCCTTCTCCTGGTGTTGGGGATGGAATCAGGCTCTCTTCTATGTTGACGATATGTAGTAGATATGTATATGAAATAGTGACACTCCTCATGTCATTTGTCCTTTGTCTCCCTGCTGGGTCGGAATCGTTGGCCTTTGTTTTGAAGATTCTTGATGACTCAGTATTAATATTGCCAATACTTTCAAGGTATGCCTGAATGACAAGTTCTGCTTGTGGAATAACCGTTAGATTCTCACTGGGAGAGGAAGAGATTCACTTCGAGCCACAGCTTGTGGCTTTAACCATCCTGAAGTGGAGTGATCAAGGTGAGAGGGGAGGGAAATCTGAACCCGCAATAGATTTCATTCCTATTCCGAAACTATCGCCTTCCCGGCACAAAAGCGAACTCCGTTTTATGCTTTCCTTGAACAAGAAGTGGGCTTGTAAAACGCAGATTAGCTCTCAAAGGTACACAGAGAGATACAATAGAGAAGATTGATCAAGGAAACTTCAGGAAGGCTAATAAAGGATGCTCCGCTGTGCCTAATGCCTAATCCCTCCAGTCCATTGACGAGACTCCTCCCACTGTCCCAGCCCCCACTCAGGAGCGCGTTGTCAAAGCACTTCAGGCTGAATGAGAAACACATGGCCACTTGGTGCTATTCATTGCTTGCACTGCTTATTCTGAAAAACCAAAGTAATTTTTTTTGACAGTTTTAAGCAGGGTTGTCATTTAAGGGGTGAAAAGAAGAAAAGCTAAAATGTAAGCTCTAGGAGTAAGCCTCTCTGAGTAGATAGAAAGAAAAGGAACCCGGTCAGAATAGAATATACTGGGCCCTCATTTGCATACCAGGCTGCTGAATAGTGCTGTCAGCTGCAACCTAGAGCTCACCCCAGCCATCTTAATAAGGGGATATATATATCTGTTATAGAATATTTTAAATTAGGAAGTTCTAGGTTTTAGAGTAGAAAATAATGTAGGCCTGGCCATGTGTGAACAATGTGTTCTAAGTAAATATTACAGTTGCCAAAGGATAAAAGAGAGAAGTAACTTCACAACTTAAGAAGATGTTAATATTTCCAAGAAGATAATAATATTTTTATGTGGATCTCCAGATGTTTAAATGACAGGCTAAAACCTCCTCCCTCTTGTGAGGTAATGAGATTTCTCCCCCCACCCCCCAATGTAGGACCAAGTTGTTTTTAGTAAAAATTCATGTTTTTTTTTTCTGCTTTTCACTTGGGCTGTAAGTCAGAGGGTTTTCTGTAGGCTGAGGCCAACGTGGATAAAAAGAAAAATTGGAAAAAAAAAAAAACAGTAGAAAATAAATCATTTACTGAAAATAGGCATTTGTAATTTGACTATACATTGATTTGGGGGAGAACAAAGATAATGCATCTGAGACTGGAGAGATGACTCAGCGGTTAAGAGCACTGGCTGCTTTTCCAGAGGTCCTGCGTTCAATTCCCAGCAACCACATTGTGGCTCACAACTCTCTATAATATGGTCTGATGCCCTCTTTAGGCATGCAGGTATACATGCAGATAGAACACTCATAGACATAAAATAAATAGATAAATCCTAACAAAAGAAAACAGTGGATTTAAAATAATTGTCAGGCATCATTTTGGCAGAGCTGAAATGTAGCTGAAGCACTTTAATCTTGTACTTGCTGGTTAGACTTTACTTTCTGTTCCCGTTTGTGGAGCATCATCCCATGCCATGGACTCTTCAACACACTGAGTGACCCTGCCCAACTGTAG
Source organism: Arvicanthis niloticus (assembly GCF_011762505.2). NCBI lineage: Eukaryota > Metazoa > Chordata > Mammalia > Rodentia > Muridae > Arvicanthis > Arvicanthis niloticus. Next base: position 54,454,039 of record NC_047673.1, read on the forward strand.
GCTGACAGCTAGGCACATAGGATACCCAAGGAACACTTAAAGGGCCCGGGTCTAGTGTTTTCTGATGGAGATAATACAAGTCACATCCATGCCTTGTGTAATTAGAGCAAAATGGTAGATTGGTCCATCAGCCCAAGCATGGACCGTACTTTGATTGGATGTGGGTCCAGTGGATGTTGAGATAATTCTTACCCAGTCAAAGGCTTGCTTTCCCTTTATCTACAAAATCTGCCTGATGTCAAAAATAACTACAAGGCACTGAATGAAACCAGTTGGTTCTCATGACTTAGTTGTCTGGGCCTGGTAAGGTGGCACACACTTAATGTGGCACTGGGGAGGTAGAGGCAGGCAGACAGTCTTAGTTTTCTGTCATAAGCTTAGGGCAGTTGTTGGTAAACTAGGAACCACACACATTCCAGGCCTGCCTTCAGTGATTTAGTGCCAGCCACCTCAATCACAGATTTGCTCCGTGTGAGTGTGCCGTACCATTTCTAAAGCCGGTGCCTCCAGGCTCTGTGCCTCTTCACATCCCGGCTCAGAGGCAGCTCTTTGTGGATCTGCCCAGTCTCCCAGTAAATCTCTTGTGTTGCATGGTGTGATTTTTGTGGCATCCATTGTCCCTCCAACACAGTAGTGATGCCTCCCGAGTGAGATAAATGTCATTTCAGACACGTAGTTCTTGTTAGTAGCAGCTACATCTACTTCTGTGTTTTAAAAAGATTTACTTTTAATTATGTGTACAGCTTGTGAATGCAGGTAGTGGAAAATCTCTGGTGTGGGATCCTCCTGGAGCATTTATATGCTGCTGTGAGCTACTCGGATGTGGATGCTGGGGTGTGCAATGGTCTGTTCTTATCAACTGAACCATCTCGATAGCTCCATTAGAGAGATCCATGTACTTATTGACTTAATTACAGAACTGAGGATTGAACCCTGGGCCTCACATATGCTGGGTAAAAAACAGTCTATATTGTCTACATCTCAACTATATCTCCAGTGCTTTGTTTTCTGGCTAAGGTAGATTACAGGTGCTCTTTCTTCTTCTCCTTCTCCTTCTCCTTCTCCTTCTCCTTCTCCTTCTCCTTCTCCTTCTCCTTCTCCTTCTCCTTCTCCTTCTCCTTCTCCTTCTTCTATCTTCCCAAACTTTCTGGGCGAATTTCCTTTGACAACATTCCAACTATGAGAATACTGCAATTATTTTAGACTGAGAAGCATCTAACTCTCAGGAACTAACCATCTTGCTCTTATTGTCTAGAAGATACTGAGTAAGATGAGAAAAAATTAAAAAAAAAAAAAAAAAAGAATAATAATACTGAGGAGAAGGGCGCGGGTCCCTCTGCGCTCTCTCTCTACCTCGTGTGTTCGAATCCCGCTCGTCTCCTCCCATGTCTCGTGGGAAAAAAAATACTGAGGAAAAAGCAGGAAAACAACCCAAAGTAAACAGAACTGTGGCCATGTTCTGTGAGGGAGTGATTACAGCTTCAATAAAACCACGTTCCAATAGTTTAGGGGAGCAGTTTGCAAACTAGTTAGAAAGGCACATTGCTTCCTTCCCTTCCTGTCACATGTCAATTTGGCCATTGAAAGGCACCTAGCACCTTAGCTGGTTAAATAATACTCCCCCATTCCAGCACAGTCCTGCCAAGTAGATATGTTAAATGTGACTAAGATTGGTATTGGTGCCTAGGGTTGTTAGCTGCAAGGTTTGCTTACATAGTGCTTTTACATGCTTCTCTATTCTCTGGTTTTAGAGGTACTATCTCCCTGTTGCTCTGATTGTATGGGAAGAAGGAAGGGGCTGGTGTTGTTTGCATCTGGATGATCCTCAGAAGTTCCTTTGTTTATCTAGGATGCATACAGACAGCCGATGACATAAATGGAAGAAAGTCTGTTTAACAGTGGGATGAAGAAATAGTTTTGAAGAAGAAAAAACAATCATAAATTAGAATACACACAGTCCAATACAAATTGTATTCGTTTATTTATTTTTAAATAAAAATGGTTAACTTAAATAACGAAGCTGCCATGGAGACTAAAGGCTACAGGGAGGCTATCAAGATAGTTCCTGAGATGGACCTGATGGATGTGACCATTTACACCTCTTTTCTTGTGTGCCTGTCACTATGCTTTATACATCTGTATTACAGGTTTTAAACTTTAAGACCATATGAGGGATACCTGTGAGTTGAGGTCTTTGTGCTTTCTAGATAGGCCAGGAGAGGTTGGATAGCTTGTCTGTGGTCTGTGGCGTGGCAGAGTTGGTGTGTACTCAAGATTCTTAACTGCAAACTGCCCTGCTGACCACCTTAATGATATAGCACTAATAGTCCTCTGGCTGGGGGAAGGCTATGAACAGCTTCAAGTCAGATCTTATCAGACTGTGGTCATATGAATATCCCGTGTCTTATGAAGGAAGATGAAGCTTGATTTTCAGACTTCTTGAATTTTGGAATTGTGAGAATAGCTGAAAACCTAAGTGTTGTCACTAAGTACAATATTAGAAAGAGAGGCTTGAGATGGTTCAGTCTGTGTTTTATTGCTTCATTTTGGCAGGGCTGGGGATTGAACTTGGGGCCTATCCTCAACCTGAGTTAACATTCTAGAAAAGGATGTTTTTCCAGAAGGGAAGAGCAATCTTTGAGGTTCCCCCAAACACCACATTGGAAAATGGTCACTTTCATAACAAGTATTTTAAAGATTGAGAGAGATTGAGAGATAGAGAGATTGAGAGAGAGAGAGAGAGAGAGAGAGAGAGAGAGAGAGAGACAGACAGACAGACAGACAGACAGACAGACAGAGGGAGAGAGAAGAAGGGGGGTAGGCGTGCTGAAGAGATGGCTCAGTAATTAAAAACACTGGCTGAACTTCCAGAGGTCCTGAGTTCAATTCCCAGCAACCACTTTAAAGCAACTCTTTAAAAAAAAAAGAGAGAGAGAAAAGATTGGTTTATTTTTACTGATGTGTGTGGACATTTTGCCTGCACGTATATCTGTGCCTCACTATCGTGGCTTGTGCTCATGAGGGTCAGAAGAGACTATCAGGTTATACAGATTGGTGTGAGCCACCATGAGGGTGCTGGGAATGGAACCCAGGTCCTCTGCAGGAACAAGTGCTCTTAGCCACTAAGCCATCTCTCCAGCCCTCTACTTTAAATATTATGAAGAGGATTTATTTCACATTTATGTGCAGGCGTGTTTCTGTACACGTATGTGAGTAAAGATACCCAGGGGCAGGTCAGAGGAGGACCAGAGCCCTGGAGCTGGAGTTGTAACACGTTGGTAAGCTGCCTGACATGGGTGCTGGGAACTGCATTTGAGTTTTGTGCTCTTAGGCATGAAGACATCTCTCTAGTCTCTATAAGTATTGTATACCTTAAAACCAATCAATCAGTCTCCCTCCCTCCTACCTTCCCTCTATCCTTCCTTTTTTTTTTTTTCTTTTTAATACAAGGTTACACATAGCCCTGGCTAGCCCCAAACTTGCTATGTAGATGAGGATAACCTTGAACTTTTGGTCTTCCTACCTCTAACTTTCAGTACTGGGTTTCCAGACCTGCGTCACCTTGCCCTTTTTAAATTCGATACTGGGGATCAACCCAGGGGTTTATACAAGGCAGGCAAGCACTCTCCCAGTGAGTTATACCCCTAGACTGTTTACATCTTTGGATTGTGATGCAGTCTCTGGTAAGAAATTAGGCCCCCTAGAAGCATTAGAGTTTCTCTTGTTTTCTTATGTCTCCACAGGGCACTACGAGGTCTTCTAGATAATCAGCAAACAATCTGTCTTCATGACTTGATTTTCAAATCAATTTTGTCTCTACTCTGGACCAAGTTCTTCTTTTCAAAATATTAAACCTAATCTTGGGAGAAACATTTTAGCTACTCTTACTCCTTTAGTTCTGTCTGTAAGACTTGGCACATCATAATAGATCCCCTTTCTGCAACCAGACTCTAATAGGTTGATTCAGAGATGAACTGAGAGGTCCCTCGGCCCAGCATCTTGTGAAGGTTTCCTGACGATATAAATAGTGTTAATGGTGTTATGCACTGGTGAGACATCCCAGGAGCTAAAGGTGCTCACTACCAATCCTAAGGACCCTAGTTTGACCTTTGGGACTTATATAGTAGAGGAAGGAAACTGTCTCCCCCAAACAGCCATAGCTTAACCACTTACATTTGCACATGCACACACACACACACACACACACACACACACACACACATACACACACGAAAATTAAAAACAAAAAAAATCGTTAAGTTGGAGAACTACTATTTTTCCAAATGCTGTTTGATGTTGTATGTGAATTGCTGTGATGTGTTCAAGCATGATCCATGATCTGCGAGCTTAAAGCATAATGCAGAGAGATGCTGTATGCAGTAGTTCACTTTTACCATGGGGCAAGAATAATGAGACCAAAACTCTGTTAGTCTGTCAGTGTACAATGGAAGTAAGGCGTTAGGATATTGTGGAAGCTATGACATTTGACAACTCTATTTCCTGACATTGCTAGTATGCATTGAGTTATTGAATAAGTGAAAACAAGATTTCCCCATTATAATTGTCATCTTTCTTTATAAAACTCGATATACAAATCTATAAAACAAGATTTAGTTTTATCTTTATTTTAACATTTGTATATCTCACTATGTTACCCATGTGGTTTTGAATTTGCAATGCTCCTGCTAGAGAACCTGGCTTTGCAAATAAAATTCTATCTGTCTGTCTATCTATCTATCTATCTATCTATCTATCTATCCTTTATCTATTTAGTGCTGGGGATTGAATCCAGGATCTTGGACAAGATTCTTTTTTAATGTAATAAACCATAAACCAAACTAGAAAATACTCTGGAAATTGTTTTCCAGATTAAATTATATGTATGTATACATTATTGCTTTATTAATATATCAAAGTTTTAGCTGGATGTGCTAGTGCCTGCCTTTGATTACAGTGTTCTGGAGTCAGGCATATCTCCGAGTTTGAGGCCAGCCTGGTCTACAGAACAAGTTCCAGGATAACCAGGGCTACACAGAGAACCCTTTCTGGAAAAAACAAATAACAAAATGGTTTACATTTTTTTTTGTTAAAAACTACTAAACAGCTAAGTAAAATCTAAAGTAACAATGTTTTAGGCTTTTCTTCGCCATAATCATTCGAAATACTTAGTCTGAAGCCTTTCTTCACTGAGCTACAGTTTACTAATCTTTGTGTGTGTGTGTACGTGTGTGTGTGTACGTGTGTGTGTGTACGTGTGTGTGTGTGTGTGTGTGTGTGTGTGTGTGTGAGAAGGTGCATGTATAGCGGTCACAGGGCAATCTTGGATGTTCTGCCTCACTTTCCATCTTGTTTGAGACAGGATATCTGCTATTTTTTTCCTCTTCAAAGGCCAGGCTAGACGTTATTTAGCTCTGGCTGGCCTAGAATTCAAAAAGGTAGATCACAATGATCTGTGTCCTTTCTCCAGCCTCTTTCTCCAGAGTTCCATAATTAGATGTCTGAGCTATCACACCTTAGATTCACTTTCAAAAGAATAATTTTCAGATAAAAAAGAACACTACGGTTTTATCTGATAAGCCACCAACATCTAGAAATTAAAAAGAAATCAGTGGAATTGGAAAGAAAGACTTTTCTCAGTGAGTTTTGAAAGGAGTATTACCCAGTACCAGGCAAACATCTCATGGCGCATGCGCCTTTCATACTGATGCATCTCATGGCGCATGTGCCTTTCATGCTGGCGACTCTCATGGCGCATGCGCCATTCGTACTGGAGCATCTTCATAGCACATACATCTTATATCAAAGTCAAAGGAGAATGTGTTTCTAGATCCAGAAGAGGCCGCTTTCCAATATTCAATCATGTTTTACTTCTCATGATTTAAAAGAGGAACTAAATCATGATAGTGATTCCGTCAGCAAAACAAAATGAATTTGAACACTCTGCCACAGAGTTCATTATTTGATATGATCCTTTGGCTCCAAAGCACCACTCAGAAACTCTCTATTAATATGCACATCGAGTGACTTTTGGTCTCTGTAGCTACTGTATACTGTCTCCATCCAATCACTCAGATGTCTTTTGACCTACATTCTCAGACCTCCTGCCGCTCCTTTTAGAGACACTGAAACAATGATGAGAGTTTATCTGGCTGTCCTCCCCAGACCACCATTAACCAACAGAAGCAAGTAAACACTGATAAGACATCAGAGGGCCTTCTGCAATGTTTTAGCTCTTGGAAAAGCTTCAGGCCCTCAGCGTCCAGGAAGAGAGAGAAAAAGATCTCCCCTGCCCCCTCCTCTGCTCTGATCCCCACCCAGTAGCACATCAGATCATCAAAGCTCAGGTTAATGGTGGACTTGGTTTCTTTAGATAATTCAAGGTCCGTTTCCTCTTTGGGAGCCATTTAACTAATGCAGGATGGTCTTACATGGTGAGGTTCAGATAAGCCCCCCAACATTTGGGGTCATTCAGGTCTTTATTGCTTCACGTGAGTGGTGGGCTCCTCCCAGTCAGCTGCTCATTTTGGTTGCCTTCATGCTTCTGTTTCTTTTGATTTTAAAGAAGTTCATGAGACTGGCAAATTAGAGAGCGCGTGCCCATGAGCTTCAGCTTGGCTTTTCTCCAAAGTCGGTCTCACCTCACACTTTCAGAAGCAGAACAAAATGGAAGCATTGTTGGGTATAACTGCGCTTCAAACACGCTTCATAGAGAGCATCTATGAAGTGGGCAGAAGTAAAGGCTTTCCTGGGTATGGTGACACAGACCTGTAAGCCCAGTTCTTGGGAGGTAGAGATCAGAGGATCAGGAGTTCAAGGCTAGTCTCAGTTACATAGAGGTTCTAGGCCAGCTAGAGTCATATGAGGTTATATGAGAGAGAAGGGGTGGGGGAGAGGGAGAAAAGTTTGGGAAGATAGACTTGTCAGCTGGAATTTGAAGGAGCCTGCAGGGGATGGGTCAGTGGTAGATTGGATTTGTAGGACAAGGCCCCAGGTTCAAACCACAGGACTGCAGAAAATCACCCCCAAATCAACTAGAGAGGTATTAAAAGCACAGTGCATTGGAGTCTGTGGAAAAGAGCTCTAAACGAGTCAGTGCTGGATGTGAGAGCCCACACTTACAATCCCAGTACTTGGAGGCTGACAGAGGGATCAGCGTGTGTTCTAGTCTGAGTTAAATAATGAGTTCAAAGCCATCCAGGACTACATGGTGAGACCTGGTCCCCCAAACCAGAATGAGAAAAAACAAAACATTTTAAAGAAGGAAAAAAGTACAACCAGGCTTGTTGAGATGGCTCACCAGGTAGAAGTGCTTGCCCAGAAGCCTAATAGACTAAGTCAAGTCCCTGGAAAGATGGCCCTGACCTCTGTACACACGTTTCAGCACCCATGTGTTATACCACCCATGCTCTCTATGAATACAGCCCAGAAGAGACTTTTAACACTAGAAGGATAGTGATTGCTCTGTACTGTTTAAATGTTTATATTTTGTAACATATACACAACATAGACACATGTATAGCACACAAATATGAAAATGTTAAAAAATTAAAGAGCTGAGTCACCCAGGTAGACAAGAACATTTCAGGCATAAGAAAGTGTGAGCCAAAAGAACAGCAGCCTACCCAGCCTTTCCACCTTTTTCTTAAATGCCCGTGTGCACATGTGCTCGTGTAGGCATGACAGTGTATGCATGTGGAGTCAAAGGACAACCTTGGTTATTCAGAAATGCTATGGACCTCCCTTGGCCTGGTGTACCCTGATCAGGATAGCCTGGCTGGCCAGCAATCCCGCAGGATTCTTCTGTTTCCATCCACCCAGCACTGAGATTGCAAGTGCGGCCACTGGACCAGCCCTTGACTAGTATGCTGAGAATTGAACCCAGGTCACATGCTTGAGGTGTATGTGCTCTACTGACTGAACTTTTTCCCAGGACCTTAGTGTTTACAGAGTGCATGTTGAGAAACTGTGATCAGGGCTGGAGAGATGGCTCGGCAGTTAGGAGCACTTAACTGATCCTGGAGAAAGGAGCTGGATTCAGTTCCAGGCACTTCTATGGAGGCTCACAATCGTCGACAAATACAGTTACAGGAAATTCCATATACCCCTCTGTCTTAGTTAGGATTTTATTGCTGTGAACAGACACCACGACCAAGGCAACTCTTGTAAGGACAACATTTAATTGGAGCTGGCTTACAGGTTCAGAGGTTCAGTCCATTATCATCAAGGTGGGAACATGACAGCATCCAGACAGGCATGGTGCAAGAGGAGCTGAGAGTTCTACATCTTCATCTGAAGCCTGCTAGTGGAAGACTGACTTCCGGGCAGCCCACACCCACAGTGACATATTCCAACAAGGATACACCTCCTAATAGTGCCACCTTCTGGGCCAAGCATATACAAACCATGACACCTTCTAACTTGAATGGGTACCAGGCATACATATCTGAAGGGAAAACACACACACACACACACACACACACACACACACACCCCTCTAAAGCAAAGCAAAACCATGTGCAATTGTGTTACAAAACAAACAAACAATCTAGACGAACCACTATCCCTTTAAGTGTAAGGGATTTGAAGGTCAGTATGGCCAAGCCTGTGAAGATGAGCCCAGCCTGAGATGTGTGTGACAATCTCAAAGGTATCAGATTTTTTCAGGACCTTGGTGGCTTTCAGGGATTCTAACTTGACCATCAAGGCAGAAGGGTACCTGATAGGATATGGTATGTGGTGGTGGTGGTGGGGGTAGATGGGATGACTAGAAGTTAGGCGACTACCGAACAGATGAAAAGGAAAAAGATTTAGTTTTGTTTTATATGTTTGACTGTTTTGTCTGATTGTTTGTGTCTCTTGTGTATGTTTGATGCCTGCAAAGGTCAGAAAAGAACCAGGAATCCCTTGGGACCCAGAATTACAGATGGTTGTGAACCACCATGTGAATATTAAGGACTGAATCCTCTGAAAGAAAGAACAAGTGCTCTTAATCTCTGAGCCAATTCTCTGGACCCAAGAGCAGATGGTTTGAAAAGGTCTCTCTGGTTACATGGCAGCCAGCAAATGGAAGAGAGCAGATGCAGATGTGTGGACCACAGAGGGGAGGCTCCTCAGCTGTCTTCATGAGAGATGGTTCTCTATTACTCTATCAGTGAGGGGTCAACTCCAGAGACCAAACGTACAAAGGGCCAGACAAAGGGAAATAGTAGAAAAGGGCAAAGTGGCGGAAGGCATTACTAAGACTGAAGGACCAGAACTGCAAAAACACAAGACTGTGAACTTTGGACATTCAAACATTGATGAGACTGTGACAGACTATGGTACTTTTGAAGTTGAACTAAATGTGTTTTGCATTTTGCTATGTTTAGGTGTGGCCCCCATGTATGTATGTATTTGAACAAGTCTATGGGGTCCAGGGAGTGGAATGTGGTGGTTTGAATATGCTTGGCTAAGGGAGTGGCAGCATTAGGAGGTGTGGCCTTGCTGGAGTAAGCTTGGATTTGTTGAAAGAAGTATGGTATTGTAAGGGTGGGTTTTGAGACCCTCCTCCTAGCCATGTGGGAGCCAGTATTCTGCTAGCAGCCTTTAGATGGTGATGTAGAACTCTCAGCTCCTCTTGCACCACACCTGTCTGGACACTGCCATGCTTTCACCTTGATGATAATGAACTTGTAAGCCAGCTCCAATTAAATGTTGTCCTTTATAATAGCTGCCTTGGTCATGGTGTGTCTTCATAGCGATGGAAACCCTCAGTAGGACAGATAGTGACAGAAGAGGCAAGAAAAGTGGATGCATTAGGTCTCTAAAACTCTGCCCTTTAAACTTTATGTGAAAAAATAAAGACGATAACTTAGTGAGGAATGCAGGAAGGCTAAATATAAGGAGAAATCATGCTTATTTTGGTGTGTGGAATGAAGCCAGTTTTCCTGTTGTAGTTTTGTTGTAGTTTTGAGACAGGTCTCACTGTGTGGCTCCAGCTGTCCTGGAACTCACTATGTAGATCAGGCTGGTCTCAAACTCACAGAGGTCAACCTGTGGTGGTTTGAGTTTGCTTAGTCAGGGAAGTAGCACTATTTGGAGGCGTGGCCTTATTGGAGTAGACATGGCATCGTTGGAGCGGGTGTGTTACTGTGGATGTGGGCTTTAAGACTCTCATCCTAGCTGCCTGGAAGTCAGTATTCTAGCAGCCTTCAGATGAAGATGTAGAACTCTCAGCTCCTCCCGCACCATGCCTGCCTGGACACTGTCATGCTCCTGCCCTGATGATAATGAACTGAACCTCTGAGCCTGTAAGCCAGCCCCAATTAAATGTTGTCTTTATAAGAGTTGCCTTGGTCATGGTATCTGTTCACAGCAGTAAAACCCTAACTATAACACTACCTCTACTTCTTGAGTGCTGGGATTAAAGGTATGAGTCATCTTCCCTTGCTTTTTCTTGATTTTTAATATGACCCTTATAATCTATGGTGTTGAGGGGACAAAATATAATTCATTTTAGGAAAACTGGGAAAAATAGAAATTTTTTTTTTTCTTTTTTTGGTGTTTTGATACAGGATTTCTCTGGTACCCATGCCTGTCCTGAAAGCTGCTTTGAGGGATTAGGCTGACCTTGAACTCACAAAGATCTGCCTTCCTCTCTCCTCCTGAGTTCTGGTATTAAAGGTGAGAACTTCACTACCCAGCTCAAAACAGAAAATATTAACTCAAACTGTTTGTACTGGCTGATTGTGTGTCAACTTGACACAAGCTGGAGTTATCACAGAGAAAGGAGCCTCCCTTGAGGAAATGCCTCCATGAGATCCAGCTGTAAGGCATTTTCTCAATTAGTGATTAAGGGGAAGAAGGCCCAGCCCATTGTGGGTGGTGCCATTCCTGGGCTGGTAGTCCTGGGTTCTATAAGAAAGCAAGCTGAGCAAACCAGGGAAAGCAAGCCAGTAAGTAACATCCCTTCATGGCCTCTGCATCAGCTCTTGCTTCCTCACCTGCTTGAGTTCCAGTCCTGACTTCTTTCGGTGATGAAAAGCAATGTGGAAATGTAAGCTGAATAAACCCTTTCCTTCCTTGCTTCTTGGTCATGATGTTTTGTGCAGAAATAGAAACTCTGATTAAGATACTGTTTTGTTTTTGTTTTTGCTTTGGGACAGGGTTTCTCTGTGTAGCCCTGGCTGTCCTGGAACTCACTCTGTACACCAGGTTGGTCTCGAACTCAGAAATCTACCTGTCTCTGCCTCCCAAGTGCTGGGATTAAAGGCGTGCACCACTACTGCCCGGCAAGACACTGTTTTTTACATGCAACAAAATATATCAAGAAATTAAGATTAATTAATTCAGGTGTCTTTCAACATTGATTTAAACTTCCTTGTGTGAATAGGTCACAGAAGACATCTACTAAGGGTAATAAATTGGATACTTAATAAAAATTACTATATGTTAGACCAGGTATGGTGGTACATGTCTTTAATCCCAGCTCTGGGGAATCAATGGCAGATGGATCACTGAATTTCAGACCAGCCTAGTCTATAGACTCAGTTTCAGGACAGCCAGGGCTATACAGAGAAACCCTGTCTTGAATTTTTAAACAAAACAGATCACTCCCGGACCCCCATCTATTTCTTAGACAATGAAGCTTTGAGGCAATTGACGATAGTGTTGCCATCCTTCTCAGCACTGATGGAAGCACAGTGGAGAGAGTGAATAACTGAATCTGCAGCATGTTGAAATGTGTTTTCCACATGGCTGCAGCTGAGTTACATCACGCAAACCACAACAAATCACAACAAAAGCAAAGCACCCGTGCTGCATGTTTTCGCCCAAGCACAAAGAGAATGTTTTCCTTGTTGAAGGGCATTTTCTATGGCCATCAAGGGCTGGTGAGGTTTTGTTGGTCACTCAGCTTAGACACGTGAGGTTCCCTGTATGGGAAGGGATCCAGGCTGTAGACAGGCAGTCGGCAGGAAAGCATGTTCTGTTTCTTTCCAGATTAGCCCAGGGTCATCCTGTCTAGAAAAGACTTTTATTTAAAATGTGTCTTCAAATTATCTGTTAAAAACTTTATTGACCCAGGGCTGGAGAAGGGACAGGAGGAAGAGGGAAGGAAGGGCAGGAGGAGGACATGAAGGAGGGCTGGAGGGAGGGCTGCAAGGAGGAGAGGAAGAAAGGCTGGAGGGAGGGCTGCAAGGAGGAGAGGAAGGAGGGCTGGAGGGAGGGCTGCAAGGAGGAGAGGAAGGAGGGCTGGAGGGAGGGCAGGAAAGAGAGCTGGAGGGAGGGCTGGAGGGAGTTTCAGCGACTAACAGAGGTTGCTGTTTTTGCCAATCTTTGGAAAAAATTATTAAACCACTTTAAAATCATTTTTGTTTTATAAACTATCATTTCCTTTATTCTTCTTATTTGTTGAAGATAATTACACCCAGTGAATTTAGCTAGTATGAAGACCTGAGGAGAAAAATGACAGGCGAATGTTGTGTGTGTGTTGTATGCATGTATGTCTATGTTGTTATTTCTAACAGAATATTTTCTGATTTTCTGATCATGTTTTTCCACTCTTTCCTTTTGTCTTTCCCAGATCCTCTCAGGCTCACTGTACTTTTGACACTACACACACACACACACATATATATATATACATATATATACATATATATACATATATATACATATATATATCTTAGTGTGTTATGTGTTTATGAAGTATTATCCCTAAAGACCAGCATTCCATAAGGCTAGCCTGTCCTTGTCCCTGAGGTTGCATGGCTATTCATCTGCACATTTTCTGGCCCATTGTTGGAGGTAGTACATCTTTAATGGGTAAATCTACAACAAAGACGAATGTAATCTGACTGTCTTCAAATTCTAAAATAAAATGTGATAAAAGTAAATATTGACTGTAATCTAGAGAGCCAGGTATTTAAGTGGCTCTTGTAATCTCAGCATCCAGGATGGGTGCAGACAGGAGGCTCAGAAGTTTGAGGGTTCATCCTTAGCTACCTAGAAGTTGAAAGCCAGCATGAGCTACATGAGGCCCAGCCTCAAAACAGAACTAATTAGTGGAAAAGGAGGAGGAGGAGGAAGTAGGAAGTAGGACACATTGTTTTCTGTAATTAAACTTTATTGAGTTCATTATTTTTCTACCTTTTAAAAGTAGTATGTAGCTGGGCGTGGCAATGCTGATCTTTAATCTCAGCACTTAGGAGGCTGAGGCAGATGTTTGAGTGTAAGGCTGGCCTGGTCTACATAGTGAGCTCCAGGACATCCAGAGCTATGTCGATCCTGTCCTTTGTCAAAACAACAACAAAGTGGTTTGTATTTGCTCTCTAGTTCATGAGTCCACATTTGGCTGCTATAAATGTACTAGGAATCTTGGTGGGGGAGGATCTCTGAGAACCTATGTAAGCAAGCTATGAAAGACTATGTCAGGAGAAAAAGAAATTCCAGGAGAAAGATATAAATGAGAATGACGTCACTGTAGAAATTCAGGGTGCGGAGCCTCCTGTCTGCACCCATCCTGGATGCTGGGATTACAGGAGCCACTTAATACCTGGCGCTCTAGATTACATTCAATATTTACTTTTATCACGCTGTAGAAATGTGGGTATTCTGATAACAGTAGGAGACTGGAAGATGTGTGTGTGTGTGTGTGTGTGGTCATGTGTCAGTCAGAAGACAACTTGCATGTGTTCATTCTCTTCACCACGTGGCTCTTTCTGGATCAGATTCAAGTCATTAGTCTTGGCAGCACGACCCTTTACCTGCTGAGCCATTTTGTCAGCCCATGAAGTTTCTTGTTTTTCTGTGTTCAGGTAACACGAACAAGGGATGGGCAGTTTCACTCTCCTTCAAGCTCGCTTCTGTTGTCACTGTTGGACACTGTCCACTGTGCTCGGGTGGACACTGAAAAGTCAGTATGGAGCCCTCTGGATAATTCAGTGTTTCATCCGGTCACACATGCCTGGCACACAAAGGCTTCTAGGAAGAAGGCTAACCTGTAAGTTCTGCTTTTGACCTCTTTTCCCAAATTAGGGCAAGCTCGTCTTTACTCAGTTAAATCACTGATAGTGAGGAATGAGCAGAGAGCACAGCAGAATGCTTTTCTGTCCATTGGAAAGCACAAATAAAGTGTTTACCTACTGGGAACACGATACCTACTCAGAGTCTGTCCCTGGCTTCTTCCTATCTTGTGGCTCATTGTCCCTGGTGCGATCTTTCTCTTATCTGTGTAAACATATTTTTGTCTTTGATGCTCACTCTCTGTGTGGACATGAGAGAGGCCCCCGATTAAATACAATGCCTAGCCATCATAGTCCTCCGATTCTTAGCTTTTGTTTACTGCCTCTTAAATGCCTCACAGGACAGAATAAGAAGAGCTGGTTCCTTGGGGGTGGTGTCTAGCCAAACCCCAAGGTTTTCATGGTTTAGTGTTTAGCCATTTGAATGTTGTTCTTAAGTCAGGAAGCCATTTTTTTTTTTTTTTTTTTCTTTTTTTTTTTTAATTAATTATTTATTTATTTATTTTTATTAAGAGGGATTACATTCAAAGAGGATTCCTATTTCTAATGTTCTCTTACACAGGGAAAAAAATCACACGCTGTATATCTTCATGTTTATAAGCGAATTGAGAGGAGAAGCATGCTGAAACCTGGAGCTTTGTACACAGTGAAACAGAAAGCATTTGTGATGTAGACTCCCTAAGGCCTGAGAGTTGCAACAAACACCAAATTCATAGCATGATTTTTTTTATTTGAATTTTTCTAGGAGTCTGTTTCTATGTGCACGCATGTATGTGTGTGTGTGTGCATATGCATGCGTGCATGCTTGCGCGCGCGCGCGTGCGTGCGTGCGTGTGTGTGTGTGTGTGTGTGTGTGTGTGTGTGTGTGTTTGGTCTCTAATCCAGGCTGTCCTCTTGCTCTTCTGCTCATTCTGCCTCCACATCTAGAACACTGGGATTTCAGGCATGTTCCACTACAGCCCAAGGTTTTAGGTGTCATCCTGTAGAATGTTAGGAAGACATGTTAGGAAGACTTCCTTTTACATCTCTCTTCAAATCTATCCAGTTGGTGTTCTTTATGGATTGCCAAAAGCTTCCCTTTCCACCCAACACAGTGCGAAGTAAGATGAGGTGACAGGAGTGGACTGGTCAGTGGCCAAGGGTTTGTTTTAGGTCATCCTGCTTTCTCAGATAATCATACCTGATAGACTTAAAGGGACCATAATGCATTTGAATACAGGCAGTCTTGTTTAGAGGCACTTGTCCCAAGCATTGAAAAATATGCTCTCTCTTATTTAAGAACCTTGCCAAGGTCTCGCCTATCCTGGTCTTTCAGGGAGAACATTGAAATTAAAAGGATTAATTCTGTAGCAATCAGAAAAGGTAGAAAAGACCAGATTTACCTATGCTTGCCTGTTCTGTTTGTTATTTGAGACCGAGTCTCATGTCACCTCTGCTAGCCCCAAACTCTCTATATATTAAATGTGAATTTGAATTTCTGATCCTTCTGCCTCCACTCTCTGAATATCAGGATTATGGGCATGCACCACTGTGCTATGTTCTGCTCGTCTTAAAAAACAATGCAATGCCGTCCCACCTGCCTCTTTTTATATGTAGCAAGTACCTTTAAATTTTTGGTATTCTGACCTAAGAACTACTTGGTTAAGTCTGCTAAATTGTTGGTCCATAGTTCTATGTCTATCAACGTATGGTATAGGTTTCCATTTGTATTAGATCTCATCTGAGTACAAGAAGCACAGAGCAGAGAGAGACACAGATGAGTGGGTCTCACAGTGCTGGGTCTCTGCGGCCAGTAGTGGAGATCTGTACCTGTGATTCTGTGATTCTCGCTACAGGACAGTTGGCTATGGATGGTAATATCATGGCTTCCTTTTGTCTCTCTGATACTGCTGACACTTAATATCCACCGGTTGTGAGGACTTAATATCCACCATATAGAAATTGGAATATCAGGAAACAGAAGGGTGAAGAATGACAGGTTCCCCTACATGCTTATGTACTTTGCTTTACATAGTGCTAGACCTGTGTGTTTGTGGAAGCTCATATGGGGACTGCTGAGACGGGACTGCAAGCTGGAGGCGTTTACTGTGAAGCCTGCAGCCCCGAGTTCAGTCTCCCACTCCAGCAAACTGTTCTCTGATCTCCATTCGCAGATTGAGTCATGTGCATGCATGTACACAGGCACACAAAATAAGTAAGGAAAGAAATGCAATAAACACTTAAAAAGTCCACCCCCCCACCCCCAACCACACAAAGACCCGTATTTCTGTAAACTGTATCACTTTAGGCTTTACAAATTTTGAAGCCATGATAATATTTCTATTTGACAGGAACACTTTAAATTTCTAATTTGGGCTGTGAAAGTATGGGTTTTTTTTGTTTTTGTTTTTGTTTGTTTGTTTGGTTTTTGAGACAGGGTTTCTCTGTGTAGCCCTGGCTGTCCTGGAACTCACTCTGTAGACCAGGCTGGCCTCGAACTCAGAAATCCGCCTGCCTCTGTCTCCCAAGTGCTGGGATTAAAGGCGTGCACCACCACTGCCCGGCGAAAATATGGTTTTATCTTTAGTAATTATTTCAGAAGTCCTTATTAAGTCCTATAATTAAGTCCTTATTACAGAAGCAGCAGCAACATAGTTAATTGTAGTTTTACATCAGAAGAATTGCAGCTTATAAATCACACTGTGCATATCCAGTTGAAAGGAAAGCAGTTAAAATATACTGTTCTTCGAGTTGCAGCAGTGGCCCAGTGGTTAAGGGCTCTTTGCTGTTGCAGAGGACCTGAGAGGGCAGGTCTCAATATTCTGGTGACTCAGCCTCCTGAGGGCTCTGGCTCTGGGGGTCTGATGCCCTCCTCTGGCCTTTGTGGGTACCTGCACTCATGTGAACATGTGTACATTCAGATACATACATATGTACCTAATTTTAAAAGTCATTTTACATTCATTCAGTCATTCATTCATTCATACATGAATGAATATTCATGTATGTACCGCTGCATGTACAGCTGCATGCCAAAAGAGGACATTATAGCCCTTTATGGCATATAAAGCCATACGTGAGCCACCATGTGGTTGTTAGGAATTGAACTCAGGACCTCTGGAAAAACATCCAGTGCTCTTAACCACTGAACCATCTCACCATCTCACCTATTTATTTATTTATTTACCCCTCCCCTTTTTGTCAGAGCTGGGAATCAAACTCAGAGCCTTAAGCACGCTAGGTAAATACTCTACCACTGAGCCACAGCCCCAGAGACTGTTATTTTCTCTAACTAGATTATAATACATGTATTTTCTCTTCCTTGAAAGATCTTACTTTGACTGTATTCCTTTTTAATACAGCAGGTGCTTATAATCGGCATTACAAATATTTTGGATCAAGGACGTCAAAAAGAGAGCATGAAGGCCAGTTCCCCGTGTTGAGTCCTCGTGAGGATGATCTGTAGACTGTTTGAATGTCCTTGGTCTTGCAGGAGGTTGAGCAGTCCCCGCAGGCATTCTTAGGGGAGCCTCTGCATTCACAGGTGGCTGAGGTCATGGTTACATTGTTTCAATTCTGTCTTCTTCCTCTGAACATTTTTTCTTCTTTTTAAACTCTTTTCTTTTCCTTGTCTTTTCCTTCAGGTGGAGGTCGTCTTCTATAACAAACAAACAAACAAACAAACAAACAAACAAAGTTAACCACTGAGAAAACAAGTAGAAACTGACTTTAGTTATTAGAAGACCTGGGTACAATGTGGATTTACCCCTTGGCGAGAAAGAGGACAGAGTGGGGCTGTAGGGGTGAATCCTTGGATTGTGTGCAATCTACAGAGGCAAGATCAAGAGGTCAAGGTCAGTCTGGTGAGCAGTCCCAGCACTTAGGACACTGAGGCAAGGGGGCTTTTATGAGTTTGAGGCCAGCCTGAGCTACATAGTAAGTTCCAAGCTAACACACACCCCAAATGAATAAAGTTATTTCTTATTTAACTGGAAAATGCTAGCCGTAGGCATTTTTATTTTTCTTGTTAAGGTCCAACTTTGTTCTCGTTGAGGTTTTCTTTTGTTTTTCAGAAACCATGGTTACAAGAGTAATGAGAGTCAAAACTGAAGCTAATTAACTTTATTTGCAGCCTTAAGAATTTACAAGTTCATGTGAAGTTACTTAAAGCAAGTTACTCGTATGGGACCAGTTATTAGGTTACTTTAATAGGGCTTTTGCAATCTGTAAAACGTGTAAGTAACTTAATTTTAGAATTCATGTTATTGTTTGAAGATCAATCCATTTTAAAAGAACCTTTAAATATAGAGTCATTCGGCATAATGCCAGGCGAAGTGTTTGTGTAGTTCATAAGATTTCGGATTTCCATTTGTAGTTTCAATCGTCATGGCATCTTGTATGTTACTTACTTATTTTTATGTGTATGAGTGTCTTGTCTGAATGCATGTGTGTGTACTACTTGTGTGCCTGTTGCCTATGGAAGGCACAAGAAGGGATGGGAGACCCTGGAACTAAAGTTATAAAATGCTCTGAGCCATCATGTGTGTACAGGGAATAGAACTCAGGTCCTAAGGACGAGCAGCCAGTACTCTCAACTGCTGAGCCATCTCTCCAGCCCCATGCAGATGTTTGGGAGAAATCCTCAAATTATCATTTTTGTTGTTGCTGAGACAGAGTTTCACGAAAGCCCAGACTAGTCTGGTACTTCACTGTATAGCTGGGAATGACCTTAAACTCCAGATCCTGCTGCCTCTATCTCCCAAGTGCTTGGATTATGGGCATGTGCAACCACACCTGGCAGAGTAAAATGATTTTTAGAACTCTTTATGGCTTGGCCTGGTGGTGCTTGCCTTTTAATCCAAGCAGTTGTGAGGCAGAGGCAGCTGGACTCTGGGTTTGAGGATAACCTGGTCTACATAGTTCCAGGTTGGCTAAGGCCACTTGGTGAGACTCCATCTTAAAAAAGAAAAAAAAAAAAAAGAAAAAAAAAAGCGGTTGGGCTGGAGAGATGGCTCAGAAGTTAAGAACATTCTGTAGAAGACCCAGGTTCAGCTCCCAGCTGAACATGGCAGCTCACAACCAGTCCTCACTGCGGTTCCAGGGGCCTCTGATGCTCTCTGATCTCTGTTGGCTCCTACATGTACATGGGACACGGAAATTCACCCAGGCGCACCTATGTACGTACAGGATTTAAAAACATCTTTAAAAATTTTAAGAAAACCACCAGGATATCTTTAAGGTCATACATGTAAATAGTTTGTCTTGATCATATTCATCACAGTTCCTGTCCACTACTCCTTAATCTCGTTTATATAAAGCATCTCATCTCGTAGTTCAGGCTGGCCTAGAACTCAGTGCAATTTTCACACTTGGGTCTGTTAACTGCTGGAATTATAGGTGTGCCGTCACACCACTTAGGACGAGACACTAATAGTCGACTTGTAATTTTGCTCCCCCAGCAGCAGCTTGTTGGAATTAGTTTTTTGTGGCTCTGTTAATTCTTTTATGACTCGGCTATGGTTTTAGTGTACGGGAAAATAAAGGAATATGTGCGTGTGTGCATGAGTGTGCGCATGCATGTGTGTGAGTGTGTGTGTATCCGGGGAAAGATTATGTTCCTGTAGCATTTACTTATTTGTATTTTATGTGTAGAGTGCTGTGCCTTTATGTATATCTGTGCACTTTGTGCATGCAGTGACCTCGGGGGCCGATACAGGGCACGTATTCCCCTGGCCTGGAGATAAAATGGTTGTGAGTGACCATGTAGATCCTGGGACCTGAACCTAGGTTCTCTGCAAGAGCAGCAAGTGCTTTCATCTGCTAAGCTGTGCAGGAAGTGCAGGGAGCTAGGCTACATTCCATCCTCTCAGCCATGGTGGTGCTGGGCTTGAGGAACGCCTGCACACCCTCAGGGGAGGCAGAAGACAGCCTAAGATAGGGGTCTCTGCACAGGCTGAGTCTGAGGCTGGGGTTCCCAAACTCCTGGGCACCCAGACATTGTGCTGGGAACCCTGAGGAGTGAATTCAGCTTAGTTCAGTGGTGAATGTCAGAAGCGTGGAGGGGCCTTCTAAGGGAGACTTAGGCAGTGTGGCTCAGTAACAAAGGCTTTTCCCCTCAGTGGTTCTTGAAAAGAGAGACACTCCTTGCTTGTCCAAACTGTTTATTCATGGTGAAACTTAAATACAACTTACTCAGGGTGGACCAGAGATTAAATACCATTTGCAGGAAGGAAAGTCCTGAAAGGGAAACTTATTGACTAAACTCTTGGGGACCCATCTAGATACCTCATTTTGCATGGAGAACTCTGGGCTCTATGCTACATGGCTAGTTGTCACAGGCCTCATGTAGGGTGTTGTGGTCACGTGCCCCAGACCAAGAACCAGGTTGGGAGCAGATTCAGACACCTACTGTTCTCAATTATGAGAATTGCCAGGGTTCCTTAATGTGCTCGACCTTCCCAGTTTTTTGTCTGGTGATACAGTTCTACTTGCTCCACATGCATGTAGATGTCAGAGGACCAACTGTGGGAGTTGTTTCTCTTCTTCCACTATGTGGGTCCCACGGGGACCGAACTCAGGTCCTCAGATTTGGCTGCAAGTGCCCTTCTCTGCTGAGCCGTCTTGGTAGCCCCGCTTTTGAATATTGTTAATCAGAAGAATTAGCTCTTGGGTGGGAGAGCAAATGCAGAGCAGTTAGGTGCAGCAGTGACTCCCTGAAACACCATCTATTAAATAGTGTTTAAAACTGTTCTTCTAAGCCAGGATCACAGAATTCTAAAGGCATTGGGGATGCTTGCATTGTTACTCAGTGAAAGCAAAGGAGTCAAAAAATGCTTTCCTGAGAATAAAAGAGCGAAGTTCTGGAAAGTCTTTGAAGAGGGGTGATCCCAAGGCTGAGTGTGGAGGTCTCATTGAACATGGTGTTACACTTCTTAAAGCCTGGCCTCATACGTGGCCCCAAGATAGTGCAATCGTACATAAGTAGTCCACTGTTGTTAAAAAGAAATGTGTCTAATCAGAAGACGAAGCTAAGTTATAAGTCTTTCTTTTGAAAGGCTGACTTCTTCAGACACTGATGTGATTCGGCCAGAGCTGGATGTTGTATCCTTGAACAGGTGACAGGCAGTGTGATGTGTTTATGTAAAGCACATTTTTTTTTTTTTCTTTCTGGAATGATAGGTGAAGTGGAAATTTCTGGTTACTTTGGAGATTCAGCTGTGTCATGTGATGTTTTTCTGGAAACTGTCGTATGAGAGGATGCTGAAGCAGACAAGTGGGAAAGTGTTTTGCTAGGAACAGACACGTGGTAATTTTCAGGAGGCAGCCTGGACAAAGGACATGTGATACTCTGCTAGAGCAGAAGCTTGAGAGAACTCATGATGTTTGGAAAGGTTATAAACATAGCCCAGTGGACAGTGGATGTTGCTGAATGGTATTGGTATGCCTTGCCATTCTTTGTTGATAGTTGTTTGTCATGACTTTATAGAGAGACATGCACCAAAAAAAATTCTGGTGGTGTTCTGGTGGCTTCTTGCTGCTTCTATAGACTCAGGCCAATTGGCAGAGCTTTGTAGTTTCTTCTGTATTGATCTCCCATTGCTGACTGTGAGTGGTGTTTGCCAGTGGATCAAGTTACTGCTGCTGAATTGTGTGAACTGAACTGCTGATATCCTGATGCAGATTGGATTTGCTCCAAAGAAATACTTCTAAACAGTTCCAAATTCTCCTTTTCTCTATTAACCTTTCCTTTCCACTACCTCTGGTGGGTGGTGGGCTAGAAGGGACGTTAAAGCCTTTAAGAACCTTATTAAAGTAAGTTTTGAAAAATCTAAGTGTACACACAGGGATTTGGAGGTCGAGGTTAAAACACTCTAGAACTTCCATTTTCTAAGTCAAGCAAACTCTTGTTCTTTTGAGAGGTACAGTCAAGGAGGACAGATCCTAGGAAGTGTTGGGGCTGCCTTCAGTGGCTTTAGTTTTGTTTTTTAATTTTTAAATCTCAGATTCATATTTTTAACTTAGAACAAGAAGAAATAGAGACAGGAAAGAAAAACCAAAGAATAGAGAAGACAAGAAAGGGAAAAAGGAAGGAAGGAAGGAAAGAAGGGAGGAAAGAGAAAGGAAGGAACAGATGAAACCACAAGAAGAATAATGTGTTACTCTTTGGAAACTAAATTTCATTCTCTTTGAGGGGCAAGAGATAGATAGATAGATAGATAGATAGATAGATAGATAGATAGATAGATACATACATACATACATACATACACACACACAAAACTAAATCAAAATTTATGCCAGACATAGTGGTACATGCCTTTCAACCTAACACTTGGGAGGCAGATTTCCCTGAGTTCCAGGCCAGCCAGAGCTACATAGTGGAGCACTGTCTTAAAAAAATTAAAAAGGTAGTTTTAATATACAGAGAATTATAAACAAGTCAAAAGCCCCCAGGTAGGCAATGTCTACAGAACATCGGATGGTGGCAGAGATGGCTCCATTTTGAGCAGGCCTTGCTAAAAATCCACAGGTCTCCAAAGGCACACACCGTCAGTGCAGTGAGGTCAGCTGTGGTACACCCTCTCAGCAGTCCAACAGTGACTCTCATTCTGGTTCCCAGGTACTTCTGGGAAACATGAGACTGCCAAGCTAGTCTTCCTTGCACCCCAGTCCTCTGGGAAGGAAACCATTCACAGATCATACTCAAAGCAGCATCCTCTAGCTTGCCCAAGCTCTATTCCTTTGCCCTTTGGCCTAGTAGTTGTTTGCTATTCCTATGAAACTCATTATCAAGTATCCAACTTCCTGTTTACGGTCATTAAGCCACGTTTCAAAAGCTTTTGTATGTTCAGCAAATGGTGTTTTCTGAGTCAAAAGGAATACTTTATCTGGACACGTAACATGTGTCTACAAAAATATAAAGATCCAGTGGTATTTTAATGATTTATTTACCAAAGATAAATAAAACTTCATTGTTCTGAAGCTCGGGCAGAGCTTGAGAAAGGAGGAGACCTTAGTCTGTGACTCAAAGGCGGGTGGTCTTGGTGTCCAGCTTGGAATGTCTTTTGTCTACTATCCATATATCTTACCTCTCTCCAGGGAACAGTGAGAAAGTCCTGCCTGGTTACAACTCCTACAGTCTTAGGCCTATTTCCCAGCTGGTCTCCTGACCCCAGCTTTCTTTGTAGCTAGCTTTGGCACTCCCTGCTTGGTTTTAGGGCCACCATGTTTTGCCTGTCAGCAGACTGTGGGCAGAAGGGTTTACTATGGATGATCCAGGGGAAGTCATGTCTGGAATCCTAGCTATTCTTTCCACTAAAGCTGTACTTTGTAATTTTTAAAAACTTGTATTTTTGATTCTGGGATGGGAACACAGGGCTTTCCCCTATGTTAAAGCATATGTCCTTTCAACAGACAATATTTCCAGCTCACCTAAAGTCAAGAAAGCTGCTTCTTTATTTTACACTTTTGAAGTTTTTCTGAGTAGGTTCATATAAATAAAAAGAAAATGTACACACTGATTTTTCCCCCTGAAGCTAGATGTATATTATATTTCCTAAAATAGCCGAGGGATGGATTCTTTTCTATTGACATGCAATCTCATATTAGAAATGAAAATCTATAAGTTCGCTGGGCAGCAGTGATGCATGTCTTTAATCCCAGCACTCAGGAAGCAGAGGCAAGCATCTTTGGGTTCCAGACCAGCTTGGTTTACAGAGTGAGTTCCAGGATAGTTAGTGTTACACAGAGAAATCCTGTTTTGAAAAAAAACAAAAACAAAACAAAATGAAACAAAAAAGAACTCTCTAAATTTATTTCATTGGAATGTTTGATATAAGATCAACCGTCTGGGAGTACAGGGGTGGTACAAACCTTTAACCCAGTCCTTGGAAGGTAGAGGCAGGTGGATCTCTGAGTTCATGGCCAGCCTAGTCTAGAGAGAACAGCTAGGGCTTCACAGAGAAACTCTCTATGTACCAAGATCTGGTTGCCCCCAGGGACAAGGAAATCTTCACATACACCAAGTGATGCTATGTAACCTTGTCCTTAATTTAAAGCTATTGATTGAATAAAGATGCCTACAATCTATAGTTGGGCATAAGAGAGGTAGGCAGAAATTTTGTTCCTGGACTCGGGTCAGAGGTAAAACCAGGAGAGGAGAAGAGAGAGAAGGTGGAGAGAGGTGAGGATGCCATGGGTAGGTGAGCTGTGAAAACATGGCCATGAGGGCTGGCTGGCCAATTGGAGTTAAGAGTGGCCCAGATGGCACATGGCAAGCCACAACTTGGGGTTATAAATAGGGAAGTAGATACTAAGAGCTTAGAGGGATGATATCTGCTCAGTTCTAGTACTTTACAGGCTCAACATAAGTATAAAGGTTTTGTGTCGTTTATCTGGGAGCAAATGATCTAAGATGGAGTAGAAACTCCCGATTATATACCTATTACAACAATTCCTGTGTTTGTTTAAAGATAAATTCAGTTAAACTTTGTTCCCAGTTAAATTTAATTAGACCACACACACACACACATATGTCTATATATGCGCGCGCGCGCGCACACACACACACACACACACACACACACACACACACACACGGTTTCACTGTATGTGGTGTGTGTGAGTGTACGTACACCTCCTCCACCCCTCCCGTGGAGGTCAGAGTACAACTTGGGGAGTTGGTTCTTTGCTTCCACCGTGTCGGTCCTGGCGATCAAACACTGTCAGTCTTCGTGGGACGTACGTGCTGACTCATCTCACTGGCCCCTGTTTGTATGCTTTATGGCCATTTCATGTGAATTTATTTGAAATTGATATGAGAATTTACCAGTTAGTGTGGGATTAGATAGTGTTCCCTTGACGCCATACGTCTTAACCTCAGATTTTGTCATTTATACTGCTCTAGAGATAGTGTTTTGTGTGCTTGTAAACATTTTTTAAATTACTTTTAAAAATAAGGTAAAGTTTGTTTTGTACATAGAAGGGTTCATGAGTCCTGAGACATATACAGTGAAGAATTCATCACTAGCATCAGGATGTGAACAAGACACCCCCCCCCCCCGAAACTCCCCTGTTCTTTTGTAGCTAACCTTTCCGCTTGGCAACTACTGGTCAATCTCCAGTATTAGAATCATCCAGAAGGTACTTTGTTGTTGTTCCTGCATCACTTTTATTTTTCTTTACACAATAACATGTTGCTGGGGCCTAATGTTCTCACTGGACAGTAGAAAACCCAAACTTGTCATTTCTTAAAGAATTGAGTATGAAAAAAACCTTACATAAATTAAAAGGATGAATATATTTACAGGTGTCGATGCAAACTCAAGGCAGGTAACAACCCATGGCGGCCAGGAGGAAAAAAAACAGAGTCCTAAGGCTCGGACTTTCCTGCTCTGTTCAACGGGAAGAATGGAAGTGGTAACTGATTCAGGAATCCTTGCCAGCTTCGAAGAAACCCTGAAAGTCTGCTGTCGGTTGATACCCTGCACAGATCAACTATGTGGTGCTCACAGAGATCCACCAGGCTGGGGATTTCTCTTCCACAGTGTGCTCTCCCCAGCCACCGAGTGACTGAGCCACATGAACTAAGGACTCAATCAAGATATGCAAGGGTATTAACACATATACCAAGGGAACGACAGTTAACTTGAACACAAGTTCTACAATACAGTGCCGATATGAGATACAAGCTTCAAGGACAAATTTCTTTTCAAAGGCTTATTCCAGTTTCTTGGGGCAAGCATGCGGTGCGTAGATTTGCCAGGGAAAACTGATACTTCAGAATCAGCTCAGTCCATCTAGAAGCATTTGTGGTGGACGATGGAGGGGCCCGGACTCGTCATACTCCTGCTTGTGATCCACATCTGCTGGAAGGTGGACAGGGAGGCCGGGATGGAGCCGCCAATCCAGACTGAGTACTTGAGCTCAGGGGGAGCAATGACCTTGATTGTCATTGTGCTAGGTGCTAGGGCTGTGATCTCCTTCTGCATCCAGTCGGCAATGCCTGGATACATTATTGGTGGTACCACCAGACAGCACTGCATTGGCCTACAGGTCTTTGCCGATGTCCACATCACACTTCACGATGAAGTTGAAGGTGGTCTTATGGTTGCCACAGGACTCCATGCCCAGGAAGGAAGGCTGGAAGACAGCTTCTGGACACTGGATCTACTCATTGCCAATGGTGATCTCCTGCCCATCAGGCAGCTTCTAACTCTTCTCCAAGGAGGAAGATGATGCTCCTTTTAGCACTTCTTTTTACTGAGCATGGTACGGGTACGGCTCATCAGAAATAACTGGTCTCAGAGGGGATATTTGACAGTTGCCTTGAGTTGTTTGAGGACAGGGTCTGGGTGTGGGGTTTGAGGTTAGGGGTGTGAGTCTCCTTAATTAGCCCAGGCTAGTCTCCAACTTGTAATCTTTTTCTTTTATCATCCAAATGCTGGAATAACAGATGTGTACGGAATCACTGCCTCCTGGCCTTGCAAGAGATCATTAGTGTAGATCACTAGGGCTGAGGGGAGGCTGGAGTGCTGCATCGAGCCACGTGCCTGCAATCCTAGCACTTGGAAGGCTGGTGTGGGAGAATCATTGTGAGCTCCAGGAGAGTCTGAGGTGTGCAGTACAACTGTCTTAATATGACAACAATCAAGAGTGGCCACTCCTTACCTGTGATTATCTCTGAAAAGTATTTGGCTTGTTTCTAGTTTTTAGAAGTGTTTTCTATCTCATCAAGGTAGAGGCAGTGAGCACAGAACCTGCACGGTTCTGCACCAGGTCCTCCTTGTATATATTACGGCTTTCAGCTGAGTGTTTTTATGGGACTCCTGGGGGTGAGAAGGACTGAGTCTCTGAGCCTTGTGCCTTCTGTTGGGCTCTTTCCCTGCTGTCGGTTTGTCCTTTCCATCTTTGATGTGATATTTTTTGTCTTATCTTATGACATTTTTATATTTTATTTTGTCATGCTTGGTTGTAACTCGTTAGAAGCTTGTTCTTTCCTAATGAGAGACAGACAGGGAGTGGATCTCCAAGGGTGGGGAGGTGGGGGGAACTGGGAGGAGTAGAGGGAAGGGAATCTCTAAACTGGATATGTTTTATGAGAAAAGAATATATTTTCAATAAAAGGGAAAAATTAGAAAAGTATTTTATGTAAGCGTATGTAAATTTTACATACGAATGGGTTTCATTAAGACATTTTCTTACATATGCATAAAATATTTTGATTATATTCACCCCAGCCTGGTTGGTTTTTTTTGTTTTTTTTTTGGTTTTTATTTGTCAGTAGTTATAAATAATGGTAGGAGGAGTTGTATATGTTTTAGTGTGAATATAACTACTAGGCATACAGAGTTCCTTGGGCATATGGTAATTGTTCGCTTTTTTTTTCTTCTTCTCAAGACAGACTCTTATTTGTAGCACAAGCTGACCTTAGACTGGTATTCTTTCCCACTCCTGCCCTGCATGTTGGAAATATGTACCAATGTTTCACTCTAAAGAGAAACTATATTTTAAGAAGCATGGGCGGTGTGTGTGTCGGTCAGAGGACAACACGACTTTGGGATTTGGTTTCCTCTTTCTACCTGTGCCCAGAGCCTAAGGTCCTCAGACTTGGTAGCAAGCACCCTCACTTACTCAGCCGTCTCACCAGCTTTAACACACACTGTATAACAAATTTAATAAATCTAATTCTGTGTATGCATGTGTTTACCTGGGGCCTCACCCATGCTAGGCAAGAGCTCATCAATGAACTATATTCTTAAAATGTTTTTTAAAAAGAATATTTTTTTTAAAAATTTTAAGCGAGCTACATTCTTAGCCTCTTTTTTTTTTTTTTTCATCCTTGAACTCACTCTATAAACCTAGTAGACTGTGAATTAATGATCTTCCTTCCTTGGCTACCCCAGTAGCTGTGGGGTATTGGCCTTTGGCACCAGGCCCAGTAGCTTTTGTCACCTCTGTAGCTTCAAGCTCTTTTCCTAGCTGTAGAGTTATTGACCCTTTTATAAGCTTCCATTTAAAAGGACCCAGGTTACCAGTGCCACCAGTTAACCTAACCCTCGGGACATGCCTTCCTCAGCTCTCAGACTACCGTCAAGATTTTGAACAAAGAAAGAAATTATCTGCATTAGATATTGAAAAGAGATTCCTGAGAGATGGTGCATGCAGACAATGTCCCCACAGCTCCAGTGGTATTTGCTGGGACTTTAGTTTCAGAGAGGGTTCACTGAACAGAGCAGGAATGACTTGTTTTTCCTAGATTCTGTTGGAAGGCCTTTCTGTTTACTGGCTGCATGCTACGATTGCATTCTGGAATACACATGAAGGAATGATATGTCACCAGCTTTCACAAATGTGCTGTGTCTGCACATCTATCAGCCTGCAACTAAGTGTGCTGATAATCCTGTATTTGTAGGACTACTGATCACCCTGACTCCCTAAAACAGGCAGGTTGGGAGTGTTGTCTTGATTGCATCTAAAACAAACTTGAAACTTAGCTTCAGAAATATGCCAAGGCAGCTTTATGCCTTATCTCTTTTCTCTTAAGTTAATGGCTTATCAGAGTGACCCGATAAGACAAACTTTGTACTATTTATAGCCTTGGTTTGATAATTCTGTTCATAAAGGCAGAAGGCAGATCAGGTCCAGTGAGAAGCAGAAATATTGCAGGAGAATACAAGTCTTAACAACATCTGTATTAGCAAAAACATCTACAAATTAACCAGGAGGGACCATTTTAGTCTTTTCTTAATATGAATTTTCCCCATTTTTCTGAAGCAAATTTGGGGACTGCTAATTTGGGAATCAGGTTGTCTGGTAGTCAGTCTTCTTCCAACAACTTCACTGGAAACCATTGATCCTGTGGCCTCTGGTACCTGCAGAACTATGCTTGGGAGCACTCAGTCAGCAGACCCAGCAACCACTACATAGTATGGGAGTACCCTGGGTGACAGAAACACTGCCTGCCTCTAGGTGTTGCGAATGTGGAGAAGATCGCGCCATCTTAGTTGTACGTTTCCTACTGATCATTTTCTCTGCTACCAAGGACGTGTCATTTGTATTTAACCAAACCCAGGTCATCCCGTATACAACACTGAGAAATTCGTAGAGAAGAACACAGAGACATGTTGGGAGGCTGTGGTGGCTCAGAGGGTAAAGGCACTTCCTGCCAAGCCTGTCAGTCTGAGGTCAATTTTTGTTTCACATGGCATTGGGAGAGAATAGATTCTCAAAAGTTTCTTTTATAGCCTTCACAGGTGTTCCTTGGTCTTCTTACCTACACACACACATCCCTATACACACACCCCTACATCTACACACATACCTCAACCCACACACCTAAATTCCCCAAATACACACTTACTCACATACCTATCTTCACCAGTCCTCATAGTCACTAAATACAAATAAATGTAATGAAACAAAACAAGACTGAAGAAGCCTTCTGTTGAAAATAATGTTCTGCTGGGCAGTGGTGGCGCACGCCTTTAATCCCAGCATTTGGGAGGCAGAGGCAGGTGGATTTCTGAGTTCAAGGCCAGCCTGGTCTACAGAGTGAGTTCCAGGACAGCCAGGGTTATACAGAGAAAGCCTGTCTTGAAAAAAAAAAAAAAGAAAAAAAGAAAAAAAGAAAAAGAAAATAATGTTCTTCATATCCGGGTTATCTCCACCCCCTTTCTCCCAGTGTAAATTTTTTGATGTCACAAGGTAATTATTTTTCAACTATTATTGAATTGTGACCATGACCACCAAAAATAACCAGAAATAAATGCAGATAGAAATATTTTGCAGTCTCCCTCCCCTTTCCCTCCATTCCCTGACTCTTTCCTTTCTTCAGATTAAAGGTGTGCACCACCATACCCAGGACAAGATATTTTAATTGATTCTTTACTTATCAACGATGACAATGAAAAGTAATGATAGATTGTAGTGAGCCGCTGTGGCTGCACACGTGCGTTTTTCCAACATGGCGCTGGCCACATGTTTCCCCAGCAATAAACAATCATTCTGCGCAGCTGCTAGGCAGAAAGAGCGCCAAACCACTGGCCTATCCCGAGGCGTAATATTGGGTAGTGAGCAAGCAGCCATTCAGGAGTGAATACGTCACTCTAGGGTGTATTTAAGGGACCCTCTTCCGGTTTCTTGGGTCTTTCCGCTTTATCGTGTGCAGTAGTAAAAAGTTCCTCGTGGCAGTAAACCCGACTATCGCCTCCTGTCCTTATTCGCGGGCGAAAAGGGATTTTGGGGGCGCGCGTTACAATAGATTACAGGTGTACTCTGATACACTGCTTTCAGAAATGTCCCTCTAGACATTGGTTACTAGGGTTGGGTGTGGTGTACCCCTTTAATCTTAGTACTTGGAAGTAGAAACAGATAGATCTCTGTAAGTTTGAGACTAATCTGGTCTATTTAATGAATTTCAAGCCAGTCAGAGCTACACAGTGAGACCATGTCTCAAACAACAAAACAAAACAAAACAAAACAAAACAAATCTGACTTCTGCTCCAGTAGAGTGTACATGGTAGTCTACAATAATAGCTGTCAGAGGGCATAGACCCTGGAGAGGGTAACTTGACACATGGTTCAAGTGGCATAAAATCTGTCCATAGGAGAGGCCAATGTGATTGTTTGGCATCATGTCAGCACCAAAAGATGATGTGCTCACTGGCTTGTGTAGGAATTTTACCTCATGAATATTTAAAAGCTTGTGGTCAGGCCAGTGAACCCATCAGTCAACAGAGGGACCCGGTGACCAGCTGTTGAGTGAACATAACTATGCAGGCATTTACAGGCCTTGTAAGAAGATAGCCTGATCCAGTCGAGGTGGGGGTAGAACAATTGTTTGTTCAGTGCAGTTCTATCTTTGCCAATATTCCTTTAAGGATATGGCCACCCAGATTGGAACTTGGTGTGTATGTGTGTGTGTGTATGTGTGTGTATGTGTGTGTATGTGTGTGTATGTGTGTGTATGTGTGTGTGTATTAGCCAATCCTTCCAGATCAAAGCAAGTTTCATTTCTTAGGAAGAGCTATAATATCTATGACAGGTTCTCAACAGATATTTGAATTATGATGCCTATAAGCATGCTCTCCACAAATATTTCTTGCCATCAAGTTGCATTTGGTGTTACAAAAGGTATTCATAAACCAAAGCTGACTATCATAGTCCCCTTCAAAACAACAACACTCCCAAGCCCCTGCAAAACCCCAACCCCTAACCTAACAAAACCAAATTGGAAATAGTTTAGAAAAACTACTACAAATGTGAAACTCATTACAGGCAACTCAAATTATTTGGAGTTGAGTAAAGTGTGTGTGTGTGTGTGTGTGTGTGTGTGTGTGTGTGTGTATAAGATAAATGCCCAAAGAAAATTCAGTTTAAAACACCAAAGACATCAGTCTGCTCAAGAGGCCATAGACTCTAACACAGAGACACAGACAAAAGCACACTATAGAAAAGGTCAAAGGTCACAGGTGACCTCATCAAGAAGAGGTACCAACACTAAAGGAAGGCAATTTGAAGAAGAGATACTGTGCTTTAAACATAGGATCACATTTTATCGGGTCACACAACAGCTCTGTGGGGGCAGGCAATGTATCTTCACTAATTTCTAGATGAAGAAGGGCAGTCTCATGTCCCTTAGAGTTTACTCTAGTCATACTATGAGGAGTAGGGATGGGTGCCTGACTCACCCTGATCTATTTCCTACCAGTCCTTCCAACGGGTCTTTCTAGTTAGAAAGTACTGTAATACTTTTTGGTCATATTGGCATAGCATAACAGCAGCAGTTGAAACATCTCAGTAACTTGTTTGGCCTCCTCTCCCCACGTATTGTAGCCTAGGTTGGCCTTGAACTGGTAATCCTACTGCCTTTCCCTCTCAAACAATGTAGTTATAGTTGTATAGTATCACCAAGGACTTGAAATGATTTTTAAACGTCTGTGTCTCCGTCTCTGTCTCTGTCTTTGTCTCTCTTGTGTGTGTGTGTATGTAAATAGGTGCCAGAGGCATCAGGTACTTCTGGAGCTGGAGTTACAGGCAGTTTGTGAGCTGCCTGATAGAGGTGCAGAGAACTGAACTTGGGTTCTCTAGAAGAGCAGTATACAGTGCATTTAACTGCTGAGCCATCTCCCTAGCCTTAGAAATCAATTCTTTAAGGATTTATATGGATATTTTTGCCTGCATGCAGTCTGTATATCAAGCGTGGTGCCTGGTGCCTGTGGAGGTCAGAGAGAATGTTAGATCCTCTGGACCTGGAGTTGTGAGCTGCCTTGTGGGTACTCTGCATCAAACCTTGGTCCCATGGATAAGCAGTCAATGCTCTTATCCACTGAGCCATCTCTCTAGTTCTATAAATTTATATTACTATTATTGTTGTTGTTATAAGAAACAGGGTCTCTTTATAAAGCCCTAACTGTCCTGAAACTTTCTATGTGGACCAGGCTGCCTCTGCCTTCGGAGTGCTAGGACTAAAGATGGGTACCACTACAGCAGACTTTAAGTGAATTCTTAATGTATGCAAAGCTTTCAATTCTAGCTAAAGAACTCTAAGATAATTTAAGTTTTCTCTTAATCTGAATTGGTGACCCATGACCCTCAGCTTCTGGCTTCCGTGCTTGTCTGGTGTTCTGAGCTTCATGGATGAAGTCACAAAGGCTCTCTACCTGGCAGTTCCCACAGCTCCCCTGGAAGGGAGTGTCTGGCATGGGGATGTGGGCGGCTCCTGTTTGTCAGGAGCTTGTGCACACACCTTTGATGGAGGATCGTTACTTACCTAGAATGTCCTTATAATTCCCTCCTGGGTCACTTACAAGTTATCACTTCCTCCTGCTTGTTAGACAAGGCAGCTTTCAAAGGCAGGTGGATGACAATATAACCCAGGCAGGAAATGGCTCCTACCTGCTACCCAGTGGGTTAGTCTTTAAAGTAGATACCTGCCATTTCTCTAGTCTCTTCTAAACTGCTGCTGCAGCTTTGCACAATGAGGTTCAGAAAACCAAGGATAGAAACAGATGGAAATGGTTCTTTATGACTCAAGAAAGGACACAGTACTCTGGATAACACCAAGAATGGAAATCTACAAACCTATCTGTGCAGAGGTGCTTTTCATGCTATGCAGGCCCCTGTGCACACTGGGTGAATAATCCATCACCTGGTTACATCCCACCTCCAAACCTATCTGTGTTTGACTCTGGCATGCGTTACGTGATTTCTTCTGTCAGACACATATGTCTGTGCAGCTTATATTTTATTTGAGGTTAGAATATGTAGTTCATGAGCATATCACATGCGAATGCTGTAGATGGGTCAACAACTATACGTTGAGCGTCAGCATCCAGTGCTTATCTATATAGATTTGTACTGTTCTGAATTAATGTGACCTGTGTGACACAGTTTACTGGAGGGTGTTTATAGGTGACTCAGATAATAGCTTTTTAAAAATTTATTTATTATTATTATTATTATTATTATTATTATTATTATATTATCTTTTAAAATAGGGTTTCTCTGTATGGCCCTGGCTGTCCTGAAACTTGCTGTGTAGGTCAAGCTGCCTTTCAACTCACAGATGCACCATGCTCTGCTTCCTGAGTGCTGGGATTAAAGGCATGTACCACCACGCCCAGCTCTTATTAGTATTTTTTTAAAGATTTTTATTTTATGTGTATGAGTGTTTTCCTGCATGTATATACATGTACCATGTAGGTGCCTAGTGCCTGAGGAGGCCAGGTGAGGGTATCAGGGTCCCTGGAATTAGAATTTCAGGTGATAGAGTCAGCACTTGGGAACAAAACTTGGGTCCCCTTGCAAGAGCACTAAGTGCTCTTAGCTACGGAGTCATCTCTCCAGCCCCAATCCCCGTTTTGAGATTGGGTCTTATGTAGCCCAGGCTGGCCTTGAGCTCCTGATCATGTTGTCTTCACCTCGTTAGAGCCAGGACTCCAGGGGCGAATCACCAGCCTAGCTCATACTGGATGCTGTCTCTGTGTACACAGCAGCCTACGATGGTTTCTGCTCCATGGCATGGAATTTTATGTAAAAAAAACTGCAGTGGGTATGTCTGGGGATTGTTACATATAATAATATTATCTGCTTCATAGATTTAGACAGGCTTAAAAGATTAAGTAGCTATAAACTGTTATTACGGAAGAGTCAGGAGGCAGAAGTACAGTGTGAGAGAGAAAAGCATACATCGTGCTAATGAATTTGGAAAGCACACAGTGAGATTGCCTAACGAAATAGGCTGAGTGTATTTGCTATGGCATCCAGTAATGAGTTTTTCAGAAGCACTTCTATCCCAGGCACTGTTCTAAGAGCTGGCTCGAGCACACACTAAAACCAAGCAAATCTGCACATAATAGAACATTCGCGACGGTAGGCACAGTGCTTCATCTTACTTTGTGTAAAATATTGCTTTACCTGGTTTGCTTGTTATTGATTTTCTTTTTTCTTTTCAAGGGAATGGATCAGTGGAGATAAAGCATTTAATTTTTCAAAATTTGATTATTTACTTATGTAAGTGTGTGGCACAGCAGAGCAACTTACAGGAGTTGATGCTACCTATTCAGCAGGAGGACTCTGGGATTTGAATTCAAGTTATCAGGCTTGACCGCAAGTGACTTTAACTGATGAGCCATCTTAGCAGCTCAATAATTTTATTTTTATGTGGATGTGACTTGTCCTTATGTGGACATGATTCATCTGGTTCTTTCCTGTTTTCCCTTTTCCAGGAGACATCAATCATGAGTTGTGGTGAGCAGTGGGGCTCTGGAGATGGAGTTTTGCCCCTAAATTCTGTTCTTACTGAGTTATAGTTTTAAGGGAGATTATTTTTTTAAAATTACTATTATTTATTTATTTATGAATGTCCATGAGAGAGATGGGGGGGGGGCAGGGAGGGAGGGGGAGGGGATGGGAGGGAGAGGGAGGGAGGGAGAAGGAGGTAGGGAGAGGGAGGGGAGGGGAGGGGAGGGAGAGAGCACCGGTGAATGTGTGTACTGTGTGAATGACTATATATGCCATGGGAGTCAGCTCTCTCCTGCCATGCGTGTCCCATAGATTGAGCTCATACCTTCAGGCTTTAGCCATCACGCTGGCCTCCTCCTAGCGAGGGTCTTATACTAAACATTCCTTGCTTTCCTCCAGAAAAGGAATAGTTACAATTCACCTAAGACTATGTGGCCTTGCATCAGACCCATTTGAGAGGCTCATACATAGGAACTATACCCTATTTTTATGAAAAAAAAAAAAAGAAGGAAAAAAAAAAGAGAAGAGAAAAAAAGAATGAACAAATAGAGAGAGTGTCGTGAGTCAACCCAGTGTTATGTGGGCTTCATGCCAGATGCGAAGCTGCCTGGCCTCAGCAGGGTGGATTTCCTTTATCCTGGTACAGGGAAGGGTATCTGAGGTACAGGTGAGTGACTGACTCCTAGGACCATTGCTATCAAGAGGACTCTCCTTCCTTTAGCTTCACAGGAAATATTTATCTTTGTCTTCAGCTAGCTTCAGAAGGACAAACAGTTCTAATCTCAGTGAAAACATCCATAAGACAAAGAGTTGGAGTATGCGAGAGTCTGTGTCAACTGCTGGAGACAAGATGGAACGGCCTCTGTTTGCCCTGCATCGAGTGGCCTTAGCTAAGAGTCGGGTACACAGGTCTTCCTGATAAAGCCTGCTGTGAAACATGAGAGTGGGGTTTTCCTACAACAAAAGGCTGGGTGCAGTGTCTGAGGAACAGATGCTTTTCAGATGTTCGCCTTTCCTGGGTGAGGTTTAAGGAAATTACCGTGGATGGATTTACATGCATGTCTACAGGTTTCTCAGATGGTAAATGATCATTGAATATATAATCCTGTAACAAGAAGCTTCCTTTTTTTTTTTTATTTCTTTATTTTTTGAGTCAGAATCTTTGGCATAGGCTAGTCTCAAACTCTCTAGAAAGCTCAAGATATCCTCAGCCTTCTAGCTTCCACCTCCCCTGCAGTGGTATGACTAGTTCCAACAACACAAGCTGATTCATGTGGTACTGAGTGATGTAGAACTTAGTGCCTCCTAGCAAGCACTTTACCAACTGAAATACACCATTGGCCTCCAAATGTATTTTTTTGAAATTAGTTTTTAAATGTAGCCTACAAAGTGATGGGCTTTGCTCTGGCTTTTGAGGCCCCACCTTTAGCAGAAACACAGCTGACAGTTGGTGGCTGCTGGGAGCTGGGGAAGAACTTGTTGTTTCGGGTGTGGCCACTGGTAGATGATGAGCAAGCTCCAGAGAATGGTCCTGCATCCACATATAGGCAGTGTAACTGAACTCAGTGGTGAAGGAAAGGAAGAAAAGAAAAGGCAAGAAAAGAAAAGAAGAGCAAGCAAGTGAGAGGAGGACATGGAGCTGGGAGAGAAGTTGTTGGAGAGATGTCTGTGGGGAGTTGAAGAGCAAAACACGGGATGGATGTGATCTAAGGATGTTGTGTACACACATGAAATTCTCTAAGTGTAAACTACTGTCTTCAAAAGTAATAAGCTGGGAGTGGTGCACACCTTTAATTACAGTAGTTAGGAGGCAGAGGAAGGCAGATCTCTATGAGTTCAAGACTAGCCTGGTCTATGTAGTGAGTTTCAGGCCTGACAGGGCTATATCATCATAGGATCCTGCCTCAACAAATAAATTATATATATATATATATATATATATATATATATATATAATTGGTTTTACCTTTCTTGCTTTACAAATGTAAACTCAAAATTTTGACTACGTGTTTGACTTCTGAGACCAAAAAATTAATTTTCAATCTTCTAGGTTGGCTCATAACAAGAGCAAGATCACAAGAACCAATGTAGCAATAGTCTTGCTTCAAGATACCAGGAAATCCGTACCAGCCACAAGTTCACCCCCCCCCCCCCAGGAAAACACATTGTTATCCAGTTAGAGTGAGTGTGGCTCAAATTCCTTTTAATCAGCACAGTAGAAACAATCTATGAAACAGTAACAAGGCTGTATAGGTTCCAAACAGGCTTCCCACACTAGGTGTCAGCAGGCATCTGAGTATCAGTTGAATGGGGCTTTTGTGTTCTAACAGCTTTTGATTGTGTTTCTAATCAGTTTTGGAAGCGCTGAGCATCTCTGAGACAATCTATTTCATAGACAGTACTCCTTAAAGACAAGAATCTACGAGAAAGATTTGGTTATCCCCCCACACACAAACAAGAGGAGGAGGGATAGAAATAGCCCAGAGTTTAAATGTAATTGCTGCTCTTGTAGAGCAGGGGACCTGGGCTTGGTTCCTAGCACCCATTTAGGGTCCTAGAACCATCTGTAATTTCAGTTCAAGGGGGTGCAATGCCTCTCTGGACCTTCTCAGGCACCAGGCAGGCACGTACATACATAGATGCTGGCAAAACATTCATAGACATAAAAAGTAAAAATTCAAAACAACAACAAAAAAAATCACCACCAAGACAGACAGGCATATTAGCACATGTCTTTAATGCCAGCGCTTGGGAGGTAAAGAACCCTGTGGGTTCAAGGTCACCCTGGTCTGTATAGTAAGTCCTAGGTCAGCCCAGGCTACTGTGATGGTTTGCATATGCTCGGCTAGGGGGTGATACTATTAGGAGTTCTGGCCTTGTTGGAGTAGGTGTGTCACTGTGGGTGTGGGCTTTAAGACCCTCATCCTAGCTGTGTGGGAGTGAGTAGTCTGCTAGTAGCCTTCAGATAAAGATGCAGAACTCTCAGCTCCTCCTGCACCATGCCTGCCTGGATGCTGCCATGTTCCCACCTTGATGATACTACA
The DNA here is from genome assembly GCF_011762505.2 of Arvicanthis niloticus. Lineage (NCBI taxonomy): Eukaryota > Metazoa > Chordata > Mammalia > Rodentia > Muridae > Arvicanthis > Arvicanthis niloticus. The sequence continues at coordinate 54,491,810 of NC_047673.1, forward strand.
CTGAATCTCTGAACCTGTAAGCCAGCCCCAATTAAATGTCTTTTATAAGACTTACCCTGGTCATGGTATCTGTTCACAGCAGTAAAACCTTAACTAAGACAGCCACATAGTGAGACCTTGTCTCCAAAACAAACAAAACCAAAAATCTACAAGCACAACTTGTGTATGAATTTATCTTATTCTCTATAAATATGTAAAATGACCTTGGGATGTGTTTATATATACATGCACAATTTTTTGGGTCTCCAAAATGCTCGTAAGTTATCATTTATTCTGCATAAATCTTGGTGGAACCTAGACTACCTAGCACACTCATTTAGATGATATGCCTGTGTTTTAATATTTGCTATTACTGGCAAAAACATGGTATTGAGTTTCAAAATAGATTTTTTTTTGTATGTTTGAGCTTTGATGAGAATTAATTAATTTTTAAGACAGAGTTTCTTGTGTTCCAGGCTAGATCTCGAACTCTTGGTCCTCTGGCTTCTAGTTCAGAGGGCTGGATTAGAGATATATGCCACTGCACCAGGCATATGCACTTCTGAGCATTTCCTGTATGCTAGGCAGGCACCATATCAGCTGCGCCTATAGCCCTAGCCCGGACTAAGCTACATTTCCAGACCCTGACAAAGAATCTGTGTAAGGAATCCTAATGCTGACTTTCCCATGTAAATGACACGCGCACGCACACACTCGTGCTCACACACATGCACGATTGTGAAGGAAAAGACAGCATCCAGGAAGCTCCCCCCCCCTTTCTTTTTACCTTCATTCCTCTCATTAGGGCTGGTGTAAATGGAAGCCAGAGTGAACAAGGAAAAGATGAAGAAAGCCAGTAAAATGAACGCCACCTCCAGGTTGGTGAATGGTAGCTCCATGGAAGACTAACGGTGTTTTCACCTACAGCAGGAAACAAACATTGGTTTAGGACACGGTAACCCAGCAAACTGCTCAGCAATGATTTATTTTAGAATCGAACACATGTGTGGTAAGACTTACCAAAACGTCTATGTGCCCAGCACAGTGTACTTGGCATTGGTGAAAATAAAGTATGACGTGGTGTGGTGTGGTGTGGTGTGGTGTGGCTGTTATTTCAGTACTGGGGAGGCCAGGATATGGTAAGTGTGAGCTGAGGCCTGTGCAATATGTAGCGTCAACATTCTGTCTAAGAAACATAATCCAGCCAAAACAAGCACATAAACAAAAGCTGAGAAGGAAGCTGGAGAGAAGACTCAGGGGTTAAGAGCACCGGCTTCTCTTATAGAAGACCTGGATTTGGTTCCCAGCATGTACATGGTGACTCATAACTGTCTTTAATTTCATTGCAGGGGATCCCACATCCTCTTCTGCCCTCCCCAGCTACCATATTTGCACACGGTACACATAAGTACACAGAGACAAAACACTCACATACATAAAATCAAAATAAATACATCTTAAGAAGAAATGAAAAAAAAAAGATCCTCGCACTAGGGCTGGAGGTAAAAACACTCAGTAGGTAAAAACGCAAGAGAATCTGAGTTTTGATCTCAGCATCCTTGCAAAAACCCACATGTTGGGGCTGGAGAGATGGCTCAGCGGTTAAGAGTATGTATGCACTGAGGTGATGCCTAGCATCCACCTAGTGGAGTGACTCTTAATTGCATGTAGTTCAATTCAGGGCCTGACTTCCTTTTCTGTCTTCACCTGCACTGCACTCTCATGCACAGAATATATATATATATATATATATATATATATATATATATATATATATATATATAACTTTAATGAAAGGAAAAAAGCCCACTGTGGCCGTGCATCTCTGCAAGAGCCCATGCACACACAGGTTAGTATACACAGGTGCATGCATGCATACACACACACACACACACACACACACACACACACACACACACACACGCACAGCTGGAAGCATTATCTTGCTCGGAACAACTGCTGACTATCTTTCTGTCTTCTAGATAAATGCCAACCATTTAAAACACTGCTAAGAGCCTAGGCGAATTCTGAAGACACTTACAGAAAGAGTGGTCACATCTTCCCACCGTATTTCGATCCTTCATCTGGTCTGTGAGGAAGTAATTGTCAGTTTCTTCCCCCAGGCCTCAGCTTCCTCTGAGTGTGGTATTCAAATGATCTCAACACATTCTCACAGTGGAATTCTGGGCCAAAGATGGAGGTAAAAGCTAGGTCTGTCTGTCTGTCTGTCTGTCTGTCTGTCTGTCTCTCTCTCTCTCTCTCTCTCTCTCTCTCTCTCTCTCTCTCTCTCTCTCTGTGTGTGTGTGTGTGTGTGTGTGTGTGTGTGTGTGTGTGTGCGCGCACCTGCTATACAGTATGAGTATGAAGGTCCCAGGACAACTTTGTGACATCTGTTTCTCTTTTTCCATCTTTCTATGGGTTCTGAGGATGGAACTCAGGTCATGAGTCTTGTACAGTGTTTTACCTGCTGACTCATTTCCCTGGCCCCGTTAAGAAAATGAACACAGGTCTTTAGTAGGATAAGACAGACTGAAGCAGGTTTTGATAATAACTGTGTTTCCAAATGCAGGGTAGATGGAAGGAAAAATGGTAATTGGAAAATATCACAGGATTCATTTTGAGGGGCATGCAGGAGAATGAGGGCTTCTTATTGGCTGTATGAGGGAGCAGAGGGGACCCCAAGGTTCAAAGGATATGAGGCTCACTACTAAAACCATCCCACAGAATTGTGTGAATTGAGTGTGGAGAATGTCAATCCCATAGTCAGTAGAGAAACATGGTCACGCACATCTTGTAACTTATTAATATTTTGAAATCGGATGGATCACATCTGTTCCTTCAAGGACTGTGAAGATTATTAATCCTGCTGTGGAGTCCCAGAAACCAGAACTTATTTTGATTGCCAATATGCAGGAAAACCCAGGAGGCAGGAAAAGAGAAGTCTGGTGCCACCTGCTGGCACCTGCATGTAGATGGCAAAAGAAGGAAGTGACCGAAGGACTGAATTCAGGGATGCCAAGTTATTGCCTGTATGGTACCACACGCTAGTGTAAGATGACCTTACAGATCCTCCAGCTTCATTCCATGCTTGGAATAACACTCTTGCTTGCTGAGTGTGGTGGTGCATGACTTTAATCATAGCTCTCAAGAGACAGAGGCAGGTGGATCTCTGTGAGTTCTAGGCCAGTCTGGGCTACAGAGTAAAACCTTGTTTCAAAGTAAACAAACAAACAAACAAACAAACTGAAACAAAAACAAAATAAAAAAACCCACGTTAGCTTGTTTATTTTGGGTCAGGGTCATGTCATATAGCCTAGGCAGGCCTTAAAATTGTGTTTGTCCTGCCCCAGCCTTTTCAGTGCTAGGACTACAGGCTTGTGCTTCCATGCCTGGTTTATATAACATTCTATTTATTTGCTTACTTGGTGGCCAGGGGGTTAAGCCTGTGTCTGTTGGGCAGGTCCTTTAGAGCTGAGCTGTATCCTTAGTGTAGGTGTTCAGGATGGAGATAATCATGCATGTTTTCTGGACATAGGCCACATACAGTGAGCTCTTTCCACATCAGCACCTCCCAGGCTGTCATTCTACTAACAATAAACAAAAGTAGCACCGTTTCCTTTTCGATGGAAAGCTGGGTGAAAAGACACAGTAGGTGATACTGTCAGATGCTTTGACTTCCCAAGGAGGAACCTAATTACTTCTGTTGGAGGTTTGGGGGCAAAGAGCCCATGAGCAGGCACTCTCAGCAGCCATGACCTTAATTCCACAAAAGAAGCTCTTACCACTATCATCCGCATGTGCACTAGTCAACATGTATTGTCTTCAGGCTGGCGGGGGCACAGTTTAGTGGTGGAATATATGGTTAGCATATGTGCTGTCCTGGGTTCAGTTTCCAGTGTGTTCACACACATAAGCACCCCATATACATATACCTTATACACACATAAACACATACCACAACACCCACACACAACCCCCCACACCACATACACACACAGTCACACTCACATACATCACATGCACATTCCATATACACACAATAAACATATAACACACATACCACACACTTACACACTACATACACATACATACACATACCCCATATGTACACCACACACACCACATACACCATGTACACATGCCACATACACATACATAAACACATACCACACCTCAGTGGGAGATGATGGACCTAACTCTGGAGGGACTTGACCCCAGGGAGTGAAAATGCCTGGTGGCATGAGATGGAGGAATATCCTCTCGGATTCAGGGGAGAAAGAATGGGATGAGGAACTTTGAGAGGGCAGACTGGAAGGGGGACAATGACTGGACTGTAAAAATAAAATAAAATAAATAATAAATTCTCTCATCACTCATTTTGGTCATCAATTCACTGTGTAGCAAAGATGCCTTTGATGAACTTTTGGGCCTCTCCTCTGCTTCCTTCTGTCAGGGATTACAAGTATTCGGCAACAGCTCCCCCTAGCTTCCCAAAGAACCTTTATGTGTTTGTGCATGCTCTTGTTTTTTTTGTTATGTGGTTTAAATGTAGGATTGCTTGTTCACAAGTACTTCTGAGATGTGTGGAGTTGCATGTCATAATACCAATCACCAGAGATGCTGAGGCAGGAAAATTAAATGTTCAAGATTAGTATGAGCTCTTGAATTTGTGTGAAGAATAGGACAGAAAACCTTCTCTTAGGAGAAAAAAAGTAAAACTGAGAATTTTCTTTTAAAAAAAAATACCACACATACATTATATGCTCATATTCTACACACTGCATATACATTTCACGTACACACAGTAAACCCATATTATACATACTGCACACTCACACACCACACACACATGCCACATACAAATACATAAACACATATCACATACAAACACACCACACACACACCATACATACACATACTGAATACACATACCACATATACATACATAAACACATACCACACACACACATACACTCACACTCCACACACCACATATACATTTCACATACACAGAATAAAATACACCATACACTCATACCATACACATATACATACCACATAGACACACAAAAACACATACCCACCACACACATATGCCATACATATACACACAAATACACCACATACACATACACACACCCACCACCCATCACACACCACACACACACACACACACACACACACACACACTACACAGAGATAAAACACCATACACACGCACACATGCACACGCACACATTGTATTTCTGGAGTTTCCCTACCATTTCCCATTTTTGAAATTCTTGCAGGAACAACGGAAACAAACAGTGGCTTTTTTTTTTTCTCTTGGATTGTGTACTCCATACACTGGTTCTGTGGATACTTCATTTTTATGTTTTCTTTTTTTTGCAAAGTAGCAAGGAAACTTCATGCAGAAGCAAAGCAGTATGGGTCAGACACACCGGGAGGAGAGCAGGGCTTCTTAGGAGTGCTCAGGGCCTGTGCCCACGTGCCCATCCCTTCAGCATCCTTACACAGTTTGCAAAGCAGGGTGCTTGATGCAGAAAGGAACCATGAGTTCCCTTCAGCTCGTCTTCAGGGTGAGGGCTACCTGCAAGTCCTATTTAGTAACAGAAGACCAGCCTGGGCTACAAGAGTGCCTGACAAACCAAACCAACTGCACCGCCCTGCTTTACTTGCCTTTAGAACTGATAGTCGTCACGTTTATGATCCCTTGGATTTTGTTGGTTGTCTGTACGGCCCCGTGAACTTAAAGGCCCACAAACAGCCGTCTGTTGTTCACCTCCATGGGAGGGCTTAGAAAAATGGCTTCTATGTAGTAAGAACTCCTTTCTTTGTCTCTTCTTTTTTTTGAGACCATGTCTCATGGAGCCCAGGCCGGTCTCAAGCTTTTTATGTGGGGAGTATGACTTTGAACTTCTGATTCTCCTGCGTGATTCCCCGGGTGCTGTGGTTAAAGGTCTGCACGGCCATCCTTGCTGTGTGAGCTCAAACCCCGGCCACACTACCCATTGAGGTACATCCCCAGCCTATAATAAAAATTTCTGTAAGTATTCATTGATTTGATTGGTCATCCATGAAAAAAGCACACAGGCATGCAACTCAGTGTAAAAATCTGAATTTCACGGGGATGGAAAAATGTGTGCTGCAGATATGTCCAGAAATGTCAGCAAGATCAGGCAGTCTGTGGCATGTTAACAGCTCATTTTGGAAATGGCCTCGCAGTCTCAACAGTACCGGTGGTGTGCTGGGAGGGGCTGGCTCTCCTTCCCACCCTCTCCCTCTCGTCAGACGGTTGTGCCCTCGCCCTCTGGTCAGACGGTTGTGCCCTTTGCCGCTCTTTTCTCTCTGGCACTCCGCACTCCGCACTCTGCTTTTCTGTGATGTAGCATCCTTGAGTGGCACCATAGGATGGCTTGGGGCCTACGGAGAACAAACAGACCCTTCTTGTCCTTCCTTGTGTGAGGGCCAGAGTCCCTGGTAAAATGAATGCCTTAACCCAAAGAAAACATCTGCCAGAGTTCAAATAAAGGGCTCATTCACAACCCAGAGCAAATAAGTAAACTTTCTGGTTGCCAAGGAATATTTTTTGGTATTGGAATTCTAACGGTGGTTGGCTACATCAGAAAATGACCAAACCTTTCCCCTCAACCCCAATCCCATGAGACAGTGCTACCTCCCCCACCAGCCTTTTTCTTTCTCGTTTTGAGACAAGGTTTCTCTGTATAGGCCTGGCTGTCCTCGGCCTGCCTCTGCCTCCCACTGCCCAGCTCTCTTCCTCAACTTCAAGGGTCTTGAGAAGGAAGTTGTATAATGTGCAGATATTCCCATGGGCTTCAGTTAAAGCAGAGACTGGCACTAACCCATTACACAACACAGTTATCTCCAATGTCAGGCAATCATTGAATTGCCCGTTAAAGAATTTATGAAATCAATGTGCTCCTTGTGCTTGAATTTCCCTAGTGACCAGGGATTCATCACCAGGATATGCAAATCATTAATACACACATGGTCCTGCTTGTCAGGAATTATCTTCAGGTGAGCAGAAATCTTCCTCTAAGCAGCTCGTACCATTTGGTTCCAAAGTATGGAGGTAGAGAGTTACTTTATCATGAAGACGGTGAATTTAACAGCTTTCTCTCTTTTGTTTCTCACTCTTTCTAAAGCAAAGCAACCAAACGAAAACAGAGAAGACAACACTTTCGGTTAGACTGACTGGACTCCAAAGGATGCCAGCTCCGGATCTCCTGAATTTGAGTGCCTGTCCATATCCTGATTCCCAATGAAGCCTCACAAATGTTTACTTGTTCCTATTGTTGTTGTCATCCTTGTTGTCGTCATCATCATCATTTTATGGGTACATGAGGGTGTTTTGCCTGTATGCATGTTTGCACACCATGTACTTTCCTGGTGGCTGCAGAGGTCAGCAGGAGGCATCTGATCCCTTGGAACTGGAGTTTCAAATGGCTGAGCAGCCACGCTGGTGTTGGGAATTGAGCCAAGTTTTTTACAAAAGCAGCCAATGCGCTTTACCACGAAGACATCTCATTAGTCCCCAGTTTACTTTTTCAGATATCACAGGCTGGCCTTGAACTTGGTTGTGTATCTGAGGGAGACCTTACATGTATGATCCTCCTGTTCCACCTCTGGAGTGATTATAGGTGTGCTCCCCTGTGCCAGGTTTATGCAGTGTTGGAAATTAAACCCTAAGCTTTATGCATATTAAACAAATACTCTACCGACTATGTTTTATCTTAGTCTTCATTTTTTTTTTCTAAATTTTAAAAACTTACTTATATGTGTTGTGGTTTGCCTGCTCAGATAGATACAAGCTAAAAACGCCCGAGGGGAGGAAATCTCAATTAAGAAAATGCCTCCGTACGAGTAGACTGCAGGCAAGATCATAGCACATTTTCTTAATTAGTGATTGGTAGTTAAAGGCCCATTGTGGGTGGTGCTGTCTCTGGACTGGTGGCTCCAGGATCTATATGGAAGCAGGCAGAGCAAACCATGAGGAGCAAATGAGTAAGCAGACCCCTGCTTGGCCTCTCCATCAGCTCCTGCCTCCAGGTTCCTGCCCTCACCTACCTCAATTATGAGCTGTGATACGGAAGCCAAAGCCAAAGAGACCTTTTCCTCCCCACATTGCTTTTGGTCACGGTGTTTCATCACAGCAATAGGAATCCTAAATAAGACAGCATCAGATCCCCTGGAACTGAAACTGCATGTGCCTTGGTTAGTTTTGTTGTTAAGTTGACACACCTAGGCAGATAAGAATATTAACTATTGTGGAATTATCTTTGGTAGGTTAGCCTGTGGGCATGTCTATAAGGGTATTTTCTTTTTCTTTCTTTTCTGTTCTTTCTTTCTTTCTTTTTTTTTTTTTGAGGGGAACTGTGGGTGGGTATGGTCTCACTATATAGATCTGGTTGGCCTTGAACTCAGAAATCCTCCTGGCACTGGGATAGTGTGGACCACCATACTCAGAGGACATTTCCCTATTGCTAATTAATGAAGAAGGGGCTAACTTACTGTAGGCAGTGCCATCTCTAGGCGTGTGGGCTTTGGCTGTATAAGAAAGGCAGCTGAGCAAGCCAAGGGAAGCAAGCCAGTAAGCAGCATTCCCGAATGGCCTTTGCTTCGGTTCCTACCCAGGCTTCCTTTGAGGTGGGACTGAGATGTAGGCATGGAGGTGAAATAAACCATTCCCTTCCTGAGCTGTTTTTGGTCATGGTGCTTTATCACAGCGATACTAATGCTAACTATGACATATGTATATTTGTGCATGTCTGCATGTGGGTATGTTCAGGTGCTGGTGAAGGCCAGAGTGTCGGATCCCCCAGGAGTTACCTGCATGAGTTATGGGAATCAAACTTGAGTCCTCTGTAAGAACAATGTGTTCTTTGAAGTGCCAATATAACTCTCCAATCCCTAGAAAATTTTATTTATTTATTTATTTACTTACTTACTTACTTATTCTGGAGACAGAATTTCTCTATATAGCCCTGGCTGTCTTGGGACTTGCTCTGTAGACCTGGCTGGTCTCAAACTCAGAGATCTGACCCCTCCCTACTGCTTCCTGAGTGCCGGGATTAAAGGCATGTGTCACCATCACCCTGAGTCTTTATATCCACTTAATTTCATAACTCCAGGCTGAAATAATTTCCTATCCTACCCATGTAAGATCTTTCTCTATTATTTTCTTATTATCCCATAGCTACGGATTTTTTTTTTTTTTTTTTTTTTTTGAGATTTATACCACCCACACGATTCTTTTTGGCTCTATTGAGGTATAATTGCATATAAAAATTGTAGACATTTAAGGGGTGCTGCTTGATGTTTTCCTATATATATACACACACATGCTTAATGAGCAAGCAATTTTTGCCTTCCCTTTTGTTATGCTGAAGACATTGCCTGGAACAAGATTCTCTGTTCTATAGGAGCAACACACACTGTTATCAGTGTGTTTGTTTATACAGGAGTTTAGAATGTCAGCTTTTGGAGTTCTAGGGAGGGGCATATGAAATGAGACATGTTGAATGGCGCCTGACATTTGGTAGGACTCAATAAACATAGTCATTGACATTCATTTCTCTTCCTGTGCCTGCCAAGAATTGCAGATTTGCACTTTAAAACATTCTTTTAAATTTAGTGTCAATTTGTATTTGGTCCATTTTAAAATTTTCTTTTAGCTCCATGAATTTTTTTCCCTTGGTGTGTGTGTTTATTACTTTTTTTTTTTTTTTTTTTTTTTTTTTTTTTTTTTGACACGGTATGTCATATAGCTCAGGCTGGCTTTGAGCCTACTATAAAACCAAGCCAAGAATGAACTTGAATTCCTGATCTTTTGGCCTCTGTCTTCTGAGTGTTGCGACCATAAGTGTGCCATCACATTTAGGCTACATGATTAATTGATTGATTGGTTAGTTAATTAATTAGTGTGTTGTTTGTTTCCATGCACACCCGCATGTATGTATGTGTCTGTGTCTCCATGGGTACCACAGAGACTAGAAGAGGAAATTGGGTCCCCTGTTGGGAACATAGGATCCAGACCCTTTGTGCCCACAGATTTCCTAGGCTTGTCTTTCCAGTGAGAAAGATGAAAACCCTATTCTTCCATCCTGAAAAACCGAGACGTGGAGGCGATTACTAGCCTGGCATCTGTGTTATCGGTTGGGCCAGGCCACAGCAAGCTCCCACAACCAGGACCCGAGATACCTGGTCACCTAAATGACTCTTATAGGCAGAGGCTCTGCTGTGCTATCTGGATGTCTGAGACTAGACCAAACTCTAAGTCCCTTAAGCCTGTACAGGTGGCATATCTCAAGAAGCCATCTTCTTGGAAGAAATGACAAGTTCCCCGAGTTTCAATGTAATTACACTTCTTATGCACCAGCAATTGGTTTACACCAGGAACCCTCCTCTCCCCCAATTATACTGGGCTTAAATACATTGGAAATAAACCACTCGGCAGTAGACTCCTTGGTTTGATCCAGGTTGACAAAATCACTCTGTACTGGGTTTTCATTCTTATCTCTTTTCCAACCACTGCTTGCATCGATGCCTGCAGGGACCCTCACAGTCCCTTAGGCTGAAATTACAGACATTTGTGAGTTACCTGACAGGGTTCCAAAACCAAACTAGTTCTTCTAGAGAGCAACAGGTGTTCTTAATCACTGAGTAACCTTCAGCTCTGCTTACTTGAGTTTTAAAGACACATTTTCTTTTACGTGTGTGTGTGTGTGTGTGTGTGTGTGTGTGTGTGTCCATATGTGCACGTGGCTGTGACTGTCCTAGGAGACTGTAAGAGGGAGTCAGATCTCCTGGAATTGGAATCATAGGCAGTTGTGCTAGAAACTGAACTCAGGTTCTATGCAAGAGCAACAAGCCGTTCTAAGAACTGTGTCGTCTCTCCAGCCCCCTACATGGTTATTCTAAAAGTGACATGCTGGGTTTGGTGGCACACACTTTTAGTCTCAGACTTGGGATACGAGCAGAAGGATTTCTATGAGTCTGAGACTAACCTGTTTTATATATTGAGTTCCAGGCTAGCCAGGGCTACATTGTGAGGCCTTGTATCAAAATAAAGTAAGAATGAAAAAAAGAGCATTCTCCCCCATGTACATATTGTGTGTTTTATTCCAACATTTTTTCTCTATATATTCTATTATATAATTATATAAGTAATATATATTATATAAATAAATATAAATATAAATATAAAATATTATTTATATACAATAATACATTATTATTATTATTATTATTATTATTATTATTATTATTATTATTATTAATTCTGAGACAGGATCTCACACTGCATACCAGGTTGGTCTCAAATGCACTGTTATTCTGGATGGGATACAAACTTATCTCAGTTTTTCTGCTTCAGCCTTCCAAGTGCTTCTTTACAGGCATGAGGTCTGTCAATCTCTCTGTCTTTCTCTCTATCTCTTTAATGTAGGCCTGTCCAGAACTTTCCATCCTCCTGCCTCTGCCTCTTAAGTACTGGGATTCCAGGCCTGTGCCACCTTGCCCAGCAAAACTTTTACAGAGTTTTCAGTTTATTTACTCATTAATAATTTTTTTTTTTTTTGAGACAAAGTCTCCATATGTAGTTCTGGCTGGCCTAGACTTGAGCGACCCTGAGTAACGGGCTTCAAGGTTTGTGTCAGCACACTTGGCTGAGTTTCAGTTTAATATTAATTCCTGCATCACTATAGTTTTGTTTTAAACCTGTCTTTTCAAATTATTTGTAGTTATAAGAGATAGTTGTTGGACAATCTTGGCAAATAAAAACTTGGAAGAATTAAAACTTCATGCAAGTGTTTGTGCTTCTTATTGGTTGTTCTCACAGAAGCCTTCAGGTGGTAGACGTTTATGTTGTTGAAGGAAGCATCAGCAGCTCACTAGATCTCCTTAGATCTCTGAGGTGTGCATCCCTAGACCTTTATGGGTGCCTTCCCTAAGTGTAGGCTCACTGTGCTCAGGTTCTTGCTGGGAATAGCAGCGTTACCAGTCATACTCTAAGCGAAATCATCAGAATCCTGTAACTGAAAAATAATTGATCTCCGTGGTCTTTTTCACTTAGACTCATTTGAGCTCAGACTTGAGCATGAAAGCAAAGACCTGCAGAACTGCCCTTTTGCAAACTTTTCGGAGTGGTCATTTAAAAAATATTTAATATATAAAGATTACATATAATGTTAATAATATATAATATCAGTAATATATATTATATAATAGAACCATATCATAAACATTATACATTATTAATATATGTATAGATATTTTGTTTGCATATACATCTGCTTACTAGAAGATGGTATCAGACAATTGTGAACTGTGGATGCAGGAAATCGAACTCAGGACATTTGGAAGAAGAGTGAGTGCTCTCAGCCACTGAACCATCTCTCCAACCCTCAAAGTGGTCCTTCTTTTGGCAGGATAGAATCTTATCTCTCCAGAGCCTAGTGTTCTGTGCTCTTTAGTCTGATAGAATTGAGGTGAATTGTGTGCCACACGCAAAGAAATGCTTTTTATCTTATAGCCCAGGCTAGCCTTGGACTTGTAGATGAAATGACCTTGGACTTCTGACCCTTCTGCCTCTACCTCCTGGGCACTTTTCATTTGTTTGTTTTGAGGCAGACTGACTGTAAACTCACAGTCATCCTCTGTCTAGAGTGATAGGATGCAGAATATGGACCACTTGGCTTGGCTTTCTTTAAGGGTTGTTGAATGTATGTGTTTAGTCATTTTGATGAAATTAGGCATCCATTAATGTATCTTAAATGACTCAGACAGCTGTTAAAGACAGGAGGAGTGCAGGACCACACCTGATTCAGAAGCACTGTTTATTTAGGATGTTAGACCTGGATCCCAGAGTCCAGGTTGATGCTGGAGTGCCCTAAACTTTTTTTTTTCCTTTGGGTCAAGGTCCTAATGTGTAGGCTTGGCTGGCTTGTAATTTGCTGTGTAGACCTAGCTGGTTTCAAAGTTACAGAGTTGCTTCTCTGTCTTCCAAGTGCTTCTGAGTCTCTCATTTCATGACTTCCTGACTTGTGTCAACTCTCTGTGACTGTCTCAAGCAGTGCAGGGTCTGAAGGAGGGGTGTATTTTCTGTTCCTTCTGTAGACACTACTTTCTAAAACCCCAGAAATGGTGGCATGGGGTAGGGGTTGGGGAACAGAGCCAAAGCAAAGGAATAGACATTTTATTAAATTGAGTCTTGAGTTTGATGTGCAGCCAACCTCCTGTACTCTGCACTGCGGGTGACAGAGTCTGTACTGACCCAACTCCATGTAGCTATAAATTATGCAGGTAAGAGAATTACCTGTGGCTCCTCATAGTGTGCATATCAGTGTGTTAAGACTGGATTGCTAAATTCCAAAGGGCATCCACGTTTTGACTAGCTTTGTAAGCTGATGTGATAAGCCCTGCTAAAGTTCAAAAGTAGATCGCAAGTAATTGTTTCATGGTAACGAGGGCAACTTAGTGATGGAATTACATGAAGGAGAGAAATCCATTAAACTGTTCTGTTTGTTACCTGTAGCTTCTAAGATAAAACTGTTTGCTTGCTTTTTTGTAATAGTTCTAGTGACACGAGTATCCTACTGATACCGTGTACTGAATCCCAACTGCTAGTTATTGTTACTGTTGTTGTTGTTATTATTATTGACAGGGCCTAACTATGTAGCCCTGGCTGGTCTGAATCTCACTGTAGAACAGGCTGGCTTCTAACTCACAGAGATCAGTCTGCCTGATTAAAGATATGTGCTACTATACTTGACTTCAAACAATGCTTTCGAGGGTGTTAAAATTATGCAAAGCGTCTTGTACTATCAAAATGACAGTTACTTTAGAGCCTAGCAGTTCTATTCGTATATATTTAAACAAGAGGCTGAAAACACATCCAGAGAGATACTTTCATGGATTCACAATTGGCTTATTCACAATAGCCAAAATTGAATTAGACTCAGGAGTCTCTCAACCAGAAAATCCACATATAGATTGTCATGCATTCACACAATAGCATACCATTCAACAATTAAAAAGAAATAAATACTGATGCAACACAAGTCTTTAAAAGGCCATGTGTGTGTGCATAGTGTATTGAAGAAAGCAGTGTTTGCCATTGTGGGGATGAATAATGACTGACTGGATAGGAGAATGAGTAACTTTCTAGATATAAAGCGAGAGTGACATTCTATACCTTGACACGAGTTTGTATTACATTGGTCAAAACACCAATTGCCACGTTAAATGTCTCTGTATTAAAATAGACAATAGAGTTGCTTTTGGGGGTGCAGAGAGGGACCCTAGGCTAGACTTCTAGGTAGGAAAAAATAACATTATCAGTGTACACACACACACACACACACACACACACACACACACACATTTACTGTAAGTATTGAATCCCAAAGAGCCTTTAAAAATCTTAAAAATGTATTTTTTTCCACTCTGTCCTGATGTAAACAAAATTCCCATACTTACTGAATTATGTACAAATCTGATATGTTAGTTTTAAGTTTGGAGACATGTACATGCCTGCGTATCTTCCCTAAAATTTCTAGGTTGAACATGAAGAAAAAATAATGTTGGCCCCAGGTTTTTATCAGCTGTTTGTTATAAAAGGTAAAGACATATTCAAGAGGGAATGCTACTGTTTATCTGCTTTTAATTGTATTATTGAAATAAGAAGGGCCTTATTTATCTGTATTTCTCAGCACTTTTCCATGTAATTGTTTCTTGTTTCATAGTACTGTATTTTCCACAGTAAGAAAGTACAAGTTCTGAGTAAAGCTCTGTGGGTCAATTCAGTTTGCCTAACTGCTCGTGAATTAAATAAAAATACGTATTTTCTAACTTGGGGGAAGAAAAATCAGGAAGTGCAAGAGAAACTTAGCAAGGGAGAAGGAAAGCCATTTCAGGAGTCGTTTCCAGCAAAGCACGCACTGTCCCCCTTCCCTTTGAGTCATATTTCTTTTACAGTTAAAATATTCAGGAGAAAAATATCCAGGAAGGCACAAGCAGTAGGCTCTTGTATCCGGATAAGGAAAACATCTTAATAGTCAATATGAATGAGTAAAACGGTAAAGTTGCATTCTATGGCAGAGAAAATACTGGAATTTTGTAAACACTTACCAGAAACATTCCTGTCCTGAGAGGAGCCAGGAAGGAGCCTGTGAGGCTGGTTAGGCAGAGTTTTCCGTGTGTTGGGTCAGGACTAGGCTGCGTAGTTGGTAAGCATTCTCTTTCGCTCTCTTCCAGGTCCTGCTAATGCTGACTTGACCGTGCTAGTTCGCTAATCTCCCCGTGTCTTTGAAGCAGGACTCCTTCAAGGTGAATCTGTACTCTCAAGGCAAAGAATAAATAAATTAAGAACTCATTTCCTTGTGAAGAATCGACAAGGAACCAGGAAGTGGTGTGAACATTCAGATGTTTGTTCTTTCTATCACACACCTATCTGCAAATACCACTTATATATACGACCCGGAGCGAGCAAACACTACCCATGGGCAGGAGCGCAAGCAGCTTATAGGCATGACGTATGTGCCTGTGGTCAATTCATTAACTTTAAGGATACAGCCTATGATTAGAATGCTTAGAATTTAGGAAAACAGGTAACTTTCAGACTTCGTTGCCGCGTGCTGAGTTTGCTTTTTGTTTTCTCCTGCATACTTTCAGTGCTTTCTGAGATTGCCTTACAGTACGTTGCTCCCTGGCTATCCAAAATCTGCAGGCTATGAAAACTATTTGGATGGATCTGGAAAGTATTATATTAATTGAGTGACCCAAGCTCCGAAAGACAAAAAATGCATATTTTTTCATATGTAGATCTTAACTTGTAGTGTGTGTACAGTATATACCTGAGTGGATGTATATAGCAGTGTAAATATGGGTAAAGCATAAGTGAGGAAGGAAGGAAGAAAGGGAAGGAAGGAAGGAAAGAAGGAGGGAAGGAAAGAAGGAGGGAAGGAAGGAGGGAAGGAAGGAAGGAAGGAAAGAAGGAGGGAAAGAAAGAAGGATGGAAGGAAAGAAGGAGGGAAGGAAGGAGGGAAGGAAGGAGGGAAGGAAGGAAAGAAGGAGGGAAAGAAAGAAGGAGGGAAGGAAAGAAGGAGGGAAGGAAGGAGGGAAGGAAGGAGGGAAGGAAGGAAGGAAGGAGGGAAGGAAGGAAGGAAGGAAAAAACCCTGTGAAAGATCAGGTGGATATTATGAAATAAATTAATGTAATGAAGAGAGTGGCAGATGCCACACAGAAACACCAAGCTAAACTTAGAATAAACTGAAGATAAATAAAGATGGGCTGGTGAGTTGGCTCTGTAGGTAAAGATACTTTCCTCCAAGCCTGATGACCTGAGTTCCATCCCTGGGACCTCCAAGGCAGCAGGGGAGAGCTAACTCCTGCAAGTTGACATTTGCCCTCCACATGTGTGTATACACACACACACACACACACACACACACACACACACACACAAATGCAATTTAAAAGAAAAAGGAGAGAGTTTCAGAAACACTAGGTAGGACCTCAAGTTAAATACTCACTGGGACTGTCTTGATGGCCCCGAAACAGCTGGAACAAAAACAATAGGATGTGGGGTGGGAAGCACAGGCTGCCAGACACCCAGCCTTGTCGAGAGTGTGCTCTATGTGACCTCAATCAGTGTGAAGGTTGACTGAAGGGGTTGGGGTTGGGGTCAGCCCCTCAGTGTCAGTACAGGACACACCCAGACACCAAGCAGGTGTTTTTGTTTGTTTGCAAGAGTCTGTTTTTTTCCTTTTCTTAAAGCTTTTACTTTGAGACATCATGGACAACTTACAGGTACACATGGAGAAGACATGGTCACAGAATGGAAACGGCCCAGAAGAATTAATGCCTGCAGCTAATGCTGGAGCTAATGTCCCGAGTTAACATGATACAGTGGCTGGAGGAATGGACTAGCCTTCCGCTCCTTCTTCCTCACCCTCACCTTCAACAGAATCCACACCAACCTCCAATCTGGACGCTGGTCACCATGGATGGAGTTGCTCATTCGTGATAGCTAAGGGTTAGAAGGTGAGGGTGACACTGACACAGTTACTGTTCCCAGCAACTAAGAGTTGAGGTAAGTAATGATAGGAGTGGTCTTTTAAGGAGAAAAAAGGGAGTGTGTGCTAGGGTGAGCTGGTGAGTCTTCATTGGATATATTAGGCAAGCGATGACTTTTGATTATTGGATGTTGAGGCCCACACTCTGCCTCAACACTTTTTCTCAACACTTTTGGGGCTAAGTGCTCTGGTCAAGAGAGAGTGTGGCTCTTGGGGCAGGAGACACGAAGAATGGAGACAAGACAGGGTGTGATTCAGTCTCTTCTATTTTCTCAAGTCTCCCTTATTGAGTCTCTCCTATTGAAGGGAATTCTGAGGTATTTATATACACAAGCAGGAGAACACAGGTGAAGACACTTTACCACGTGCACCATACAGCTGAGGTCACTAAACAGCAAAACAAGCTATGTGGGATAAACAATATATTTATCAGAGTGTGCTTCAGCTGTTTTTTTTTTTTTTAGATTTATTTTATTTATTTATTTAATGTATGTGAGTACACTGTCACTCTCTTCAGACATACCAGAAGAAGGCATCAGATCCCATTACAAATGGTTTTGAGCTACCATGTGGTTGCTGGGGATCGAACTCAGGTCCTCTGGAAGAGCAGTCAGTGAGTGCTCTTAACCGCTGAGCCATCGCTCTAGCCCGTGCTTCAGCTGTTATAAGCTTTTGACAACCAAGTCTTTCATCAGGGTATATGGTTCCAGATGGCTGCAAAGTTGATCTAGCCGATTTCTACTAAAGTCGGCTCCCAACAATTGGATCTTGATGTTTTGTCTCGGGAGTCAATCAGTAGCCAAATGTTGGAACAGAACTTGGGGCCCAGCTTTAGGAATGTAACCTACTGTTAGGAAAGGACAGAGAAGGGAAAAGGGAAAAAGCTATTGGGCTATTGATTCCATGTTTGCCATGCTCGGGCCTGCTGGAGCCCTTCACTGCTACAGCCATCTTGGTAGAATCAAAGGCCCTTCCAAGTCTTGGCCAAATACCCTTGGTGTCTCCAGTCAAGCTAGGAAGTGAAACATCATTAATCATTCATTCCCTTCTGGGACACACTTCTAGATGCTACAGGGCTCTGTCTCTACATATTCCACAGGAACAGAAAATTTGATCTGTTGCTGGGAGCCAGCCAAGGGATTTCCACATGTTAAATGCATACTCTAGTAGCAAGCTGCACCCTTAACCCTTAAAACTATGACTTTTTATATTCCTTCCTTCCTTCCTTCCTTCCTTCCTTCCTTCCTTCCTTCCTTCTTCCATTCACTATTTCTTTTACTATATAAGAATTTTAATTACAGTTACAGAAATCTCAAAAGATTTTGTTGTATGTCTTCCATGTCTTGGAGTTAACAGTAAAGGGTCAAGTGAGAACAGATAAGACAGGTAAGAGAAACTTGTGAGGAATTTCCCTTGAGACTCATTTATTAGCTACCATTACACTCATACCTAAACCACAGAAAGACCCAACAAAGAAAGAGAACTACAGACCAATCTCTTTTATGAATATTGATGCAAAAATATTCAATAAAATTCTCACAAACCGAATCCATCAACACATCAAAACAATTATCCATCAAGATCAAGTAGGATTTATCCCAGGAATGCAGGGATGGTTCAATATTCGAAAATCCATCAATGTAATCCACTACATAAATAAACTCAAAGAGAAAAACCACATGGTCATCTCACTAGATGCTGAGAAAGCATTTGACAAAATTCAACATCCCTTCATGTTAAAAGTCTTGGAAAGATCAGGAATACAAGGCCCATACCTAAACATAGTAAAAGCAATATACAGCAAACCAATAGCCAACATCAAACTAAATGGAGAGAAACTTGAAGCAATCCCACTAAGATCAGGGACTAGACAAGGCTGCCCACTCTCACCTTACCTATTCAATATAATACTGGAAGTCCTAGCTAGAGCAACTAGACAACAAAAGGAAGTCAAAGGGATACAGATAGGAAAGGAAGAAGTCAAAATTTCACTATTTGCAGATGATATCATAGTGTACTTAAGTGACCCTAAAACTTCCACCAGAGAACTCCTAAACCTGATAAACAACTTTAGCAACATGGCTGGATATAAAATCAACTCAAACAAATCAGTAGCCTTCCTCTATTCAAAGGATAAACAGGCTGAGAAAGAAATTAGGGAAATGACACCCTTCACAATAGCCACAAATAAAATAAAATATCTTGGAGTGAATCTAACCAAGCAAGTGAAAGATCTGTATGACAAGAACTTCAAGTCTCTGAAGAAAGAAATTGAAGAAGATCTCAGAAGATGGAAAGATCTCCCATGCTCCCGGATTGGCAGGATTAACTTAGTAAAAATGGCCATCCTGCCAAAAGCAATCTACAGATTCAACACAATACCCATCAAAATTCCAAATCAATTCTTCATAGAGATAGAAAGAGCAATTTACAAATTCATTTGGAATAACAAAAAACCTAGGAGAGCGAGAACTATTCTCAACAATAAAAGAACTTCTGGGGGAATCACCATCCCGGACCTCAAACTGTACTACAGAGCAGTAGTGATAAAAACTGCATGGTATTGGTACAGAGACAGACAGGAAGATCAATGGAATAGAATTGAAGACTCAGAAATGAACCCGTACACCTATGGTCACTTGATCTTTGACAAGGGAGCTAAAACCATCCAGTGGAAAAAGGACAGCATTTTCAGCAAGTGGTGCTGACTCAACTGGAGGTCAACATGTAGAAGAATGTAAATTAATCAATTCTTATCCCCTTGTACAAAGCTCAACTCCAAGTGGATAAAGAACCTTCACATAAAGCCAGATACACTGAAACTATTAGAAGAGAAGTTGGGGAAGACCCTCGAATATCTAGGCACAGGGGAAAAGTTCCTGAACAGAACACCAATGGCTTATGCTCTAAGAGCAAGAATCGACAAATGGGACCTGATCAAATTACAAAGCTTCTGTAAGGCAAAGGACACTGTCAACATGACAAAACGGCAACCAACAGATTTGGAAAAGATCATTACCAGTCCTACATCTGATAGAGGGCTAATATCGAATATATACAAAGAACTCAAGAAATTAGACGCCAAACAACAAAATAACCCCATTAAAAATGGGGTACAGAGCTAAACAAAGAATTCTCAACTGAGGAAACACGAATGGCCGAGAAGCACCTTAAGAAATGCTCAACATCCTTAGTCATCAGGGAAATGCAAATCAAAACAACACTGAGATACCACCTCACACCAGTCAGAATGGCTAAGATAAAAAATTCAGGTGATAGTAGATGCTGTCGAGGATGTGAAGAAAGAGGAACACTCCTTCATTGTTGGTGGGGTTGCAAGCTGGTACAACCACTCTGGAAGTCAGTCTGGCGGTTCCTCAGAACTGCATCTAGAGGCAGTGAAGACACAGCATCAGAGGCATATCAATTTGCTCTTCCTCCCACTCCTCTTCTAATATCTCAACGCCCATAATCAGCTTGAAGAAGCTAATGAAGAGTCAGCGCCCCTATTCCCTGGGCTTGGGGACTAAGGTGGTAAATGTTGGGCTGTCTTTCTAGGGAAAAGTAGTGGTTTTGAGGGGGATAGAGAGGATTAGCTAGGGTTTATTGCATAGCCATAACCTATTAGTAGAAATCTGTATAATTAGTATCAAGATGAAGATATAAATTCTTAAACGGCACCAATTTACTTTGATTACAAATTTTAAGGTTTTCATTGGTACGAGCTTCTTATTGATATAAGAGTGAGATGAATATTGTTACTCTCATAGGCATTGTACCAGTATAACACATTTAGGAATACAAGGCTTAGACCCAGTCCTTCTTTAACTTTTTTAACTGATTTGAGATGGTCAGCCTATGAGTTAAGGGACTATAGCAAATTCATGGCTTGGAGTTTATTGTTAGGGTGTTTTCTATGTTTTATTTAGAAATAGCTGAGTGGAGTTAACAGACAACAGTCCAGATTACCTTACATGGATAGTTGGTTTTCAAAACATCAGAAATCCACAGAATTGACGTGACAAACATTTCTGTATTAATGTTCATTTTGATTAGAGACCTGTCTGCTCCTGACAGCTTCCTATATTGAATTCTAAGAAGAAATTGAGCATCTTTGGAGTTACTCCAGTTGTTGTGAGACAGCCACTAGACAAGAGTTGCCTCTTTCCTTCTACAGACAAATTACTGTCCAGAAAAGGACACACTTGCAGAATAGTCGACTGATTATATCTGCCTAGACAGAGTAATCAGCCCTTAATAATTCTGCAGCACTAAGGTTTGTCAGATGATCCTGAGCCAGAAGGCGGAAGAACAGATGCTCCAACGTTTTGTAGTAGAGGGAGTGTCCAGGTGTTCAGAGGTCTCTATAAATTGGCTAAGTTTTAGAAGCTATGCTTAGTGCTTCCCATAATTTCAGTTAACTCAGTCATTCTGGATTTCTGACAGGATTGAAAACTTACAGTCTCATAGCCAGTCCTGGCTATTTACCTTGAGAGAAAAGATTTGAGTGGATGGTCATCAGCTGACATTCATCCTAAAGCCAGGTTCAGAACTAAATGTTTTAGTTAGGATAGATGACAGAGGTTCTCGTTAGTCAACAAAATGATGGACTGGGTAAAAAAGAGACTCACTCATTGTTGCAATCAATCCTTTGGCAAGATGGCTAGTTGCTGACTGAATCTGAGCTCTGGAGAAGCAGTCCCCAATATGTCTTCTGCAGTTTCATCATCAATACTATGTAAGAATAGTCAGTTCTACTCCCACTTGGCTCAGAGGGAGCTCATTTTGGGATATGGCATCATAATAAGATTCTTTCTTCATAAATGCAAATGGTAGAATTTACAGCTTCCCCTTTGAGTTGAATTGCTTGGTGGCCTGTGTACTTCTGCTGTGGCATTATTTGGTCAGTTTTGACTTTTAATTCTCAAATATGACTTGCTTTGTGTACACCTTGTTGTTTGGACTTCTGTTGCTTTAATTCATGGACAGTATGATGAATTTTGTTGGTTTTCAACTTGATTACATATGTGAGCAACTAAAACTGAAATGGATGGTCACACTTCTGAGGGATATATTTCTTAGTTAAAACATTTCAAGTAGGAAGACCCACTTGTAATCTGTATTTTTAGATAAGAAAACACACTTTTAATTAAGATCTTTTCAGGTGATCATGGGCCACACCTTCTGATGGCAGCCTATATAAAAGGTCACAGAAGAAGGAAGCCTTTCTTTGCCAGTTTGCTCTCACTCTCACTAGCAAGTCCATTTCTTCACTGGCATTAGAGCCCACTTCTTCAGGATTCTGGCATATACTGAAGACCAGTGAGACATCCAGCCTCATGGACTGAAAGACTACTGGATTCTTTGACCTTCCGTTCATACGTAGCCATTGTTGAAATAGCTGGACCATACCCTGTAAGTTGCTGTAGTAAATCCCATATGTGTGTCTGTAATTTATATATATTCTTATATTCTATAAGCTCTGTTATTCTAGAGAACACTGACTAACAATACAGTGGATATGTTGTACCCTTGGTGTTTCAGCAACCAAGATTGGTATTCACAATGCAGCTGAACTAAATAGTGATCATAGAGGAAGGAATATTGTCCTATTGTCTCTTATGAGGTGTTCGACAGCTGGCACTTCAGAGTACTATACTTTACTCTTCATATATTTCCTTTAAGGCTCCATCATTGATCATGATTGAACTGTATAATGGATGCTCAGATATTTCAGAATGTCTTGTTTAAGCTGTTCATGTTCTCTTGTATCTGTTACTGTGCCTTTTAAAAAATGAAATCTACCTGCAGCACATGTTCCAAAAGGCTAATCACAGAAGGATTTAAATATTAAGGGATCTAAATAAATTACGTTTTTGAAAATTTTGTACATTGTGTTTGGATTCTTTTAAAAAAAGATTTATTTATTGTATATATGTGAATACACTGTAGCTATCTTCAGACTCACCAGAAGAGGGCATAGGATCCCATTACAGATGGTCGTGAGCCACCATGTGGTTGCAGGGAATTGAACTCAGGACCTCTGGAAGAGCTCTTAACTGTTGAGTCATCTCTCCAGCCCATTGTGTTTTAATTCTTTCCACCACACCTTACCTTATTTACTCTTTCAAGATCCACCCCATTCCACACACACCCAGATTTGTTCCTTCCCCCTATATCAAGGCCAGTTTCTGCTGCTGTCACAGATTTCCATATGGATTGTCATGTAGTCAACATCAGATGGGGATGGGCTTCAAGGCCATGGGGCCATTCTCAGTTCACTCTCTCTGCCTCATGCATTCAGTTTGAAGATATGATATCTTCATTTTCTGCTTTAGCCACCATTTCTCCACTATGCCATCATGGATTCTTATCCCCCTGGAGTCAAATGTCAAAGTAAACTCTTTCTTCTATTAAAACAAAATAAAGTTTAGTATTATCTTTGGCTCCATATTGAGTTTGAAGCTAGCCTGAGCTATGTGAGGCTATCCTGGGATATATGAGAACCTCTCTTGAGAAACAAAACAAAACAAAACAAAACAAAACAAAACAAAACAAAACAAAACAGCTCTTTGTGGGGAAAGCAAGCAAAAAAATCTCCACACACTCTGAGTATATAATGATATGGGTTTGGAAAGCTCTCCTCTATTTGGTAAAATCTGGAGTATGTCAATCACTCACCTTCTCACAAATACTAGGAACACTCCTCTGACTGAAAAAGCAGTTCCTGGCAGCTGAGACTGGAATCTTCAAGGGCTTTCAGAGCTTCCTTAGTCAGGATGTTTAATGGTTATGTGACAGTCTTACATCTAACCTCTCAACAGTACTTCTGTGATTAAAAACCCTCAGTGAATCAGGAGCAGGAGTATAGAAACCTACTGTTAACAGCATCCTAAGGGTGAAGTGCTGCATGTCGTCCCCCTAAGGCCATAGCATCCACTTCAAGCACATCTGCTAACAACAGCTGATTGTCAAGCTTTGAAGCACATATGACACTTTATCATGTCTTCTACTAGAGAGCAGTCGCGTTGTCCAGATGACAGTTGCAGCATTCTGTTGGAGACTTGCTTTTTGTTTGTCATAAAAACCAAAGCATTTGAAAAATTGTAGTTCTTCTGGTTTTTGGTTGGTTTGCTTTTTGAGACAGGACTTCATGCCACCCCAGCCCTGAACTCCCGCCATAGCTGAGTATGACCTCACACTCCTGATCTTCCTGCCTCTGTCTCCTGAACGTTGGGCTAAAAGTCATGAGTTGTCACAACTGGCACAATCCCTGGCTCTTGTATTTAAAACTATTCTAGGATGGTAAAAATAATCCAAGGTATCCTAAGATGCTCAGTGTCTACTGAGAGAGTACAGCGTTCAGAAGAATCTGCAGGATCTTCAGGCTTAGAACACAGGAGAACAGCAATGCTGTCTCTCATGTGGGGATTGCGGGGATGTGCCAATAGTGAGCCTTAGTGCCTCCTTTCTACTCCAGAGGGTGGCTATCTTCTTAATCAGGAAACATAATTTTACCATTACATATTATATAGTTAGTTCCAAAATACATTTAAAAGTTTAGTTCACTTACACAATGACTTATTATGATGGTTAATATTGTCAACTTCCTAGGATCTGAGATCACCTAGGAGACAAATCTTGGGGTCAACTGTGAGGATTATCTAGATTAGACTAATCGAGGGTGGAGGCCCACCCTAAAAGTAGGCAGCAGCATTTTGCAGACTTGGGTCTTCATCTGCATAAAGAGGGGGAAGCCGGTTGAACACTAGTGTTCATTGCTCTCTGGGTCCAGACTGAGATGCAAATGGCTCCCCCAGCTCCTGCCTCCAGGGCTACCTCACCATAATGGAATGCACCCTTTACCTGAGAGCCAGAGTCAGTTGCTTTTGGTCAAGGTATTTTGTTTTTGTTTTTTTTTAAATCATAGCAACAGGAAAAGTAACTAAGAAAATTAACATTTCCAATCTTTTAAAATCCTGCTGCATGTAACCCAGGCCTTCTCTGTCCTTTGCCAGGAACAATAGCCTAATTTGAAAATAAATGCAGGGCTCCTTATTTCTTTCCTCCAACTCATTTTTATTAGTTTTTCACCAATGTTGGGTCACTGTAACCATCTCCCATTGTAAATGGCACCACTCATGGCTGTATGTCTTTCACAGATTTGGTTAAGTGTCAAGATACTGTGAACGCTGCTGAAAACCATGGGGTGAAGGTAACATTACAGGAGCTGGGGCTTCAGCACAGTGGATAGAATCCTTGCTTGACAAGCACAAAGCCCTGGCTCCAATCCCCAGCACTGTATAAACCAGCATTTGAGTGGTGCACACCTGTGATCCCAGCGCTTGGGTGGTGGAGGCATGAGGATCATGAGTTCAAAGACACCCTCCAGATGGTAGACTCTTTGACATGAGATCATGTCCAAAAATGGTCAAATGAAGAAAATAGAACATACACTGACTGTGGTAGTGTATGCCTTTAATCCCAGCACTCACATGTGGTGGAGCTCCGTGAGTTCAAGGCTAGCCTGATTTACAAAGTGAGTTCCTGAACAGCCAAGGCAATAAGAGAAACCTTGTCTCAAACAAACAAACAAACCATCAAACAAGCAAACCATCAAACAAACAAAGCCCCCCAAAATCTGTAGGTAAAAATGGCTGGGAAACCCAGGGTTCCTCAAGCCAGGCTGTGTGTAATTGGCTGGGAATGCTCTGGGTTCTTCCAGCTGGAAGTTAGGCCCAGCTGCTCACAGGTGGCCCAACACACGGGAAAGTCCTTGAGTTTCCAAAACGGGTTTATTGACATGGTGGATGGTGGATGGATCTGGATGCACAACCCCCCAAAACCCAGGGCAGTCCTGAGTTAAATAGGGAGGGGAAGAGGAAGGAGGGGCTGGGGAGGAATGCTTAATTGACCCCACCCTCTGGCCTTCAGGTACCTCATTAGTATGTAAATCTCTCTAGGGCCTGAGGCCTGTTTATCAGGCCCTCCACCTGTGTACATGACTGAAGGGCGCAGGTTGAATGAAGATTAGACCTTGTGTCAGGAGCCTGGGTTCTGGGGGTGTGGCCAAACCCACACCCCAAGAACCAGGATACCCTTCCATGGCCGACATCCCACTCTCTTTTCTTTCATAAAAGGAGGGGCAACTCTGTGTTAATGAGAGATGTGGACCACATGGAGTAGTCTGGAATCTGGGAGCATGGGGTGATATATGCTCCTGACAGGCAATGTCCTGTTGGGTCCCCGGCTATCTCAAACCCAGCGCTCTACCAGGGAGACCAACCATCTCTTTATGGCCCAACATCTTATTCTTTTAGTGAAAATTTTGGATAAGGGAATCAAAAGAAAACACTATGAAGGCCATAGGGTGTGGCACAGTTAAGCCACAGGGTAGGGGAGCTGGGAGTGGGGGTTAGGAAGGCAAGGGATCATTGAAACAATTAAACACAGGTTGTACAGTTTGAGGGTAATAACATCTGATTAATCTAGACAGACATTATGTTTTTCTTACTAACATGTAACTTTTAGCTATTGGACTTTGGCAAAAGAGTTCATCTGCAGCTGGAGGGTCTGGATCTGTCTTCTGTAGTGTGCGTCTCTGGGTCTGGCATGTGTCCCTGGAGTCTTCAGTGTGCGTCTCTGGGGTCTTCAGTCAGAAAAGGTGGCTGGAAGAAGGTAGCTTGGTGTCCCAGGCAGGTTCCAGGAGATGGCGTTGTCTCTGCTGGACTTGTGGGAGCACCTATAGGATAATCACAACAGGGAAGCAGCACCCCGGCAGGGGGATGTCTGCAAAGGGTGTGTACCAAGCTTTAGGCTACTTGGGAGCAAGCACGTCATAGTCTGTCGTTGAGATCCTAGAAAAATAAAAGGGTGTTTGAGGAAGTTTTAGTCCTAGAAGGCACCTTTGAGTCTGCTTTGGATGGCTGAAGAAGAAAAACATCATGTTAATTATGTATCTGGGGTAGGCAGCAACAGTTTGTCTATAAAAGGGAACTAGTTGTTAATTAAAAGCTGAAAAATGTTGACCAGCATGTTGATTTAACCCGTGGAAGCAGAGTAGATGACTTTTGAACCATAAAGAAATCTTAAAAATTGAAAAAAAATGTTGGGCATATCTCACGAGTGTTAGAGAGAAAAGGAGACATTTAAAACAAGAAAATTTTTGGTTGAAAAGCACGGACATTGTTGCTGTAGGTGTTCCTGTTAGGGAGAAAAAGAAACATTTAAAATTTTTGCTTGAAAAAAATGTTGTAGGTCTTCCTGTTGGGGAGAAGAAGCACTAATGGCGGGTTTAGAAGCAGTGGGGGAGGGCCTTGCTCTGCCATGTGGCGTCTGGGTGCTCTGGCAGAGAGGTCTTGTATTCACCTTTTTTTTTTTAAAAAAATCTTAAATGTAGAGAAGGAGAAAAAGGCTAACTTTGAAGAAAGCTTAGAGGAAGAGACATATAGGCTTGATAGGAGAGCCAAGACTCAGAAAGAGTGAAAGGCTGTGTCTATGGGAGAGACGCGTGGCAACCAGGCCCAGCCTGGTGTTTTTAGCTGAGAGAAAGGCAAAGGTGGAGAAGGGAGCAAGCAGGGTCCCAGACCCGCTGCTTTTCTGGCAAACCGGCTGAACTAAATGGTCGCTGCAAATGACGGAGAATAAGGGGAAAAGCCTATGTTAGCCTATGTTAGCAGGCTGCATGACTCCCTGGGAGGAGAAACACTGGGGACTAGAGTTTAGAGTCAGTGCTCTTGAAAAGCTAGCAGGCACCCCTGGGGGGGAGGGGCAGAGAGCAAAAATTAGGAAGTCCCCGCCATTTTGTTGAATTGGAGAACACATGGGGAGAGAGAAAGAGAGAAAGAAACTTATGTTAGCAGGCAGCACAAAAGACTGAAGTCAGTGCTCCTGAAAGTTTAAAACAAAATGGACCAAGGGAAAGAAGGAGGGTCTTAGAAGGAGGGTCACAGCAGGTGCTGTGGCTTGAAAGACAGCTGTTAGCTGTGAAGGAGCCCTTTTTGTGGAGCTGGGGAATGGGCAAAGTGGAGGCTAGGGAGTCCACCATCTTGTCCTTGAGCTGGAGAGCACGTGGAGAGGGGGAGACAGAAAGAGGAAGAGAGAGGTGTTAAAGCAGAGAAGCTGACCAGGAACACATGGAGAGAGAAAGAGAGAGAGACCTAGTCTTTTTGAACTAGGCAGGAACTAGTGGTAGCTAATGAAGAGCTCCAAACTTCGGAGACCCTTCCTCAAGTCTTAGGACATTGCAGCCACCCAAAAATCACAAGAAACCATACCTGGATGCAATCAGCAGAGGTTTATTAGGGGAAGAGCCGGCGGTCAAAACGACAAGCTCTTTAGCTCCAAGAGCAGGGTTTTGGCCCCGAGTGGTGGGTTAAAGGGTCTTTTATAGCATGGGGTTGGGGGGAGGAAGGCATTTCTTGTGCTTACACATGAATGGTTGCATTTTCAAGCGCTTACACATGATTGGTTGTTTTACAAATTTTGAACATAGCACTGGGAAGACCAAGGGAGGGGTAACCAAGAACAGTGGAACATTTCAGAGAATCTAGCCCAAATGATCTAGAGTCATGTGAGATCACTCTGCACACTCATTCTTCTCAAAAATGTGGTTTTCACCATGCTATTGTGTCCTATCCTGCCATTTCAGATTACTATCTTTACTTTTTCCGGCTATAGGGCTATAGCCCCACCTAGGTGGTAGCATCTTTATCTGTAATCAGGAATGTCATCCTGCCTTGGGTGAGGCTTGAGGAATGTAATCCAGCAAGTGTCCTTTACCTGGAATGTGAAGGCCTGAAATCTTATTTTCAGTTCCGCGTTCTGTAAGGCGAAAAATCTACACATATTTCATAAAATGGCCTTTATAATTTTTCACTCTACACTAGGAATTAGAGAGAAGATGCTAGCAAAGAATACTTGGAGAGAGAAAGGAGGGGGGGGGAGAGACAGAAAGAAGCCTGCCTAGTCTTGTGAACTAGGCTGGGGGTTACTCACTGTCCTGGAGTTTCGTGGAGAGGCTTTTTGTGGGCACCAGTGGGGAGGAGGCAATCTTGGAGCTGGCTCTGCCTGTGTCCTCTACCACCTGTAGGGAACGAGGTAGGCTTGTGCATGGGTGTGTGTCTGTGTTGTCTCATGAGTCCATGTGTCTGTCACAGCTCAGTCGACTGGAACCGTAGCTCAGCATGGCAGAAGCAGAAGTGTGGGAGCTTTTACTGAGTTGGTTCCACACCGCACCGGCAGGCGCTATGGGCCCCATTTGGCGGGGGAAGATTTACTTAGTCTGAAGTTCAGTGGGGTGTAGAGCTCTTGGATTGGTGATCCCTGGAGGTGACCAGAGACCGACTGGTCTCAAGTCCTTGGGCTCTCAGACCGCTGAGAGGCCGAGGAAGGATCGAGATGAGGAGGCATGTGGGAGTGTGACTGGCTAGCCCACAGCCAGAGGGGGAGGGGAGAAGAAAGAGGCTCTGGTAGCACCCCGCAGAAGAAAAGTTATTGTACTTGCTTGGTTGCATGGGTGATCGAGTCCTACATTGGTCAAGCCGTGTTTTGCCAGGGGTGGATGTCTCAGGGTAGGAGGGGTGGGCACAGGGCTCTTGGTGAAAATCTCCGTTCTGGGCTCCAGCCATCATAGGGGTGGGTACGCAGCAGGTGGGGGCTCATGGGGACAGGTCCATACGCCGAGATTGGCCACCATCTTGGGGTCTTTGGATACCGGCAGGATGGAGGCGGAGAGCACACAGCGCACGCTGAGAAGAGAGAGCTCTGGCGCCAAGCCTCATGGGAAGTATACCTGCTTAGCAGACTCGGCCAGGACAGTTCTCGTAGACATGTGGGTGTTCGTGGTCCACGTTGGTTACGACAGCTATTGGTAAAGGCTAGGAACACCCACAACCCAAGAACTAGGATACCCTTCCATGGCCCGATCTACAACCTCACTTAAAACTTTTTGATCATTATTCCTGTTGGTTGTATTTTCAACACAACTACTAGTCTTTGCATGGACATTGCCATCCACTGAAGCATCTCTGACTATGTCATGATGAGGGCTTGATGACAGCCAGGTATGCTACTCCATTGGTCACTGTATGATGCATGGTTGGTAATGCCATTGATCTTGTTATTGTATAGTTTGAGATCTCAGCTTCTTTTTCCAGGTTTCATGCATGTCTTAGCGGTAAGTCCTCTCTTGGGCTGAGACACTACTGGCTTTCAGTTAGGAAAGCAGGAGTCCCCGGGGCCTCAGTCAGAAGTGAGGTTGCGGAGTGGGACAGTATAGGGATATTTTTTGTTGTTGCTGTTTTCTCATCGAAGAGAACTTCCGGTTTGGTTTGTCCCAGTGTATTTGAGATAGTTTCTAGACCAGCACAAAGAAGAGATAATCTGATTCTCTGTCTTGATGAGTTTTACTTCAACAGAAAGCCCACTTTAACCTGTGGTCAGATACAACATCTAAAGAATAGAAGACACATAACACTAGGCTCTGACAGCAGCACAGAGGAAAATCCCCTTGGTTTTTCTGTTTTTAGAGCTTTTAACTTCAGGGCTGCGGAGGCGACTCATCAGTTTAAGAGCACGTATTACTCCTGCGGAGGTTCCGGGTGAGACCCAGCACCCATATAACTCCAGTTCCAGGGGAAACAACACCCTTTTCTGATCTCCACAGTGTTAGGCACATGTGATCCATGTACATACAGAGAACATAAAAAATAAATAAATCTTTTGGGGGCTAGAGAGATATGTCAGTGAGTAAGAGCACTTACTGCCTTTTCAGAGAACTCAGTTGGGTCCACAACTTACGTGGCACTCAGGAAAAACATACACATATAAAATATAAAACTTCTAAAAATCAAAAACATACGATTCTCTCATGTAATACACCACAACCACAGTTTCCACTCCCTCCACTCCTCTTAGCTCCCTTCATCTTCCTCTCTTCCCAGGTCCATTCCCTGTCCATTTCTTCTTCAGAAAGGATCAGGTTCCCAAGAAATGAACGCCAAGCAGGACACCACACCATACAATAACACACAATGAGGTTGGGTAAGGCGACCCAACAGGAGGAAGAGTCTCAAGAGCAGACAAAAGAGCCAAAGATATACCCACTCCTACTGTTAGGAATCCCATAACACCTACCAAGTTAACAGCCGTGACATACACAGATGACCTGGTACAGATCTATGCTGGTCCTGGACTTGTTGTCTCAGTCTCTGTGAGCCCATGTTAGCCCTGCCTTATTGATTCAGTGGGAAATGTTCTCCTGGCGTTATTTATCTCCTCTGACTCCTGCAGTCTTTCCTTCACCTTTGCCCCTGGGTTCCCCTCATCTCGGAGGGGAAGCATGTGATGGAGACCTTCTATTTAGACCTTCTCTCCCCATGTCTGGCTGTGGGTCTCTGTACTCACTCCCATCTGCTGCTGGAAGAAGCCTCTCTGATGATGATTGGACCAGGAACGGATCTATTAGTATACAGAGTATCATTAGGAAACATTTCATTGCCCTTTCCCCCCTGTCTGTCATGCTTCGTTCTATCTTAGGTCTCTGGACTATCCAATATCTAGTCTCTAGCCTTCCAGGCAGTACAGGCAACGGGCTCTAGGGGTGGATTTCAAGTTAAACTAAATATTGGTTGGCCACTCCCACATGGTCTGTGCCTACATTGCCCCAGCAAAAATCTAAAACTTTTTTTTTTGTTTGTTTTGTTTTTTGAGACAGGGTTTCTCTGTGTAGCCCTGGCTGTCCTGGAGCTTACTCTGTAGACCAGGCTGGCCTCGAACTCAGAAATCCACCTGCCGCTGCCTCCCAAGTGCTGGGATTAAAGGTGTGTGCCACCACTGCCTGGCAAAACTTTTTACCTCATAATAATGAAGCTAAAATTTAGAAAATGTCACATGAGGAAAGTTTCTTGTTCTCACTCCCACCTTAAAGGCTGTACAGCTATTCTCAGTGAAAAGAACCAGTGTTCTTGGTCAGTGGACCCAGCCATAGAGATTCTATGCATATAATCTAACAGGGTGCCTTAAAAAGGCACAGTAGGGATGTTATAACTCACATTTTCTGTATTTAAAATTTCATTTTCTACATCTTGGAGATTATCCTGCACCGTGAACACTTTACATAGTTATGAAGGTATATTATTTTAAAAACCTTTGATTATTTATGTCTGTTTTGAGACAATTTCTTCTTATTCTATTGAGCTGTTGTGTAGTGTCTGGCATTCTTAGGGGGGTGTAGTCAATCTCACAGCAGACTCTCCGATCCTCTGGCTCTTACAATCTTCCTTGCTCCTTTTCTGCAATGATTCCCTGAGCCTAAGGTACAGGAGTTGTATTGTAGATGTATCCATTGGGATGGGGCTCTACAACTCTGTATTTTGAATAGCTGTGAAAAATCACATCATTTTAAAGTTAAAGAAATATCTTTAAAGTGTCAAGCTAACATGGACCACTAGATGGTGCTGTCTTCACAGAGAACTGAAGTAGACAATCACCCTCCACCCCCCCCCCCATCTTTTTCTGCCTGGGCGTTGTTCTCCAAAGTTGTGATGACTTTTCTCTTCCTAGTTATTTTATATGTTGTTTATAGGTATATATACATTTTTTCATAAAAATTTCCCTTATACTTTGAATTACTATCTAGAGCTTTTAAAAACAAGATCTCTGGAGGCAAGGGCAAGTGGATCTCTGAGTTTGAGGTCAGTTTGGTCTATAGAGCAAATTCCAGGACAGACAAAGGCACACAGAGAAACCCTGTCTCAAAAAAACAAAACAATACAAAACAAAACAATACAAACAAACAACACAAGCAAACAAACAAAAAACCAAACTGAAACTATCACTCCTGCTAACAATAGCAAACCCCCAGGATCTCATGTAGCACAGGCTGACCATAAGTTCATTGTTAAGCCAAGGCTAACTTCTGATTCTCTTGCTTTCACCTAGGGTGACAGGTATGTGCCACTATGCTCACAGTTCATGGGATGGAACTCAGAGCTTTTTACATGCTAGGCAAACACTTTACTAACTAAATTATAGTCAACTCTTAGTTAGAATTTGAAAAAGAAATTCTAATATGTAGTGTTAGAATTGTTCATAACATTTGTTGGATGAGTTATTTTAAAATTGCCAGGAGGGCAGGGCATGGTGGTGACACCTTTAATCCCAGTACCTGGTTGTCAGAGACATCTGCCTCTGTGAGTTTGAGGCCAGCTTGATCTTCATAGTGAGTTCCAAGACAGTAAGAACTACATGAACATTAACAACTACCACCACCAAAACAACAACAACAACAACAACAACAACAACAACAACAACAACAACAACAACAACACCAAACTGTAAAAACCCAAACAAAACAAATTGTCAGGAATAAATACTTTATTTAAGATAAAATTCATCATACTTTATTTTATCTGTGAAAGCAATATTTAGGCTGTGTTTGGGATCTGGCTTATACCAAAACAAACATAAAGTAAGATACCACTAGGTATCTACTAAGATACTAAGACATACCCTCGTAGAACAGTCCTGGCGCACCAAGTGTAGATGTTCATATTGAACATTACTGTCTCATCTTTAAAGGCATGATGTAGAAGTCAAGCTCCTAGCAAGACAGTTGAAGGGTTAGGACACTATTCTGATTCCCAGTTTTATCCAAACCCTTTGCTGTGCTCAGTTCTCTCCCTGCCTACCTCCTCCTCTCCCCTGTCTCCTTCCTTTTCTGGTCTCACTATGTAACCTGGTCTAGTCTTGACCACATGACCTTCCTGCTTCACCCTCAGTCAGTGTGCCCAGCACTGTCATGACATTTAACCAGTTCTCCAGCTTCTGGTTCAAATGTTCCAACACTTTCTTCTCTTGGCCCAAGGTCCTTAACACAGCTTCCAAGTTGTCCTTGTTAAATTCTGTCATTTCTTTCTCATGCCTACCTTAAGAAAGGACTCAAAATATATTCAATCATGTGTATGTGGATGTGTTTGTGTTGGGGGGTCGCATGAGTCCAGGAATGTAGATGCCAGTGAATGCATCAGATCTCCTGGAGACGGAATTGTAAGCTTTGTAAACTATGGACTGAGAACTGAACTTGGGACCTCTATAAGGACAGTGTATATACTTAATCACACTGAGCCATCTCTCCAGCCCCTTGTGCTTACTCTTTCTTTGAGTGGCAATCTAAACCCCACCACAGTGGCCTCTGACACAGCAAGGGCAGTGAGCTCCCACTCCAGGGGCTTTGTATGTGTATATAGGATATCTAATGGCTGGCTGATGCCTCCTACTTTTCCAGTCTCTGCTCAGATGACACTTGCTGGCTTTCCAGAAGGTTCTTAGAGGGTCTCTCTCATTTCTCCCATCTCCCTTTATGCACTTATGCTTTCCTACAACTCTGTCACTCACTGTGCGACAGCTTGCTATTCTGTACCTAATCTATGTATTATCTATTTGTCTGTCTGTCTATCTATCTATCTATCTATCTATCTATCTATCTATCTATCTATCTATTATCTATCTATCTATCTATCTATTATCTATCTATCTATCTATCTATCTATCTATTATCTATCTATCTATCTAACTATCACCTCTCTATTATCATCATCTATTGTCTTCCTCTGGGTTCATGCACAAAACATTATGACCAAGAAATAAGTTGGAGAGGAAAGGGTTTATTCAGATTATACTTTCACATTGCTGTTAATCACCAAAGGAAGTCAGGGCTGGAAATCAAGCAGGTCAGGAAGCAGGAGCTGATGCAGAGGCCATAAAGGGATGTTACTTACTGGCTTGCTTCCACTGGCTTGCTCAGCTTGTTTTCTTATAGAATCCAAGACTACCAGCCCAGGGATGGCATCGCCCACATGGGCTTGGACCTCCCACCCTTGATCACTAATTGAGAAAATGCCTTATCTTTGAGAAAAGCTGGATCTTGTGGAGGCATTTCCTCAACTGAGGATCCTTTCTCAATGATAACTCTAGCTTGTGTCAAGCTGACACACAAAACCAGCCAGTACATCTGTCTTCTATGTACTGATGGTATGTTAGAGTGTAAATTGTCTATCTGAAGAGAAGTTCTCTGAAGACAGGCATTTCCATCTTCATCTTTAACAGGAGTGTGTGGTGAACAGGAGCTAGATAAATAGCCCTGCCTGCATTTCTTTTGTCCCTTGTGTCCTTTCTCTTGTCCCTTGTGTCTTGTGCCTTAACTTTTAGGGTCTTTCTGAGGTAAAGCAAATATGTTTTGTTTCTTTTTATTTTTTTAAAAGATTAATTTATTTTGATTTTATGTGGACTGGTGTTTTCCATGTGTGTATGTTTGTGTATCACATGAACGCTGTGTCCATAGAGGCCAGGAAACGTCACTGGATCCACTGGAAGGAGTGTTACAGAGAGTTGTTAGCTGCCGTGTGAGTGCTGGGACCCATGCCCTGAACATTCATTCTTAGAAACTGCATGTTTGTAGTTTTCCTCATTTATTTGGTTTCAATCTTTTCTCTTCTCATTTTTCATTAAGTTTATCTTTTTCCATATGAAAGAGCAAGCTACTAGCTAAAACAAATCCCTGAAGTTCTCTCTGGCAAAAGAACATGAATGCTACCTGGGTCATAATCAGATACAATGGGCTACAGATCAAATAATTTAAACTAAATACCAAAAAACAAAACAACAACCAAACAAAACAACTTGATTTGAGAGATGGCTCAGTACTTAACAGCACTTACTGTTCCCATGGAGGACCTGGATTTGGTTCCCCAAAGCCACATAGAATGGTTGCCTGTATGTAACTCCAGTAACTCCAGTTTCGGGGGTTACAAAGACCTCTTTTGGCCTTTTGGGTTCCTGCACAAGGGTGGTACACGTGAACACAGGCAGGCACACATACATACATAGAGGTCAGAGCACAACTTGTAGGAGTCAGGTCTTACTTCCCATCTTGCGGGTTCCAGGAATTGAACTCAGGTCATCTGGCTTGGCAGCAAATGTCTTTAACACTACTGCTGAACCACATCACCACATCTATAACCCTTTAAACCTCTTAAAGCTTGGATCTTTCGGCACATATACACTAGTAGGGTAGAAAATCGTGGCTCTCTCATTTCTCTAAAGCAAATACAGTTTAGGACACGCTAGAAGGACATAAAGAGATTTGTTGTCATCTAAGGCTTTGATCTAATAAAGTAGATGGTGGAGTTGTTTCTTACATTATTTCTTCAAAGAACACATATATATCTGACCGTTGGACAAATGTCGTCCCTCAGTGTCTTCAGGTGATGCTGTTTGATGAACCTACAAAGTAAAGAAATGTTTCCATTTTACAGCCCTTAAGGAGGCTGCCAGAACTCTGACATAAGACTTCCACATCTGAAGTCACTCCCTCTAGGCTCTTCCACCTCTGACACTGTTTCCTATTCATTACCAAGGTTCCCAAACACATGAAAACCTATAACCTATTATTTTTTACATTGTTTTTGAGGCAGGGCCTCATGTAGCCCAGACTGGCTTCAAACCCACTAGATAGCTGAGTATGACCTTGAACTCCTGATCTGCTGCCTCCCACACCACGAGGACTTATATTATAGACGTCAATCATCAATACAGCAGTCCCCCGTTGAAAAGCGATCAATCAGCCTGACTATAGATCATGGCGATGGACACAACTTCTGGCTTGCTCCTGTGAGCTACCACCTCTGTACTGCTTTATGCAGTCAGGCTTCTGGTATTTTTTTTTTTTTTTTTTTTTTTTTTTTTTTTTTTTATCCAGCAATAGAAATGGAATAGGCACTTTTGCTTTGCTAACAAAAATAAATTTTTTTTTCAGTGACTTACTTCACAGGCTACATAACAAGCTTGCCTTCCAGGACGAAAGACTGAGAGGAGGAGGAATTCTATCTCCAGCTGAGCACAGCCAGGATGTGGCTATAGGTCCTTATGCAGGGAGCAAGGCTGCACGCAGAGCTTCAGACGATGGGAAACAGACTCTAGACTACCTGGAGGCAGCTTTCCAGCATTAGACGATTAAATGTTTACACATTTAGTATGTGTGTGTCTTTCTTCAGATTTGGTGGTTTGGGTAAAACTGAACTTCAAAGACAACTTAGCAGTTGGTTCTATTTGGATTGTAAATATATTTTCTTGCACAAATTTCCAGTGTGTCTGGGCTTTTCAGTTAGAGCTTCTCAGATGCTTACGGTTTAAAGGGTGCTTTAGATTTAGGGGAGATTGCTTAGTGCTAAGTGCTTGCCTCTCAAGCATGAGTACCTGAGTTGGGAGCCACATTAACAACCAGGTAAGCATCTCTGACTGCAGGGCTTGGGGTTAGACAGGAAGGTGGGTTTGCTGCCAGCCAGCCCCTCTAGACCAGTTAGTGAGGTCTAAGTTCAGTGAGAGGTGGCATGGAATTCAGGAAGATTATGATCTCTGGCCTCTCCACAGATGTGCACAGGTGAGCACACACAAAAGGGTTCTTGAAGTCATCCATGCTTTTAAGTCATTACTGTGACTGGGTAAAGCCTGTATGCTCTTAGAAAGAGGAAAAAGATGTGAATGTAACCTTGTTATAAAGTAAACAGCTGTATCAGCCTGAACTGTTGGTATGTTTTGAGGCTGTTGCAGCGACTTGGTGTGTCATTAGCACACACCCACTAATCTGCTCACACAGAGATTTACTTATATTGAGCAATGAAGGCTGTTTTGCTTACTAATGAATCCATATTGTTTAAGAAACAGTGTTGTAAAATTAATCTTTAAGTTATACAATGCAATGAACGTCATCACTGCATCTACATGTCATTATATCACGTTCTCATTCTTCCCCTGCCCCATTGCCCGTCCTAGGTCCTCTCCTGTTCTTCCAGTTTCTCTGGACTAGTCTCCCTTCTTTCATTGTATACATGTGTGCCATAGTGCAGAGTGGAGGTCAGTGAACATACAATGGGAATCAGGTCTCTCCCTACTTTGTGTGTCCTGGGAATTGAACTCAGATCCTCAGACTCGGTGGCAATCGTCTTTCCTGGCTGAACCATCTCTTGTGCCCAACTTCTGCCTTCTTACTCCATATATTTCTTTACCTTTTTTTATTCCTACTTTTGAAAAAGGAGTGTCTTCTCTCTCCTCTCATGACCTCCTTTCCAGTTTCATGACTTATAGACATTTGAACACACACATATACATACAGACATACACAGAGGGAGAGAGGGAGGGGAGAAAGGAGGGGGGAAAGAAAGCAAGAGGAGCGATAGATAATGAGGGGTACATACACACACACACACACACACACACACACATTCTTAGCTGTATTTCCAGTAATATTTCATTTGACTTTTACTTCTTCAACTTTTATTTGATATAATTAATTGATTTTGTTGTTGATGATGATGATGGTGTTTTACCTAAAACATTTTACTAATAGAATAAAACTATTTATAGAAACTTGGGACATAGAGTCTGTGAGGAGCTTCTAGTAGGTTCTATCGAGTACCATTGGGGAGAACAAAACCTGTTTTATTCTGACATATGGCAGGGAGAGTCCAGCTTCATGAACTTCTAATTCTTCTGCTTCCTCCTCCCTAGTGCTGAAATGGTAGGCGTGTACCACCCACTCACCAGGTCTTGTCATAATTCTCTAGATTTATGTATTTAATTTGTATGTGTGTGTGTGACAGATTATGTGTGTAGGTCAGCTGGTGGGAGTCCGTTCTCTCCTTTCATTGTGGATTCTGAGGAGTCAGACTCAGGTGACTGGCTTGGTGGCAAACATTTTTTCCTGATGAGCCACTGTAGGGTTAGATTCTTCAAAACCTACTTTAATAAAAGTTCTTAGATGCTTTAACCTCTTTTCTAGCCCACCACCCACCAGAAGTAGTGGAAAGAAAAGGTTAATAGTGCAAAGGAGGATGTGGACCTGTTTAGAAATTGTTCTTTGGGGCAAATCCAGTCTGTGCTGTCAGGAAATCAGCAGTTCAGTTCGCCTGAATCAGCAGCAGTAGCTCGAACCACTCACAAACACTATTTAGGAATCAGCAATGGCAATTCATTCTAGAAGAAACTGTGAGACTCTGCCAATCAGCTTTGGAGTATTTCTTTCTATGAAGTCACCACAAATGATTACCAGCAAAGAATGACAAGGTGAACCAATACCATACAGTGTTGTCAGCTAAGCCAGCAAAGCCCAACAATGACCAGCAAAGAATGGCAAGGCATACCAATACCGCACAGCATCACCCACTGTCTCTTGGGTTATATTTATACCCTTTCCAAATATCACATATTCTCTCAAGTGTCTGCTCTAGCAAGACATCATATGCCTTTTGTCCAGGCTGCTTCCAGAAAAACACATGTCTGTTCTCAGCAGAATATCCTCCCATGTGTCTGCTTCAGGAAAAACATTCTCTTGTAAGACAAGAAAACGAAATATGACACAAATGAGTCTCCAAAGAAACCAAAACTTCCACTTCAAGCCACTTTTCCAGTCCTCTGCTTTTTAACTTTATGCATTGAACTGTGGAATAAAAGACATTTCCAGGTACTCCTGTAGCTCTGCAGGAATACCTTTATGTGCATGTTTGGGCAATAAAATGATAAAAAAAACAGCACCTTGAAAAGGTGCAGACATCTTTGAAAGCATCCCCCTTTGTGCATCTTTCTCTTTCCCTCCTTTCCTAATGTGGCCATCTTGTGACTATGGAGGGGA
The DNA here is from genome assembly GCF_011762505.2 of Arvicanthis niloticus. Classification (NCBI taxonomy): domain Eukaryota; kingdom Metazoa; phylum Chordata; class Mammalia; order Rodentia; family Muridae; genus Arvicanthis; species Arvicanthis niloticus. The sequence continues at coordinate 54,531,573 of NC_047673.1, forward strand.
GAGAGATGTGTAATCTGGATAGAAAATGTTCTAGCCCTAAAAGCCCATGTACTGAAGACTTGCTGCCCAGATTATGGTGCTGTTTGGAGAGGTAAGGGAGGTAACTGATATCGGAAGGCCACTGGGGTGTGTGTGTGAGGATCCCTTGAGAGTGTCTTGTCCCTGTATCTGCTTGTTCCTTTCAGCCACGTGATAAGTAGCATTCTTCACTATCAGCCAGAATCAATAGGGCAAAGAAGGCTATGCATTGAAGTAGTTGAAAACATAAAGCAAAATATATTCTCCTTTAATTTGTTAGGCAATTGTTGTGACAATGAGACAGAGTTTATAGAACTTTCAGGAATATCCTTAGACTCGGGGTCTCTCATCCCCCACCCCCTCCAGAACTTTACAATTTAGCCTTGTCTGGCCTGGAACTTGCTTTGTAGACCGGGTCGGTCTCGAACTCACAGAGTTCTCCCTGTGCCCAAGTGGAATGAAAGGTGTGTGCCACCTCGCCTCCCAAAGATTCTGATTTCTAATGATGTATATTCAACGAATTGCCTTGTATTATTTATAGATGATTTTCTGATATATTACATTCATTACTTTTAGGTAGCATACAAAAACAATGGATCTCATTACCACATTTCGCACACATGAGTAATGTGCTGTGCTCATATTTGCCCCCAGAAGATGGAACTTTTACACCTTAAAAAGATTCTTCTTTTGGCTTTTTAGTGCACCTATACCTATTCTTAATTCTAATTCTTAAAAAAAAAGAGATTTATTTTTAGATTTTTATTTCTTTCTCTCTGTCTCTCTCTCCCTCCCTCCTTCTCTCTCCCTCTTCCTCTCTCTGTCTCTCTGTTTCTGTCTCTGTCTCTGTCTCTCTGTCTCTGTCTCTGTCTCTGTCTCTGTCTCTGTCTCTGTCTCTGTCTCTGTCTCTCTCTCTCTCTCTCTCTCTCTCTCTCTCTCTCTGTGTGTGTGTGTGTGTGTGTGTGTGTGTGTGTCTGTGTGTGTCTGTGTGTGTTTCTCTTGAAGCCAGAGTATGGGGTTGGGCCTCCTGGAGCTGGAGTTATGGGTGGTTTTGTACTGCCCAGTGTGGGTACTGGGAACTAAACCCAGGTCCTCGTCAAGAGCAGCAATGCTTTTAATTGCTGGGCTGCTTTTCCAGCACCCCAGCTTCTAATTCTTCATCTGAATTTCAGTTTAGTTATGTGCATAGAATGAAGCTGAAATCTGGTCTGAGAAAGAAGCATCTCTTCTGCCCCTGTGGCATACTTTATATCTGAGCTCTGGTGTTGTCCTCAAAAGAGGGCATCTTCTGGGTCAGGGCTTTTACGCTGTGGTCTATATGTCAGTAACCACAACATTTGGAGGTGTTTTTTTTTTTTTGTTTGTTTGTTTTTTTGAGTCAGGATTTGTTTTTGTAGCCATGGCTGTCCTGAAACCCACTCTGTAGACCAGACTGGCCTCCAACTCACTGAGATCTGCCTGCTCCTGCCACCACAGCCAACAACATGCTGACTGCCGTTCATTCACTCACGTTGAGACTGGATTTTATCCTGGAACTCACTATGTAAGCATGTGCCGGTGCACCTCTAACTGTTGAGACAATGACTTTATATATATGTGTATATATATATCCGCACACTATAAACTCTGTCATTGTCACACACTATAAACTCTGTCATTGTCACACACACATATGTTTGTTTGCTTGTTATTCATTGAATTCCAGCTTTATCATTTACCAGTTTCATGGATTTTGGTATTAATTTCTCTGAGCCCCAATTTCCTCTCACATACAATGTAGTTAATGTCCACTTCGTCATACCAAGCTGGGTGTGGTGACACGTGCTTGTCACCCAAGCACTCTGAAGTCTAAGGTGTGAGGATCTCTAGAGCCTGGAAGTTTTGGACCAGTCTGGGCTAACACAGCAACACCAGATCTCTTCAAAACCCCCTCCCCAGTCTGATTAGTATATGATTAAATTGCATGAAAAACCTACCATAATGTTCATTACCTTGCACCCAGAGGTCTTAATCTCATCTTTTCAATGACTTCTGATGATTTATTAAACAAATAAATATCGAATCAAAATACAACTTTAAAAAAAATTCTGTCTCCTTTGAAGTGCTAGAGTCAGGGGATACCCAGAGAACCTCCTCCACCCCAACATACTTTCAGAGGAGAAGAAGAGACCAGGGAAGGATTGTGGGAGGGGTGACTGAGGGCAGTTAGCAGATGTAAAGTGAATAAGTAAAAAAAAAAAAAATAAATAAATTTAAAAAGCTCTCTCTCCTAAAAAGGTTTTGATCTGTCCATGAACATAAGGATCAACCCATCAGTGCTGTAAGGCAATCTCTAATTGCTATTCTCATTAAATCATAGAATCATCATCAGAGAGCCCCACACTTGAGAGATCCTTATAAACAATTAAGAGCAGAATTTGGTCACCTCTACTCAGGGTTAAAAATACCCTCTAAAACAGTGGTTCTCAACCTGTGGGTCTCAAACCCTTTGAGGGGTTTGAGGGGGAGGGTGGAAAGACCCCTTCACAGGGGCTGCCTAAGAATATTCTGAATATCAGATGTTTATATTACAGTTTATAACAGAGGCAAAATTACAGTTGTGAAATAGCAATAAAATACTTTTATGGTTGGTGCATGGTGGTCGTGATGGGTCAGCACAACATGAGGAATTGTGTTAAAGGGTCACAGCATTAGGGAGGTTGAGAAGCGCTGTGACCCATGTTGTATCCATCTGGGAGGTGTCCGTACAGAACATCCTCAAGAGGGCGCTATGGTGATTTCTATTACCTGAGTGACATACAAGGTGTTGAAATGTTAGCTAGTTTCTGTGAGATGCACCTAGCATCTGAGGGACAGGCTCTTCAGGAAAACATCTCAAAATTGTAGATGCTCCCCCCCCCCCAAGTGGGACACTTAACGCAAAATAAACAAAGGGGTAGTTCAGCACAGAAATAATTTTCTCTACAATAGTTTCTTATCAAATACCCATGTTAAACTATTTATAATATACTATTAACCCATAAGAAGGAAGCTGACAAGCATTTCCCTGGATGAGACCAGTTCAACTCAACTTAGGCTATTTGGTGTCTCCAGAAAACAATAAAAATCATTTGTTAATCCCCCACTCCATTTTGCCTTACAACCTTTACTTATCTACAATATGGAAAGTACTTTATAGATTAATTTCCTGAAATCCAAGAAATAGATTTTCTAGGTATTATTTAACCATGTGATACAGGAGGGTTAAGGAGCTTACCCAATTTGTCTGTCCCTGTCTCCCCCTGCCCCCACCTTGCTTCTCTGTCTCTGTCTGTCTGTCTGCTCTCACTCTGTGAATTGAATCTAGGGTCTTGCGTCTACTAGGCAGGTGTACCATCACTGGGCTGTGTACTCATTACCCCTTTTACTTAATATTTGAAAGAGGGTCTCATCATCTCATTAAATTTCCCAGAGTGACCTTGAATTCACCTTATATAGCCCATGCAGAACTTGAAACTATGATATTTCTGCTTCAGCCTCCCAAATAGTTAGAATTAGAGTTATTTCTTATAGGTAATCTTTCAAGGAACTTTATTATCTATCTATCTATCTATCTATCTATCTATCTATCTATCTATCTATCTCTCGTGTATAGGCATGTGTGCATTGCAGAGTATATGTTGACGTTCAATGGACCACTTGGGAGAATCCATTCTCTTCTTCAATACTGTGAGTCTCTGGGGATGGAATTTAGCTGTCCCAGGCTTGCAGCAAGTGCTGTAAGTCACTCACCAGTCAGGAGGCAGTTTAATCTCACTCATCATCTACATTAGCATAGATGCACAAAAGCAATATAATTTTATTACAAATTACTTTCTACTAATTTGGTGCAGTATAAGGAGTAGTTTTCTATGGCCTTAGAGAAAACGATGAAAGAAGAGCTTAGCTTGACCCTGGAACACTGTCAGCTGACAAGACAGAGCCATCTGTGCTGAGCTTCTGGGCAGTGAATCTCACAGCCGATTACCACAAGGGTGGTCCAGATTATACTTTGAAACTGTGTCAGAGGCTCCAATGCCAACGGCTTCTAGGAACCAGACAGATACACAGGGAGGGTGTGAGGCAGTGGGGCATCCTTGAACAGCTTCATCCTCCAGTAGCTTTAATTTTCTGACTCCCAACTGACTCCCAACGGAGGGAGCAGTGTGAGAGAGATTTCATTTCCCCCTAGTTTTTCTCCAAGGAGAGCAACCACACAGCCAGTGAAGACAGTGTAAACACCACTGTGGCGGGTGATGCTAGGAATGTGGGCCTTGCGGGGACCAGTAGAGAATACTCCACCTAGGGATCCTTCCTAGCAGACTCACCTTGTTCTTGACTAGTTTGAGAAATCATGGGTTTCATCTTACCATGAGGCATTGAAAAAATTATTTTTTAATTTTAAAATGTAATATTCTATCGTCTTAAAAGGTTTTCACCTAAGCTGAAAAGTATTTTAAAATTCCCCCTGTTGGCTAAGAAAAATCCTGAGGATAGGATTTGGCTCCTGGTCTGTTAATCTGTAACCACTGCCAACCTATGCCTTAACTTCTAGGAACGTCTCCTTAGCCCCTTACCTGTGCAATCAGCTTCCTGCTAGACATCCACATCAGTATCCCATTTCTTAATAACCATCACACAGAAAACCCCACATTCAGCCTTTCCTGTGAACCCACTCCCTTGCCTAATCAACGACTCGACCACCGGTTCCGTCGCTCTAACCCTCGCAACTTCTTTGCCTACTCAGTGTTCTTCCCCAAGTCCCAAGTCCCCTCCTTGTTGTGACCTATTAAAAGGTAAATGTTAAAGTCCTCCCCCTCACCTCCCCCACACAAAGAAGACGCTTAGAACACATGGTGTGGATCAACCCTTACAAGCAACATTAGTGTCATTTCTAGCTCCTAAAGTGGGTGGAGCCTCTAAACTTCACAAACACTGTACTATTTCGTGAATAGCCTTTAAAAAACAAGAGCTGAAAGCTAGTCTATACCGTGCCACCCATACATATTCACATATGCACGGCTTGCCAGCCAGCTTTGTTATCTGCACCAAGTCCAAAAGCAGCTTCCCCTGGAAAACTTTTGTGAAATCAACCCTCCTCCCCGCAAACCTGGCGGCTGCTGCTACTCCATCCCGAAGTGTTGCTCTGGTTTTTTTTTTTTTTTTTTTTTTAGCGATTCACCTTTGTACGATTCCAGCATGCTTTTTGTATTTCCTTACTCTGCCACCAGATGGGCTTTTAAACTAAACCAAATCATACAGCTTTCTGGCTGAAAGCCTTGTGATAACTTCTGATTAATAGCAGGACAGAGTCCCAAATTTAACCTGAATTTGAGGACCTCCAGGATTTTCGCTCCATTTAATAAGTTACTAGGGTCTCTTTACTGGGAGTTGGCTCACTCTCTGCTGTAATGTGTGACAACGAAGAAAGCGGGCCAGCAGCTCTGCTGCCCACACCTTTTCTTTTAAATATAATTTAAAACATGGCTTGTTGTGCAAATACACCTGTTAACTCATTTTATTTTTGATTCACGGCCTCACGTAACCCCAGCTGGCCTTGAACTCACGGTGTAATCAAGGTTAGCCTTGGATTCCTGGTCTTCCTGCCTCTTCCTTGCACAGATTACGGGAAGAAGCCATCATGCCCAGCTTCAGCTGATATTTTGGAATGTTTGTTTCCTACTCACAGGTTTCAAGTGGTGTCTGGGTGCCGAGGAAGCAAAGGCTTAGGAGATACACACATACCCCCTCTGTGTGTTCTCTGTGTCAGCATCTGCAACCAGCAGAGAACAAAGTATCTCCATGACAGACTTTCTCATCGTCACCAGTTGTCCATGCTGATGACATATTCTATTTCTTTAATAATACTACAATATTGATTGCATGCATTTGGAGTTTTATTTAGGCTTCATAACTATAGTTTTTATTGGGGGGCGGTGTCTTGGTTAGGGTTTTACTGCTGTAAACAGACACCATGACCAACGCAACTCTTATAAGGACAACATTTAATTGGGTCTGGCTTACAGGTTCAGAGGTTTAGTCCATTATCATCAGGGTGGGAGCATGGCAGCATCCAGGCAGGCATGGTGCATGAGGAGCTGAGAGTTATACATCTTGATCTGCAGGCCTCTATGAGAAGACTGACGTCCAGGCAGCTAGGACTAGAGTATTAAAGCCCACTTCCACAGTGACACAGCTACTCCAAAAAGGCCACACCTCCTAATAGTGGCACTTTCTGGGCCAATCATATACAAACCATCACAGGAGGGCAATGGTAATTTTTCTCAGAGAGGGATGCTTGTCACCAAGCCTGATGGTCTGAATTTGACACCCAGGATTCACATGGTGGAAGAAGAGAAACAACTCCTGGGAGTTGTTCTTTGATTGCCACACATGTGCTGTGGTGTGTGCTCCTGCACACACACACACACACACACACACACACACACACAGAGAGAGAGAGAGAGAGAGAGAGAGAGAGAGAGAGAGAGAGAGAGAGAGTGTGTGAGAGAAACTAAATAGACATAATAAAAAGTAAAAAGAATTATAGTGTTGTAATGACAACTAGGAGAACATTTTGTGTAGATTTTTTAAATTGCTTCAATTTTCTAAAATGTTGGCTAGCTAGTTAAATAAATGGAATAGGAGGTTGACAGGTAATATGTGGGTGGGCAGGCAGGGTATGGTAGCCACACAGCACACAGCTATTGTTTGTCTATCTTAGAATGCCGCCATGGTTCACACTCTCTGCCTTTCCTGGTAACTCGACATCACTTTGTACTACTGACTGTGAGCTGCCTTAGCGATTCATTCTCAGGGTGGGAAGGCAGGTGCCACGGCATGAGGGTGGTCAGGATCATCTGCTGTTGGGATGAAGGCAAAGAAGGAACGTGCAAAGTTTGAAGAGGGTAAAAAGATGGGCTAGGGCCCATTGAGTCCAGAACGTACGTGTGTGTGTGTGTGTGTGTGTGTGGGGGGGGGGGAGAGAGAGAGAGAGAGAGAGAGAGATAGAGATAGAGAGAGAGAGAGTCTTAGCCCTTAAAATGTGTTTAGGACTAGAGAGGCAGGTGTGGTGAAGAACACTTGCTGCATTTGTAGAACAGAGTTCACTTCCCAGAACCCACAGCAGGTGGCTCACAACCACCAGGAATTGCAGCCTCAGGAGATGAAATCCCCTTCTGATTTCATTGGGTAGTGGCATGATCACATCCATGTGCAGCACACACACACACACACACACACACACACACACACAAATGTAAACAGGAATGAAAGAAATCATATATATACATATATACATATATACATATACATATACATATATATATATATATATATATATATATATATATATATATATATATTTTTTTTTTTTTTTTGAGACAAGGTCCCACTATGTAGCCCTGGCTGTCCTGGAACTCAGTAGACTAGGCTGACCTTGAACTCAGAGATCCACTTGCCTTTGCTTCCTGAGTGCTAGGATTAAAGGTGAGCACCTGCACTGCCTGGCTAATATTTATTTTCATATTAGTTTATGTGTATGTGCATTTGTCTTTGTGAGTATATGCCACATGTGTGTGGACATCTAATGGAGGATGGAAGAGGGCATCCGATTTCCCAGATCTAGAGTTACAGGTGGTTGTGAGCTATCTGATATGGGTGCTTTTCGTACCCACCACAGATCCTCTGAAAGAGCAGCAAGTGTTCTTAACTACAGAGCCTCTCTTAAGCTGTCTATCCCTAAAGAAAAGAAATCTTAATTAAAAAAAGATTGAGACTTTTAGAAGACAGAATAGAAGATAAAGAGAATAAATTATGACATTCATACTCAAAAGGTATGAAAATACCTTCAAAAAGTATGCCCCTTTGTGTTCAGGGGTTGCATTGGCTGGGGAGGCCCCTGCAAGAGGACCAAAGGGTGAGAAGGAGAGAGACTGCTGGGGAATCCAGTCCAGAATGGGTCTGCCTGTGTTACAACAAGGTGGGAGAGATCAGAACAAGGAATGGGAGTTGGGGGCACATGGTTGGGGTTCCTGGGTAGATAATTTCAAGCAATCCAAAGTAGCTATTGCACGTTTCTAAGACCAGAGCCTCCAACAATGTTCCATGACCCACAGAGACCTGCAGTTTGCCTCTCTCCTTTGATCTGTAGCATGTTGCCGAGTATGAATCTAGATAGCATAAGGAGAAATATCACCGAGCTGTCTGGAAGTACAGGACAACTCCCCACATGTTGATCATAGAGTCTCCTCTTTGACTGGTTGGGGGAAGCTAAGCTGAGCATCAAGGACAAGGAGTTAATTTGTTCTTCGAGGATTCCAGGAGCACAGGCATTGGCAGGTTTTAAAATAAAAATTTACGGCTTTAATAAAGCCAATAAAAGTCTCTCTAAGTTTTATGTGGTGAAATGTGATTTGATATTCACTGGAGATAAAGCAATTGAGTTGAGCATTTCCCCAGGGCTCCTGTTGCAAATGAAACTGCACCATTTGCAATGAACCCAAGGGATCATTGTAGATTAGGATCTGGGTGATTCTGGGGGAAGAGGAGGAACATGTCAAGAGTTCAAGCATAAAGGGAACAGATATGAAGTAGAGTTTAAGTTAAATGGTGTTAGGTGGTTTTCCGGGCACAGTTGTATACCTGGAAAGCCAAAGGAACAGCCTGAGGGCTGAGAGGGTTTTAGCTTGCTCACTTCACTTACTTGAATGCCCCACTGAGTCCCATGATGTCTTAAAGAAGGCTACATGTTTCTTTAGCTAAAACAGGACATAAAATAATGTGTGACTTTTATCTTCTTTATCTTTTCCAGATCCAGAAAGAAGGGAATTTTCACATAACGTTAGATCACAGGCATCTAGGCGGCCCCAGATGGAGCATCCCAGTTGTGATCCATCATTGTGACATTTTAGTTTTAGCCGACATGGCTGCTCACAGGGGGACATAGAACATGAGGGAAATTGGAAGGGGCAAGTTTGTAGGAGCCATATATCAGTAAGAGAAGGGTTGAGCATGGGTCCTGGTGGTATATGTCCCCCACCATCCAGCTGACTGTGGATCTTGCCTCAAGCACATTAAGAGTTATTTTCCATGGTGTATTTTTCCTTTTAGGACAAATATCCCCAAATCATATATGTCTGTCACTTGGGAGCTATGTGGACACACTCAAATCAGATGAAATCCAAGTTAGTGGCTGTTTTTATTAAGGCTGCTAGATCTTTCTTGTGAGATAAATCAGAAAGACAGGACACAGAAGTTTAATTTGAATTGGTTGGCTATAAAAATTTACACCTAATTTTTATTTTTTGGTGAGAGTGATGTGTTGGTTTTTTTTTTTTTTTTTTTTTTTTCCGAAATGAGGGGTTGGCTTATCTTTCAGTCAAATTTGAGGTCAGGCCACGAAAAGAGAGGAGTTTTATATCTCCTACTTCTTTTTAGATGGTCCAGATGGAACTATTATTAAAGTTTCTTATTTTGTAGAAAGCAAAGGAATTCACAAAATTCTGAAACATAGGGTATGGGATATGGCTTATTCATGTTATGCTTGCTAAAAGTTTAGTCCTTGCTATGCAAGCATAGAGACCTGAGCTTCACTCCTAGAGCCATAGCTGAAGAGATATGGTTCAGTGGTTAAGAGCACTGACTTCTCTTTCAGAGGATCCAGGTTTAGTTTCCAGCACTCACATGGCTGCACACAACCATCTGTCACTGCAGCTCACTCAAATGGCTGCTCACAGCCATCTGTCACTCCAGCTCTTGGAGACCCATGAGGATTGCATGCACATGATACATGGACACACATGCAGACCAAACACCAACACATTAAAAAAATATCTGGACATGGGAGCACGTACTTTTAATCCCAGCTCTGAAAAAAGAAATGGAGACAGTTAGATTTTTTTGGGCTTGTTGACCAGCTCAATTTAATCAAATTGGCAAGCTTCTGGTGCAGTGAGGGACTTTTTCTCAAAAAATTAAAATGAAGTGGAAAGCAACTAAGAAAGACACCAGACTTTGGCTGCTACTTGCATATGTACACATGCACAAGCACACACACCTAAACATGTACACACACACACACACACACACACACACACACACACAGAGTTTAATAATAGCTATATATGGAGAAAAAAGTAGTTCAGTGGTAAAGAGTTCATATTGTTCCTGCAGTGGACTTTTTTATTGTCAGCACCTGTCAGGCAGCTCACAATACCCTGTAACTCCAATTTCAGTGTTTTCTGAGGCCTCTGGCCTGCATAGGCAACTTCACTCAAATGTATATAATTCTCCTTCATAATTACAAATTAGTATATATGTGCTAGGGAATGAAGATTGATAGCCAGATTTGACAAAAGATTAATGCATCAAGGACTGGAGAGAATAGTAAGTGATTGGTAAAAGCACTGAAAAGGTATCTGTCCAGCGGATACCAGCAGTGACAAGGTAGTTCAGGTTATGGCTACTCAATTACTTAGGTTGGTAATATTTAACTTACTTAATTTTAGTTGTTCACATCTTTAGCTTGAGTTTCTCAGGTAATCACTGGGTCTGTCTAATATTTGTCACCGAGTTAGGGGAAGGAGAGTGTCAAACCTGGATCTGATACCAGTGGGACTTTTCGGACATGAGAGCAGATCATGTCACATGGCAGGAAGTTGACTGCATGATGCTTATGGATCACTTGTGCTGTCTGATAGCTCTAAGACATGGCTATAAAATACAGTTCCATTTATTTACGGTGGCTGCATTTCTGTGTGTTGGTTCATGCACCATGGCATACAAATGGAGGTCAGAGGACAACTTGTAGGAGTTGGTTCCTCCCCTTTTACCTGTTTCTCAGGATTCACATCAGGTCATCAGACTGGGCAACAAGTTCCTTTATCCACTGAGCCATCTTCCCAGGCCTGGATTGTCATGTTGCTGAAATAATAAAGCCAAGCAAAGAGAGTGGAAGAATATGCAATAGCTGAAGGTCAATCACCATGGGGGCTTTCACTCTTTTAGACATTAAAAAGTACCTAAAAATGGTCATGTTATTTGAAGAGCAACCACGTTTGAACCAATCTGAATCAATTGAGAGTGTGAGCAGGGAGTCGTCATTGGCTCTGTGCAGTATGGAGACCAGAATGTAACAGACACACAACATGGAGTCGTCATTGGCTCTGTGGAGTATGGAGACCAGAATGTAACAGACAGACAACATGCACTACGGTGAATCTCTTACTTCCCTTATTGTACATCACTTATCTTTATTCCCCAGTTCAAAGGATAGATTTAAATATACGAATGTAGCCCAAGAATAACAAACAGTGGTTGTGTCGGAGATACCCATGATAGATGCAGAAAGCCAAGCAAGAATTCTGGAGGTTGGTGAGCACATAGAACCCCTGAAGTCAATGACCTTCCATTCCATGGGAAGACCACATAGCTAGGAGTATTTAGGCAGCACAGATTGCTCTTGAAGGCTTAAAAAAATATACAAAGTTGGCCGAGTGGAGAAGGTGGAGTGAATATGGGAAGAATTGGGGGAGAAAGTGAATAGGATCAAAGCACATTGTATGAACTCTCAAAGAACTAATAAAAAATGTAAGAACTAAAAGAACAATCAGGATGAGATAGGTTGGTTGACATTTGCAATAGCAGCTGCAGACAACAATCATTCAAGTTGGGGATGGCCAGGGAAAGGTAATTACTTGCTAACATCTGGGGGCCAATGTGTATATTAACCTGTTTTCATTATTTGATGCCCTCTTCCATTAGAAAAGTTTGAGGGGGACGTTTGTCCCTAGGAAGAAATTGGGCTATCTCAGGGGTGAGGAAGCCGAGTGACTATTGTCTGGAGGATTGTTGTTTCTAATTCTGAGATGAGTGGATTAAGTCAGAAGGCATGTAGCAGGGCTTGCACAACAATCCAAGGAGGAAGTACAAAAGAGAGTAAGTTATGGCGGGTGTTTTTTTGTTTTTTGTTTTTTTTTCCTGTCAGACTGTTTTATTTTCCTTTTATTTAGGGGAGTTGAATTTTATTCTGAGAGAAAGAAAAAAAAAGCAGATGAAGATTTTGTTCCAGGACAGGATAATTTAAACAATAGATATCCTTTACTAGCTCAGAAATGTTGCAGGCTGGTGTGGTGGCTGTGAGGGTAAAGACACTTGCTACCAAACCTGACCTGACTTTGAGGGTCCATATGGTAGAAGGAGAGAACCCTTCACCTCTAATATGCACCCTGCCATGCATGCTCTCTCACATATACATACAAACCAAATAAGTAAGTGATTAAAAAAAAATTTTTTTAATAAGGAAGGTGCTGATTACATGCCCTTGCTATTTGGCCACATTATTTAATTCTAGGCAATTATTGCATCCAAAAGATGTGTTAGTGTTCTGTACAGTGTACGATGCATGACACATGACACACACAGCACAGAGTTCAGCATGGTCAAGAGCACGCAGGCTTGCTCTAAATGTTTCATTTAGATTAATTTGTGTAACTTACATGCACATTCAGTGACATGAACACTGTCACTTCTCCATGTTTCTGGGGGAAGGGACCGAGAAACAGAGAGACTTAACTGCCAGCCCTCTGTCACACAGACAGTAAGTAGAATGTGGTTCTCAGTATGCAGCCACTTCGGCTTTCTCAGATCATCTGTCTTCTTAAAAAATAGCACACACAAATGTCAGCATCCAGTAGCAACTTAGTGACAATCAGGGAGTAGGAAGTGGAAAGGCAGAAGATGCTATGGCTGATCTCCAGGAATTTGAGCTGCCGCACAAGTGAGATGGACTGGGCAGGGCAATGAACGTCTGTAATCTGTGTATTTAGGAGGTTGAAGCAGCTGGATTCCTGTCAGTTCCAGGCCAGAGGGGACTATACAGAAAGACCTGTTTCAAAAACCCTGTGCGTAAACACAAGGAGTGGAGTGATTGAGGACTTTGGATGCTGGATGTAATTATAGACCACAGTATCTGTTAGAATATAAGGATTTTGACAAAGGAAAATTACCATGGTGATATGTAACTCGTGGTGATTATTTGGCTACCTCATGTAGGATGGTTTAGAGACAAGAAGGAGTAAGTAGTAGCTAGGTTGTTCGGACCAAGGCACGAGATCAGTTAGGACTGATTTTATAATTGGTCTAGGAATGAAATGATGTAAACTTGTTGTTATGATAAAGTAGCTCACCTCGATGTCTTCGTCTCTCTTGGTTTTTCTTCCTTGTTTCAAGCATTCATCCTTCTCCTCTGTTCCTTTCTCAGGGGCTTTCCTGAACAGCAAGACAATCATGCCTTTCCCTTTGATATTCAAATGCTAATCAGGGTATGGTTCCACTACTTAGGACTTGAAAGGTGGCCAGCTGGGATGCCTGAAAGCATTGCTCCTCTGTCTAAGCCTGTGTTTCAGTAGATCTTGTACAGAAGCTTCAATAGCTTCTGTGATGTTTGACATATTTCTGATATTTAAACATAAGCAAAGTCGTTGGAAAGCTTTGTCTGATGTTGATTAATTTCCAGAAAATGACAGACACAGCTCCCAAGGAATGACATCACAGGGAAGAGCTATCTTAGGATCTTTATGTTTTCACCCCTTTTTAAAATTAGAAGATTACCCCTTGAGGAAAGTTTCAATGTCCTTTTGTTCTTTGCTATACATGTAGATTTGCATCGGTTGACTTTTTGTTAGTAATTCTAACTACTATCAATTGCAATGTGTAGGTTTTTTTTTTTTTCCATGCACCTCTGATCATTTAAAAAAATGAGTCAACTTGAAAGCATGATACTAAGTGAGAGAAACTGGACACAAAAGTACAAACACCGTATGACTTAATTCCATGGGGGCTGAATTTACAGTGACTGTGAGGAAGAATTGAGCCTGTTCTTTCGTAGGTACACTGTTGCAGATAGAAATGATGGAAAAGGCCTATTCTGGTCTTGAATTTGCTACACAGCTAAAGATGACCTTGAGTCTTTGATCCTCCTGCCTCCACCTCCCAAGTTCTGGGAATATAGGCATTCATATAAAACCAGGCCAGTGAAGTGTTTCTTTAATTTAAAATTTACATTCATATTAAATACTATAGAAGGTTGCAAACACTCAGATATTATTTCTACTAAATTTGGAAGAGATGGCTCATGTGAATTACAGATTGAAAATGTAGTCTTGCACCATTGAACAGGGTTTTAAGTAAAGTGATGGATATAGGTTAGTGGAATGAGCGGAAACGTTGGCTTTTCCTTCACTGGCATACTGCTCTTGATCATCGTTGCCTGCCTCTATGACCAGTCACCATGTCATTAGCAAAGAGTTGGGTGTAACTTTGCTCTCTGTTCAATTTTAGTCATCTACCTTGCAATGCTGGACTTCCAGTCTCACAAGCTCATTCCATGATGTGTCATATGCCAGCATCTCATTGGTAATCTTCTTTTCTGGTCAAGGGACAATGCAGAAATGACAAGAGACATAATGAAATTATTTTATACTCCAATCAGCCTATCAGCCCCATGTTGGTTGTGATAAACAGTTGTTGCATTAATCATTGACTTAATGTACAGCATTATGCCAGGTTTATACCAAAGTCATGTGACAATTATATTCATAGGCCTCTTTCTTTAAAATTACTTATATAATTTTGACTTTTAGTGTTCTGAGAAATGTTCACAGGTTTTATGTTCTGGAAGCTTTAAGAAATGGTTGCTACACAAGTGACTGATGGCTCTTCCTTCTTCCTTGTCAATTACTTGGTCTTTGAATGTGCTGCGGGCATTACTGTCACTGTAGGCAAGGGGAAGGGATTTGTGGTGATATTCAGTGTGCCACAGGCTATATTGTTACTGGGGGCAGACCTATTTTTGGCAGCGCCACTGATGAAATGTCAAAAGGAAAATTGCTGAAAGAAATTAAGGTGCCCAGATGGGGGAATTGCATCCCAGAAGTATCAGGATCACTTAGAGCGAATGGAAGAGGCACATGGAGTCATGAGCACAGGTAAAGGAGCAGAGGCCTCCTTCACTAACCCCCAGCTTCCCCAAACTGAGCATGTGGCAGGTACATTTACGTATTGAAAGCACAGATGTGCTTGTTCATGTGAGATTAGTATGAGAGCAGGCCAGATTTCCTTACCAAGTACAAAGCACAGGAACTCTGTTTCACTAGAGTACCTCTTTTCAGTGGGATACTGGCTTATTACTTTTAACTGACTACTGAGGGAAGGATGCTCTGTAAGTAGCAGAGGAATTCCCGAGGGGTGTGGATAATGTTTTATGCATTCTGACACACTCTATAAGCACTCCATTATACATGCGAATGCTCTAATTCCCATCATTTATTGCAGTGGGATGTACATCTTGTTTACATTTTGGCTGTAAGGCAGATTTCTACTGCTATTTGATATGATGATAGGAGAAAAGAGACATTACATATTGATAGAAGAAGCGTGCGTAAGGTGAAGTATTGTATATGGATTTTGTCCTTAAATATTATGCTAGGAACTTGAAGCTATTTTCTCATTGTACTGTTTAGTGACTCGGATAGAGCCCGTCAGTGTGGTGTGGTTCATTTATATTTTTCTACTTCGTGTGGATTAGTGGTCGTTAGCTGCCTTTGCCTGTCATAGCACACTGCCAACTTCCGTCTGTGCCATTGGCTGATGGTTGGAGTGATTTGTTAGGGTTTTGTAGAGCACTGTCCCCATGGCTGATGCTGGGGATGTGCTTCCCCCATTTTGAGGTATGGACTTCCTTTTCTTTCCACCTCAGAGATTTACTAGGGTAGAATACTGAGATATTTGGAAAGATCAAATGCACTATTTTTACAGTAAACCAGTTTGTTGAGTTTGTTTGTTTATTTACTTATTTATTTATTTATTGCTTCCAATAGTGTGAGTACATCTGTGGCTGTCAACAGAGGGCTCATGGTGAAAATATAAGTTATTTGAGGCTTTTTTGAACTATGAGGGAGCAATACTCCCTCTCAGAAGAAGAAGGGAACAGCTTAG
The DNA here is from genome assembly GCF_011762505.2 of Arvicanthis niloticus. Lineage (NCBI taxonomy): Eukaryota > Metazoa > Chordata > Mammalia > Rodentia > Muridae > Arvicanthis > Arvicanthis niloticus. Next base: position 54,547,605 of record NC_047673.1, read on the forward strand.
TGTGAAATGCATTACAAGGGCTGAGGCCATTAAGAAAAGTGATTTATTTTGTACAGTGATTCTCTAGCTTGTTGGTTGATTACATCTATCTCTTTGTTCAAGTTCAGCTTTTTGAAGAAATAGTGAACAAGGTTTCCATTCTTTGGGTTAAAACTCACTGAATATTTGGAGTTGTTAGCTGTATCTTCAGATTAAAGCACACCTAGTTCATTTATTCTGTGTTTGTTTAGTAGTGTTTAAAGTTTGCACTGTTTCATCTAAAAAGAGAAATGCATTTATTTTATTCACATTTAGAGTGGCTGCCTTTATAAGTGTTGGTGAGAAGCTCATGCCTTATGCATAATCTGACTTGAGAAATTATCACCAGGCTTCTGGCTTTTGCCCTTCTCTGAGGCTTAGGTTTTCTGTATGCAAAACTATAATGAAATACCTACCCTACAGGGTTATAGAGGTTAAATTAAATAGCATGTCACACCTCAAAGCACTTAGCACAGTGCTTGACACATACAGGACCTGGAAAATTCTAGTTATCTTCTCTGACATAAAAGAAGATGTTTCTAAGGCTACTTAACATGTATTAACTGCATAACTGGTCAGATACTAAAATAAAATATATAGCACATCTATTGAATGGCCATACATCTTTATCATGGAGATCTAGCCAAGGGCACTTGTTCTAACATCCTGATTCTGTTGAACTCTTGAGAAGGGTCTTTGGTTGCTTCATTGATTGGAAGGAAAAAAGAGACAAGCAAAACCTTTTACAGGATTATTTATGACCTTCTTTTAGAAGAGCTAGGATGCATGCATACCAGCCAGCCCTGACCTACAGCCTGGAGTCTCTGTCTCTGGCCAGAAACAATCAGCCTACAGTCAATGCCTCACAATGGAAGAAAGTATTTTCAGTTAGAGAACCAATCTAGAGCCCACAAACTTGAATTTAAAAAGTTGATATGCCTCTATTGTGCAACTATCGTTTTTTTCTTGAGAGTCCATTTCTCTTCAAGAATTTTTTACCTGCATATGCATCTCCTTGATTGCAGAACCAATGAGATGAATATAGAAGAAGTTACTATATGATGTTCTTTATGGAGGTAAGCAGAGGTCATGCGCTTTCCAAAGTAACATGGGATCACATAGGAATCAGTAGGGGGATGCATGCTGGTGATCTCAGTACTTAGGAGGCAGAGGCAGAGGCAGGATGATCTTGAAGGAGGCCGGCCTTGGATACACAGCAACACTCAGTCTTAGAAACAAAATCAAACAAGCAAACAAGAACTCACATAGGAGTTGGAAGTACACATCAGGGTCCTGTGGCACAAATTTTTGTTTCTTCTTTCTATTCAGTTAAGATTATTGTATTCATCACCTACTGCTTGAATGTGTGTGTGTATGTGCATACATGTGACCATGTACACACATGTGTGAAAGGACAACCTTGAGTGTTATTCCTCAGGTGCTACAAACTATTTATTTGTTTATTTGTTTATTTGTTTATTTATTTATTTATTTATTTATGAGATAGATCTCTCACAGACCTAGAATTCAGAAAGTCGACTAGGCAAGGGAACCTGCCCAGACAACCCTAGGGATGTGGCTGCCTTCACTTCCTCAGCATTAGGATTAAGAGCACACATAAGTTTGTCCATTTTTTAAAAAAAAAATATTTATTTATTTATTTATTTAATGTATATGAGTACCCTATCTGCATGTACACTTGCATACCAGAAGAGGGCATCAGACTACATTGTAGATGGTTATGAGCCACCATATGGTTGCTGGGAATTGCATTTCAGTCCTCTGGAAGAGCAGTCAGTGCTCTTAACTGCTGAGCCATCTCTCTAGCCTACTTTACCTGTTTTTTTTTTTTTTTTTTTTTAAATAAAATAATATAAACCAAAAACTAACACATTGTAATTGAGCAAAACAAACAGGCATAAGGAAAAGAGCCCAAGAGAAGGCAGAAGAATCAGAGAGTCACTCATTTACTCTCAGGGATCACATAAAATCTCAAAGCTGGAAACCATACCATATATACAGAGGACCTGTGTAGATCCATGCAGGCCCTGTGTATGCTGCCGTAGTCTCTGTGAGTTCCTATATCTTGATCTTGCTGACTTAGAGGGCCCTGTTATTTTGGTGTTCTTCATGTTCTCTGGTTCTTACACTATGTACCTCCATTCCCACAGGGTTCCCTGAGTGCTGAGGGGAGGGATTTGATGGAGATATTCCATTTAAGGTTGAGTGTCTCAAGGTTGAGAGACCTTGCATATTGTCTGGCTGTGAGTCTCTGTATCTACTTTCTACTGGAGGAAGCTTCTGATAATGTCAGAGCAAGATCTATGAGTGTAGCAGAATGTCATTGGGAGTCATTTTATTGCTGCCTTCTTTGAGTAGAACAGTAGTATTTGTATTTACTCTAGATCCCTGAACTATCTAGTCTCAGGTTCTTGGTCACCCAAGCCGTGTTGGGTATGGGTTCCATCTTATGGAGTTATCCTTAAGTCAAATCAGATATTGGTTGGTTATTCCTATAACCTTGGAGACACCATTACCTAGCATATCTTAAAGGCAGGTCACCACTGTAGATCAAAAGTTTCATGGCTGTCTTGGTATTTATGTTTCTCTTTTGGTAGCATGCTGAGTACCTTCCTGTACCAAAGACACTAGAAAGCAGGGGTGAAGGCTTTGTGTAGGCACCAGCTTGACTTCGCCATGTTCAATGAGTTGTGCAGGTGCTGTCTTCAGCAGTGGAGTTTTGGTCTTAGTTTATAAAGAGCAACTGTTTTGGTAACAGCATGGGTTGTTTGGGGGTTCCCATGGAACCCCTTTGGCTAACAACTCAATCAGATGTAACCCCATCCCAGTACTGGCAGCTTCATTTGGTGACAGGGGATGGCCAGTTGAAACTCTGCCTCCTCCAGTATTTGGTGATTTTATTTAGGTCACCTTCATATATGTACATATTTTAAGAAGTTTCTACTGTGTAAGGTTTCCATACTACCCTTCAAATGGCCCTTAATTTTAGTTGTCTCTCCACATAACTCCTCCCCAGGTGAACATCTTTAATCCTAGGAGGATTAAATATTTAATCTGCACTTCAGAAGACAGAGGCAGGTGGAAGTTTGTGAGTGTGAGACCAGCTTGGTTTACAAAGAGATCCAGGACAGCCAGAGCTAGACACAGAAACCCTGTCTCCAAACACACACACACACACACACACACACACACACACACACACACACACACACCACAAAACCCCAAGATCTCTATTAGCTTTATTTAATTAATTAGAAAACTTTTCTTAATTATTTTTGAGTTTTTGCAGTATTATTATGGGTAATGTAGTAAGAATAATTTTAAGTCTTAGATATATCATTTCTGTTATTATTGGTGAGGAAAACAAACTTCTCTTAGATTCCAGTATTGTAAAAGACCACTGCTAACATGACTGTTAATTTGAACTGTTCCACCCTTGGGAATCAATATGAGTGCAAAAATTTTGTAAGATAAATTTAATTTGATGTCTTGTCAGTTTTATGTCTTTAGTTCAGTTGCTATAACAGTATTCTCAGGTTTGAAAATTTATATAAAAAATTATTTTTCACAGTTTTAGAGACCAGCAGGTCCATGATGGAGGGACAAAATCTGATGATGGCCTTTCTGCATCATAAAGTGTTAAAAGGAGAAAAGGAGGGGATATGGGGAGAGAGAGAAGCAGAGAGACATACACACAGAGATAGAGAGATGGAGGGAAGGAGGAAAAGGAGAAAGGAGAGGAAGGGTGGGAGAAAGGGAAAGAGGGAGAGATACTTTTTCCTTTTTTGCCATAAGGACCCACGTCCATGATGCTGGCATGATCCTAACTCATAATATTAATAATCTCACATGATAACTGCCTCTTAAAGGTCCCACCTCATACCATCACCATATTCGTTACTATGTTTCCAACACATGAACTTTGGAATACACTTCCAAGCTTCAGCTCTTAGTTATTTTTCTTTGGTGAAATAGTGATATTTAAATCTTGATGCAAGAAGCTGTGAAAATGTCCTAGGGACACCACCCATTTGTACAGTGAACCTATATTAATAAAAAAATCCTGATAAACTTTTATTTTTCTTTATGTGAAGGGTTTCTCAAAGTGTCACATTTTCTCTCTTATCTCTGACTTGCCTTGGCTCAGGCACTCATGAGGTGAAGGGACTGGAATCTCTGTTACCTTCTTTTGAATGGGAAGGGTAAACCCTGGGGAAGTAAGAAGCCTGGCATTAATGGTAGTTTCCTATGTCCTCTTCCTGAAGCTTTTCTGGAAATGAAGAATTCAAAGGTTCAGAACTATGTCAAGGGGAGGAGGGTGTGTGTGTTCAGTGTGCTGCCAAGCTAATCACATGCCTGCTCATTATTGTGAATATGCTACTGTAGGAAAGAACTCGACATGTACAGATCTCGTAAAGTGTGTGAGAACGAGTTCATTTCATTGAGTAGAAACGTAGGCTTCAGTTGAAAATTGTGTGCACAGAAAAATATGCCAAAGAGCTTTTTAAAAACGAAAGTGGAAATAGTCTAAAGATTTTTTTGGGCACATCACTGATGTTCTCTTGGTCTTCTCTAGAAATAGCACAATTAAATTGCTTATATATTGCTATATGGTTATTCTCTCAGCTAGCCTGCCCATGTTAATTTGACTTATCTTAAATATAACAAATTATTATACTAATGTTTCGGAGATCTGGTCTACCAGTTACTAACTACAGCTCTTACAATATCTCCTTTAAGTTTTATGGCATTGGTTGTGCTCAGGGTGTAATTTGAATTTTGAAGAAGATTTAAATTGTATTTCCCTTTATTCCTGGGTGTTACCAAAAGGAAACAGCTTCTTCATAAAACCCAACTTTCTATTTCCTTGTAGAGACAACGTTAGAAGGTGGAGGAAGACATCATGCTCTCGACATGTTTGCTGAGGTGTCTGCAAGTACTTGTCCTAATATCCCAGTGTATTTAGGGAATCTGTTTTATTTGGTATAAAATAAAATTTGACCACAGGGGAATGGATTAGGGCACCATAACAGGAATGAAAAAGAAATTGTGGTTATTTTCTTTTCAAACATCAAACTTTAATTTCAGATTTTTTAAAATTGTTCTAAACAAGCCACACTCTCCCCTGTCACTCCCCTGTCACATATCTTTTATTCTCTTACAGAATAGCTAAGGCTTTCCTCATGCAAATGAAGGAATAGAGGAGTGGAAATGTTAACCAGCCCAGGGCCCAAGACAGCGGTGGGTGGGAATTAGCTTGGCTCCCACATTTCCTCCTATTGAACTTTGTGAGATGAGCAATGCGGACCTTTGCTCCTGTGAATTCATTGACCCCATAGTATTCCATAAAACATTACTTAGGGAGTTTTTATTTGACACTTTGAGCGTATTATAGAGCCCTTAGTAGCAAACTACACCATTTTTCTTCCTCTAACATTTATGCTTCCTTGCAGTTTTCAAGCTTTTGTCTGTCAGCACAATGTTCACTAAGTTTCTTCCATGGGCCAGAAATGCCTAGAATTTAAAGTGAAATAAACATGCATAAGATATGGTTCTTGCTTTGAGGAAAGTTGGGGGTAGTGGGGGAACAGGTACGATAACCACTCCAGAACATCGATCACTATTTAATCAAACACAATGTAGGTGATAGAGAAACTTCATGGTACTGTTGAATCCTCAGGGGAGGGCTATGTGTTGAGTGTTGGGATACGTTATTCCACACTGACATGTGGAAAAAAGAAGACTGAAACTGAGCTGAGAAGATAGCACAATCAGAAATGTTCTTGGTGTAGAAACAAGAAGCCCGGAGTTTGATCTTCAGAACCCACATTGAAAAACGCAGGCATGGTAGAATGTACTTGTAATCCTGGAACTGAGCCCTGGGATTCATGGCTCAGCTAGGCTAGCCATGCTTTCTGGAGAAGCACAGGGATCTTCAAGATGAGAACTTCAGATGAGAACACAGTTTATTGCAAACACTGTGGTTGTAGCCTTGTGAGAGATCATGAAACAGAGACCCAACACAAGTCATGTCTAAATTACTGCCCTATAGAAAATGTGAGGTAGTTAGTGTTATTTCAACACACCATGATTTGGGGGCTAGAGAGATGGTTCAGCAGTTAAGAGTACTTGTTACTCTTGCTGAGGACCTAGGTTTGGTTCCCAACACCCACATGGTAGTTCACAACCATTCACATTCCAGTTCCAGGGGATCTCTCCTGGACCAGGCACACATGTAGTGCACATACAAATGTGTAAGCAAAACACTAATACAATAAAATAAAAATAAATATAAAAAGTATAAAAATAATAAGTAAGCAAGTTTTTTTTAAGAATAAAAAAAACCCAAGTTATTTAAAGTAAAACTTTGGGTGAACAACAGAGGCTGCACAGGTTGAGAGGAATTATGTAGTGGGTAACTAGGGAATGAGAGTGATCAGAGTTTGATAAATGGTGCATCAGAGACTCAGAAAACCAGCCATGTGTCTTTAATCTTCATGTGCCTTATTTATGAACTCTCTATGAGTTTTGAAATACATCAGATAAATCTTGATAATAGAAACCATTGTCAGGGCATGTTAGGTATAAGAGCTTTGCTTTGGGAAAATGATCACAGTGGGGTCTCCTGAATGGCTTAGTGCTGGCTGCTCCATGTGATGGTTTAAATCAGCGAGTCTCATGTTTTAGGGTTTGCAGAGTCAGTCACACGGGACCTTTCATGTTTGAATACTTGATCCCCCATTTGTGGGACTGCTTGAGAAGGATTGGAAGACATGGCATCGTTGAAGGAGCCCTGTCTTTGGGTGGGCTTTGAGGTTTTATAAACCCATGATATTCTCAGTTAACTTTTTCTGTCTTCTACAAGACATGAGCCCTCAGATATTGTTCCAGTGTCATGCATGCCTGCCTGATGCCATGCTCTCTGCCATGAGGGCCATAGACTAACCCTCTGCAACTGTGAGCCCTAAATTAAGTGCTTTCTTTTACAAATCTTGGTCACAGTATTTCACCCGAGCAATAGGAAAGTAACTAAGATACCCTAAGATACTATTTTCAAGTTTGGAATAACCATCCAAAGAAATTCAAAATTGTCTAGATTATTTGGAAGTTTTTCCTCAGAATATCTTAGGAAGTTTCTGAACTGTTGGTATTTATCTTTGAGAATAACCCTTTGGGATAATAACCAAAATATTATTAGGACGTAGACCCTCAGGGCCTTTTACTATGCAATTGTCACCTGACTCCAGAGATCTCCACATTATTCTGTGAATCTGAGACCTTTATTGCACACACAAAGAATGAAAACAAATTAATAGCTATTTCCTTAGGGGTCTTTGAATTCTTCAGAGACCATTTATTATTTCAGGAAGACATCTTTCTTTTAGTGTGTGCATGGTATTGCTTAAAGGACAATGAAGACCCCCCCCAAAAAAAAAACTAGAACTTGCCCCTTGATAAAACTTTGCCTTCTGTTTCTTAGATCTATAGAAAAACATGCTTTTTTTTTCAACAAGAATATTAGTACAGAACCCTCTCATCTTCATTCAGAAATAGGACTGTTTAGAACAAAGCACTAGGCTGCATTTTTATCAGCCCAATTTTCTCATCCCTGTGGTGTTTTTTAAACTATGTAGAAAGATGGTCTGTGGCTTTGGGGAAGGCTATACAGTTTTCTGATGGGTGTGAAGGAAGGTCAATAGCATCTGCCCTGTGAGTAGGGGAGGGGAGCCACAGGGAATGGAAGAAAGGCCTGGGAAAACTAATTAATGCATCAGAGGACACCAGGAAATAGTGCTGGCTTGTTGTAAATTAGATGTGATGAAGTTTAGAAAACAAAAAAAGAGACTATAGTAGAATTCATTAGAGGTCGGTCTTTGAGAGCTCCCCCTGCTATTTCAGTCTGTGAACCAATCCCTCTTCAAATGATTCATCCTATGATAACATCACTAACCACAGCAAGGGCAATTACTTAAGGAACACCACAAGCAGCCGGGCTCTGTGCTGTGTGCTGAATCCTATTCAGATACCGATTCCGTTCAGACCTTCGGGTCACGTTCCTGGTGGAGGCTCTGATTTACACTTTACAGATGTGAACACTGAATCTTGAGTGCGCTCAAGCCTGCACACTATGTGGGCCTGGCTCTGTGCCCTTCTTTACTGTTTATGCTGTTGGACTTCCCAAGCTTGTGGCTGGAGATGTCATAGTTGGCACATGGCATAAGAGTGATGGAAAGCTCAAGGTATTAAATGAGGATCCTGTTGATCCTGCTGGGACAGAACACTCTTTGCTGTACAAGCACTTGTAATAAAGGAAACGTCCCCAGAGGGAACAGTTTGCTTTATACTTTTCCTTTCTGTTCCTTTCTTTCTATTTCTTTATTATAGGTTTTCTTTCCTGTTTTTCTTTTTTCTTTTGGTGTCCCTATGTCTTCATTGGAGGTCTTGTGAGGTTACAGGAAGTGGATATTTCATGTTCCCTATCTCATATTGTTAGAAGTCTTAGCTAGGGTCACCCTTATAGATTTCTGGGATTTTTTTCTTGTCCTAGGTTTTCAGCTTGTCCTGGGATGTTCTTCATCCCAATTTGTTTGCCCCCTACCATCTCCCAACTCAATCCCTCTTGTTTCCATCCTCGACACTTCCCAAACCCAGTCCCTCCCTCCCTCCCTCCCTCCCTCCCTCCCTCCCTCCCTCCCTCCCTCCCTCCTTTCCTCTTTCCCTCCTTCCCTCTTTCTGTGGTGCTAGGGGTGGGGCAAACTCAGGGCCCTGTACATGCTAGGGAAGCCCTCTACCACTGAATTACATCCCTAGAAAGTCAATTTACATGTGTGTGTGTGTGTGTGTGTGTGCATGCATGTGCGTTCGTGTGTGCATGTGAGTGTGTGTTCAGGATTCCTGTCTGACATCTGGGAAGTTGTATTGAGATGCTGTCCTGTTTTTTTTTTTTTTTTTTTTTTTTTTTTGTCAGCTTGTCACAACCTAGAGTCACCTTTGGCAAGGAAAGCTCAATTGATAAGTTGCCTCCTCCATAAGACTGGCCTGGGCCTTGTCTGTGAGAGTCTCCTCACTGATGGTTGTTAAGAGAAGCCCCAGCCTGCTGTGAGCAGCACCAAGTGTAGGCAGATGGGCTTGGACTGAGGAAGAAGCTAATTGAACACGAGTCAGAGAATAAGAGAGTAAGCAGCGTTTCTCCATGGCTTCTGCTCGAGTTCTTGCCCTGATTTATCTCTGTGGATGCGTTGTGACCTGGAAATGTAAGCCAAATGAACCTTTTCCTCCGAGAAGCTGCTTTTTTGTCAGAGTGCTCTCTCGAAGTAACAGAGAAGCAAAGTAGAATAGATGATTGTGATGGGTGTCAGGGCAGGAAGAGGAAGAAAAGCTGTAGGAAGACAAAATGGGTGTCTTCCTCAACATTGACTTTTACAGATGAGTTGAATCCTCCAAATGATTAGCATTGCATAAAACAAAGCAAACTGGCCTTTTCCCCAGTAGAATTCACCACCATGACTACATTCACTAAAAATTCAGATTGCAGAGGTTATTCTGTGATCTGATTTACTCTTCCAGTCCCTAAGCATCTCCCCTTGTATAATACCCCACCTCCAGGAGCTTCACTGACCCTTGTGTTCATTTGCTCTGATGGAAAGAACACAGTGCTAAGCAGAGAGCAGTGAACTGTGTTCTCAATATGCTATACTGGCTGTGTGACCTCAGTAAAGGCTGGTTAGGGATGCATTGGAATGCAAAGACAGTCAAAGAGTCACCATCTCACACTCATACTCTCTGTCTGTTCTCTGTCTTCCAGATTCCAGGCCCCATCTCATGACTTGCTTGGATCAAAATGTTTAGCTAATATTGCACTAGCAGAGAATTGAACACACCTTGTATATTCAGTCTGCTGTGTTTCTGGGGGCATTGTGAGTGCCATGTGAGCCTGTAGGTTTACAGTGATGGATGCATGTGGACCACTTGCCCTGTTCTTTCACCGTTCAAGGTTAGTCAGCTGTCACCAGTGAGTCCAGCCACACAGAAGTGGAGCAAGATAAAGATAAATGGTTCCTCTTCCTCCTCGTCCCTCTTCCTTTTCTGACTGAGATTCACTATGTGCCACAGACTGTCTTCAAACTTGGGATCCCCTTTCTCAACTTCTAAATGTTGGACATTGAGGGATGTGATACAGCAGCCAGCAAAATAGTTGTTTCATTAAGCCCCCAAGGTTTGGGGGAGGCTGTTTAGAGCAAAAGATAATTGATGCAAAGTCAAATTAAAAAGGAATACATCACAACATATCCACTCTCTCTCCTCTGGAGACATTCAAAGGGGATATTAAATATGACAGTCATGGTTGATTTGAGCCTTTCTCTTCAAAAACTGTGCTCAGTATCACATCTCCCTTTTGGTCAGTCAGTGCCCGGCACACACAATAGCAAGCTCTTGGCTACAGAAATAAAACACACAGCCCCCCTACACATATATATCAGATGTGCAGCTTAGTCTTCATGTGGGTCTCCTAACAATTGGAGTGGGAGCTGTCTCTGACTCTGTTCCCTGCCATTGCACACTTTCCTTTAGCTGGAGTGCCTTGTCCAGCCTCAGTGGGAGAGGATGCACCTAATTCTGCTGTGACTTGATGTCCCAGGTGGTACTCAAGAGGGATTTCCCTTTCTCTGAGGATGATGATGGAGAGAAGGGTTTGTGAGGGTGGGACTGGGAGGAGAGGAGTGAGGAGTGGAGATTTGGATGTAAATTGAATTAATTAATTAATTAATTAATTATTGCAAAAAGAAACATTCCCATAGTGGAAACATTTTCAAAGCTGTATTTATGACTATGGGAAAATATTGTATATGTGGCAATACAAACAGTGCAAGGCCCTTAAATAGAATGTTTCAAAGGGAAGGCAATCTTTTCCGCTGAAAAATACTCCATCCAATCAGGACTCAGGCTAGTTCAACATGTTCCAAAGAGGCTTCATGCCCAGTTGTGTGGAGCTGGTCAGAAGCTCATGTTGGGATGTCATAGGCTCTAAAGATGAGGGGCTACTGTTTTGCTAATGGACATGTAGTCGGTCTGTCTCTTAAGCATAATATGATTCTCAGCCTTGGTCAAAGGACTTTCTCTTTCCAGCGCACTGTAGTTAACAAAGAGAATCATAGCTGATCAGAGTTCTGAGGACAAGTGACTGTTAGTGTGCCATCTTTATTACCCTACAAAGTTTGGGGAAGAACTCAGAAGTGTGGCAAAAGGTGATAAAGGCAAAAGGTGGGTCTTCGTGGGTATGTCTTATGGGTATGACACAGTCTAGCTATTCATGAACTCACAATGGTGGTGACCTATGTGGGGTCTAAACAAGACTAAATGGCTAATGTTCTTTTAAAAGTAAGGGAGGGGCTGTCCCCACTCTCTGACATCTTAGTGAGGTTGTAGTGGTAGTTGCTTCTTCCAGAGCTTCCACAGGCTGTCCAAGGATGAAAAGAAGAAAGGTGCTGGAAAGTCTTCCAAGAAAGACAAAGACCCAGTAAGCAAGTCTGGGACAAGGCCAAAAAAAGAGAAGTGGTCCAAAGATGGAGGAAGGAAAGGTGTACCATAGAATGATGTCTTCAGGCTTTGTATGCATGAATACACAATGTTCAGGGCAAGCTCAAAAATCTAGTCCTGTTTGACAAAACAACATGTGACAAATCCAGTAAGGAAGTCCCCAACTGTCTGCTTATTATTCCAGCTGTGTGGTCTCTGGGACATTGAAGATTCAAGGTTCTTTGGCCAGGGCAGCCCATCAGGAGCTACTCAGCAAAGGACTTATCAAACTGGGTTCAAAGCACACATCCCCAAGTAATTTTTACCATAAATGTAAAGGGTAGAGATGCCCCAGTGGCCAAAGCATGAACAGGTTCAATCGGCTGCACATTTGGAAAAATAAAACTTTATTAAATTAAAAAAAATGGTAGGGAAGGGACTAAGCACTAAACATTCAGTTAAAGATAGGAGAAGGGCTCACAGGGTCCTGTGCATGGAGCTAATAATAGGAGAAGGCTTCTGGGGAGAGGTAATCCTTGTCCTTAGTGAGTAATTCATGCTCCAGCGGATAGCTCCATATACGAGTACATGGGATATAGTATAGTATAGTATAGTATAGTATATAGGATAGCTCCATATAGAGTACATAGGAGTGGCTCACACTAGAACCAGTTGGTCACAAAGCAGAAAGTCAACCAAACCAGAAAGACATCAAAGTGAAGACTTGGCATTGGAGGTGGCCTGAGGGGCTCAGTAGGACTGATAGGAAGATAAGAGAGGGTGGAAAGGTGAATGTAAGCAGAATGTTTTAACACATATTTGAACTCATCAATAGGTAACAATAAAATAGATTCAATGTTTGGGATGGTTTGTATATGTTCTGCCCAGGGAGTGGCACTATTAGAAGGTGTGGTCCTGTTAGAGTAGGTGTGTCACTGTGGGTGTGGCCTTTAAGACCCTTATCCTAGCTTCCTGGAAGCCAGTATTCTGCTAGCAGTCTTCAGATGAAGATGTAAATTTCTTAGCTCCTCCTGCACCATGCCTGCCTGGATGCTTCCATGTTCCTGCCTTGATGATAATGGACTGAACCTCTGAGCTTGTAAGCCAGCCCCAAGTAAATGTTGTTCTTATGTGAGTTGCTTTGGTAGTGGTGTCTGTTCACAGCAGTAAAATCCTAAGTAAGACAATGTTGAAAAGAAGGTAGAATGAATGTTAAGAGATGGAGGAAGGAAAGGTGTACCATAGAACACTGTCTTCAGGCTTTGTATGCACGAATGCACAATGGTTGTAGTTATCTACTCAAGGTCAAAATTCTAGTATGGATGGGGGAGGGGATCAGGAGGCTCTACTCTTGGCTGAGAAATTATTGGCAGTTAATGGTTACTGAGAGCAGGAGAGTCATTTTTCTTCAGTGGTGTTGAAGCCATTGGTAAGTTGTTCATATTCCAGTAAACAATTCTTCCACTCATGTGTGTGCAAGCATCCCTAAAGTCAGTGGATCAAAAAATAAGGACATGAGTGAAAGAGGGCACCTTAGGGATACGATTGTTGTAATGAAACACCATGACCAAAAAAAAAAAAATGGCGAGGAAAGGGTTTATTTGGCTTATACTTCCATAGCACTGTTCATCATTGAAGGCAGTCAGGGCAGGAATGCAGATGGTACAGGAACCTGGAGGCAGGAGCTGATGCAGAAGCCATGGAGATGTGCAGCTTAGTGGCTTGCTCCTCATGGTTTGCTCAGTCTGCTTTCTTATACAACCTTGGATCCCAGCCCAGGAGTAGTGGCACCATCCATAATGAGCTGGGCCCTCCCCCATAAAACATTAATTAAGAAAACGCCCTACAGGCTTGCTTACAGCTCAGTCTTATAGAGGTGTTTACTCAATTGAAGTTTCCTCCTTTTAGATGACTTTAGCTTGTGTCACTTTGACATAAAACTGTCCAGTGAAGGGGGGGGGTATATTGGGAAGAAGGAGGTGTTCAGAGGGACTGAGGGGATAAGAAAGGGTACCAAGAGACTGAATCTGAACACAATCTGCTTGGGTGCTGAGGGAACACAGGTTTGTCTAGTGAGCATCCTTTCTTGATCCTGAGGCAATAGCAGTGTCAAGCTAAGTAAAAGAGGACCAACTGTTTTCTTCAGTGCCTGGACAATCTGTTGGTACCACAAGTTTGAGTGCCTGCAATACATGGTATCTCTGCCGCCACCAGAGATTATCAGCCTTTAAAATTTTAGCAACCTGCTGGTATGTGACAGCTTTCCTGATGGCTTGAGCTTATATTTTCCGAGGTTGAATAATTTACATAATTTTCAGCTACTAGACTCTTTTATATTTTATTTTATTTTATTTTAGATGCAGACTCCTACAATGCAGACCAGGCTGGCCTCGAGCTCACAATGACCCTCTGCCTCAGCCTGACCAACATTTGAGTTATACACATGTGGCATCAGGCATCATATTCAGATTAGATTCCTTTTTATGTAGTGTCTGTTCAAGTCTTCTGTCTTTTTATTTTTGTTTTGCGTGTCTTTTCTCATTGATTTGTAGAAATCTTTTAAAATGTATTTTGAATATAAATATATTTGACTGTGGTTGTAGATTTCTTTTTACTCTTGGGTTTGTTTTGTTTTGATTTTTTGGCTTTCTTAATATATGCCCTTTGGTAAACTGTAATTTACTAATTTTAATTTACTAGAATATGTCTAATTTTATTTTCTGGCTCATTTTCATGAGAAGATTTTCTTTACCCTGAAGCCTGTGTCACCTCCTAACATCTTGCCAGATCTATTTTTGTGTGTGTGTATGCAAACCACATTGGATGTTGATTTTTTAATTCCTTGAACTGAAGGTTCAGCTTCATTATTTTCCATATGGACACAACTTATTCCAGAGCTATTAACCGAAAAGACTATAGTCTCTTTACTACCCTGAAGTGACATTTCAGTTATAGAATCAAGTTTGCCAAAAGAAGAAAAAGGGGAAAAGCATGTGTGGACATGTGTAGTTCATGTGACCTCTTCATTCTGCTCCATTCCTTTGTCTGTCTCTGCACCAGGGCTACTTTGTATATGATCCTGGAGGCATGAGCCTGCAGATCATGTATGATCTCATTCATTTTGATATCTGGAAGAGCAAATTCTCTTGTGTAGTTCTTCAGTTAAAAAAAAAAATGCGGTCCCTTCCCCCATTCCCATGCAAATGTTATAAAGATCAGGGCATGGTGGCTCCTAACTGCAGTTCTGTCACTCAGGAGGCTGAGGCAGAGCGATCAAGGTGAGTTTGCACTACAACTCAGCCCAGGGTACACAGTGAGACCCTGTCATAAACAATAATAACTTTTGAACATTTAAATTTCTGCCTATACGTGTGTACTGACAATCGCAAACATTAACAATGAATTAGTATATATTGAGTTATATTGATTTAATAGATGTTTGCCAGAAAATCAGTCCAAGTTTATAGGAGAGACTTTAGAGGAGCTGGTGAGGTTGATCCATCAGTGAAAGTGCTTGCCTTGTAAGCATGAGGACTTGACTTTAGTACCCAGCATCATGTAGAAAAGCTGGCTGTGGGAACTGTGAGATGGTTCATCAGGGATTGATATTTACCACCAACCTGATGACTTGCTAGCTCTGGGACAGACATGGTGGGCAGACACAACCAATTCCCAACCTTCACATGTGCCTTGTGGCATGCACATGCCCCCAAACTCAGACAAAAGAATGAAAATATATTAAAAAAATAAAAGCCGAATGTGATGGTCTCTACTTGCTGCAGCTGGTCTGGATTGGCTATGTAGATCAGGGTAGCCTTGGAATCACAGAGATTTGCCTGAGTTGTACTCTTGAGTGCTGGCATTAAAGGTGTATTTTTTAAGTTTTCAAATTATGTGTATGTCTGCGTGTCTGCAAGTGGGCTCATCGAGTTCAGGAGTACAGTGCCCGTGGGTGTCAAAAGAGCATGCTGGATTCCCTGGAGCTGGAGTTCCAGGCAATGGTATTGAAAATTCAAGTCCTCTGTAATAGCACGTGCTCTTATTTGTTGAGTATCTCTCCAGCACCCCTACCCCCGCCTCTCCATAACTTTAGAGCTCGTACATAAGAAAATCCCAGAGGCAAAGCAGATCCACTAGAATTGTCCTGTGAGAAGCTATGTTTGGATCACAGGGGTCCGTGTCGTGGGTGTGAGTGTGGGGCACTTGAGAGCAGTTTAGGAGAAAAAGAGTGCCAAGCCATTGATTTAAAAAGATGCAAAGAAACAGAACTTGTTGGGGTTGCGGGTTCCAGTACTTGAATATGGCGAAGGGAAAATAGTCAGTGGAAAGAAAGTTCTCAGTGGGCTCCCCACAGCTTCTAGCGCTTCTTGGAACAACAAAACCTCAGAACGTTAAAAAAAAAAAAATCTGAAAGAGGAAAGAACCCAGGACTTAGAGTTGGGTCTGAAATGGGAGATGGGTGGTAACTATATTAGCTTGGCGTTATGCATGGCTCTACTTTGTTGATTCTCTCATTCAGCTTTCAGTACTCTTAGCAATCGGCTTTCCATTTCCTCTATTTGGTACCTCAGGTAGCTTGGTTTCTGTTTGTAGGAGTGCAATTCTTGCTGAAAAGGCATCCAGATACTTGCCAGATGGCAGCATCTCGTAGGCTCTGACCCAGCCTGTGCTTTCTAATGAACTCGCTTATTTTTTTTCTCTCTCGCCAATTTCCCCTGCCCCCTGATTTTTCTCTCGAGTTCAAGAAAATCAGATCAGACAGACAGTAGTTTTATAAGTGTGGTTCAGGTGTCATTGCTCTCTGTCCTTAGAATGCCTGAGTATGTAAAACATCATTGCACAGGCAAAGACTTCACACCCAATGTCACACCTCCTGCTGCCCATGCTTGGCCTTCTGAGTTTTGCACTCTCAAACGAAATGGACCTTCTGGAGCATGGCAAATTCAAACTGAAGAAATTTGTAACAGGATGTTACTTTTTGAGTCCAAAGCTAATGTAACCTGTAGATTTTAAATTCTCACATTGGAACTCAAGGGTTTGGGAAGGACTAATGTAAATTCTAATCATAGGTACATGGCATGGCAAAAATGAAGGAGAAAAAAAATAAACTTAAATAACTGCTTAGGAGAATGGACGAAGGAAGCTTCGAGAACCCCAGAGGAAACAGTGTGAGTTTAGTAAATTACAAAGTGTCTAAAAGAACTGCTGATGGTGATAGAGTTTAAACGAGTGATAAAGATAGATGGATAGATAGATGGATAGATAGAAAGATGGATGATCGATTGTTAGATGATAGATAGATAGCTGATAGATAATGGATGGATAGGTGATAGGTAGATAAATAGTAGATGGATGGATAGATACTTAGTAGGTGATAGAGATGAATGGGGCAGCTTGGTGAACGAACACAGCTTTTCTGTGTTCAGCGACCTTGGTATGGGCGGGAAGGTCACTTTAGCTTCTGATTTTTTGAAGCAGTAGTGTAGGAGGAGGAGGAGCTGATACTAAAGTCTAGTTCCCTAATTGGTTCTTGACCTGGTCAATAAAGCAGGAGCCAATCCCTGGGTGAAGGGTACAGGTAAGACTTCCAGGTCCGAGGAGGGGGAAAAAGAGAGAGAGGTGAGGAAAGAGGAGGGGCTTTTCGGCCAGGCCTTGGAAGGAGAAGCACGAAACAACCATGTAAGATGTTGGGGAAGCTAGAACTGGTGGCCTCTGCCACCAGCAGACAGACAAGGAAGTCTGTGGAGGAGGCTGGCTGATAGAGGCTAGCAGATAAGGTTATCGCAGGAGATTCTGCACCCAGCAATTGTGCTATCTGGCAAGTTCTAAAATAGTAAAACCATCTGTGTGTTTTCTTCCTCAGAGCAAAGGTGGGGAAAAGAGAAAAAAAGAGAGATGTAGGGAGCCTTGGTTAGCGGTGATAATATCCGCCATTACAAGATGGCACGGGCATCCTGTGCTCTCACAAGTAAACAACTAACTGCGCAGGTGCAAGAGGTGAAAGCGCGCCAAGCCATTGCCAATCCCGAGGCGTAACAAGGGGTGATGAGTGAACAGCCAATCAGAAGTGAACACGCCACTCTAGGGTACATATAGCAGTGCCTCTTCCGGGTTCGGGGTCTTCCACTTCAACTGGTACGAGAATAAAGCCTCGCTGTGGTAACTACCCGAACACTGCCTCTCATGTCTCTTCCGCGGGCGAAGGGGACTCAGAAGGGGCCCGGAATAGAGAGAGAGAGGGAGAAAGGAAGGGAGGGAGGGAGGAAGGGAGGGAGAGGGAGAGAGAGAGAGAGAGAGAGAGAGAGAGAGAGAGAGAGAGAGAGAGAGAGAGACAGACAGAGAGAGAGACAGAGAGAGACAGAGAGAGACAGAGAGAAGCCAGGTTGGTAGCTGGCAGCATGGTGAAGCAAGCAGGGAGGAACAAAAGAGAAGCTGAGAAGGAGGTGGTGGAGGGTAGAGCATGAACAGTAGCTCCCAGCTTTCCTGGGTTGCGATCGATCCTGAGCTGAGCCGCTTGGAGCAAAGGGAACCGGGAGAGGTCAGAGCATGGGCTGAGCTCCTGGGAAAGGTGGTAGTATGTTTTAAAAATTACACACAATAGGATGTCCGGAGTAGAAAGAACCCCTGAGAGCTGTCCCCGAGAGCTGGTCCGAGAGGTGTCTAAGAACATGTGATATGCTGGTAACTATCTATGCTTATGCTGTTGGCCTCTAGGGCTCAGAACAGTGAGAGCTCGGGTTTGTGCAGAAAGCATCTCCGTCTTCGTGTTTTGGGTGTGTCACTGTGTTTGTTTCCCTTTCTCATAACATGGTCCTCTATGTCTCTATAAGTCACTCTGTTTGCTCAGCCATAGAGAAGAAAATTCATTGTTTATCTCATAGCCAACATTGAATCTATTCTTCATCTTTGCTCCATATGTTATTCTTTCTGTCCATTAAAATGTTAAAATATGTATGTAGGTAGGTGGACATGAATGAGCAACTGAGTGTATCAAGATCCTACAGAACAACTTGTAGGACTCCATTCTCTGCTTCCACCATATAGGTCCCAGGGACAAAACTCACCTTGTCAGGTTTGGAGGCAAATGCATTCACCTACAAAGTCACCCTCCTGGCCCTCTCTGATCATTTTTAAAGCATTCATAAAATAGGCATTTCTGGGCTAAGAAGATGGTTCATCAGGTAAAAGTGCTCGTTCTTCTTGCCTGATGGCCCAAATTCTATCCCAAGAATCTGCAAACAATACAGATGTGGTGGTACACATCTGTAATTCAAGCATTTTAGAGTGAGATGGGAGGCAGAGAGAGGTGATCTGCCTGGAAACTCATGAGCCAGCTAGCCTGGAGCACACCGTGTATCAGCAGAAACAAGAGAGGCTCTGCCTCCAAAAGCTGGAAGGTAAAAGCTAGACTCCTAAAGACCATCCTTCCACACACTTGCAGAATAGTCTGCAATATAGACTGATTATATCTGCCTAGACAGAGTAATCAGCCCTTAATAATTCTGCAGCACTAAGGTCTGTCAGATGATCCTGGGCCAGAAGGCAGAAGATCAGATGCTCCAATGTTTTGTAGTAGAGGGAGTGTCCAGGTGTTCAGAGGTCTCTATAAATTGGCTAAGTTTTAGAAGCTATGCTTTGTGCTTCCCACAATTATAGTTAACTCAGTCATTCTGGATTTCTGACGGGTTTGAAAACTTATAGTTTCATAGCCAATCCTGGCTATTTACCTTGAAAGAAAAGATTTGAGTGGATGGCTTTCAGCTGACATTCATTCTAAAGCCAAGGAAAAAGCCAGGTTCAGAACTAAGTGTTTTAGTTAGGAGAGGTGACAGAGGTTTTGTCAACAAAATGATGGACTGGGTATTAGGACTATCTTGTACCTCACTGGTACAAATTAGCATAATTATGCTCTAATTGTATTTTGAGAGAAAAGTTTTATTTTAACAGGAAGGGTGATGTGTAGGAGGAGCTAAGGTGGGAGGAGTATTGAGATGAAGAGAAGGAGTAAGGAGAGGAGGAGAAGAAGGAGAGGAGAATCTAGGTGATGAGAGAGAGAAAGAGAAAGAGGTGGGAGACAGGGAGGCAGATGTTCACGTGTCTCCACCAGTCAAAGATAGTTGATATATCAAGGTTGGGTATTGGGTTACACTTCTGATTGAGCATTACCAGACTTGTAAAGCCTTTGATTAACATTTTTCAAAAGTGTATAAATGCAAAAAGGAAAAGGGGGCATGGGATAGGGGTTTTCTGGGTGGGGGGAGGAAGGGGATGGCATCTGAAATGTAAATAAAATATCCAAAAAAAGACTGTCCTTCCATATATGTGCTGTGGTACAGAGAGAGAGAGAGAGAGAGAGAGAGAGAGAGAGAGAGAGAGAGAGAGAGAGAGAAGAAGAAGGAGGAGGAGGAGGAGGAGGAGGAGGAGGAGGAGGAGGAGGAGGAGGAGGAGGAGGACGAGAGGAAGAGGGAGGGAGAGAGAAAGAGAAAATAAATAAATAAATAAGATAAATAAGTTGGGTGTTTCTAGGTTAGAAAGACCATTTCACAATCCTGCAAAGGAGCATTATTAGGAGAGTTTGTATCTAAGAGACAGACATTACACAGTGCGTTTGGCAAAAGAAGCTTAAGAACATTTAACCAAGGTGTAAGGAAATTGTAGCTGGTACCCTTGTGCTGAGGGAGAACACTCAAATGTTCCAATGGGGCTCAGACATCTTGGCCCCTGGTAGCAGATAAGATGTCTGGTGTGGAACTGTGGGTGAGCACCAGTGCGAAAATGCTTCAGGGCACTGGTGAAAAGCAGGTGACTGGCAGTGCTGGGATGAACGAGCTTCTGGAATCTAGGTGCTAGCTGGACAGGAGGTCTGAAAGTTCAGAGGACACACGGGGTGAAGGAGGCCTAAGGGGGTTTAGGAGAGACCAGAGATGGGTTGTCACTAGATCAAGTCCATAAACTTGCAGGAGGACTGTGTTCTGCTTCTGTAGCTCAGGCAGGGTCTGGCATGGCTGATACCCATCCTGCTTACCTCACTGTTATGGAAATTGCTGGAAGCTGCTTCCTCAATGGGTCTGGTTCACTTTCGACTGAGAGCTTAAAGCACCCCAACTTTATTAGAGAAAGGTGCAAAGGGACTTGTGTTTATCTCACGTAATGGAAGGGTGTGTTTACACCTTTGAGGCTGTGTAGTGATTCTCGACACAGGATCCCAGGGAAGTGACAAAGGGTCTGAGGGCAGTGATGGAGCAATGAACAGAGCTGGTACCAGCATTTAACAGAGCTGGTGGCTATGCAGCCTGTGCAAGGAGAACCTTACAAGGATGCTCTCCATCACCCACCTCTTCCTCTCTAATACTGAAAGAATATTAAAAAACATTTCTTTTATTTTTTTCCATCAACCCAAATACTTAAATGTTGACATTTATTCAATGTATTGTGGTAGATTGGTAAATTTCTAAATGAAGTTGAGTTCTTTGATGTGTGTGTGTGTGTGTGTGTGTGAGAGAGAGAGAGAGAGAGAGAGAGAGAGAGAGAGAGAGAGAGAGAGAGAGAGAGAATGAGATATTAGAGAAACACTCTGAGTCATATCCAAATAACCCAGAGTAATGAAAACATTCAGGCTCTGGAAAACAACAAACCTCAGACAGCTTTGAAGCCTGGGAGTCCTGCTTGGGCTGCATCTCCTCTTCTTGGCTCTCCTTCACAGCAGTCTGTGTTAAGCCTCTCATCTAAGGGAGCCTGGTCTCCATTCTCCAACTCCAACAGGCAATAGCTAAACACACACACACACAGAAGGAGAGAGAGACACACACACATACACACACAAAGAGGGAGAGCGACAGGCACACACACACACACACACACACACACACACACCACAGACAGACACACCCTCAATCTTCCAGTGCAGCGTCATTTTGCCTTTCTTTTTCAATACTGATTCTAAAAATTCCCTTACTTTTTTCTTTTCTCTGTGTGTCTTTTCTTCTCTTTCACATTCTCAGGCTGTTTTCTCGGTTCCATTTTTCTTAGTATTTACATGCATGTGTGTGTGTTGTGTATCTTTGTGTGTGTGTGTGTGTGTGTGGTTATAGATCAACCTTAGGTGTTCATTGTCATGATGCCATCCACCTTGGTTTGAGACAGGGTTTCTCACTGGTCTGGAGCTTAGTCATTCTGCTAGGCTGGTCAGAAAGCCACAGCGATTTTCCCCTGAGCTAAGATACAAATGAACATACCACACCTGGCTTTTTAACGTAAATTCTAGGGATTGAACTCAGGTCCTAAGCCTTTATGGCAAGCACTTTACCAACAGAGTTATTTACCTATCCCTGTATCTAATGATCCAGCCTCCCAAGAGTTCCTGACCTTGTTTGCTAAAGACAGAACTCCCTTAGCGTGGGGTAGGGTTTGGGACGTATGTGGGGTGGGTGGGTTGATAGGAGCCTTAACAGATTAGAAATTAGCAAATCTGCTCTGCTGCCATGTCCCCAGCCCCAACTTGACATCACTTGCTCAAGTACAGGCCATGCCAGCCAGAAGAATACTTAAGCCTCCCGCCCACTGGAACTCTCCACTTCTTCAGCCACCAGCCCTTCCCTCTTCAATCTTCACCCTGCTTCCTTGTCCCAACCTTCAACTTGGGCAGACGTTTCCTGCCCAACTACAGACCATACCAGCCAGAAGAACAGGTAGATTAACTCAGGTGGAGACTCACTGTTGGACCAGAAGTCATAGCTGCCACTAGATTCCAGATAGGCTGCCCATCCCCAGATTTCTTCTACTTTCTCAGTGGTCACTTCTCTGATGCTTATTCCTTATTCCTTATGACCTTATTCCTCCCTTGCTTCCGAATCACCATATCCCAGCCCCAATTTGTGTGGAGACAGCCTGTCCCAACATCAGAAGTCCAGTCTCCAACTTACATAGAGATTCCTTCTGGACCAGAGGATACTGCTGTTGCCACCAGAACTCCACTCCAACTCAGGGTGGAGACCCACTACTGAACCATAGGCTACACGGGTCAGAAGACCAGAGAGGAAGCAGAAACCAAGGAAAAGAACAACCATCCAACAAGGACAAACTAAGAAGTCAGCATCTAGATTTACATTCACCCCAAACTCAGATATGCAGATACCAACATAAGAACACAATCAACTACAGATAGAACATTATGTCGCCACCTGAAGTGGAAATGTCTTTCTTTAACAACTCAGTTGTGTCGCATGATGTTTTTTTAAAGCTGTCTTGTGAGAGGGTGAGTGATGTTTAGAAAGAATATCTATGCAATGCTTTTCTAGTCTTTGCTGGTGTTCACTGTTCTTTATCTCATAGAGAGAAATGAGCCAAAGAACTTCTCAAATGGTCAAGAAATACTTAAAGAAAGTTTCAACATACTTAGTCATCAGGGAAATGCAAACTGAAACTCCTTTGAGATTCCATCTTATACCTGTCAGAATAGCTAAGATCAATAACACATGTGACAGCACATGCTGGTGAGGGTGTGGAGCAAGGGGAACACTCTTCCATTGCTGGTGGGAGTGCAAACTGCTACAGTTACTATGGAAATCAATATGGCAATTTTCAGAAAATTGGGAATAGATCTACCTTGAAATGTAGCTATAATACTCCTGGGGACATACCCAAGAGACACTCCCTCCTACCACAAGCACGGGCTCAGCTATGTTTATAGTATCTTTATTTATAGTAGCCAGAAACTGGAAATAGCCTAGATGTCTTACAACCAAAGAATGGATAAACAACATGTGGTACATTTACAAAATGAAGTATTACTCAGCTTAAAAAGATGACATCATGAGATTTGCAGGAAAATGGATGGAACTAGAAAAAAAAAATCATCCCGAGTGACATATCCCAGACCCAAACATGATGTGTGCTCACTTAACTGGATATTAGCTGTTACGAAAAGGATAGTCATGCTACAATCCACAGAGGCTAGGTTACAAGGAGGGCTCTAGGGAGGACACATGCATCTCCCTGGAAAGGAGAAATAAAATAGATTTTGCAGGTGTACTGAGGGTATAGTAGGGATGAAAACAGGAGGGATCAGGCACTTTGGTGGGGGAGATGGAGTGAGAGTACTTGGAGAGATAACTGGAATTGGGGGATACTTGGGGGTGATCTGGAACCTAGTGCAGTGGAAACTCCCTATATCCTAAGAGGGTAACCCTAGCCATGTCTCCCAGTAATAGGGGATACAGGCAAGGCTTTTAGTGGTGGGACCGAGACATCACCCCAGCCACAACACCTTCTACCTACAATTTGTCCTGCCTGTAAGATTTGGTAAGGTCATGGTGGCATGGAAGTTGTGGGAGTGGCCAACTAATGACTGAGTAGTTCAACCTGAGACCCATGCCAGGAGAGTAGAGGGAACCCTTTCCATGATACTGCCTAGATGGCCAGGAACCAGAGGGTGGATAGTCCAGTGATCTAAGATAGAATCAAACATGACTGGAAAAAAAATTAGTGAAATGATTCCTAATGATAGTCTACAGTATTTACAGATTGTCATCTGGCCCAAGCCTCATCAGGGAGGTGTCCCCCAGCAGCTTATGGGAGCAGATGCAGAGACCCATAGCCAAGCATTAGGTGGAGCTCAGGAGAGGAGCTAGGAAGAGGGGGAGAAAGGATTGTAGGAACCAGAGTGGTCAAGGACACCAGGATAACACGTCCTGCAGAACCAATAAGCAGGGCCTCAGAGACTCATAGGGACTCAAAGAGACTGAAGTGGCAGTCACAAATCCCAGTTTGGTCTGAGCTAGGTCTTCTGCATATATGTTATGGTTGTGTAGCTCAATGTTCATGTGGGACTCCTAACAGTACGAGGGGTGGGTATCTCTGACTCTTTTGCCTGCTTTGGAATGCTTTTCTTTCTTTTTGGGTTGCCTCATCCAACCTTGATATGAAGACTCGTGCCTAGACTTATTGTAACTTAATCCACCATGTTTGGTTGATATCATTGCAAATTTTGCTGAAGGAAATGGAGGTGCAGTGGTTCTGGAGGAGGTGAGAGGTGGGAGGACTGGGAGGAGCGGAAACTGCCACCAGGATGTAATATATGAAAGAAGAATAAATAAAAAGAAGGAATTAGAAATTCTGTCCTTTCTCCTCATCAATCTACCTCAGCTCCTGTAAAGACATGAGACATACATTATTAAAATGTCCATTCAGAAGTTCTTGAGATTTACAATCTAAACCTACCTTCTTTCTTGTTATGAGGCTCTGTATAATTTCACTTGGCTCCTTGGGAAGTGCAGTCAGATGCAACGCGAACAGAGACATGCTCACACATATGCACTCTCACTGCTCTCCCTTTTATAAGATCTTGGCCCTCTGAATTATAATATAAAACCTTTGCTCTCCCGTATCTCTGCTTCATATAACTTGCAAATAATTGTGTTCCCTCAGTGATTGCATTTATAGCTCTCTCCTGTGTACAGACAAGCAACTGTAGAAGGCAGCCTGAAGTGTCTTGTGTGTGTGTGTGTGTATTTAAGTGTGTGGGAAGGTGCATGCATGCATACCCATGCATACTCATGAGGAGGCCAGAGCAGGATGGATGGTATTCTCCTCTGTTGCCCTCCACTTCGTTTATTTATTTATTTATTTTTTGGGACAGGATCCTTCTCTGAATTTGTCATTTTGGCTTGGATGCCCTGACCAGAGAGCTCCTGGGATCTGCTTGTCTTTGGCACATCCTCTGTCTTGCGTCAAACATTGGGGTTATAGGTACACACATGGCCATGCTTTACGTGTTTGCTAGAGGTTTAAACTCAGGTTTCTTGCTTTCACAGCAGGGTGCTAACCCAGTGAGTCCTCTTCCTCACTCCTATTGTTCTTTGAAGGAGAATATAGGATTTGGGGCTGGAGAGATAGCTCAGTGGTTAGAGCACTGGTTACTGCTGCAGAGGACCTAAGCTTGAATATGTGCACCCATATGATGATAATTCTACTTTTAGGGGATCAGATGCCCTCTTCCAGGCTCCCTAGGTACCAGGCATGCAGATGGTACATAAACAAGCATGCAGACAAAATAACCATACACATAAAAGATAAAATAATTAGTACATAGGATTTTTAATGTCTTACAGGACATCAGCAAAAATTTATTTTCTTTGAACCACCCACCAAAGAGCATGCATGGGTGGACCTAGGTGCCCTTGTATATATGAAGCAGATTTACAACTTGGCTTCATGTGGGTCCTCCAACTGGACCAGGGGCCATCTCTGACTCTGTTGCCAGCCTTTGGATCCCTTTCCTCTAGCTAGACTTCCTTATCTGGCCTCAGTAGGAGAGGGTACATCTAGTCCTGCTACTACTTGATGTGCCAGGGCAGGTACCCATGAAGGTGGGGGAGCTCCCTTCATGGAAAGGGAGAATGGGGGAGAGGGTGTATAAGGGTGGGACTGGGGGAGAGGAGGGGTTTTTGATCAGATGTAAAGTGAATGGATAAATCAATAGATTAATGAAAAATTACTTTTTTTCTTTTTTAATCATTCAGTGTTGATTTTAATGGACACATATGTCAGATTCTGTTTTATATGTGTATATTCTGCATGTTTATGATACTAAGGTTTTGACTAGTGAAGGATAACAGATTTGTAATTTAGCATGTAGATAATTGTGTTAAGGCTGGGACTATGCATGAGCAAAGTATTCACTAGTGAGGTTGCCTTCAATCTTCTTTAATTCCGTTGTGTATAAAATGTACATAATTGCATTATGTATAAAATTACTGAGGTAAACAGTAAATTATGCAACCTTATTGAAGCACTTTTTAAATTAAGTTATTACAGTTATAAATATTAAATTCAGAGTAGATACAGAACCAATAAATAGAAACAGTTTCCATTTTACTGAAAATGGATTATTTTCTCACATAATATATCTGATTATGGTTTCCCCTCCCTCTACTCCTCCCAGTGCCTTCCTCATTCCAGATTCACTTCCTTTCTATCTAATTAGAAAGGAATAGTAATATGATATAACAAAATAAAATATGATAAGATAAAACAAAAACTGTCACACTGGAGCTGAAAAAGACAAACAGGAGGAAAAAGAGTTCCAGAGAAAGCATACTCAGGAATCCCATAAAACACTAAACTAGAAGCCATAATGTATACACAGAGGACCTGGTACAGACTCATGCAGGCACTAGGTATCTAGTGAGTTCTGTGAGTTCATATGAGCTTTGATCATGCTAATTTAGAGGTCTTTGTTCTCCAGGTGTCCCCCACCCTCTCTGGCTTTTATGCTTTCTGACCCTCCTTCTGAGGGGTTTCCTGAGCTCTGAGGGGAGGGTTTCCTGGAGACATCCCATTTAGGGCTGAGTGCTCTAAAGGTTCACTCTCCGCATAGTGTCTGGCTGTGGGACTTTTTTGTTGTTGTTGTTGTTGTTGTTTTTGTTTTTCTCCATCTGCTGCAGGAAGAAGCTTCTCTGATGACAACTGAGCAAGGCTGACAATGTCATTAAGTATCATTTTACCTCCACATTTTTCTTTTTTTTAAAAAAAGAACAGTAGTATTTGGGTTTTATCCTAGGTCCTTGGGGTATCTAGTCTTATGTTCTTGGTCACCCAGGAAGTGTTAGGTATGTGTTCCTGTTCAGGAGTGGCCTGTGGGTTCTTAGGGAATGCCTGCTGGTGTTGGGGGCTAGGTTAAAGCAATAAATGGGGCGGAGAGGTTAGGAGGGAAAGATCCGTGGGATCCACTAGAGATGAGAGGAAGGGAGGTTGAAGCAGGTGTTCTCTTGCAGAGCTGGGGATGACCGTAGGGGATTGGATTTGGAGGAGCAGAAGGAGAGGTGAAAATCTGCAGTTAGCCTACCTGCTTTTCTCATTAGAGTAAAAATTTTACTTTCTGTATGTGGGTATTGATTAAATGTGTAACTTTATTTCTCTTCCAGATGTTTAGAAAGGTTACTCTCGGTGGTGATTGGCGTTTTCAAGCCAGAGACTTTAACTACTGGTGCATGTTGAGAGTTCTTTCTTATTCCGCATAGAAACTGGCCACATTGGATGGCGAGTCGGCTCTTCACTCATGCTCCAGAGACTGAAGACCTGTGGTAGGAAGCTGTGCCATTGTGAAGTCCTTGATTTACAGAGTAGAAACACAATTCTTTTCTGAGCCATTCAAACTGGAGGCGGTTAGGGCAGTGTGGCTCACCCTGAATGTTTCTAAACAGAAACATTTGCTTGGTCCTAATGATCAATCTTTGCGTCTCTGTAGCTGTACCTGTATCTTTTATAGATAGCTCACATTGTAGCTCTGCCTTTCCTGAACTCAGTATCTAGAACAGACTGGTCTTGAACTCACAGAGGTCTACTTGCCTCTACCTCCTGAGTGCTGGACATACACCACCACACCTAGCTCCTTTCTATTATTTTTAAGTGAAATGTTTACAAGACAATATAAATGAGATTTATTATTATTATTAGAAAGATTCCATTTGTATCTGTAACTGTGACTCTGTTATGGCAAAATTACTCTGAAGGGAAACATTTTATTAACACAGATCTTAGTTTATTTTTTGACATTAACTTCCAGGTGATTTACTGTGTTCACGCATTCATTCACTTACATTTTTGTTCAATAACGTATATTGAACCAGATCATAGGCATGGCTGGATGCAGTAAGAATAGGAATAAGAGTATGTAACTTGAGTTCTTTATACCTTTTGGATATTAGCTCTATGACAGATGTAGGGTTTTTTTTTTTCTCAATCTGTAGGCTGGGGATTTTTTCTCAATCTATAGGCTTTCATTTTGTCCTGTCGACGATGTCCTTTGTCTTACAGAAACTTTTAAGTTTCACGAGGTCCCACTTATTAATTGTTGATCTTAGTTCCTGAGCCATTGGTGTTCTGTTCAGGAAGTTGTTTCCTGTACCAAATGCATTCAAGGCTATTTCCTATTCCCCACTTTCTGTTTGATTAGATTTAGTGTATGTAGTTTTACATTGAAGTCTTTGATTCACTTGGACTTGAGTTTTGTGCAGGGTGATAAATATGGATCTATTTGTATTCTTCTAGATGTAGACATTCAGTGAGACCAGCACCATTTGTTGAAGATGCTCTCCATTTCTCATTGTATGATTTTTGGCTTCTTTGTCAAAAACTAGTGTGTATAGGTGTGTTGGTTTATTTCTGGGTTGTCAATTAGATTCTGTTGATCAATTCGTCTGTTTCTATACCAATACTATGCAGTTTTATACTATTGTACAGCTTAAAAGACAAGAATGGTGATACCTTCAGAAGTTCTTTTATTGTACAGTATTCCTTCAGCTTTTTTTTTTTTTTGGTTTTGTTTTTCTGTATGAAGCTGAGAATTGTTCTTTCAAGCTCTGTAAAGAGTTGTGTTAGAATTTTGATGTGAATTGTATCGAATCTGTATATGAAACAAGAAAACCATGGATTTTGCAGGTAAATGGGTGGAACTAGAAAATATCATCCTGAGTTAAGTAACCCAGTCCCAAAAGGACATGCATGGTATATACTTACTTACTCACTTATAAGTGGATATTAGCCATGAAGTACAAGATAACCATGCTATAATCAACACACCCAAAGAAACTAAATAAGAAGGAGCATTCAAGGGAGGATAGTTGAGTCTTTCTCAGAAGGGGAAATAAAATAGATATGACAGGTGGATGGAGTGATGGAACTGGGTAGGAGAGGGGAGGGAAGGTGGTTGGGGAGGGCCCAGAGTGTCTGTGGGGGCATCTCTAGCTGAGACTCCTAGCAGTGGGGCATATGGATCTTGGAGTCCTCCTGTAGCCAAGTAGGACTCCAAAGTAGAGTAATAAGGATGGCAACCCATCCACAAAATCTTTGGCCCAAAATGTGTCTTGCCTACAAGATGTGCACAGACAGAGATAAGAGGAATGTCCAACCAATGACTGGTTCAAACTGAGACCCATCCATGGGCAAGAACTACGCCTTGACACTGCTAATGATACTCTGTTATGCTTACAGACAGGAGCCTGGCATAACTGTCCTCTGAGAGGTTCCACCCAGCAGCCAATGGAAGCAGATGTAGAAAACCACAGCCTAACTAGATTTCAGAAACTCTTATGAAGAGTTGGGGGAAGGACTCGGGGACCTAAAGAGAATAGAGACTCCACAGGAAGACCAACAGAGTCAACTAACTTGAATCTTTGGGGGTTCCCAGAGACTGAACTGCCAAGCAAAGAATGAACATGGGCTGGACCTAGGCCTCTGGTACATATGTAGCAGATGGACAGCTTGGTCCCCAACAACAGGAACAAGGCTCTCCCTGAATCTGTTGTCTGCCTGTGGATCCCATTCCCCTAAATGGAGTGCTTTGTCTGGCCTCAGTGGGAAAGGATATTCTTAGTCCTGCAGTGACTTGATGTGCCTGGAGGGGAGATCCCCCTCCTCAGAGGAGAAGGGGAAAGGAGAATGGGGGAGGATCTGTGTGAGGGGGTTCTGGGCAGAGAGGGGAGCTTATTTGGGGATGTTAAGTGAATAAATAAATTAATAAAAAGAATAAGAGTACCTCTCTTTTATTCTTTCAAAAAAGTGTGTGTGTATGTGTATGTATGTATGTATGTATGTATGTATGTATGCACTTTTAAAGGTAACACAGGTTGCATATGGAGATCAGAGGACAGCTTTATTTTTTTATTGGATATTTTATTTACATTTCAGATGCCATCCCCTTTTCCCATTTCCCCTCCCTAGAAAACCCCTATCCCATGTCCCCTTTTCCTTTTTGCTTTTATACATTTTTTAAAAAATGTTAATCAAAGGTTTTATAAGTTTGGTAATGCTCAATCAGAAGTGTAACCCAATACCCAACCTAGATATATCAACTATCTTTGACTGGTGGAGACACGTGAACATCTGCCTTCATGCCCCACCCTCTCTTTCTTTCTCTCTCTCATCACCTAGCTTCTCCTCTCCTTCTTCTTCTCCTCTCCTTACTCCTTCTCTTCCTCTTGGTACTCCTTCCCACTTAGCTACTCCTACATATCATCCTTCCTGTTAAAATAAAACTTTTCTCTCAAAATACAATTAGAGCATAATTATTCCTATTTGTACCAGTGAGGTACAAGATAGTCCTAATACCCAGTCCATCATTTTGTTGACTAACCAGAACCTCTGTCATCTCTACTAACTAAAACACTTATTTTTGAACCTGGCTTTTTTCTTGGCTTTAGAGTGAATGTCAGCTGAAAACCATCCACTCAGATCTTTTCTCTCAAAGTAAATAGCCAGGATTGGCTATGAGACTATAGATTTTCAACCCCGTCAGAAATCCAGAATGACTGAGTTAACTGAAATTATGGGAAGCACTGAGCATAGCTTCTAAAACTTAGCCAATTTATAGAGACCGCCGAACACCTGGACAGTCCCTATACTACAGAACGTTGGAGCATCAAATCTTCAGCTTTCTGGCCCAGAATCATCTGACAGAAGAGGACAACTTTAGAACATTGATGTATGAGGGGTGAAACCCACCCATATGATGGAAGGAGAGAACTGACTTCTACAGGTCCTGCAGTTGTTCTGACACAGTGGAGTCCAGTGATGAGACGCTAGCTGCCAGGTCTGTGTGCAAGTGTCTCTACCTGCTGAACCATCTTGCCTGCCCTGTCACTATTCTTTTAATCAAACTAATGACTAGTTTTGTATTCAGCAAGATCAAGGATAGCTGCATGTAAAATGAGAAATAGTTTCTAAATAATTTGCATCGAAACACATGAAAAGCTGTGCATTGTGAACTGATTTTAGACTGCTTCAATTTATTAAGAAATAGATATGAGAGTGGGCAGGAAGCTTCTTGCTAGCTGTATTTGCCTTTATGCCTCATAAGTTTATAGTACTAAACATTAATCTGGAGTGATTTTCAGTCTAATTGAAAGAACTGATTTTGAGATACAGCAGGCAATTGATGAATTGACAGGGCTGGTGAAATGGCTCAGTAGATAAAGGCACTTGCTGCCAAACTTGATGACCGTAGTTTGATTCCCAGAACCCACACAGTGACGGAGAGAACTGATTCCTAAAGATTGTCCTCTACCTCCACAAGTGTATCATGACACACACACATACACACACAGAGTAAATAAATGTCAAAAAAAGAAAATTGGTGAATTGAGGAAGCAGATGTCTTTGTTTTAGAAACTTATTTTATTTGAAGATCCCAAATGAGTAGATGTTACTTTTTTCCATATGCAATGTCTCATAATTTAAGCAGTTATTAATTTTTATTTTATGTGTATGGGTGTTTACCTGCATTTATGTCTATACATCAGGAGTGTGCAGTGCTCAAGGAGTCCAGAAGAGGGCATCAGATTCACAAAACTGAATTGTGGAGAATTTTGGAGAATTGTGGAGAAGATTGTAAGCTATTGTGTGTGTAGGGAATTGAACATTTGTTTTCTGAAACAACAACCAACACTCTGAACTGCTGAGCCACCTCTTCAGCCCTGGTACTTACAAATGAAGAGCTCTTGATACAGTGATTTGGATACAGAGATAGGACATCACCAACACTTAAAGAGTAGCTGACCTACTCTTTAGTAGTTGACCTACTCTTTAGTAGATGTCTGTTGTGCAAGTGGATGAGCTGACCAGGCTCCTTCCCAACTTCCAGCCCCCGCTCCTACCCTTCTTAGCTTGTCCTGGACTAGAATAGCAAGTTCAGAAGTTCATGAAGAATCCTATGAGTTAGAATTCTAATCTGACTCTGGTATTTGAAACACTAGTATTTGAGAGGCTGAGGTAGGTGGATCTTGAGTTCAAGGCTAATTTGGAACAGAGTCAGGGAAGAAAAGAGAGGATATGGGAAAACAAGAGAGGAGCAGAGAAAGAATGAGAGGAGACTGTAGATCACAGGGAAGGTGCACTTTGTGGCTACTGCCTTGTGTTCATACACTCTGAGCATCTTTAGATGTCTTTGAGATTGAAGGCTCTTCATTTATCAGTATTGTCTATATGCCTCATTCATCTGTGTTAACTGTGCGCCAGAGTAGGCCAAGCAAGCCAGGGAGCAAAGAGATAAATTCCTGATTCAGTGCCTTTCCTTTTGCTGGAAAGATGCCCAGTTCATCATACATATTCAGTGACATGTCAAGGCTAAGTTCAAATTCTTATGCTCCCTATGAAACTTTTGTTCACTGATGCTTCAAAAATAACTTTCAATAGCACACAGGTATTTAATTATATGCTGTTTCTGCTTCCCAGGTCTCTCCTGAGTCCTGTGGCACATTGTTAGCCATGCAAATTGCTCAAAACTGTTACTGATCAGATGCTTTCTCTTCTATATAGTGTTATTATTATATCAACAAATGGACAGTGTAAGATAAGAGAGTGTCACCACATACAATTGGAAAATGCAATTAAAATATCTAACATCTGCTAAGAGTTCCCTCACATACTGTCCAGGAAGAAAAAGAATCCAGTTCACCTGTCAAAACATAGTAACAAGGGCTCAGCAAGTGGTCTAATTTTGTAAGAAAGATACTTGCTCCTAAAATTTGGTATAAAAAAGGGGTCTCTGATTTTGGATAATAAAATACAGTCCAAAATAATTCTAAATACTAAGTTAGAATGCAACTTATTGTGCTATGGGCTGGTGTGCTGTGACAGTAAAGAAGATTACATGTGGGTCTCCCCACTCTCATGAATCATCGGACTCAATCCATGAGAACAGTGGGGGTAGAGACATCGAACTGAGGGTTTGGAAGCCCTGTGAATATGTACAGTAAATAAATCATACTAAGGCCCATAGTCAGTAGGCAGATCAACTTTACTTAAGAGTGATTAAAGGCTTATGAAGCTTTTGGGGACTGAGCATAGAGACACCCACAATGGACAAATGTCATTGGCTGGGGGCTTAGATTACCTGGAATGCCTCATTAGCATGGGGAATCATTTCAGGAATCTTAGGTGCTGGCTGAACAGGCTTTTGTCAGGAGAAAGAATATTGGTCCTATAAGCTAATTGAAGCTCTGTGACATTCATCAGGTAGAGGTGAGTGTAGGGACCTAGAACTCCCTGGGCAAGGTCAGAGAAGGAGAAACCCTGATAATGGAGGGAGTCCTCCATTACACACTGAGGCCCAGAAGGTTATCCTGGCAATGGTAGACTTCAAGTTTAATTAGCAGAATTTCCCCACAATTGCATTTTTAAAAATGTCTCTACCTGTGTTAAAACTGCTTAGTGCAGTAGCTAGGTAGTATCTCTCAGCCTTATGTTTTATTTTTTGACTCTTCCTTTCTTGGGAAGTCAAGACAGAAGACAAGAAGGGCAAGGTCATCCTTGGTTATGTAGCAAGTTTGAAGCCAGCCTGGGCCACATGAGATCCTGATGAAAAAAAAAAAAAAAAAAAAAGTAGTTATAAATAAAATGTTGCCCATTAACATAGAATATTAAGAAACACACATGTTTTTATGGTTGGTCCAGGTGTTTTCTATTTGCATCCAGAAATTACATTCCACATCTGAAATAAAAAGGGTAATTTTCACACATTTGTGACTAATTTTACTGGTGGTGTGACTAGTTTTTTTTTTTTTTTGTTGTTTGTTTGTTTGAATCTTGTAATAAATCTGTGCAGTATGAAAATAGGTTGTCTATGCTCAGAGCAATAACAGGGTACTCTCGCCAAAAGACTCTGCTTGGAAGTCTACACACAAGTTATTTCTCTAAAATGTGGCTGTCTTCTAATTTGCTTTAGGGGTACTCCATTTTGCTGTGGCTTTGGAGGTGGATAGGTCTTATGCTCAGCATGCTTCTGAATAGTTGTTTTGTTATAGACCAGGGAAGAGTGAGGTAGATGATATTCTATCATTAGACAGCTGTGTAGAGGATGGGTTTCTCTCTAAGACAAGTGGAGTCAACAACTTCTATTCTATTTCTTCTCCAACTAATGTTTTCTATACAAGCATTAGTTGTGGGATAGAATCTTAGGAACACAAAAAGAGAAAAGATGAGAGAATAAATTTTGGGGAAAGGATTTACAGGCAATCAATGCTATCTCTGCTTTTCTGTGGGGTATAGCTGTACCCCAGTTCTCAACAGAAGCCACCCATGCAGACTCACTTACAGTTTGAAGACCAGACAAACTGTAGTTTTCTAACTGACTACAGTCCCTAAATCAGCAAAGGCAAGTCAATCTCTTTGGATCAGGATGAAGAAATTATTAAATTGTCAGAGTTGTTCATTAATATTTAAACCAAGTGTCCCATGGTAATGAATCAATGTAATTTAAAAAGACTGGAACCAGAGGAGGAGGCGGCAGAGGCTTTGGTAATTTCTGAATGAAGTAAGTCACTTGCAAACGGCATGCAGCATTCGTATTGAATGGTTTTCAACTTCATGTGTTTTTTAACAAGGGTTAATAATGCCTTATAGATATGACATGTTAGATACTGATTATGTTTCCCAAGTAATGAGTATTTTCACTGGCTTACTATGGAGCTTGTCAGAGAGTAGTTAAAAATGGCATGCTGAGGTTAGAGATCTGGAATGTGACCCTTGGTACCTGCGCAGATATTGTTGAACTGTGCTGCGTGAACGGTGATGCTTCAAAGGATATGGACCTTTCTTAATATTCAGAACCTATGGATGCAATCTCATTTTTGAGAGACATAATGGGAATAATGAAGTTACAGAATGTGAGGAGATATTACCCCGGCATTCAAGTGGGTCCTGAATCTGATAACAAATGTCCTTGGTGGAGGAAAAGTAAAGGAGAGTTCAGAGTGACATTCAGAGGAGAAGACGATGTTGAGAGGAAGGCAGAGTAGGGAGTGATACATTCAGAAGCCAATGCATACCGGGAACCACAAGAAGCTGAATGAGGCAGGAGAGTACCCAGGGCCTTGGCAGGAAGCATGGCACAGCAATATTTTTGCTTTGAATGTCTGACCTCCAGATCCCTGAGACAATACAGTTCTTTGTTTCATGACATGAGATTTGTAACAACTAATGACAGGCAGCATTGAAAAACCAACTCAACTGCCCTAAACTGGTCTACAAAGGGAGGGCTAAGGCTACTGAGATGCCTCACTAGTGTAGAGAAGCATTCCGGGAATCTCAGGTGCAGATCTTCATTCCTCAGAAGGTCAATGGGGATGGGGGTGGGGGTGGGGGTGGGGATGGGGGTGGGGTGGGGATAGGGGTGGGGGTGGGGACTGGGGTGGGATGGGGGTGGAAAGTGGTAGGGGAAGGGAAGAGGGAGGGGGCATCCAGGATCTCCCAAGAAGAGGAAACTCTGCTGACAAAGGAACTCTGACATTTTGCACTAAGCTCAGAGTTATCTGGTATTGTCAGACTTCTACCTCAGCATCAGGGCAACAACACAGGAAGTGTAAGTTGGAAGGATTCTTGTGAGGCACAATCTATGATTGCCAAAGACAATCTCAGAGTACACACATGGCTCAGAGAATTTCCTCTGTTAGTCTGCTGGCTTGAGGACTCAGACTTGATTTCCATTGGCTTTGCATCTGATGACATGGAAGAGCTCACTTACTACGGATGTGTTTGGAAGAAGACACGGGCAGACATCTGCCTTTTGGAGTAGATGAAGCCCTCTCTCTTGGCATCTGTGACCATCTTTTTGCAACAGCTCTTTGAGTCTAAGCCAAAGTACAACACAGAAAATGGACACATCTTTTCTTCTCATTTAAACTTCTTAGAATGGCGCCTTCTGGGCTTAGTGAGGTAGAGACAGGAGTCTTAAGAATTCCAGGTTGTTATTGGCTACATAGCAAGTTCAAGACCAACTTGGACTATAGGAGATCCTGTTTCAAAATCCAAAAGAGCAACAACAATAAACAACAATATTAACAACAGCAGCAGCAGCAACAACAACCACACACACACACACACACACACACACACACACACACACTCACACAGTCAAAACATGAAAATCCTCAAACCCAAACAAACAACAAAATTAGCAAACAAAACACCTGTTTAGATGGAAAAGGATGATGCAAGAAAGAGAATGCTAATGTGCCAACGCAGGAAACTGCATATTTATAAGGCATAGGAGATGCTGCTTCTGTGGAGCAGAAGGTGCAGCCCTGAGGGACTGTACTAGACGGCTGAGGATCAATCAGTGGTATAGAATAGAACCTTTCTGGGCAAAAGCTTGTGTCTGGTAAGGTCTTAGGCCATAGTGGGGAATCTAATGCTGTTGATTTTGCTAAGTGGACATGAACTGTCTTGTAACTATCTATGTTTATGACTATAGATCAGTCCTTTGTGTCAGATTTGGTTGGATAATTTTCTTTTGCAGTAAGCAGCAGGGTCAGCAGGGACTTAACCTGGTATAAGTGTTAAGAATAAGTAACTGTTGAATGCCCAGCATTAGATGGACCAGTTGTATCACCTTATTCAAGGTTTTTGGAACGCTGAAGAAGTAGAAGAAAGAATGCTGGACCTGGAGAAGGGGAGTGGAGCACTGACCTCTAGTCATGACAGTTACTAGACTCTTGAGTTCACAGTAGCTCCAGTCTCTACATAAGATAGAGACCTCCCAATACCTTGTTGTGGAAAACAGAGGCTTACAGGGTCTTAGCCTTCCCTGAGCATTATATCCAGTTAATAGTTGATGGGAAGAAGAGACCTTTATGTCAGTAGTGCAGCCACTGGAAAGGTGTGCATACTCCTTTAGGCAACTCTTCATCCATGAACACCAGTGACAACAATTAAACTCATTGGCACACATACACCCACACATTCACTCCCACACAGGCATACACACATGCACACATATATGTGGATACACATACAGGCATACACACATATATACACACATGCACATACATACACATGTAAGCACACACACACACACACACACACACAATATACACACATGATGCCTTAGGGTTACTAATGCTGTGATGAAACATCATGTCCAAAGAACCGTGGGGGAGGAATGGGTTTATTTGACTTACACTTCTACATCATTGTTCTTTATCTAAGGAAGTCAGTACAGGAACCCAAACCAGGCAGAAACTTAGAGGCAAGAGCTAATGTAGAGGCCATGGAGGGGTGCTGCATACTGGCTTGCTCATCATAGCTTGCTCAGCCTGCTTTCATAAAAACTCAGGACTACCAGCCCAGGGGTGGCATCTTTCACAATGGGCTGCGCCTTCTCTATCAATCACATCAGTAATTAAGAGAATGCTCTACAGGCTTGCTTACAGCATGATCTTATGGATGCCTTTTCTCAGTTGAGGCTCCCTCATCGCTGATGACTCCAGCTTGTGTTAAACTGTCATAAATCTAGTCTGCACCCCACCCCAGGTACACATACACATAAATACACACACAAGTGCACAAACATAAACACATACACAAAGGCTCACATTCATATAAAAACCATACAAATACACAGAGGTACACACACACACGGAAATAGAAAGGGACCTGATGGTTAATTTGGTTGTCAGTACAACTGGATCTGAATCTATTAAGAGACAAGCTTCTGGGTACATATTTGAAGGATTATCTAAACCTTTGGGTAATAGATAATATAAACCTTGGTTTAGATAATATAAACCTTTGGGTTTGCCTGTGAAGGATTTTCTTGATTAAGTTTATTGGAGACTCATTGTAAATGTGGACTAATCCTTCCGCCTCTGCTCAGGTGTAAGAAGGCCCTAGAGAAAAGCATTTGCTTTTCTCTGGCTTGCCTTGGTGTCTGACTGGTAAGTTCATCTACGCTGCTGCTGTTACTGTTGCTGCCACTGTTGCTTTCTTCCTATGTTGACATCAGAATGCAGCTTCTTAGGCTAATACTAGTGATTCTCCAGAAACTCATTAGGTCCTCAATTCCAGAATGAAACTGCCGAGGCCTCCAGACTTATTGGCTGAGCAACTGTGGGGTCTCAGCCTCTCAGCATGCAAATGGCCACTGCTGAGGCATCCAGACTCATAATCAACTATAAGACTCATGATCAGCCATAAGGTGCTCAGCCCTTCAGCATGGCCACTGTTGAACTAACCAACACTTACCAGATGAGTCAACCTATTAAATCCCCTTTAATATACACTCATTCTGTGGGTTCTACTCCTCTACAAAGTTCTGACTAATGCAGAGACTAGTTGAGAAGAGGAAGGAGGGATCATCAGGAGTAGAAAGGGAAGGTGAGAGAGAAATGGAGAGCATGTCCTGTCCAGCAGGACATTAAACAGAGGTCCGGGGAGGTCATCTGAAAGAGGAGTGGTGGTGGTAAGCAGGCAAAGACGCAAAGAAACACAGCTGTCTATATGCTGATCAAACTGTAATTTTTACTTTTTCACACAGGGATTATATACACTAAAAGGCAAGATGTGGGGAAGGGGATGACGCAGGAGCGTAGGTGTTCAGGGGGAGTACAGATATCTTCCAGAACAGTGGGTCAGCTAGGTGATGGTTCAGGGGATAGGACACTATGACTCTGCCTATGATTCACTTATCATTATCTAAGTTGGTACTGTCCACCAAGGCTATCCAAGGTCTATGACTATCCACAAGACCTGTGACTACTTGTTCCTATCTAAGCTGGTAAATTTCCACCAAAGCTGCCTGTTTACAATATGTTATAGTTATCTGTTTCAGTATTTTCCCACAGAGACCTGAGACTT
This sequence comes from Arvicanthis niloticus, assembly GCF_011762505.2. Lineage (NCBI taxonomy): Eukaryota > Metazoa > Chordata > Mammalia > Rodentia > Muridae > Arvicanthis > Arvicanthis niloticus. The sequence goes on from NC_047673.1 coordinate 54,586,788, forward strand.
TGTGTTAGCAGGCTGACTTAGGCCTATGGCTGAATTCAGGCCTTCAGTGTATAAGCAAAGCTGCCCCTGACAAGAGCAGAGTGAATAGGATCAAATTATATTAAGTACATGCTTGAAAATGCCATAATGAAACACACACACACACACACACACACACACACACACAATATATATATGCTAATAAACACAATTAAAAAAATAACAGAAGGGACCTGAAGTGGAAATTGCTGGAGACTCTTTGGAGACTCTGCTATGTCATGTGATGTTTTCTGGAAGCTTTCTTATGAAAGGATGTTTTTCTGAAGCAGACACATGGGAGGATGTTTTGCTGGAGCAGACATGTGGTGTTTTTATGGAAGCTGTCTTATGAAAGGGCATGTGATGTTTTACTGGAGTGAGTGCTTGAGATGACATGTGATGTTTAGAAAGAGTATAAGTATAACCCACAGACAATGCAAGTATGCTCTTGCATTGGTACACCTTGCAACACTTTGCTGGTCTTTGTTGACCTTCACTTGTTGTAAGTTCCTGAGAGAAATGTGCTTTGTAGTATTCTGGTGGCTTCTTGCCATTTCTGCAGACACATTTTTGCATTCTACTGATTAGGCGGAGCCTTGTGGCTTCTTCTGGATTGAGCCACTGCTACTGATTCATGTTTGGTGTTTTGGATTGGACTCCGATATCCTGACAACAAAGATTAAAATTGTCCCAAAGAACTACTTCTGAACAAGTCCATAACCTCTGTTTCCTATTAACCTTTCATCTCCTGTATCTCTGGTAGGGGAGCTAGACAGGAGGTTGAGGATTTTAAGAACCCTTATTAACATAAGTTTTGAAAAATCTAGGCCTATAGAGACCATTGTGAAGTTCAGTGGATTAAAGCACTCATTGCCAAACCTGACAATCTCAGTTGGTTCCTTGGGACCCACATAGTGGAAGGAAAGAAGCAACTCCAACACATTGTTCTCTGATCTCCACATATCATACCATATCATATACATGCTTGCACATATATCTTAAATAAATAAATATGTGTAATTAAAAAATAAACATAGCAACTTTCTAGATATTCATTTATATTTAAAGCAATAGGTTCAGGTATGATGTATATGCCTTAGTTAGGGTTTTACTGCTGTGAACAGATACCATGACCAAAGCAAGTCTTACAAAGGATAACATTTAATTGTGGCTGGCTTACAGGTTTAGAATTTCAGTCCATTATTGGCAAGGTTGGAGCATGGCAGCATCTAGGCAGACATGGTGCAGGCAGAGCTGAAAGTTCTAAATCTTCATCTGAAGGTTGCTAGTAGAAAATTGACTTCCAGAAAGCTAGGATGAGGGACTTAAGACCACACCCACAGTGACATATCTACTCTAACAAGGCCACCCCTACTAATAGTGCCACTCCCTGGGCCAAGCATATACAAACCATCACAATGGGTTTTCAATGGATGACAATGTAAACAGCTGTAATTTCTCCATGTTATAGAATACTACTTAGCTATGAGTAGGAGCAGGATATTGACACACACAGCAGGTCAGATGAACCTCTAGGAAATGATGCAGAACAAAAAAGCTGATTATCAAAGTCACACTTTGTGTGATTCACTATATGATATTCTTAAAGTAAAAACATCATAGGCATGGAAATAAACTGATAGCTGACAGGACTACAAAGGTAGTAAAGGGAGAAGGGAGGTAGGTATGGCCAAAACAAGGCAATGTGAGGGCCTTGTGGTGATTGGTGTATTGGGAGTATGTTGGCACCTATATCAGTGTCCTGCTTGTGACATCGAGGTGTGATTTTGCAAGCTGTTCCCACTAGAAAACATTGTTAAAGCCTATCTTTAACAACATCAACATGTTGGACTGCCAAAGTACATGGCCTGAAACTGCAAATAGACCCCAAGACAGAGTTATTAAATTAACAGGCTGGCAAGCCAAGGATAGGTAAGATTCTGCAAAGAGCCTTACCAACTTAAGACAGACATGCATTGCTTTTGATAATGCATATTCCACGATGGGTAAGGAAGGCATTCTTGTCAGAACGACCTATGACAGACTCAGTCTTGTTTATGATATAAAATAGGGGGAGATGTAGAGAGCTTTTGGGGCTGCTTGGCAGGAATCTGACACTGGCCAAGGACAAGGAAATGGGCTTCAAGCAGGAATCTGCCATTAGACAAGAATAAAGAAGTAATCTAAATCTTAGTCTAGAACAATGAAGTAGTCTTCAGAAATGAAAATGACTTTGGGCTAGGACAGGGGAGTTGGCTCAGATATTTTGGTCATCCTGATAAGCCCTTAGAAACAGTGATCATGGGAGTGTTCACAGAACTTTGTTTATTGCCTTGCTTGTTCTTTGACTATTTGCATCTATTGTATTGTTAGTTCCTCAACCTAGAACTGACCTTAATACTTGCATGTAATTAAATGGTATAAAAGCAGATTGGGGAAAAAAAAAGACCAAGTAAATGTCACATGGGGTTTCTCAGCACTATTTTTTTTTATACATGATGTTATTCTAAATTATTCCCCAGTAAAATGCTTAATTAAAAACTTAATGACTAATATTGGGAGAATGTGAAGAAAGAAAAAAAAACATGCCACCAGATGGAATATGTTACTTAGATATAATCCCTTGGTTCTTACAAGTAAATGGTAGAAGACACTGTGTTAAATACTGCCTTACCTTTAAAACTGTGCTTGTGAGGAAATATGGAATGGGAAATGCAGGCATTGATTATACTGATTCCAGTGGCAAGAGTTTTATTCATGTAATTTCATCTCTAGATAAAGACAGAGCTCCCTCATGATTAAATATTATCATCATCCTGTCTCATTTTCAAATTAGAGGTATTTTAAGGGACCTCATACTCTTACACTTTTCCATTTTTATGAAAATAATTTGTACTTGTTTTTGTAAGATAAGATGAAATATTTTAGTTCAAGGGATAAAATGATACCCAAGGCTCACATGTAAATGATATAAAACTGAAGGTTATGTTAAGAGACTGCTTCAAAAGAAACAAAATCCACAGTGGTAGTGATAAATTTACTTTAGATAATCATAACTGTATAGTAATTTGAATAACCTATTTAAATTTTACTTACTGTTACACAGTCATGTCTTCAATGCAGAAGCATATGAACTATGGGGCTGAAGAGATAGGTCAGTGGTTAAGAGCACTTGTTGCTCTTACAGAGGACCCAGGTAAGATTTTCAGTTCCAAAAAGGTTTACAACATTTGGAATTCTGGTTCCATAATCAGTGCCTCTTCTGTCTCTGTGGGCATTACACACACACACACACACACACACACACACACACACACACACACACACACACACATACACACACACACACACACACACACACACACACACACACACACACACACACAGACACACACACACATGCAGCAAAGCACATAAAATAAAATGAATGTTTATATGTCAAAAGAAACATGTTAACCATACATAGCTCTTTGTCGAAAAGGTATTTGTGGTTACAGAATACTTACTTTTCTGCAGAAACCCAGATTGGCTGTAATATAAAGCATAAAGCTGCAAGAACATGCCCATGTCTGAAGTAAGAATATTCCCAAATTCCTGCAGCAGGTACTATCAATCTTCCTTCCTTTTAGTGGATAATCACTTAGCTTGTGGTTCTTTCTGGTGAAAATTTTATATGTGACATATGTTCTTCTCAGCTGTGTAGGTAGGCGCAAGCAATCAAAACAACAGGTCCAAATAGCAGGGCTCAGTATTTGCATGTTTCTTATTTCATTTTTATCTCATTTGACTCATACAGTCACTCTGTGAAGACACTGTTACCACTCTCCTTTCTCAGATAAGGAAGCAGTAATAATTTTAGCTTCACCTTTATGGCTTGAGCAAAGCCACACACTTCATCTAGTAATTCAATGAAATTTATTGCAACCATTTCTTCTTGAGACAGCGCCCTCACTGTGTAACTCAGGTCGCCTTCAGGCTAGCATTCCTACATCAGCTTCCTAAGGTTTAGAATATTTGTTCCGTTTATATCCAATTCTTCATTTATGAAAAACTGTGGCTGTACCTATGGTAATTCTGGGGTTGTCACAGCATTAGATTAGAAATTCAAATTCGAATTACTCTGTTGATCCTTACTTCAGACTGCGGTCATGACAACAGTGACTGGCTATTAAGAATCCCAGCTGTCATGACATTCAAGCAGAAAATGATATTTTGGTGGTGATGGTGGGGAAAATGGTAAACACATTTTTACTTTAGTCTTATAAGAAGAATCTCTAAAACTGTGTGAAAATATAAGCCAGCAATGTGGTGTTTGCCTTTGTATATGATGAATCATGTAATATAAGAAAGTTATTTACTTGTACTTCAGTCTCTCTATCTCTGTCTATCTATCTATCTATCTATCTATCTATCTATCTATCTATCTATCTATCTATCTATCTATCATCTATCTATATGTAAAGGCTGTAACCTAAATGTCTCAATCACAGCTGCGTCTGCTTGCTTCTCTTTTGGGTCAACAGGAGATATTTCTGACTCCCCACCTTTTTGCACTAGTTCAAATGACTTCTTTTTTTGCCATAACACACCCTGTCCTCAGATGTGCATTTAAATTACTGAGTTATGGTTGCCTCGTAATATGTTCTTGAATTTCTTTTCAATTGTTAGTATGTGTTTCAAATGCCCTGGTGATAGTTCCATCCTTGGAACCAAATTTCTGATAATTCTTACCTTGAAATGTGGTGATGTGGGTTGTTTTCTTTCCTCCACTTTTCTTCCTGTTCTACACAGTTTCCTGTACACTTTTCAAAATGTAGCCTGCTTTTCCAGACCCATTTCAAACAGTATTTTCTTCTCCCAACCCTTTTCTGATCCTCTATGTTAAGTGTAGTATCTTTTCTTTTGTAGCACCTTGGGCGTCACACTGCCCTTCTCCAACAGCAGCAACTGACTTGGTAGGGGTATCCATGGGCTAGTCATTGTTTTAAGAATCTGCATGCATTTGCCCATTTGATGCCTGTGGCATAGTCTTGGTGTCTCCATTTCCCAGGTGAGGACTATGAGACACTAAGTCATGTCACTTGGAGCATCTGGTTACCCCAGTGTTCTCACTTGCCTCTGTCTACCCTGTACTCTAAGGACATATCAACTATCCCACCTCCTCCTCCATCACAAACTCCTTAGCAAACAGGCCTCTGCTTCCCAACTGTATTTTCACTGTGATGCTTTATGTTAAGAGATCAATGTACATTTGTTGAATTAAATTGAAGTCTCTTCAATGGCAGTTCCAATAGCTCTTGGGCCAGGAGAATAAATAAAAATGCCAGGTCTTAGTAATATGCTCCAATGGATCTGACTCACATAAGTTGTACTGTAGTGAACAATGGCTTCTCCTACACTGTTATTTCTTCTTTCCTGTTACTATCCTATTCGGATAAGCATTTAAAGTGAAGTAAAATGTTAGTATAGACAATAATACTTTATTTAGAGATACCTATTTATTATGTGTGCATGTGTGTATGTATATGTGTGTATGCACCTATGTGCATCCATGTGTATTCTCATGCCATGCACATGTGTCAGAAGACTCTTGCAGGTGGCTCTTCCCTATTTCTTCCATGTTATTCCCAGGGATGGAACTCAGATCATCAGGTTCAATAGCGTGGAGGTCTGAATAGATTTGGCCTCCATAGACTCATGTGATTGAATGCTTTGCTTATAGGGAGTGGCATTATGAGGTACAGCCTTGTTGGAGTAGGCATAGCCTTCATGGCAAAAGTGTGTCTCTGTGGGTGTGGGCCTTGAGGTCTCGTACATGAGCTCAAGTGACTCCCAGTGATACAGTCCCCTCTGCTTCTTGTGAATCAAGATGTAGAGCTCTTGGCTCCTCCAGCACCATGTCTGCCTGGATGTGGCCGTGTTTCTCATCATGATGATAATAATAGACTGAATCTCTGAAACTGTAAGCCAACCCAATTAAATGTTTTCTTTTATAAGAGTTGCCTTGACCATGCTGTCTCTTCACACCAATGAAACCCTAAGGCAGATGGCAAGCACTTTTATTAACTGCGCTATCATGCCAGCCTGATCATATTTCTGTTCTTCCTTCATTTCACATTATTTTCTTGATTATGATTATTATTATGTTTTACACCTTCATACACATATACGACACACTGTACTTGTAGTCATCCCCCTTTACTTTCTGTTACTCTCTTTCTTTCCTTCCCAATTCACTATTCTTCCCAACATATTCCCCAGTGGTTATACCACCCCAGCCCACCTCAGTAACCATTAATACTCAGTAACTCCAGGATACTGGGCAGTTTATCTTCTTTTAAAGCTAAGCCATAGAATCCCCTGGAGTTGGAGTCGCAAGCAACTGTGAGTCACCTAATACGAGTTCTGGGGACTGAATTTTGTTTTTTTGTAGACACATCTAGAGAAATATAAATACAAATAACTTTTCTGAGCTGAGGTAATCATCTATTTGTGTCCTCACTGTCCACAGATTGTCTATTAGACAATGCAGCCAGTACACATTTAAGATGGTATGGCTGTAGATGGCTCTCTTTATTAAACATAACTGTGCTTTTTTTTTTTTAAATAAAAGAAACACAAATAGTTGCTTCTTATTCTTATGTAATAGATTTGATCTTTAGCAGGTATTTCCACTCTTTTGCCAAATTTTGAACTCTTTTTAGTAAGGGGCAGAGATGTGCTTAGCAGCTTTAAATTCCCCACTGTCTCCACCATCTGGCACATTTTCTTGGAGCGTGTGACAGAGATTCTTGAATGTCAGAACAGGAAAACTTTTTGCTAATGAGACACTTTAGATGTCAGTCATCATTAAACAAAGATCTTCAGTGTCTTAAATCAATTCCCAGCCCTGGAAGGGCTCCTGCCAATCAATGCTCATGGATGTTGTCGGTGTGAGCATGAGCGAGCTGTCTCCGAAGCTTGCTCACCTGTTTTAGGGTCAGCTCTTAGAACCATATCTTTTCTTCTCTGTGACCTTAACTTTGACCCTGAGTCACTTACAAAGTTTTATTAAATCCCTGTGCTAGAAAATTCTTGTGATTTATTACATTTCTTTTATGAGTTAATAGTTAAATTTCCAGCACTATCGTTATCAGAGAACCAGCTCAAACGCATACATATTAAGAAGTCTATAATGATGGTTAGATCCAAGCAATTTCCTACTCCAAACTCAGTCATGAAGGAAATTATTTTTATATGTACTGGAATATAATTGAAGATATGTCCATCCCCCAAGAGTGGCTACAATATCCTCTATAATTCATACATAGAGTCTTCTGTATTTAGGCTCTAAGAGGCCACAACCCAGTATAAAGCATGCAGTTTGTTTTCTAGACAACACAGTCCTGTTTAGGAGCTACCACTTACATGAGACAATAGCTGTCCTTGCTTCCTGTTGCTGTGACAAAATAGGAAAGGTTGACAACTTAAAAGAAGGAAATGTTTATTTTTTTCCTCTTGGTCTTAGAGGTTTTAGTTTATGGTTTATTATTCAGTTGTGGTTTCGGTTTAGAGGTTCATTTGAAGCCACTCTTTTAGGACACATGGCTACACAGAATGTCATGGTGAAAATCGCTTGAGAGGCAAAGCTTTCTACGTTGTGGTGGCCCAGGTGTAGATAACCTTTTCTAGGGAATACCCATAACACTTCAGCTTCTTTCTAAGGCTCAACCAGCCTCCCAATGGTCCTATCACCTTCCAATAACGTGACATGATAGTGACCAAACCTTTATCACATGAGCCTTTGGGGGCAATTCCCATGCAAACTTCAGCTGTAACCGAAATCCAAGTCAGGATGTGATCATTTTCAATGTATTTGTCTTATTTTATGTGCATGAGTGTTTTGCCTGCAGGAATGTATAAGTACCTCATATGTGCCTGGAACTTGAGTTACAGATAGTTGTGAGTGACCATGTGGGTGCTGGGGATCAAACTGGATTCTCTGCAAGAACAAGTGCTCTAAACTGCTCAGCCACCTCTTCATCCCAGCATGTGATCGTTTTAGAGTCTCAGGTTGTTTTGATTTGCACATGCTCTTGACTCTCTTTCATTTACTAAGAACAGAATTCCTTAGGGTCTATTTAGGTCATGGATGTGAGAAAGAGCAGAGAAAGACTGAAAGCAAAGCACATTGATGTCGATGTATATAAACGACTTAAGATTTAAAGCACGAGAACATAAATTAACACCTTCAACTCTTATAATGCAATTCTCTGTATGATAAAAGTGGCAGCGGTTTTAACATACTCTACTTACTTGGTAATATGTTTCAAATTATTTAATGACTCAAGTTCAGAGGTAGACCATAATGCTGAGATATTAGTGCATAAGCAGATTTTAAGGGGGATATAAAGTCATATGTCAATAGTAGTTTAATGGACAGTCTCTCTCTGTCTCTCTTTCTCTCTCTCTTTCTCCTTTCTCTTGTTATTTCTCTGTGATAAATTCTACGTATATCTGGATGTCTAGAAATTTGCTATGTAGACCAAGCTAGACTCAAACTAAAGACATGGGCCTGTCTCTGTCTCCCAAGAGCTGGATTAAATGCATGTGCCACTAAATATTCCAATCTTATCCAGGGATGGTGGTACATGCCTGTAATTTTAATACCTGGGAGGTGATGGCAGAATGATTATGAGTTTGAGGCTAGTCTATGGTACACAGGGAGTTTGATGCTACCTTCAACTCTGAAGTAAGACTTGGTTTAAAACAAAACAAAACAAGTCTTAAATTTCTGGTAGTGGATAATTAAACACTAATGTTATTTCAGCTAATATGTATTATTAACCCTTACTACTTAATAATCTTAGACAACTAAGTTTAAACAATAATGTTTAATATGAAAAAAGCTCTATGTCTAGGCACCATCATAAGTGCTTGCATGTGTCTCCAGTAATTGTTTGGGAAATGGTTCTTCTATGAAGTGAAAAGACAATGTTTGGGCAGCTTGCCCATGGACACAGCAACAGGGAGCCTGACTTTGAAGCCAATACTCTCAATTTTGTTGTCAGTGTCTGAGGATGATGGACAGTCTGTGGATGGAAAATGAGGATGGCTGCAGCAAGATGCCGTGGTTATGTGAGAGCTGCTTTGACCACGTGCCAGCAGCCCCAAATGCTGGGAATCCCAAGTGTTTTTGTGTGGTGTAGGTGAAAGAGGTTAGTCTCATAGTTCAGCATCAGTAGGATGCTGGCTTAGAGGTCTCAGCAACCTCTAGTAATGTAGCAAGATGATTTATAATAAGTAAATCTTAGGAAGCATTACCAGCCAGAGTCAGTCTGTTGATTAAAAAAAATTCTTCAGAAGCAAGACCATACATTTTTGGACAAGTGAATAGGATAGCTGAAGATATTGATATGAACAATGACCATGGGCATTAAAAAATTATTCTTTGACAGTTTTATATAGGTACATAGGAATGTTGGCTTTTCTCTCCCATAGAAGCTTTCCTCTTTCCTAGGTAACACACCCCTTCTTTCTTTTGAGAACTATTGAATTACTTATGGTTGCTTGCATGAGCATTGTCTTAGGGTTTCTATTGCTATGAGGAGAAATCATGACCAAAGCGACTCTTATAAAGGCAAACATTCAGTTGGGGCTGGCTTACAGTTTTTCAAGTTTAGCCCATTATCATTATGGCAGGAAGCATGGCAGCATGCGGGCAGACATGGTACTGGAGAAAGACCTGAGAGTTGGGTATCTAGATATGACTGCAGCCAGGAGAAACTGACAGTTCTACACTGGGCAGAGCTTCAGAGCCCATCACCACAGAGATGCACTTCTTCCAACAAGGGCATACCTCCTAGTAGTGCCAGTTCCCATGGGCCAAGCATATTCAAACCACCACAAGCATCAATGGAGTTATTCTTCAATCATAGTAATCTTTTCAATGGCTACACTACTGAGGATCTCCCGATCCCAGCAACCATTACCTGTCTATAGACCCTCAGGTATTGGTGGGCAGTCACAAACCCTCACCTGGTGGTGAGGTTAATAGTTTAGAAGGTATTCTAGCTTAGAAGCAGGAGTGCTTTTGACTTGGAGATTGAGTAACATCATGGAACAGATTGACATCAGTGTGTCATTGAGAATATACTTGCTTTGACTGTGGGGTGAAAATTTGAGTCACATAACACTTCTTAGGAATAAGTTAAGAATGCAAAATGCTCTTTACACAGTGGTAGACAGAGTGTGAATTCCCAGGACAGAAGAGAGACAATGGAGCACTGCCTTTACCTCAGACAACTCTCCAATCATTTCAGGTTTAGGCCCACCTAAGTCCATAGAGACAAAAGCCACATTATAAAGCCAGTTAGACTCCTGTTTCTCTGCCAGAGAACTGTAACCTAGGGTGGGAGAGGGGCTGTATCTCTCAGTAGTCTTCATTACTCTCAGGGGAGTGTGGTAGGTATGATAGTCCATTGGCCCCTCTAGTTTTAATGTGACATGGAAAGACAGTGTGGGAATAGAGATCCCTTCTTTACTTAACAAAGAGGGAAGAGTGAGTGGCAGGACACTCAGTGTTAGCACTATTTCGAGGAAATGCCTGTCAAGGGTTTAAGACATTTTGAGTAAACAAGGAAAATTGCAACACATTGCATTATTGCCATTAGATAAAAAATTATTAGTGACCTTTACAGGTATGACAACACAAGCACAGGCCACAGAAGCAAACATCTACATGTAGCAGTATGTTGAATTGAAGCCCCCCCCCTCCCCTAAGAGTGAAGGAAACAAATCAACAAAACAAAACGGCAGGGAGTGAAAAAGCAAACCATGTATTAGGCAAGGAGTTAGTGTGTCCAAAGTGAGTGAATCATGCAACTCAGTAACAAAAACAAGCAACTCCAAACAATCCCGATAACCCAAATAAAAATGGGCAAAATACCTGAATAAACACTGTGGTGGTTTCAATATGCTTGGGCCAGGGAGTGGCATTAGGAGGAGGTATCGCTTTGTTGGAGGAAGTGTGTCACAGCGGGAGTGGGCTCCTAGCTGCCTGAGGATGCCGGTCTCTTTCTGGCTATCTTCAGATTAACATGTAGTACTCTTGGCCCCTCCAGCACCATCTCTTCCCGTATGCTGCCATGATTCCTGCCATGATGTTAGTGGACTCAACCTCTGAAAGTGTACACCAGCTCCAATTAAATGTTGTCCTTTATAAGAATTGCCTTGGTCATGGTGTCTCTTCACAGCAATGGAAACCCTATGGCAGACATTTTCCAAAGAAATAAAATTGAAAACAGGTACATATGAAAAGTGTTTAATACAGCAGTCAGGAAGCAGAGATAGACAGATAAAAATTGGGGCTAAAAATTGTTACAGCCATTAAGAAAGCAAAATGGACACAGAATGACATGAACCCAACCCTATGCCTGGTTTATGAAGTGTGAATACATGCTAGGAATGCACTCTACGTACTGTGCTGTATTCCCAGCAACAATATGGAAGCTTTTCAAAATTAAAATAGAAACTAACTTATGATTCACAACCTTTTTTGGAGAATATACAAAATAAATAAAATCAGGATGCTAAAGAGATACCTGCACTCTCATGTTCAACTCAGAATAATTCACAATAACCAAGATATGGAAATAGCCTAAAGAAACGGAGCTACATTATTTAATCTCAAAAAGGAAACAACTCATCGTATTTGCAAAAACATAGTTGGAGCTAGAGGATATTATTTGAATAAAAATAAGTCAGATGCAGGAAGAAAAACACTGCATTTTCCATTTACGTATAGAATCTGAAAATTTCAGTTTTTAAAAAATATTTACATATTTATTACATGTAGTATGCTGCCTGCATGTATGTCTTTACACTAAACCTCACTATAAATGATTATGAGCTACCATGTGGTTGCTGGGACTTGAACTCAGGACCTCTCGAAGAGCAGCTTTCTTGACAGAAAATAGTTCTGAGCTATCTCTCCAGCCCCCAAATATTCAGTTTCATAGATGAAGATTTAAAAAAAATGATTAGAAGATAATTTAGAGAGAAAAGGCCTCAGAAAGTTGTCTGTTCAAGAGATTCCTACACATGAAGGCTTAGAAGTATTGGGCTAGAAAAAAATATGTGAGTCAGGTCCTGCTGAGGTTCATGAAGAATATGGTTTCAGGGCACCGGGGAATGGCTGTCAGGGTCTTGCAAGCCACCTGAGAAGTGTTCAAGGTGTGCCCTTCAGAATCGACTACAAATGCCATTTGTCATGAACATCTCCATGGCTATGCCACTTACTTGTTCAACAATAAAGGGCCTTTCTACAGCAGAGTATTGAGCAAACCAAGGAGCTGCTCTTGCTCATTGCTCTAGAGACTCTGAGTGTAACTTAAAAATATCTTTGCAGATATAAGTTCACAGATGTCTAGATGTCTGATTAGGTAGGCAGTTCTCCACCCAATGACTTGTGAGAAGCCAGAAGAGAAGACACAGAAGAAGCAGAGAGGACAGTGATGATGGAATTATAGTAACACAAGCCAAGGAGTATCTGGGTGGCTGGAACCAGAAATTCATGGAATTGATTTCTTCTCAGAACTGCAGAGGGAGCAAAGTCCTGCCATCTCGGTTTGAGACCTGTGGCTCCTTAAGCCATGAGAGAATCAATTCCTCTCTCTCTCTCTTTCTCTCTCTCTCTCTCTCTCTCTCTCTCTCTCTCTCTCTCTCTGTGTGTGTGTGTGTGTGTGTGACAGGAAAATGACAGGAAAATTATACAGCAAGAGAGGTTGAGGGAGGACTGTGGCTTTGGAGATCAGACAATACTGGAGAGACAGTCTGTAAAATCTTTAGATAACTTGTAATTTATGTAACATGCAGATCAAGACAATGGAAGAAGAAACAAAGACTTTCATCTGTTTCTAGAATGTTCTCCAAAATCTTTATGTGGCATCATTCCTCACTTAACTTAGGAATTTGTTCAGTTATTTCTCAACATGAACACTATTTAAAACTGTCTTCCTTCAAACCAGTCTTGCTCTTAATTATTTTTTTCTCCATAGCATTCATAGCATTATTATTTTAGAGGCCATAATTATTTACTTATGTATCCCTCTGCCTGTCCTTCTGTAGGCTTAGATTTTTCAAAATCTACATGCAATAGTGGTGCTCAAATGCTTCTATCTCCTTCTAGCCCACTATCCAAAGATAGGGGAGATAGGATGATAAATAGGACAAGGGGATATGAATCTGTGTAGAAATAGTTCTTTGGGGGTGATTCCAATCTCCATTTGTCAGAATATTAGCAGTCCAGTTCAGTAGTGTCAGGATACCAAACATGAATCATCAGCAGTGGCACGATCCAGCAGAAACAGTCAGGCCTCCACCTAATAATCTGCACGTGTCAGCAAAGAGAACTCTGCGGGGCCTCTTTCAACAAGCTAAAGATCAGAGAGAAGACTTGAGGCCAATGAAGCATTGCAAGAGCCCCATCACTGTCTTGGCATGTCAAGTTGCAGTAGGACTAGGTGCATCTTCTACTGAGGCTGGACAAAGCATCTCAGTTAGAAAAAAGGGACCAAATGCAGGCAACAGAGACAGAGGCAGCCCCTACTCCAGTTGTTAGGGTACTCACATGAAAACCAAGATGCTATCTATCTGCTACATATGTGTAGGGGGCCTAGGTCTATCCCATGCATGATCTCTGGTTGGTGGTTCAATTTCTCTGAGTCCCCTTAGACCCAGGTTAGTATGCTATTTTTTAAACAATTAAAAAAAGGATGTGTATTATTAAAGTAGGTTTGAGTCCACAAAAAGCACTCTGGCTTGGGAAAGTAATGCAGAACTGAGGCAAATTGGGACTCTGCTGTCAAAATCAACAGGTTTGTCAGAGGCAGCACAATGGTCTTCTATACCATTCTTAACAAAGCGTGAGAGATAGATGACTTCCCATCCTACTCTCCAGACCATTGTTAGCTCTTTTCACATTTCTGGGCGAGAGTTTAAGATACTTGCATCCGATGTGGTACAGATTGATTCTAATGCTTCAATGCTTCAAGGTAGACATTTATTTAACATCCGAGTAAACAAACATGTTAGGTATAATGTCAAGAAAAAGAGAATATAAGGAGAAATATGTGAGTTTTAAAAAATGCTTTAGGGGTTTAAAACACAGAGCATTTTTTGCTCTATTTTAAATAAAGTCAGGGCTTAAACAATTCATTTTTGTCAAAGCCATTACTTGCCTCTATAACCCCCCCTTTGCTGAAGCTGAAGTCGAGAGCTGGACTAGGTGGGTTCACTGTCACATAGCTTGTAATAGTCTGACTTGCACCAACTACTAAACACATGTTCTCAACTGCTCTGCTTTTTCTGGTGCCATTAGCTGTCTCTGCTGAAATGTCTGGCTTTTTTTTTTTTTTTTATGATATAAAGGCTTTTTGAATAAGACTCACCTTCCTTTCCCCTCCAGCTAATTTCCAGTGCTGGTGCTTCAGAAATGAAACTGTGACAGGTGGAAACCAGGAGGACAACGACATTGCTATGAGAAGCAATCTCCTGTGAGGAAATCAGGTGTGGGACTGGGACCATACTGTGTAAAAATGTGGAGAACATAGATTCACCTCATTTTCTTCTGGATCTGGGACAGAGACATTGGCTCTCTGGGGTTATTAGCTTTCCTCAATTCTGTTCTGTCCTTTTAACTGCTTGTCATCATCTTTTAATTCAGCTGACCACAGAAGGTTCCAAAGAAGAGCAGTGCCTTCACTAGTTTTTAGTTATTATCTTTGGAGGGTTAAGAAACTATAATACGCATGAGTTGCCTCTATAGTGATATTCTTTTCCTTTTAATATGTGTTCTTTTTGAGAAAATTAATATGGTTATAGTGAATGCTATGGAGCCTCCTGGAATGGAAGCATTTTAGCAAAGCCAGTATGATTGCATTCCAAGTGGGTCCATTCTGGCAAAGAGAATTGGATTTTCCTCACATTCTCTTCTCTCTTCTTGAAGCATCTCTCTGCCTCTGGCCTGAAATAGTTTTCATTTCCTTGCAGAGGTCAACTTGAAAGGCTTTTATATTTTCCCACTCACACAGCCTACTTTCATCGGTCTTGTTTATATTTTTATATTATAGCACTGTTCCACATCTCAAATTATGTCAAAGCACGGGGCATTTAAATTGAGTTCTCAAAATACACCGTTTCCTACGCCTTAGTTTAGATTTGTTCAGGGAGCATTTCAGATAGATGGAACAAATTAGATTCAATGAAAAAGACCTGGGTTAGGTGTGGGGAGACATTGATTGTCTCTATTAACACACCCAAGCCCAAGTTATTACCTGGAGATGTCGTGATTAAAGATCAAGATTGTTTTAGATATACATGTTCACAACACATTATATTCACACATCCTACAGGTTTCAAAGCTATGACTGTAATTCTTGGAATCACAGAAATGTAAAGTGAGACAAGTGTAAAGTAAGTATTCTTTTGTTAGCAATAAAAGCTTTTTTTTTTTTTTTAAATGAAAGAGTGAAATTGCATTTGGCCAGTCAAATATATTTCGGATGCTAGCAGAGGTATGAACCTTGTTCTGTATTTTTTTTTTTCAGTCTTCTTTTGTTCCCCTGTCATAACAGAATACTTCAGCTTGGGTAAGTTTTAAGGGATGAACATTCACCATTTTGGTCACAGTTTCGGAGTCCGGGACGTACCAGCCAGTATCAGAATGAGAGCAACAGGTAAAGACCATTTGTCTGCCTTCTCAGATGGAAAGCATCAGATGCAAGGGGTCAAGAGATGTTAAGAGGCTCACCTTTTTGTGATGGGTGGAACCCTCATGGGCATATTACCCATGATTCACTTACTCAGTCCTGTTCCACTAGCAATTAAATTTCAATGTGAGTTTTGAAGGGCATACATTCAAATTATAGCACTTAATTTTCTAGAATTCGGTAGTCTAAAATTGAGACAAGTCTCCCTCACCCCTTAGTATTTTGTAGTTATTTCCACCTACAGATAAATATGATATTTCCAAGTGCTTTCACTTGGACAAGCTTATCAATTTAAAGTAAAATTATTTTGAGGACGTGGAGAAATGGCTTAACATTTAGAATGTTTACTTTTTTCTCAGAGAGGACCCACGTTTGATTTTCTGTACCTACATGGGGGCTCAGGACTGCCTGTAACTCCAGGTTCATGACTTTGACTCTTTATTTTGGCTTCTGTGGGCACCTGTACTCTCATAGTGCATATAAACTCAGGCTGCCACACATACATGCAGATAAGTGATAAATCCATCTCTAAGATAAGTAATTGAAATTGTTTGCAACTATTAAAAAATTACCAGTCTTAAAGGTAGTATCTGTCTGATGTTCATCTATCTATAATCATTTTGTAATTATATTTATTCCTATAATTTATAAGCATATCAGCCAGCACATATTTGTGTTCATAATGTAGTGTGTTACTGAATACATTTTATTAAGCTGGGCATAGTGGTACATGCCCATAATTCCAGCACTTGACAGACTAGGGTAGAAGGACCATGAGTTCAAGTCTATTGGGAACTACATATCAACTTTGAGCCATGTCCCAAAAACAGGAAAAAATTAACTGAGTAGATCGTTTCATAGATGTCCTTATTTTTAGGGACTATTAACATGGGAAAATATTAATAAAAATCAAATTCTGCCCCTTTATTTTGTACCACATGTGATATGTAAGTGCAGTTGAAGAAGTACCATGCACACTCTGTTGACAACCACAAGTTAATAGAAGTAAGAAATACTGCTGTGTTGTTTATATAACTGTGTATGTTCAATATAACTAAGATTTATAACGTTCCTGGAATCCATAAAAAACAGGATAAAAAAATTACACCTGAGTGTGATGGCTTACACCTGTAATCTCAGTGGTAGACTAAGATAAGAGGATTACTAGGAGTTTAAGGCCAGCTTAGGCTGCAGAGTAAGACCCTATATAAAAAGCAAAACCCACCTTGACTATCAAATTGACTTTCTCACCTGTAGCAATGCATCCAGTCATATTTTGATTTAAATCTGAAGTCTAGCTAGGGAGAACCCAGCTGCTTTCTTTTGACCTATAAAGTCTTTCACAGTTGTACAGCTTGAATTTCTTCTCATTATTTACTTATTCATTTTACATCCTGAGCACTGTCTCCCCATTTCCCCTCACAGAGTTCTTCCCCCCAAACCTCCTCCTTTCCTTCTCTGAGATGGTGGGATCCCCAGTCCCCAGTATTCCCCCACACTGGCACTTAAGTATCTTCAGGGATGGGTGCATTCTCTCCCAGTGAGGCCAGTTGGGAAACAGATTCCACAGACAGGCATCAGCTTTAGGGATAACTCTGCTCCAGTTGTTCAGGACCCACATGGAGACTGAGCTGCACATCTGTATACTGTATACTGTTTGGTTGGTGGTTCAGTCTCTGAGAGCCCCAAGGGTCAAGGTTAGCTTCATACATCTTCATTTTAATGGACAAGTCTTCAATTCCTATCTCATCTCCTAACCAAGAACTAACCAGGCCTGGCCCTGCTTAGCTTCTCAGATTATCTGAAATCATTATGAATAATCCTGTACATAGAAGCTTATGTTTAACATCACTAAGCAGGATTGGCTTGACCATTTATGCTTTATCTTCCATATGTAACACAATAAGGAGTGAATGTTAGTGTCCTTCCCCTCTTCTGCCTAAGGCATAGTTTGCCTGAAGCTGGGAATGTTTTTATTTCTTTGAAGCCTTTGAAAAGTTTACTCTCCCCCATCTTTTCTAAAATGATACGTAAAACTAGAAATGGACAATTGCATTTGAATGCAGGAAAAGTTTATGAGGCTCCAAGGCCATGCTTTAAAGATGTCTTTCGTAGCAGATGACTGGCATGGAGTGACAAGGCAGGTGGATATTGTCATCATATTGTGTACTTCTGTATTGTTTAGACTATAAAAGGATGAAAGGTATTTGTCTTATTTAGTGCTTCATAGCTGTGAAGAGACACCATGACTGTGGCAACTCTTATAATGGAAAATATTTAATTGGGGCTGGCTTACAGTCTCTGAGGTTTAGTTCATTATTATCATGGCAGGAAGCATGGCCTCATCCGGGCAGACATGGTGCTGGAACAGCTGAGAGTTCTGATCCACAGGCAGCAGGAAACTTCCAGAGCATTTATGAGACCATAAAGCCTACCCCTACAGTAACATACTTCCTCCAACAAGGCCACATGTATTTTACCAAGATCACACCTTTTAATTATGTCACATCTCATAGGACAAGCATTCAAACACATGGGTCTACGGAGACCATACCTATTCAAACCACCACAAGATAACTTTAAGACTGTATTGCATACAACCTTCCTTCTCTTTTCTTTTAAAATTATACATAGTTTATATTATATTACTTATATATATATTATATTACTTATATATATATATATTATACATATACTGGTTCCACAAATTAGTTTCATTGTGATATTTCTATACACACTTATATTGCAATTGGTTGTGTCTACCCTTCTGTTACTCTCTCTCACTCTCTTTCTTTCTCCATCTCTTTGGGTCCCTCCCCTTCCCTCACAGCCCCTCCTCCTTCTCTTCCTCCTCTTCTTCCTTTAGTTCCACACATGAAAGAACACACAAAGTATTTGTTTGTGTTTAGCTGTGATGTTCCTATTTCCAACCATTTTCTTGCAAATGACACAATTCCATTCTTTATGGCTGAACAAAATGCATTTGCAACCTCATGTTATCATCCCCCCTCCCCATTCAGCTGTGGATGGGCACTTAAGTGAATTCTGTACCTTGGCTTCTGTGAACCATGATGTAGTTCACGGGTGTTCATATCTCTTTTCTGTATGTCGACTTTATTTTCTTTGTGTAAATGGCCATAAGTGGGATAGCTGGGCAGCACTGTAAATAGCTTATTTTCCTTATACTTTCTAGCATTTGGTATTTGTTTCATTTATGTGTGGCATGTATATATGTATGCATATTCACATGCAGGCACATGGTGGACTAAAGCTGATAAATATCTTCCTCGATCACCCTGAGTCCTATCGTTACAGGCAATCCTTTGCCTGTCTGGCTTGTATATGAGTCTGAAGAGCCATTCTGGCCCTCACATTTGTTCGGGAATTGCTTTGTCCGATGAGCCATCTCCTTAGCCACATTTATTTATTTTGGCTGATTAATTTGATTGAGGTGAGATGGATTCTTGATGTGATTTGGATTTGCAATTTTATGTTGAACATTATTGATCAATGATAGCATTATCTGAAAGGTTTTGTGCACTCATTGTCACCAGATCTGTTTCATGCTAGCACTCATGCTAGCACAAGTTGTTTTAATTACTTTATTAAATATCAAGAATTGGCTAGCATTATCTCATTTAATCTCCCGTTTGTTGCGGGCCGCTCTGCCCCACGCTTGGGGGCCAAAATGTCTCAGCCCGAGCTATCAGTGTTGGAACCCGCACTGCCTTGGGGGTTAAACTGTTAGAGCTCGCACTGCCCCAAGCTGCTCCAGTCTGTGGGTCGGGGTTCAGCAAGAGAGAGAGTGAGGGCAGACGCAAAGAATGGACACCAGACAGAGTGTGATTCAATCGCGTTTATTCTTTAGTCTTTCTTCCTAGTCCAAGTCCCAAGTCTTGAGTTCCTAGTCCCTAGTTCCTAGTCCCGAGTGCCTCCAAGTTCCACGTTACTTCTTCCAAGTGCTAAGTGCCTAATGTCTAAATCCAAGTTCTTCCTCCAAGTGCCAAGTGCCTAATACCTAATAATAATTTCTTCTGTCTGCCTCTCATCTTTTATATGTCTCACTTCTAAGCCATGCCTTTAAGTCACGCCTTTAAGTCATGCCCTTAGGTCTTGTCTCTAAATCAGATCTCTAAGTCACGCCCTTAAGTCACACACCTTTAAGTCTCACACACCCAAGGGAAGATCCTGGGTATCTAAAACAAGATGTTATCAGAGTGTGCTCAGCTGTTGTAGGCTATTGTAATCAAGTCTCTTGTCAGGGGTCAGGGTATATGGCTCAAGATGGCTGCAAGGATGATAGCCGCCTTCTGTTAGCTCCCCACACCCATTGTGTGGTAAGACTTATTTTCCTTTAACTTAAGTGAGCAAAATACTTAGTTTGAGATGATAGGATGTTTGTGGCATTGCATAGAGATGACAGACGCTGAGCAAATACTGGCACTCAGTTTGGAAGAATCAAGGTCCAAATTTGAACCTAGTATCCCCTTCCACTTTAGCCTGAGAAAGGTCCAGGGTCTAATATGTATCCAGTAGTAGATGAACATTTGCAGACACTATGACACCACACTTCTCTCCAGTTAACAACTGGAAACTATTTGTGCAGGGGAAAGTAATTTTATACTCACACAGACTCCTATATTGTGTGGTCAGAGGTTCTGTGAGGGTTGAAGCTTCCTGGTGGGCATAGTTTAGTGTAATATAGAGTAGTAGGTAGGATGTGGGGTGTCCATCTGAGGGTTACACAGGATGGTGGGTAGCATATGAAGTGCCCATCCATATCTAAGGGTCACACAATGGTCGTCAGCATGTGAGGTGTCCATCAGTGTCTAAGAATCATGCAGAATAGTGAGCAGCATGTAAAGTCTGAGGGCTACACGGACACGGACTGTGGGACCAGATGAGGTACTTGTCAGTATCTAAGGATTGCATAGATGACTCTGTGGGGCTTCAGGTGGCTGATCTTTTTAGAAGTAAGCAGGAGCTATTTTACAGTCAGGCCTGAAGCAGAGTGACTGGTTATATGGGAGAGATATTGCTGATTACACACACACATATATATAGCCTTATAGAAAACAACTAGAGAATTAGCTTAGATGTTATGAGTATATACTACTCTTACAGAGGACATGAGTTCATTCTCAGCACCCATATCAGGCATTTCAAAATTCTCTGTAACTCCTGCCCCTATCTCTAGTCAGTCACACAGATCTTTCCGTCCACTCTTTCTTCTCTCCACTCATCACTTTATCCCAGCCCCCATTTCCTGGGTAGCTGCAGGCCGTTCTAGGTAGGAAAGCAGATAGGCTACCCGAATCTTAACCTCTCTCTCTTCTCCTTTAAATCCAAATCCCCCAGTCTCACCTCCATCTCTGTAGAAGACAATCCGCTGTGGCCTCTTCCTCCTTTCTGCCCCACTTTCCAATGGATCATGCAGATCTTTTTTTTCCAACCTTTGTCTACACTCACCCTGATATTTCAGCCCTTAAACCCCAGCAGTCATTCTCTGAGAACTCCATAGTTAAACCTGCCAAAAGCAAGTACGTCAGGGAAGCAGATAGTAGAGCTACAGCTCTTCACTCTTCCTCCTTTCCTCCACATGCAACTCCCCCGTTTCATCCCAAGCTCTGTAGAGGACTACCTCTTGTGGTCTTTCCTCATTCTATCCCCCAATTCCTATGGGAATAAGCAGATTCTGATGGAACAACCTGAGTATCTCTCTCCTGTGGGCCCCTTCTGTTTGACCTTCTTTTGGTACATCCCCATCCCTAAATGTCAGCTCCAAGTACATAGAAACAAATTGTACCTGGAACCCACAGTAGCCATGCATATCAGGATCCCAGAAGATTTTCTAACAAGGCACGACACAGTCACCACATCCTCTTAAACTAAGAACCAAGGACCAAAATGCCCACCTGACAAAGATGAGATCACAACAGACAGCAATTACCTAGATACCCAGACTCTGCTAGAGCTGAGCAACCTACCACACACAGCAGGACCCGAGTATTCTAACATAGTTGAAGCACAAGTAAAAGACCTTAAAATAGAGATAATGAATCTGATATAGTTCCTTACAGAGGAAATAAATAAATGCCTTAAAGATATAGTTGAAAATACAAAGAGTGGAAGGAAATGAACAAAAAAAGCAGTTCAAAACCTGAAAATGGAAATAGAATCAATAAAGAAAATCTAAACTGAAGGAAATATGGAAATGAAAAATTGAGAAGCTCGAACAGAAATCTCACTAACTGAAAGAGAGAATCTCAGGCACAACACGATAGATAGAAGACACAATAGTAGTAATGGATGCCTTGATGTAAATGTTAAACTAAAACCTCCCAGTATAAGATGTTCAAGAAATCTGGGACCCTATGTGTGGGGCCGTGTAGGGTGTCTTGGTTTTGTGGTGTAGCTTAGGCCTTGAACCCCAGCCCCAGTGGGGCAATGGCAGGTGTTCAGCCATGCTCCCAGAACCAAGGGTCCTGACACGCGGTCTAAGATCTCCATTAACCTGCACTGTTCAATCTCGTAAAGAATGCATCTCCTCCCAAAGAGCACATGTAGAGGCCTATGTCCTAGAGAGATTTCCATATTAATGAGTTACCTAAAGGCCAGAGGGCATAGCCAATTACCTATTCTTTTTCCCAGACCCTCCCTCTTTCCCCTCCCTATTTCACTCAGATCTGCTCTGAGTTTGGGAGGGGGGGAGGAGCAGGGTGCACATCCAGATTGTGGCTATCGTGGAGGACGTTTCCTCATCCCAGCTGCAGAGTTCTTATACCTATGGAAAGACCAAATCTGAGAACAATGGGAAGAAAGGAAGGAGAAGAAATCCAGGTCAAAGCCACAGAAAGTACTTTCAACACAATCATAGAAGAAAATTTCACAGGGGAAAAAGAGAAAAAAGTTAAGTAACATATAAAGGCAGAGCTATTAGACTAATTAGACTTTTAATTAATCTAAAAGCCACAAATGGCCAGCCCAGACAACTATACTTAGCAAAACTTTCAATCTTCATATATGGTGTAAATAAGACATTCCATGATAAAAGAAAATTTACATAATATCTATATACAAATTCAGCCCCGCAGAAGGTGCTAGGAAGAAAATTCCAACTTAAAGAGGTTAATGACACCCAAGAAAATGCAAGAGATAAACAATCCCAAAATTGCAAATTAAAAAAGGGGAAACACACACACACACACACACACACACACACACACACACACAAAATGGAAAGATCTCACACTAGTAACTTAATAGCACACCTGAAAAACTATCGAATTAAAAGAAGAAATAAAAACTCCAAATGAAATAGATGGCAAAAAAAAAATCAAATTTGAGACTAAAATCAATAAAATAGAAACAAACAATACAAGAGAAATCAATGAAACAAAATTGGTTCTTTGAAAAAGTAAATAAGGTTGGCAAATTCTTATTCAAATTAACAAAAAAGTAGAGAAAGAATGTCCTAGTTAGGGTTTCTATTGCTGTGAAGAGACATTATGTCCAAGGCAACTCTTATAAAGGACAACATTTAATTGGGGCTGGCTTATAGGTTTAAAGGTTCTGTCCACTGTCATCAAGGTGGGAAACATGGCAGTGTCAAGGCAGGCATGGCACTGGAGGAGCTGAGAGTTCTACATCTTGTTCTGAAGGCAACCAGAAGACACTTTCCAGGCATCTTGGAGGAAGATCTCAAAGCCCACCCCCACAGTGACACACTTCCTTCAACAAGGCCACACCTACTCCAGCAAGGGCTTACCTCTTCATAGTGCCACTTTCTGGTCTAAGCATTCAAATGCATAAATCTATGTGGGCCAAGCATATTCAAACCCCTATATTCCGTTCTCTGGCCCACATAGGCTTGTTCAAACATATGAGTCTATGGTAGTCATACATAGCTATAGCATAATGCAAAATACATTTAGTCTACTTCAAATGTCTCCACAGTCTATAGCTGTCTCAACAGTACTAAAAGTCTGAAGTTCAATGTTTCCTCCGAGATTCAGGTAATCTCTTAACTGTAATCCCCTATAAAATCAAAATCAAAAAGCAGATCCCATACATCAAATATCACAGAATATACATTACTATTCCAAAATATCATAGTGAGTAAATACTGGAACAAAGCAAGGCAGGAAACCAGCTAGGCAAACTTCAAACTCTGCACCTCAATGTATGATGTCAAAGCCCTCTTCAGATCGCCAGTTCCCTTCAGTTTTGTTGACTGCAACAACTTTCTTTCTCTTGGGCTAGTTCTACTTCCTGTTAGCAGCTTTCTTCAGCAGGTATCCCATGGCTTTGGTATCTCTAACATCTTGGAGTCTCCATGGCAACTTCAACTTCACAGTTTCTTATTTCCATGTCTGGGATCCACGAATGATTTTCTGGGATCCTCTAAAGGTCTAGGATCACTCCTCCAGCTCTGCCCTCTGTAGCATTCTAGGCTCTGCTTGGTTCCACTCTGCTGCTGCTGCTCTTCTTGGTGATCATCCCATGGCTCTGGCATTTCCAGAATGCCACTGGGGTCTTCTACTCAATTAGGCTTCACCAATAGCCCCTCATAGGCTCCCTTCAAATCGAGTTGTAGCACAAGGTACAAGCTTGGTTATCTCTGGAACACAGCTTTTTTTGTGCTCTCAAAAAACACTTCACAGAAGATGTTACCTAAGTGATACTGGTCTCTTCTTAACCATTGCTAATTTCTTAGCTCCAGCTAACCAGCATCAATTGTCTCAGTAGTTTCTTCTATCCTCAACTCTAAAGTCAGAGCCACGTGGCTGAAGCTTCCAAGTTCTGCTGATTGCTGGGGCTGGAATATGCCCCCCACCTTGTTTTATTACATTATCACAAGCTTTCTGTTTTCCAACTCCTTCACTGCATAAGCTTGGCTGTCTGTCCTGGAACTTGCTCTGTAGATTGACCTTGAACTCAGAGATCTGCATGGCTCTGTCTCTTGAATGCTGGGATTGAAGGAATGTATCACCATGCCTGGACCTAAGCTTTTCATTATAGATCTTAATCAAGTTGAAAACTGTAGTGGGTTGGTTTAATGCTGCTTGAATTCTAATGCTAATCTGGGGCCCCCAAAACTGATAGCTCCAGAGACAAGAGAGTCTGCACGTACATAGATGCTAAGTGACCCTGGCCCCAATTAATTGTGATTGGTAAACAGAGATGCTAACAGTCAATAGTTGGGCAGAAGAAACATAGATGTGGCTTAGGTTTCCTTGGCTTAGGATCATGAGGAAGAAGACGAATGTGCAGGGGAGGAGAAAGGAGAAGCTACCATGGGTTAGCTGAGTCATAAAAATGTGGCCATGTGGGCTGGCCAATTGGAGTTAAGCGTGGCCAAGGTGGAACACAGTAATAGTAAGCAATAACTTGAGGGTATCGATAGGAAAGTAAATTCTAATAGCCTGGAGGGTAGGCAGTAGCCCAACTATTGTGCTGTTTAAGGCATACTAAAAATATAAAGGTTGTGTGTGTCTTTCATTCGGGAACTCAACAGCCAAAGGTGGGGTAGAAACCCCTGGGCTGGGATTTTAAATATTTATTACATCAGAAAACCAAGAATAGCCAACACAATTCATCCATTGTCAATTTGACACATAATTATATCTCCTTTTGTCTGAATGAAACAATAACCAGGTCATAATAATGCTTAACATGATATAACTTGCCCTCAGCCAACTGCAAATGAATGAGTTTAGCAGGGTGGGACGGTGCCCTGAGGTCTTCCATTTAATATACTTGAACACAGGATTTAGCTTCATTTCATTTTCTGGTGTCCTTTTATTACTTGAACCACATTTCTAGTTTTTTTTTTCCTTTAAAAGCTTGCTGTGTTTAATCAAAGCACTCTTAGTAAGTGTGAACCACAGGACTAAACCACAGAGTCTAAACTTTGTTGATTTGAGATTTGTCAATGCAATTAATCTAATCAATGTCTTCACCTTAGCCTCAGGTGGACTCTTTGGATAAGGGCAAAACGTAGCCATATTCTTCACCGAAACATCACAAGAAAAGTCTCGAAGTCACGTACTAAAATTCTTCTCCTCTGAAATATCTAGAGCCAAGACCCATAGTTCAAATCACCATCACCACCAATGTGTTCCATATTCCTACTAGGATGCCCTATTAAGTCCTACTTAAAGCATTTTATTGCTTTCCCAACCTCAAATCCCCAAACAAAAGCATAGCCAGGCCTATCACAGCAATACCTGACTCCAGGTACCAACTTTTGTCATAGTTAGGGTTTCCATTGCTGTGAAGAGACACCATGACCAGGCCACTCTTATAAAGGACAATATTTAATTGTGGCTGGCTTATAGGTTCAGAGGTTCAAACTGTTAGCATCAAGGTGGGAAACATGGTATTGTCCAGGCAGGTATGGTATGGAGGAGCTGAGGGTTCTACATCTTATTTTGAAGGCAACCAGGAGAAGACTGTCTCTAGACAGCTAGAAGGAGGGTCTCAAAGCCCACCTCCACAGTGACATACTTCCTCCAACAAGGTCACACCTATTCCAATAAGACCATACCTCCTAATATTGCTACTTTCTGGGCCAAGTGTATTTAAACACATGGATCTATGGGGGTCAATTAAAACCACTACAAGAAATATACAAATTAACAATATTAGAAACCAAAAGGGGGACATAGCAGCAGACACAGATTACATCCATAGAATCATTAGGACATAAAAAAAAAAAAAAAAAAAAAACAAAAAAAAAACCCCAAATCCTGAACTACACAAAATTGCAAAAATCTAAAGCAACTGCATAAATTTCTCAATACATACAATATACAAAAGTTAAACAAAAATCAAGTAAGCAATTTAAACAAACCTATAACTCCTATGGAATTGGAAGCATTCATTAAAATTCTCCCAACCAAAAATAGCCCAGGGTCTGATAGTTTTAAAGACTCAAAGAATAGTTAATGCCAATCCCCTTCAAATTATTTAACAAAATAGAAAGAGAAAAAAATATTACCCAATTCCTTTTAAGAGGCCTCTGAAATTCAAACCCTATTAAAGGCTCAACAAAGAATAAACTATAGACCAATATTCCTCATGAACATAGATGTAAAAATTTTCAAGAAAATATTTACAGATGGAATTCAAGAATTCTGTAATAGTAGGCTTCATCTTAGAGATGCAGGGATATTTTAACATATATAAGTCAATAAATGTCATGTAGCATATAAACAATTGGAAGACAAAAAAATATGACCCCTTCTTTAGATGCAAAAAAGGGCCTTTGACAAAATCCAACACCCCTTTATGATAAAAGTCCTGGAGATATTGAAGATACAAAGAGCACACCTCAATATAATAAAGGCAGTTTACAAAATTGCGTAGCCAACATCAGTTTAAATGAACTTAAATGGAGAGAAACTCAAAGCACTTTTACTAAAATCAGGAAGAAGACAAGGTAGTTCACTTTCTCCATACCTATTCAATGTAGCATTGAAGTCTTAGCTAGAGCAGTAGGACAGCCAAAGAAGATCAAAAGGATATAAATTTGAATGAAGGAAATAAAAATTTCTTTATTTGCAAATGATATGATAGTATACATTAGTGGCCTAAAAAAGTTCCCACCAGGGAACTCCTTCCACTGATAAATACTTTCAGCAAAGTAACTAGTTACAAAATTAACTTCTGCAAATCAGTAGCCCTCCTATAATACAAATGATGGATATAATGAAAAAGAAAGCAGGGAACCAGCACCTTTCACAATAGCCTCTGATATCTTGGAGCCATAATAATCAACCATGTGGAATGCTTGTATGATAAAAATCTTTAAGACACTGAAGAAAGAAATTGAAGAAGCTATCAGAACATGGGAAGGTCTTTCACTCCCATGGTCATGGATTTGTAGGATTGACAGTAAAAATGGCCATCCTACCAAAAATGATTTAAAAATCCAATGCAATCCCCATCAAAAGTGCAGTACAACTCTTCATAGAACTTGAAAGAACAATATTCAGCTTTATCTGGGAATCCCTTTTAGAATGTCAAACAATCTTGAACAATAAAGGAACTTCCGGAGGTATCACCGTATCTGATTTCAAGTTGTAGCCCAGAGCTGTAGTAATAAAAACAGCACAATATTGGTACAGAAAATGGACACACTGATCAATGGAGTCAAATGTAAGACCCAGAAATAAATGCACACATGTATGGATACTTGATTTTTGATAAAGAATCCAGAAACACATACTAGAAAAAGACAACATCTTCAACAAATGGTGCTGGTCAAACTGGATGTATGCATGTAGATGAAAGCAAATAGATCCACACTTATCACCCTGCACACATCAACTCAATATGGATCAAGGACATTAACATATAACCAGATATGCTGAACTGAATACAAGAGAAAATATGGAATAGCTTTGATCTCACTGGTATAGGAAAAGACTTTTTGAACTAAACACCATTAGCACAGGAACTAAGGCCAACAATTAATAAGTGGGCCTTTATGAAACTGAAAAGCTTCTGTATGGCAGAGAACACCATTTTTTTCTGACAAAGTCACAGCTTACAGAATGTGAAAAGAGTTTTATCAACTACACATTTGACTGAAGACTAATAACCTGAATATTTAAAGAACTTAAGAAACTGGAGACACATTCTGGGGATCCAAAGAACCCATA
The DNA here is from genome assembly GCF_011762505.2 of Arvicanthis niloticus. Classification (NCBI taxonomy): domain Eukaryota; kingdom Metazoa; phylum Chordata; class Mammalia; order Rodentia; family Muridae; genus Arvicanthis; species Arvicanthis niloticus. Next base: position 54,615,223 of record NC_047673.1, read on the forward strand.
GCCAGTGCTAGCACTCTCCTGCCGCTGCGCGCCCCTCTTCCTGTCTGAGGCCTGGGCCTGACCTCTGCCAGGCCGGCTGGTGAGTGTACCCCGGATTCCGCCAGACACATTCTGGGGGATCCATAGACCCCATAGCCAGGGCTAGCACACCCCTGCCGCCGCGCGCCCCTCTTCCTGTCTGAGGCCTGAGCTGGACCTCTGCTAGGCCAGCTTGTGAGTGCACCCCGGATTCCACCAGACACATTCTGGGGGATCCATAGAACCCATAGCCAGCGCTAGCATTCCCCTGCCTCCGCGTGCCCCTCTTCTGGTCTGAGGCCTGTTGGTGAGTGCACCTCGGTTACTGCTGCCAGACACATTCTGGGGGCTCCACAGATCCCACAACCAGCTTTAGGTAGGAAAACCCACATACTACCCTGAACTCATAGTTGGGTGCCCTGAGTGCTCAGAATCCAGCAGATTACCCCCCCCCACCCCTGCCGGCCAGCACCCCCCTTCGGCCCATCTCCCGGGTCTGAGGCCTAGACTAGACCTCTGCCAGGTCTGCAGTTGTGTGGACCTCGGATTCTGCCTGAGACATACTGGAAGGTCCACTCAACCCAGAGCCACAGAGGAACAACTGAACTCAGAGTGTCAAACAACATATCCTGAGATATCCAAGAGGAGACACTGCACCCAGAACAGCAGACAAATAGCTGGACTGCTACCTTGGAGGCACCATATCCTGAGGCATCCTAGAGATACCACCATAATCAGTGCAGCTGGAAAAAATCATAGAGACATCTGGACCCCTACAAGACCAAACACAAGCGAGACAACTGGAAAGGCAGGCTACAATCAGAGACAGAAGCACAGGTAGCACTAGATTTAACCAGATTGCAAAAGGCAGGTGAAAGAACGTAAGCAACAGAAACCAAAGTTACTTGGCATCATCAGAACCCAGTTCCCCCATCATAGCAAGCCCTGAACACCCCATCACACCAGAAAAGCAGGATTCAGAATTAAAATCACTTCTCATGATGATGATAGAGGACTTTAAGAAAGACATAAATAACACTCTCAAAGAACAGATAGAAACCCTTAAAGAGGAAACACAAAAATCCCTTAAGGAATTGCAAGAAAATGCAACCAAACGGGAGAAGGAATTAAACAAAACCATGCAGGAGCTAAAAATGGAAGTAGAAACAATAAAGAAATCACAAAGGGAGAATACCCTGGAGATAGAAAACTTAAAAAAGCGATCAGGAGTCATAGACACAAGTATTACCAACAGAATACAGGAGATGGAAGAGAGAATCTCATGTGCAGAAGATACCATGGAAAACATTGACACAACTGTCAAAGAAAATGCAAAATACAAAAAGCTACTAACCCAAAATATACAAGAAATCCAAGACACAATGAGAAGGCCAAACCTAAGGATAATAGGAATAGGTGAGGGGGAAGACTCCCAACTTAAAGGACCAGTAAATATCCTCAACAAAATTATAGAGGAAAACTTCCCTAACCTAAAGAAAAAGATGTCCATAAATATACAAGAAGCCTACAGAACTCCAAATAGTTTAGACCAGAAAAGAAATACTTCCCGCCACATAATAGTCAAAACATCAAATGTACAAAACAAAGAAAAAATACTAAAAGCAGTAAGGGAAAAAGGCAAAGTAACATATAAAGGCAGACCTATAAGAATTACACCAGACTTCTCACCAGAGACCATAAAAGCCAGAAGATCCTGGACTGATATCATACAGACCCTAAAAGAACATAAATGTCAGCCCAGACTACTATACCCAGCAAAACTGTCAATCATTATTGATGGAGAAACCAAAATATTCCATGACAAATCCAAATTTACACAGTATCTCAACACAAACCCAGCACTTCAAAGGATAATTGGTGGAAAACTCCATCACAAGGAGGGAAACTACAACCTAGAAAAAGCAGAAAAGTAATCTTCTAAAAACCATAAAAGAAGGTAGCTACACAAACATATCTCCACTGCCAATAACAAAAAGAACAGGAAACAACACTCATTTTTCCTTAATATCTCTTAATATCAATGGACTCAATTCTCCAGTAAAAAGACATAGACTATCAGACTGAATACGTAAACAGGACCCAACATTTTGCTGCATTCAGGAAACGCACCTCTGTGGAAAGGACAGACACTACACTCAGAGTAAAAGGTTGGAAAACAATCTTCCAAGCAAATGGTCCCAAGAAACAAGCTGGAGTAGCGATTCGAATATCAAATAAAATCAGCTTTCAACCAGAAGTAATCAAAAAAGATAAAGAAGGACACTTCATATTCATGAAAGGAAAAATGTACCAAGAGGAACTTGCAATTCTCAACATCTATGCCCCAAATGTAAGGGCACCCACATATATAAAAGACACTTTACTAAAGCTTGAAGCATACATTGCACCCTACACAATAATAGTGGGAGATTTCAACACCCCACTCTCAGCTATGGACAGATCATGGAAACAGAAACTAAATCGAGACACAATGAAACTAACAGAAGTTATGAACCAATTGGACCTAACTGACATCTATAGAACATTTCATCCTAAAAAAAAAGAATATACCTTCTTCTCAGCACCTCATGGTACCTTCTCCAAAACAGACCATATAATTGGTCACAAAACAGGCCTCAACAGGTACAAAAAGATTGAAATAATTCCTAGTACCTTATCAGACCACCATGGGTTAAGACTTGTCTTTGACATAGACAAAAACAACAGAAATCCCACATACACTTGGCAACTGAACAATGCTCTACTCAATGATGATTGGTCAAGGAAGAAATTAAGAAAGAAATTAAAGACTTTTTAGATCTAAATGAAAATGAGGACACATCATACCAAAACATGTGGGACTCATTGAAAGCAGTACTAAGAGGAAAAATCATAGCTCTAAGTGCTCACAAAAAGAAAGTGGAAAGAGCATACATTAACAACTTGACAGCAAACCTGAAAGCATTAGAACAAAAAGAAGCTAGTATACCCAAGAGGAGTAGACGGCAGGAAATAATCAAACACAGGGCTGAAATCAACCAAGTCGAAACAAAAAGAACTATATAAAATATCAACAAAACCAGGAGCTGGTTCTTTGAGAAAATCAACAAGATAGACAAACCCTTAGCCAGACTAACCAAAGGGCGCAGAGACAGCATTCAAATTAATAAAATCAGAACTGAAAAGGGAGACATAACAACAGAAACAGAGGAAATTAAAAAAAAAATTATCAGATCCTACTACAAAGGCCTATACTCAACAAAATTGGAAAATCTGGAGGAAATGGACAATTTTCTAGATAGATACCAGGTACCAAAGTTAAACGAGGAGCAGATAAACCACCCAAACAGTCCCATAATGCCTAAAGAAATAGACACAGTCATTAAAAATCTTCCCACCAAAAAATGTCTGGGGCCAGATGGATTCAGTGCAGAATTCTTTCAGACCTTCAAGGAAGACCTAATACCAATCCTCTTCAAGTTATTCCATAGAATAGAAACAGAAGGAACACTACCCAATTCATTCTATGAAGCTACCATTACACTCATACCTAAACCACAGAAAGACCCAACAAAGAAAGAGAACTACAGACCAATCTCTCTTATGAATATTGATGCAAAAATACTCAATAAAATTCTCGCAAACCGAATCCAACAACACATCAAAACAATTACCATCAAGATCAAGTAGGCTTTATCCCAGGAATGCAGGGATGGTTCAATATTCGGAAATCCATCAATGTAATCCACTACATAAATAAACTCAAAGAGAAAAACCACATGGTCATCTCACTGGATGCTGAGAAAGCATTTGACAAAATTCAACATCCCTTCATGTTAAAAGTCTTGGAAAGATCAGGAATTCAAGGCCCATATCTAAACATAGTAAAAGCAATATACAGCAAGCCAGTAGCCAACATCAAACTAAATGGAGAGAAACTTGAAGCAATCCCACTAAGATCAGGGACTAGACAAGGCTGCCCACTCTCACCTTACCTATTCAAGATTGTACTGGAAGTCTTAGCCAGAGCAATTAGACAACAAAAGGAAGTCAAAGGGATACAGATAGGAAAGGAAGAAGTCAAAATTTCACTATTTGCAGATGATATGATAGTATGCTTAAGTGAACCTAAAACTTCCACCAGAGAACTCCTAAACCTGATAAACAACTTTAGCAATGTGGCTGGATATAAAATCAACTCAAACAAATCAGTAGCCTTCCTCTATTCAAAGGATAAACAGGGAGAGAAAGAAATTAGGGAAATGACACCCTTCACAATAGCCACAAATAAAATAAATTATCTTGGAGTGAATCTAACAAAGCAAGTGAAAGATCTGTATGACAAGAACTTCAAGTCTCTGAAGAAAGAAATTGAAGAAGATCTCAGAAGATGGAAAGATCTCCCATGCTCCTGGATTGGCAGGATTAACTTAGTAAAAATGGCTATCCTGCCAAAAGCAATCTACAAATTCAATGCAATACTCATCAAAATTCCAAATCAATTCTTCATAGAGATAGAAAGAGCAATTTACAAATTCATTTGGAATAACAAAAAACATAGGATAGCAAGAACTATTCTCAACAATAAAAGAACCTCTGGGGGAATCACCATTCCAGACCTCAAACTGTACTACAGAGCAGTAGTGATAAAAACTGCATGGTATTGGTACAGAGACAGACAGGATGATCAATGGAATAGAATTGAAGACCCAGAAATGAACCCACACACCTATGGTCACTTGATCTTTGACAAGGGAGCTAAATCCATCCAGTGGAAAAAGGACAGCATTTTCAACAAGTGGTGCTGGCTCAACTGGAGGTCAACATGTAGAAGAATGCAAATTAATCCATTCTTATCCCCCTGTACAAAGCTCAACTCCAAGTGGATAAAGGACCTTCACATAAAGCCAGATACACTGAAACTATTAGAAGAGAAGTTGGGGAAGACCCTCGAATACCTAGGCACAGGGGAAAAGTTCCTGAACAGAACACCAATGGCTTATGCTCTAAGATCAAGAATCGACAAATGGGACCTCATCAAATTGCAAAGCTTCTGTAGGGCAAAGGACACTGTCAACATGACAAAACGGCAACCAACAGATTGGGAAAAGATCATTACCAATCCTACATCCGATAGGGGGCTAATATCGAATATTTACAAAGAACTCAAGAAATTAGACACCAAACAACAAAATAACCCCATTAAAAAATGGGGTACAGAGCTAAACAAAGAATTCTCAACTGAGGAAACTCGAATGGCCGAGAAGCACCTTAAGAAATGTTCAACATCCTTAGTCATCAGGGAAATGCAAATCAAAACAACACTGAGATACCACCTCACACCAGTCAGAATGGCTAAGATCAAAAACTCAGGTGATAGTAGATGCTGGTGAGGATGTGAAGAAAGAGGAGCACTCCTGCATTGTTGGTGGGGTTGCAAGCTGGTACAACCACTTTGGAAGTCAGTCTGGCGGTTCCTCAGAAAATTGGATATAGCACTACCTGAGGACCCATCTATACCACTCCTGGGCATATACCCAGAAAATGCCCCAACAAATAACAAAGACATATGCTCCACTATGTTCATAGCAGCCTTATTTATAATAGCCAGAAGCTGGAAAGAACCCAGATGCCCTTCAACAGAGGAATGGATACAAAAAATGTGGTACATTTACACAATGGAATATTACTCAGCTATTAAAAATAATGAATTTGAGAAATTCTTAGGTAAATGGATGGAACTAGAAAATATCATCCTGAGTGAGGTAACCCAATCACAAAAGAACACACATGGTATTTACTCACTGATAAGCGGAGATTAGCCCAAAAATCTGAAACAACAAAGATTCAACTACCAGACGACATGAAGCTCATGAAGAAGAAAGAACAAGTAAGGATGCCTAGGTCTTTCTTAGAAGGAGTAACTAAATACCCAAGGGAGCAAATATGGAGACAGTGTGGGACAGAAGCTGAAGGGGGGGTTGTAGGGAGACCATTCCATCTGGGTATTCATTCCATGGGCAGTCACCAAAAATAGACGCTGATAGGGATGTCAGGATGGGAAAGCTGACAGCAGCCAGATAAGGCTATCTCCTTAGAGGTCCCCCAGAGTCAGACATACCCAGAGACAGATACCCACAGCTATCCATTAATCTGATCAAAGGTTCCCAATGGAGGAGTTAGAGAGTAAATAGAAGGAACCTTAAGGGCTGTTGGCCCCGTGAGGAGAGTAACAATACCAACCAGCCAGAGCTCTCCAGGGTCTAAACCACCAGCCTAGGAGCACATATGGAGAGACACATGACTCCAGCTGTATATGTAGGGGAGGATGGCCTTGTCAGGCATAGGTGGGAGACAAGATCATTGGTACCCTGAAGGCTGAGCACGGGGGGGGGGGAATCTGAAGGGGGGGAGGGGGGCTGGGAGTAGGTGGGTAAACACCTTCACAGAGGCAGGAGGAGGGGGGATGGGATAAGGGGTTCCTGGGTGGTGGGGGAAATATGGTAAGGGGATAAAATTTGAAATGTAAATATTATATCCAATAAAAGAGGGGAAAAAATAGAAAAGTGGTTAGAACCAACATTCTTAATAAAATGTCAGCCCTCTTTAAAAAAAAAAAAAAACTATCTTGATACTAAAAGTTGCTTTGAGAATTGTATATTGCAGAATGATCAGCCTTGGTGTATCTACTCAACAAGCAAGCTGGGCAGACCTGCTCAAACCTCTGAGGTCTGGGAATTCCATCTGGAGGCAGCGAAGACACAGCATCAGAGGATTGTCAACTTGCTCCCCCCCCACTCCTCTTCTAATATCTCAACGCCCATAATCAGCTTGAAGAAGCTAATGATGAGTCAGCGCCCCTATTCCCTGGGCTTGGGGACTAAGGTGGTAAATGTTGGGCTGTCTTTCTAAGGAAAAGTAGTGGTTTTGAGGGAATAGAGAGGATTAGCTAGGGTTTATTGCATAGCCATAACCTATTAGTAGAAATCTGTATAATTAATATCAAGATGAAGATATAAATTCTTAAATGGCACCAATTTACTTTGTTTACAAACTTTAAGATTTTCATTGGCATGAGCTTCTTAGTGATATAAGAGTGAGATGAATATTGTTACTCCCATAGGCATTGTACCAGTATAACACATTTAGGAATACAAAGCTTAGACCCAGTCCTTCTTTAACTTTTTTAACTGATTTGAGATGGTCAGCCTGTGAGTTAAGGGACTATAGCAAATTCATGACTTGGAGTTTATTATAAGGGTGCACTCTATGTTTTATTTAGAAATAGCTGAGTGGAGTTAACAGGCAACAGTCCAGATTACCTTACATGGATAGCTGGTTTTCAAAACATCAGAAATCCTTAGAATTGACATGACAAACATTTCAGTACTAATGTTCATTTTCATTAGAGACCTGCCTGCTCCGGACAGCTTCCTATATTGAATTCTAAGAAGAAATTGAGCATCCTTGGAGTTACTCCAGTTGTGGTGAGACAGCCACTAGGCAAGAATTGCCACTTTCCTTCTACAGACAAATTACTGTCCAGAAAAGGACACACCTGCAGTATAGTCGACTGATTATATCTGCCTACACAGAGTAATCAGCCCTTAATAATTCTGCAGCACTAAGGTCTGTCAGATGATCCTGGGCCAGAAGGCAGAAGAACAGATGCTCCAACGTTTTGAAGTAGAGCGAGTGTCCAGGTGTTCAGAGGTCTCTATAAATTGGCTAAGTTTTAGAAACTATGATTTGTGCTTCCCACAATTATAGTTAACTCAGTCATTCTGGATTTCTGATGGGGTTGAAAACATATAGCTATTGACCTTAAGAGAAAAGACTTGAGTGGATGGTCGTCAGCTGACATTCATCCTAAAGCCAGGTTTAGAACTACATGTTTTAGTTAGAATAGATGACAGAGGAGCTGGTTAGTCAACAAAAGGATGGACTGGGTATTAGGACTATCCTGTACCTCACTGGTACAAATTGGCATAATTATGTTCTAATTGTATTTTGAGAGAAAAGTTTCATTTTAACAGGAAAGGTGATGTGTAGGAGGAGCTAAGGTAGGAGGAGTACTGAGAGGAAGAAAAGGAGTAAGAAGAGGAGAAGAAGAAAGAGAGGAGAAGCTAGGTGAAGAAAGAGAGAAAGAGGGGGGAGACAGGGAGGCAGAGGTTCAAGTATCTCCACCAGTCAAAGATAGTTGTTATATCTAGGTTGGTCAATGGGTTACATCTCTGATTGAACAATTCCAAACTTATAAAGCCTATGATTAACATTATTTTTAAAAAATGTATAAATGCAAAAAGGAAAAGGGGGCTTGGGATAGGGGTTTCCTAAGGGGGATGGGGGGGGAATGGGGAAAGGGGATGCCATCTGAAGTGTAAATAAAATATCTAAAAAAAAAAAAAGAAACTGTATGCATATCAGGAAAACAAATAAACCAATTAAAATGGAATGGAGATATAAAAAGAGAATTCTCAAAAGAGAAAGCCCAGATGGCTGAGAAATAGTTAAATAAATGTTCAACATCCTTAGCTAACAGAGAAATGCATATTACAACTACTTTGAGATTTCATTTTACATCCATCCGAATGGCTAAGATCAATAAACAAGTGATAACAAGCAATAAACAATTGAGCACGCTGGTGAGCATGCAGAGTAAGAGGAACACTAGTCTATCACTGGTGGGAGTGCAAACTTGTTCAGCCATTATGGAAATCAGTGTGATTGTTTTTCAGAAAGATGGGAATTGATTTACCTCAAGATCCAGTTATACCACTCTTGGATGTATACTCAAAGGACATGTTATCCTATCACGGAGATAGGACAGAGATAGGACTTACTCAACAATGCTCATGTCTGCTCTATTCATAATAGCCAGAAATTGGAAACAATGTAGATGTCCCTCAACAGAAGAACAGATAAAGTAGTTGTGGTCCTTTTACAAAATGGAGTATTACTCAGCACGTTAAAAAAGTGAAATCATGAAATTTACAGGTACATGGATAGAACTAGAAAAAAATAAACTTAAATGAGATTTCTCTGACCCAGAAGGAGAAATATGATATGTATTCACTTATATGTGGAGATCAACTGTTAAGTCAATGATAACCAAGCCACAATTCACAGAACTACTAGGGTCAGGCACAGAATAAGTGACTAGGAGGTCAGGTCCATCTTCCTAGGAAAGAGAAATAGAATAAATATTTTTTATAGATAGTTATAAGATATATATAACTATATATCTTATAGATAGTTATATATATCTTATAACTATCTATAAGAAGTATACATATATAAGATCACACACACACACACACACACACACACACACACACACACACACACATATATATATATGCATGCTGGTGAGCATGCAGAGTAAGGGGAACACTAGTCCATTGCTGGTGGGAGTGCAAACTTGTTCAATACACACACACACACACACACACACTCCACATGCAGACCAGTGTGAGACATCACTTTTTTATTGATCTTAGCCATTCGGATGGATGTAAAATGAAATCTCGAAGTAGTTGTAATATGCATTTCTTTGTTAGCTAAGGGTGTTGAACATTTATTTAACTATTTCTCAGCCATTTGGGCTTTCTCTTTTGAGAATTCTCTTTTTATATCTCCATCCCATTTTAATTGGTTTGTTTTCCAGATATACATGCAGTTTTTTATGTTCTTTAAATATTCAAGTTATTATATATAATAAACATTATATATTATAAATGTTATATATATGTTTATGTACATATGTATGTAAATATGTACATGTGTATGTATAATAAACATGATCAAAATGAAATCACCAAATATTGAAGATAGCCCCAACTCACCATCTCTTATCACCAAATGAAACATCATGAAATGTATTGGGGTTGAGTTATATTTAATTGAGTTACTGGCCAAAGGGATCCCATGGGACTAACCAAGCAACCCATGCTGTTGCCAAGAACACAGGTTGATTTCCATAAGCTGATAGTAAGACCCCATTGCTTAAGACAACAGCTATGCAATTCATTGAGCATGGAGAAGTTGAGCTAGTCCCTATACAGAGCCTTCACCCCTACATGCTAGTGGCTTTGGTACAGGGAAGTACACTGCATTTTATCAAAGGAGATATGTGAACACTAACTCAATCACAAACTCTTTGATCTACAATGGTGTCCTGCCTGCAAGATATCCTAAGGCAATGGTGGCACAAAGGCTGTAGGAGTAACCAACCAATATCTGATTTGACATAAGGACCATTCAACAAAAAGGAATCCATAGGCAACACTTCTTGGATGACCAAGAACCTGAGACTAGATAGCCAAGGGATGTAGGGTAAAACCTGATACTTCTGTTCTACAACAAAACCAAAACATAACAACATAACATAACATAATGTAACATAACGTAACAATACCATGACTCTTAGTGTCATTCTGCTATATTCATAGATTAGTGTCTTGCTCAGCCATTTTCAGAGAAGATTCCTCTTGTAGCTCATGAAAACAGAGACCTAAAGCCAGGCATTACACTGAGAGTTAGACCATGGAACATTCGACCCTAAGCACTCAATGAATCTGAGGAAGAGGAGGCAGAAAGAGTCTAAGATCTAGAGGGAATGGAGGGCATTAGAAAAAAGAGAGCCATCTTAATCAACAAAATGAGGCACATATGAATTCACAGAAACAGAGGCAGCATATACAGGGCCTGTGTGGCTTTGCACCAGATGGAATCCTAGAACTGAAAACAGAAGTGGACCCACACCCCATCCCTAAGCCAGAAGCAATCTTCAATTGATTATCACTTACAAATGAAAATTAACTTTTCTTCAAGGGGGTCTCACTTCAAGGAAAACAATCTACTTTTTTTTTTTTTTTTTCCGAGACAGGGTTTCTCTGTGTAGCCCTGGCTATCCTGAACAATCTACTTCTAAGGGTAAGCTATATTCCCACCAGTAGATGAACAACAGAACACAAACTCAATGGCATCTTTGGGAGTTTCTTGTCTTATAATGTCATATCTGGGATGTCTGTCTGTCTTTCTACTAATGTATAATGTATTTTCTTATATATATATGTATTTCTAATATACATATATAATGTAATTTTCTAACAATCTATATGATATATTTTTCTTCTCTTTTTTAACCCTATAAGGGTCCTTTTGGTGTACATAATGGTTTCCAATTTAGTGTTTTTACAGTACTTGTGAAAGTGTGAACAGGTGGGTCTTTGTTTCTTCATTCACTTGGACTCTTTTCCCTCTGTTTTATCCTATTTTGATGTGTTAGTCTTAGTTGTGTCTTATTATACATATATACATGTAAACACATATACAAATATACATATATAAACATATATGTATATGCACATTTACATACATATATACATTTGTTTATGTATACATAGACATGTATATATACACATATACAAATGTGTTTATATATACATTTTTCTAAATATTGAGAATTAAAATGTAAGGTGGAAAATTTTAAAAACTCATATATGCACACATATGCATACACAATTATATATGTTTATATGCACACATATATTTTCTCCTAAATTTTGAGAATTGAAATGTAAATAGGAATAATTTTTAAAAATCTAATTTTTCACTTTAAAATATCAGCTCAAGGAAAGCAGCAGGTGTGTTTGGGATTTCCAAGTCATGGGAAGTCATATTCCCAATGTCTATTATTACTTATCATTAATTCATGTTTTCACAGAGGTGCAAAGTTCTCTTCAGACTGACCAAGTGCAATATGCTGTTAATACCTTTTCCCTTCTTTCATGGCCTGATTCTTTTCTGAGATGAGAAGGAAAATAACCGTTCCTTGAAAAAGAAGAATGTTTTTATTTATCTAACATGGAGAGTTTGAAATATGTATCTGAAGCATTAAAATATTATGTGCTTGGCCAACCAAGAGTGACAACTGTGGTTTCACAGACAATCTGTAAGGAAAACATTCTCCCTGAGGTTTATGTAAAGCACACCCAGTGTAGTCAATATGACCACAGTTCAATACAATATTTCTTTTATGCAATCAAATGAATAGCACATTTGTCCAGTGGGTGCTAATGTAACTATTGTAAGGTTATTAGCAAAGCAGAGTTCTGTGTGGAGAAAATACTTTTATATCCATGCTATAATGGAATGTAGAATTTCCATAATGGCTTTCTCTGTCGGGAAAAGGTGGCCGTTAATTGAGTTGATTTCCCATCAGAGAGCTGTGATTGTCATTGTTTTCAAACAGTGATGATTTTTATATGAATACAAAATATTAATCTATGACACCTAACAGCACTTTCAGAAACAAGCGGGGTGCTAATTCAAGTTCCTTTGTAATTTCCTAGATCTTTATATTTTCTCTTCAGCCATTCTGAGTCATCTCTGAGGGGATAGGTGGCAGCCTTTATGGAGACAGGTGTCAAGAGTGTGGTCTCGTAAATGAGATATTTGTGTCTGTAGACAGTGGAGATGAAGACAATTAAGTGCTATCTTTACTTTTCAGCTCCCATAATCCCTCATGCAACTCTATCATCTTATATCAAATACATATAAGTTGCTAAAGTTTATTCTTTTACAAGCTTGGTCTTTGTTGATACACTTCTCACTGTATGATGTTCCTACTTCCTCTAACATCTCTTGGCTCCTGTTTTCTAAGCATCATTTAATTCTGTTTTTGGCAAAGGATTTGTTCATGCATCTTATAATGACTTATAAAGATTTTGCTCATTTCCTACTATGTATGCAGCCTTTTTCTTTGCTATCATTTCCTTGTTATCCTTGTTATCCCCAACTGAGAAGATACAGGGATGATAGGAATGGCATCCCAGCAGACCAAAGAAGAAACAGGCATCAGTAGAGCCAGCCTAAAGGTTAGCATTAATATGCTCTTCTGAGGGATCCCACAGAAACCTCGGCTTGTGAAAAATCCATTGATCCTGTAAGTTTAGGGCCAAACATCAGAAAACTGGCTCTATCTTGCTTTCTCAGCTCAAAAAGCTTTTGTACTTATTGATATTGCTCTAAAATTTAAGGAAGAACAATTTTCCTTTTCTAATTAGGAAATAACATGAAAGGATCATTGGAAAGAATGACTTTGCAATCTCTCTCTCTCTCTCTCTCTCTCTCTCTCTCTCACACACACACACACACACACACACACACACACACACACACACACACACACTTTAGGCTACTCAAATCTGTCATGAAATTAGAGACCATCAGTGCTGAGTAGTGGTTTCAGAAGTGAGAAAATCAGGGAAGGCAATCATACCTGTGAGTGAGTAAAATATTTAAGAATGGCTGTGTGTGTGGGTGGGAGTGGGTGGGGGAGGAATGGAGGGTTGGTGTGGGGACACAGAACAACTGAATGGACTCTCATCCTCTCCACTTCCATTGGTATCTCTAATAAAATAAGAGAAGAGAGGCAAATATAAAACCCAGGAGAACTCATGTTTGCCTGAATGGATGTTTATATAAGAAGTATATGCAGTTCCTGTAGAGAACTGAAGTCTCATCTCCTGGAAGAGGAGTTCCAAACAGTTGTTAGCCACCATGTAGGTTCTGGGAACTGAATGTGTGCCCTCTTAAAGAGCAGCCAATGCCATTAACAAAACAATTATTTCTCCATCTCCAAGTGTATTGCGAGAGTGGGGGGGCTGGGCAGGGTGCAAGAGTGCATGTTTAAGTTGGAGGACAACTTACAGACAGAAGTGTTTCTTTCCATCTCTCATGTGAGTTCTCAAGATGAAGTTCAGATCATCAAGCTTGGTATCAATGGTAACTCATCTTACCTATCCTATGAAGTTCATTGATAATATTTTATTTTTTGCTACAAGAAAATTATGCATTCACGTTAAATATTTTTCTGTCTGAATTACGTGGCAGATATTGCTTTTATTTGGTAATAAGTATTTTTAGGGGAAGGTTAAAAAACCCTGAAGATATAGGTTATTTAATAATAATCCTACAGCTTTTGCCACATGCAATCAGATAGGAAAGTGACTAGAATTAACTATGAATGTCTTCTGATGGTCTCAGTTGCTACCATTAGGGTAATTATTTATTCTTTTCAATATTGGATTGGTATGCTTATTTTAAAACTAACATCTGATAGATAAGTGAACTTTGAAAGTTGTTCTTTATCATAGGGGGGATGTTTTTGGTTTTTATATTGAAGAACATAGCTGCAGGTTGGGAGCATAGCAGTATCTTTCCTCAGCCCTTCTAGCTCGATCTGTTGATGTAGAACATTTTTTCAAAGCTACTTCTTTTTCCACTGTATGTTTTCAGGAAGGGAAGGGGCATGCTCTATGTTGTGGGCATTTCCCGGTGAATGGCGCATCTCTTTTCTGGGGCCTTCAGGGTCCCATAAAAGTCATTAGTCTTATAGTTTGTCACTGAGCTGGGGCAAAAAAAAATGTGATGACAGCCACGCATATTTTCTCATAAAAGCCTATGAAAACAGAAATGTTATTTACCAAAAACCCAATAAACCTTTCCATGGACTTTCTTGGAACAAGAGTCCTTTCACTTTACTGGCAATGTGAATTTGGATTACTGAAGGGCTGGAGATACATTATTTTTGAAATAGGTGATTATACAAAGAGAATGTTATGCATGACACATGCTTGTAATTTCAGGCCTCAGGTAACTGAGATAGGAGACTTGCAGATATATGGCCAGCTTGGCCTACCAAAAGATCCTGTCCAATAAAACACATTGTCCATTGAAACCATTTGACCAACCAACCAACCAACCAATCAACCAACCAGTCAGCCAACCTACCCACCCACTCACCAAATAAAGTAGATATTCAAAAATGAAAACAGAAAGAGAAAAGAAATCTCATAACTGCCTCACTATCATTAAGAACAAGACATCATCCCTTCTATTACCTAAAATCTAATTTTGTTAGTTCTGATTTTAAAGAACAATTTCTTTTATTTTACAATTTAATTACAAAAATTTTGTTTTTTTTAAAATTTGGTGTTGCATATTTTTATTTCTTGTATTACATAGCTATTAATGCTCGTATTGGGATCCTCAGACAATTGGGAAATGTTAACAATGTGTTACTTTGGCATAAATAAGTAACACAGACACAGAGATATGTGCATCTGGATTCATGTACTTACGAAATGTGTTCTGCAAGTTTCTGTGGGTATAGCTCAGTGCTGGAGTACTCTCTTGGTGTGCATGAAACTGGATTCCATACCCAATATCATTCCCAAATACACATATGCACACACCATTTCCCCCTAAAGCCCTCCTCTCAAACACATTCTTCTATTAACTAAGCAGTCTATTTGACAGCTCTGGAGTGCAAAGATGAAGAGCACTTTGTTGATGTCAGTTATTGTTTGTACCTGTGGTTGCAGGACATTTGCATCTGAGCAGCTTCTTCTCTGTGTCATGTCTTTTCAGTCCAGTTTCAGTATATACTCTTGTCTCTTGGAGCTGGCTACTGAGACTTCTCTATGAAGTTTTGTTTTTAAATACATGAAATTTCAAAGGCCTCATTATCCATATGTTGAAGGTATTCAGTATACTTTTCATGTAGTCACCAAGGAATAGCTCAAAAATATACTCATAGTGTTCTCTTCCATCTGTTTTAAGAACTAGTAATACATATCAATTAAAAATGCTAATAGGATGCACTGTAGCATTTCACATGTGCATATATTATGGATATCACCCACATAGCTGCCCTAGAGTAAGGAAAGTATAGGGTAAAGGCTGATAGAAAATATATAAATAATACGTAATGTTGTATAGCGTGGCGATGAGAAGTGTCATGGACACGGGTGGTAGGAAGTGGAGTTTAGAGAAAAGAAAGCAGTATTAAATACGACAATCAAAGGTGTGCTTATTTAGTGAACATTGGAACGGAGATTCAAAGGGCCTTTGCTCGAGGACTACATGCACTTTGTAACCACCCTGTCTTTCCTCTTCCACCGCACATCCAGCCCTCCAGACAATCCTTTCCACATTCCTCAATCTGAATATATCTAATTGCCTGTACGAGGAGGGAGCCCTCCTCTTATTCAAAGCTCTCTCTTCCCACACTATCCCCTCTTGCCCACTGCAACAATGAGGTTCAAGTGGTTCTTGAAACTGAAAAAATCTGGGGCTGTTATCAATAGTTTCCTAGCAACAATTCTTTAAAAAAAATAAATATTGATTCATTCATTTATTTTTGGGACAGGCTCTCACATAATCTTGAATTTATTATGTAGCTAAGGTTGCTCTTGAACTGACCCTCCTGTTTCCAGTCCCCAAGTGCTGGGATTACAGATGTGTCACCATGCCTGGCTTTAGTTTTCTGATTAACATTAAAAAAAATCCCAAATAATTTAAAAGACATACGAGGATATACAGTAAAATTAAGTCTTCACGTCTCTTCCTAGGCTATCTCCAGGAGAAAACTAATTACCAACTCTTTCACCTGTTTGTAAAATTATTCTTTGCATTAGAAGGTGTATATACATCTACCAGTTATTTATTTTTAACACACAAAGCCCATTTCTTTTGGCATGCTTTCTATACTTAGGTGTATGTTGAATTTTAATTGCACAAATGGACTTTGAAAAAGACATAGTCAGTTGTTCATTTCTGTTGTGCCACTGACAGATATTTGGACTGATTTCCATTTCTTTCTTTCTTTTTCAATACGGTATTTCTTTTTTATTGAAAATTATATTTTTCATACTGTCTTAGTCAGTGTTCTATTGCTGTGAAGAGACTCCATGACCATGGCAGCTCTTATAATAATAAAAATAAATCATTTAATTGAGGTCTGTTTACATTTAATTGAGGCCTTCTTACATTCAAAGTTTTAGTCCCTTATCATCATGGTGGGAACCATGGTGGCATGCAGGCAGATATGCATGCTGCTGGAGAGGTAGCTGATCAGTGGGCAGTAGAAAAAGAAAGAGAGAGAAAGGGAGGGAGGGAGGGAGGGAGGGAGACAGAGAGAGAGAGAGAGAGAGAGAGAGAGAGAGAGAGAGAGAGAGAGAGAGAGAGAGAGAGAGAGATAGATATTGGGCCTGGGTTTAGCATTTGAAACTTCAAAGCCTACCCCTAGTGATACATCTACTAACAAAGCCCACATTTCCTGTCAAGTACCACCACTCTCTACTGACCAAGCATTCAAATACATGAGCCTATGGGGGCCATTCCTATTCAAACCATCACATACTTAACATATTGTGATCATGGCTTTCCTCCCTAATCTTTTCCCAGATCCTTTATACCTCCCCACCCATCCAACTCCATGCCTTTTTTTCTTTTTGAAAACCAAACTGGCAAATAAAAACAAACTAGAATAAAATAAACAGAAAAAAGCACGAGAAAGACATAGACATCTACACACACATACCCACCCACCCACCCACACATACACATGCACACATGCACACATGCCTTAATCACCCTCCCCAATCAGAAACCATAATATATAAGCAAAATGACCACTCAAAGCATTATGAAACAAACAAACAAAAAACCTCCAAAAATAACATTGAATTTGTTTTGTGTTGACCATTGATTGCTGGACATGGGGCCCACTCTTATGTATGTTTTGTATACCTAAGAGATTTCATTGGAGAAAACTTATTTTTCCTTTGCAAGTAGTTAACAAATTGGAGACTGATTCTGGGTTAGGGATAGGTGCTTGTCTCTACTTCTTCCTCTCAGTGCTGGGACCTTATCTGGCTCAAACCTATGTAGGACCTGTGCAGGCTGCCACAATCTCTGTGAGTTCATATGTGTGTCTTCCCTTTTATGTCTGGAAGGCACTGTTTTCTTTGGTGTCCTCTATCCTCAGCAACTCTTACAATCTTCCCACCTCCTCTTCTGTATAGTTCTTTGAGTTCTGAGGAGGTTTTCAGGAAACATCCTTTTTATGACAGAGTGATCCAAGTTCTCTCACTCTCCACACATTGTCTAGTTCTGGAATCTTGTATTAGTTTCCATCTAATTAGCTTCACTGATGGTGGATGAGTGAAACGTTGGTCTATAGTTATAGCAGAATGTCATTAGGAATGATTTTATTGCTCCATTCCTTTAGTAGAAAAATAGTGTTTGGCTTTCCCCCTGGGTCTACGGCTTATGTAGTCTCAGGGTTTTGGTCACCTAAGTGATGTCAGGTATGAGTTCCAGCTCATGGATAGGGCTTCAAATCTAATCAGATTGTAGTTGGTCACTCCTACAACTTTTGTCCCACTATTGCACCAGTGTGACATGCAGGCAAATGACCACTGGATATTGAACAGTTTACTGGTGGGTTGGTATTACCATTATTCTCTGGTAGTACACAGGGTACCTTTTAGTACCATGATTACTATGGGTAAAGGTTCTGGTTAGGCACCTGTTTGACTTTTCCATGTTCAATGAGATATGTACGCATTGTCTTCAGCAATAGGGTCTTACCATTAGTTTTTGGAGAGCAATCAATAGCCTTGGCAATCACATGAGTTGTTTGGGATATTATTGGGGCCCCTTTGACCATCAGCTCAGTCAGATATAACTTGTTACTGGCATTATAGAATTGATTTATTGGAAAGAGATGCCTTGTTGAAGCTTTGTGTTCCCCACTACTTAATGATTTTTGTTTATAGTTCTTTTATACTTGTATATATTTTAATAAACTCCTACTACATTAGAGTTCTACATAACCTCTCAAATGGCCCTTATTTCTGTCTTCCCCATATTCCCTCTCCTACTTCTCCTTCTTCTCATCCATTTAATCCTCTCATTCTACTCTCCCAAACTCCCCCGATGTATGTTTTATTTTCCCTTCTTTGTAAATCTTTCTCTTTCCTCAAGTCCCTTACTTTAAACCTAACACCTGTGATTATATGGAACATAGCATGCTTATCAAAAAATTAGAAGGTAACATGCACATGTAAGGGAATCACACCATATTTGTCTTTTTGGGTCTGAGTTACCTCATTTAGGATAAAACTTTTCTAGCTGCATCCATTTCCCATGAATTTTATAATTTATTATTTTATACTTCTGTCATTGCAATGCCTTGTGGGGCGCTGAGCTATGAGAGACAACCAGGCGCCTGGTCAAACAAGCTTCTGAACCCCTGAGACCCTTTGGGACGGCAGGTATTCAGCACTGTTCCTGGTCCCCTGGCTCTCTCAGCTTCTGCCCTTCACAGCCCCTCCCACAGAGAGAGGTTGAGAGCCAGGCTCTCCTCACATGCATATGAGGCATCCCCAAAACCTCAGACTAAGCCAATGGGATTACCTTCTAAAACCTTCACCCACCCCAAACTGTATATATTGAGCTTAATTGAGAAGTAAAGCGCACACAAGAATCATCCTGTTGTCTGAGAGCTTCTGTCATGGACCCTCCCCTCTTCTCCAGCTAGCGGGGGATGGGGGGGGCGCTCTTACCAGCTCCAGAGCTGTTAACACTGGGCAAGAGATCTCTCTTTACCTGCTACCTAGCAGGCACTTCCCGGCTTAGCAAAGAGCTGTAACACTTTAGAAGACCTTCCCTGCTGACACTCTACCCTGGACCACCCACTGGCAGGGGCAGTGAGACAGCAACAGAGACAACGGCTGTTTGCACCCTATCCTTTGCCAAGCCAGAGACTTTGTGGAACTCATCTGGAGCAGGGTCCGACAATGCCTCTCTTGTGGGTGTACCAGAAAAACCATAGAACAAAATTTTAGAGAAGGAATTGTATCAAGTTTTAATTTTGGAAGCTATTGTCACATTTTCTTCAATGAGAAATTAACCGCAAGTACTGCCCCCAACAAAATGTGAGGGTATGCACACTGTTATGTTGTGTGATATCAAAATTAGTTCTTCTAATTGTATTTCAAATTAGTTATAGTTTATTAGTAAAAAACATACTAAAATAGTATAAAAGCAATAAGATAGTAAGTGAAATTTTCTAAGTCTTTAAGGTTGACAAGCTCCAGAGGTAAGCATGAATAGATTCATCTGTTACAGCTTTTAAGATCTAGTACGTATGCATGTATGTATGTATGTATGTATGTATGTATGTATGTGTCTGTCTTCTATAATCATCTATTTATCTATAATCTATCTACCTATCATCTATTTCTACAAATCATCTATATGAATAATGTTTATATAGATCTTTTACATACATATGTAAGCATTATATAGCAATACTTGGCAACTTTAAAAAGTGATGGTGTTATAGATATCTTTTTGGTGAGTTCATATAATGCTGGTTTGTTGTATTTTGTTGCCATATGCTATAGTGTGCCGTAGTTATTTAATCTATATTGTATGAATGGAAGTTTAAAATCTATAGATGTTCTCATTGCAATAAGTGATGAAATGCATTATTTGTATGTATGTCCATGTACCATGTGTGTTCCTGGTACCTATGAACTTCGGAAGAAGGCATTGGATTTTCTGAACTGTAGTAACAGATGGTTGTGAACTACCAGGCAGTTGCTGGGAACTGATTTTGGCTCCTCTGTAAGAGCATCAAATGTTCATTCTCTTTTTGTCTTTGCCATTTGCCAAATTGGGTCAGCTGATTTTTGGTTCTTGAGTTGTTTTCTTTTATATATGTTTGATGCCAAGATGCGAGAAACACAATTGTCCCTGAATAAATGATTTCAAAGAAACCCATTCCTATGACTATCTATGGAACAGAATCTTACCTCTCATCATACACCCAAATCTGCTCAAAATGTGTCATGTAAGACCTAAAAATAAAACTATTAGAAGAAAACACAAAGAGAAATCTCCACACTACAAAGAACTTTTGAATGCCGCCTAACGGGCAGGCAGAGAAAGAAAACCAGACTTACAGTGTTACATCAAGTCACAGAACTTCTGCATGGCAAAGTAAAGAACATTGGTGGGATATTGCCATCGAAAACTATGTATCTGGTAGGCCGTGGCTGTTTTCCTGACTGCTGCTGTGCTGAATACCAGGACCAAAAACATGGAGGAAAGAAAGTCTTTTTAAAAACTATTTCACAGCCCACCATTGAGGGAATTCAGGGAAGGAATTCAAGCAGATACATGAAGCAGGAGCTGTGTTGGAACTTGAATTTGGTGGCTTTATTGCAGACCCATGCTTAGTTAGCTTTCTTATTTCTCAACTGAAACCCCCTTCACAGGTAACTCTAGGCAGTCTCACGATGACAGTTAAAGTCAAGTAGGACAATGGTTAATGTTGATATTATATGTTGGAGTAAAGGGTGAAATCGTAAGTTAGACTTTGTTGGAGTGGATTGAATATATGACAATGTACAGACTGTCTTGGTCAGGGTGGAAGTGACTAGAACAATATAGAAAAATCTTAAAAACACAGCCAGCTTCAAAACAGCAAAAACCTCTAAGCTGTGGCTACTCAGTGAGTCATGTCACTTAGTCTATAACTTTACCCATCTTTCTTTTTAAGAAGTAGAGAGACAGATCTTTATTTTAAACTCTGATGTTAGCATTTCCCACCAACTCTGGGAGCAGAGATCTTCACCAGCCTTCATTATATGTTTGTTTGTTTAGGTACTGTATTTGTAAGGGCCTTGTCAGCAGCCATTGCTGTCTTCTCTGATGCCTGCTTAGCAGTTTTTGCTTCCTTGGCAGGCCTTATAGTCTGCTCTTGCTGAGCTTTCCTAACTTCTCGTTTCTGATTCCTCTTGGCCATTATATCAGCAAGAGATGCACCAGTTACGGCTCCCTGGAATTTGACTGCATAGCGGGTTCTTTTCTTTGGAATTTTCCCTGACTGTTCTATCTGTAGAGGTCAGTTCAGTTAAACTCCCGAGGATTCCTTTTGTAAAGAAATGCAGACTCATATTTTGAATGAAGAAATTGGAAAAACTTCCAGTTTGTTCTGGCATAGCACTGCCCATGTCTGGGGTAGATCTTGGACTCCCTGAAAGTGCACAGCTTGACCTTCATGGTGATAGATACAGGCCTGCTGGAAAAAAGATGGCCCCTATTATGGTATTTTTTTTTTTTATGTTCATGCTGAGTGTCACATTTAGGAGACAGCTGCATGAGGCTGGGATTTGAAATTATTTTTAATTTCTGTGATTGTCACAGCAATCTTGGGCTCATTCAACTGGGAGTCAAAATATCATTCTGATAGAGAGCTACAGAATTATTCCATTCTGTTCCTTTAATTCTTTACTTCTTATAAATGCTATGACACGTCTCTTCCACAGAGTAAGAAGCAGTTGTGACTTAGTTTAGTGGATTACATTTACTTTAAATAAAAGTACATGCAACTCTAAATAATAGGTCTTGGCAACATCACCAGTGTGATGACCAAGAGAATTATCAGGCATGTTCTGATATGATCAACAGAGCAAACTGACCCAAAGACGAGTAAACTGAAGCAGCTGAAAAAATAGAAATAAAAAGTAAAGTAAAGAAATTATTATTTTTGTCAGTTATATGATGTTCATTTAAAAAAGTGTAAATCAATCATGGGCAAGAGAAAGATGGAGTGGAAAAAACAAAGATTGTGTGTGTGTGCATGTGTGTGTGTACTCGCATGCGTGCATGAGTGTGTTTGTGTGTGTCTGTGTGTATGCGTGCATGCCTGTGCTCACATGCATGTGTGAGATAGAGATAGAGAGACAGCTAGAGAGATGGAGCTAGAGCTAGCTAGATAGGTAGGTAGGTAGGTAGGTAGATAGATAGATAGATAGATAGATAGGTAGATAGGTAGATAGATAGCAAGTGGCTAGGGGAAGGATGTCTCAGGAGACAGCAGGACATTTACCACTCAGAGTCCATTTCTGAAATGTCTAAGTGTTCCTCATTAAATGCTCTTTATTTTTGGATCTTCCTGGACTATTATGAAATGGCTAAGAGGATAGGATAATGTATTCACCACACCAGCTAGGAAGGCCTTAGAGAAGGGGAATATGACATTTTCCCTCACAGCTGAGAGTCATGGTGAATTAGAGTCTAAAATATCTCTGAGAAATTATTCCTGAAAAATGAGATAATACCTAAATTCTAAATAGAATATATTGCCATCTAACACAAACTTGCATATTTTATTCTTCCCCATAAAACAATAAATTATATTCATTTGTCAGTAATGGCCTATCAGCGAGCTAAAATTTAATTAAAAATGAGGGAATTAACTAAATTTATTTTATTAGGAGAATAGTAACTAGAAATATGACCTTTCCAAATTAAACAGGAAGAAACTTTCAGTGTTCTCTCTGGACCCCTGTTAGAGATATGTGACTTTTGGTTACTTACAGTTGTCACATCATTTTAACTTTCTTATCAATGAGCTGAAATATTTTACAATAATTACTTTTCAAACTTTGCTTGAAAACACAACCACATACATAGGTTTCTAGACACAATTCTCTTACTTTATAACTACAACTGCATAGATGACCTGCTACTATTTTCCTCCAGGGTGGTATCATGTAGTGATTCCATAACCCAAAATAGCTGGGCTGATGGAACTAAGAACAATATCAAGAAAAGATCATTTAGTAAATCAAGAGAATGTATTATCTAGCAACATGTGCAGGTACATATGCTTGTGTGTGTGTGTGCATGCACCAGAAGGGTGTGTGAATGTGTGTTAGCACACATGGAGGCCAGAAATCAATCTTAGATGTTGTTCCTAGGATCTGTCCATTTTGTTACTTGATACAGGGTCTATCATGTGAACCCCCACCTTATTTTGTGTGACAAAGTTTCTATCTGAGGATGTGGAGATCACACTAATTGTGCTGGGTTATATGGTCAGGAAGCTCCATGAACTTCCCTGTCTCCACCTTGTAAACACTGGGATTATTATTATATGCTTCAATGGCCAGCTTTTTACAGGGTGCTGGGGACTGGACTCAGAGCTTCATGCTTGCATAACAAGAGCCTTTACAACTCAGCCACCTCACACCTGCTAATGCTATCTCTATCTTTTTAAACTGTAAAAAGGCAGATATAGAAAGAGGGAGTGAAAAATATTGCATTAATACACATAGTCAGCTTAAATTTGGTAGTGTATACCTGTAAACTATGCATGTTGGAGGTAGAGGCAGGAGGATCTGAACCTCAAACTTGATCTTGGCTAGCCTGGGACTCTTGAGAACTTGACTTTAAAACAAACAAACAAACAAACAAACAAACTTCCATAAAATACGATGGTTGCTGCTCAAAATTCAAGTTCTCGTCCTCTACGAGCTCATGAATTGTCACTGATAGTGTGCATTAGTCACAAAGTAGAAAAAAGCCTCGGGGGATGAATTTTAACGTGGACATTTCAGCCAGCAGAGATTTGAGTTGGGTTGTAGTATTATGCAGCTAGCATGACATAATTTCTTAGCATCAATCACAGGCAAACTTTTGAGTAAATACCTTGTTTTGGTTGCTGTGGTGGTTTGAATGAGAAACATCTACCATATACTCAAGTATTTGAATACTTGTTCTCCCCTTGGTGGTGATGTTTGGGGGGAAGTTATAAAACTTAGTATGTGATACCTTGCTGGAAGAAGTATGTCACTGGGTGTGGACTTTGAGTCTTTATCACCTTGGCCCAGTTCTAGTTCTCTCTCTCTCTCTCTCTCTCTCTCTCTCTCTCTCTCTCTCTCTCTCTCTCCCTCCCTCCCTCCCTCCCTCCCTCCCTCCCTCCCTCCCTCTTTGTCTCCCTGTGTGCACGTGAGTTTGGGGTTAAGATGTGATTGTCTAGCTTCCTGCTGTGGCTGTGGCTGCCTGCTACCATGCCTTCCCCATCATTATGGACTCTGTCTGGATTAAGCTGAAATAATCTTTCTTTCTTAAGTTGGTTTTACTCATGGTATTTTATTGTAGAAACAAAAAGTAACTCCTATATCTTTGTTAAAAAATGTCACCCATTTTAATCCTCAGAGCCATTTTAACAGAAACATTTGGTTTCACTTTAATTATCACTGTGTTACACATGTGATTGGACTAGTGTCAACTCATTTCTATTAAAACCATGTGAGTAGGAGGAGTTCAGTTATCTGCTTAGCAGGTTGAAAAGGTATCCCCATATAAGAAGGAATATTTCTTACTTTCAGTTTAAAATTCTCTCATGCTGGAAGTTTTTGTGAATCTACAATACAATTTTCTCTCTTAAAACAAACAGATAAATAGACAATAAAACCCAAACAACCCCCCCAAATAATCATATGTTGCACTTCTATAAGAATTGTCTATAATTTTGAAGACTTAGTCATCATTAATTGTCTTAATATATGCATGTCTTGAAATGGATAATTGGGCTAGGTATAAGATACTGGTGGCCGTTTATTTACTTTTAAAGCTTGATGTGTGTTATTATATGATTTTTGGGTTGCTAATGAGGAATGTGATATTATTAGGATGCGTTCACCTTAGGTGAGTTAGAGTTTCTCCCTTACAACTTTTAATGTTGCTTCTTAATAAGAAACTACACTTTGTGTTAAACTTTTCACAAAACTAATTATCGGATTAAAACTTCAATGGTTGTGGAGAGGCTCGTCCACAGACTAATTAAAATTTTTCTTGGGCTCTCTTAAGCACCCTTAATAGTCAATCCTTCCCTCCTCAGCATCTGACATAAAATCTTTGAGACTATCAAGTAAACTCTTTGGAGTGCATTAATTTAACAAAGCATTGGCTTCCACCCAGTGTTAGGAATGTCATCAGATAGCATCTGTGGCTTACAGCAAGGATTTCCCACCTGATGTTTCCACCAATGTATTTTGAAAGTATCTTGATTTATAACTTTCTTAGTCCTGTTACTTTAAAACTCCACAAAACTGTAGTCACTGCTTGAATGGAATTTGGGATAAACTCAATCTGTGTCCCTGGGCCATGGCCAATCTTATTGGACTCCAGAATAAACTTCCTCTTATGCTGTGGTTTTGACATTATGACTATGGCATGTTGTAGAGAGGTTCTTCTCTGGCCAAGTCTATTTTGGATCCTGTATCTCTCTTATGTTTGGCTGTTCACTTCTTCCTCTGGGCTTGGGAAATTTTCTGTTACAATTCCATTGAATAAAGTGTTATGTTTTTAGACTTTGTCTTAGCTTCTTCTACTCTGTGCAGTTATAGGTTTAGCCTATTGATTGTATTTCAGAGTTCTTGAAACTTTTTTTTTCCTTTTATTTAACCAGCATTATTCCCCAGAGGGGTGCACCATTCCTGGAGGTCCTGCAATACCAGGTCGATGTGTGGAGTGGACAGAGCAAGCTCCCATTCCAACTCCTAGTTCCAAAAATCCATTTAATATATTGTCCTCAGATAGAGGACGTATCAGATATTAAACTGATAAGAACAGATACTCACTGGATCTTAGCCAAAAGGTTGAGAAGCGACTCTTGAAACTTTTGTTTGTGATCATTAACGTTTTCTTATATGTATCTGAATTTATCATTGTCTACATTGTCCTCTAGCCTTGACATTTATTTATTTTTACCCTCATCTATTCTTGAGTTTTTATATAATTACTGACTTTTTTTTTTTTAAAAAAAACCAGGTATCTGAAATTTTTTTGTCCCCTTGCATTTCAGCTCTTTAATATCTTGGTTTTGAACTGTGGGCTTGTAAAAGTTTTGTGTGCACACACACACATAGTTTATACACACATGTATATAAGCATACACATATAAATCATGTGTGTGTGTGTGAATATGTGTGAGTGTGTTGTGTTTCATGCATTTGTGTGGATGAGTACATCATTTTCTGGCTTTAATTTTTTATTTTTCACTTTTTTTGTAAAAAAAATCTATCTATCTATCTATCTATCTATCTATCTATCTATCTATCATCTATCTACCTATCTACTTTGTCTTGGAAACAAGGGCTTATTGCAGTGTTTTGGCAAGCCTGGAACTTGATACGTAGACCAGACTGGCCTCAAACTCACAGAGATTCACCAGCCTCTGCTTCCAGAGTACTGGGATTCAGGCTGTGTGCCTGCATGCCCAGCCTGTTTTTCTTTTATTTGATGTGTGTTTTTTTTTTATAAGTTGTTTCATTTGAAATTATGATCTCCCTCTTACTTATAGGCAGAGCTGGCTGCAGTAACACATAGGAGGGTTTGACAGCTGTCCTGGTGCTGCACTGTGGAAGAAGATTGTGTGGCTCCATAAGTTTCAGAGTCTGTGGCACTGGGAATTATTGAGAAGCATAGTTTACAGTATTTAGAGATAAGGGCATTAATTACAATGTGGAAAAATGAGAGAAGAATGGAAATTGTGAAAAGTGGCAATACTGTATGAAAGAGAGAGAAAGCATGGGTTATGTATACAAGAAATAACACAAAAAACCATTATGGCTCATGTGTAAGAAAAACAAGGATGGTATGAGAGAAAAAGAAAAAAAAAAAAACCCGCCTGTGTAGGAGAGATATAGACCAAAGCAAAATAAACAAAATACCAAGGAATACATTTTATAAATTGTCACAAAACAAAAACAACAGAGTGGAAGATTCCATAATGTGGGATGAAGGAAATATAGACTCTCCCTCCTCATTTTCTGTCCTAGCTAACTCTGGAAGCTGAGAGAGGATTGCTAATCCCAGTGTCTCAAAGGGACTGGGTGGGTGTACTCCTGTGGAGAGGAGCTTCAGTGAGCAAGCTCACCCAGGGCTGGAGTCCCAGTCTGTCCTCTTCGCCGCCAGTTGTAGTTCCATCTTCAGTGTTTTGGGAATGTTCTTTCCACGTGGAGTTTGTTTGTGATTGAGGCTCTGAGGGGTATGCAAGGACTCATCTGCCTGTGTTTACCCTTTTGCGACTTTTTTTTTGTCTTGGTGAATTTTACACAGCCAGAGAAAACGCTGGGGGTGGTTCACTCTCCAGGGCACCTGCCAACTGTCTCAGTTTCTGGTTCCAGAACTGTCCTTTGCCTAGTTTCCACTGCTCAAGCTGCTTCTGGTCTTTCTCCCCTGGTATAACCAGCCGGATGGAGTCTTGAAATACAGAAGTCCCCCCTGTATATGATTCAATTACACTTCATAAACTCACCTGCAAATTGACATGTCTTTTGACCACTTTTCTTTGGCTTTTACTTTTGGATTTACTTAATTACTTTTGAGAACTGTTTTTAAGATGTAGCCCAGGCTGGCTTAAAATTCATGATCCTCCTGCCTCACCTCTTCAGTGCTAGTATTACATGTGTGTCATCATGACTGGCTCTTCTCTTTCTTGTGGTTTATATTTCTTTTATTCCTTATTTAACATTTTTCTAGTCATTTTTTTACATTGAAGCCATTTATTTAAAATTTTAGTAGATATCTAAAGATACAATTTTTTTCTTTAAAGACACATTTTTTCAATTAAAAATAGATTTTTCAGGTTAATATATCTTGATTAGAGTTTTCCCTCTTTCTATCCTCTCAGTTTCTTTACATCTTCCCTCTCATCCAGATATACCCCTTTCTATTTCTCATTAAAAAATAAACATCTAAGGCATCTAAGGGATAATAGTAAATAAAATAAAATAAAATAAAATAAAATAAAATAAAATAAAAACATATTAGAATTGGTCAAATCAAATAGAAGGGAAAGAGTCCAAGAAAATGGACAAGAAATAGTTATAACTATAGAGATGTACTTGTTTCCACACTTAAAAATCCATAAAAACACAAAACTAAAAGTCTATCTGTCTATCATCTACCTGTCTATCTATGTATCTATCTATGTATCTATCTATGTATCTATCTATGTATCTATCTATGTATCTATGTATCTATCTATCTATCTATCTTCTGCGTATGTATGTATATCTATTTATGTCTGTCTGTCTATTGGTCTATCCATCTATCCATCATCCATCCATCTCTCCATATATCTCTTTACCTATCTATCCATCCATCATCCATCCATCCATCCATCCATCCATCCATCCATCCACCTATCCATACACACACTAACATACATATATGTTAGTATATTTTGCACACATGCAAAAAACCTGAAGGATTAAAACAGAAAAGCCTTGACAACATTAGAAGACATGGAACAACCAGAGATGTTATTGAGTTATTGTTCTGTTGGCTATCTATTCCTGGGCATGCAGCTCACACTTAAGACTAGTTTTGCTTCCTCAGTGAGACTCCTTTGGAGGAAACTAAAATTCCATTTGCAAGTAGTTGCCAATTGGAGATAGCCATTGTACTTTTATTTATAAAGTGTTTGGTAATCTTATAGCTTCTATGGCAGTTTATAAATGCAGATCAACTGTCTTTTAGATTGTGTTGGTTTTACTGAGACATTAGGTACCAGTCAGATACTTTCCAATAGAAAATGATTTTTTTTCTTTCTCCTTAGTGACTTTCAGATCTTCTATACTTGTCTGTCATGTGAAATTACACCATGATATATATTTTTCACATTCTAATGAGAGTTAATTTGGTTTCCTGAATTTATTTCTTGGAGTGTTTTATCAGTTTTGGGGTATTTTTCAAACATTATCCCTTCAAATATTTTCAAATATTTTTTGCCACATTCTCTTTCTTGTAAATTGAATATATCTAACCAGTTCTTATATTTCAACCATTTAGCAGTTGCTTGTGTCATTTCTCCTCTCTCTTGTAGTTAAGGGAATTCAGTTTTACTGGTAGTTGAGAGATATCCAGTGCAAAAATAAAATGAGAAATTTAAACTCTGTAATCTACCTCTGTCTTTCTCTTCCTCTCTCTTTC
The DNA here is from genome assembly GCF_011762505.2 of Arvicanthis niloticus. Classification (NCBI taxonomy): domain Eukaryota; kingdom Metazoa; phylum Chordata; class Mammalia; order Rodentia; family Muridae; genus Arvicanthis; species Arvicanthis niloticus. The sequence goes on from NC_047673.1 coordinate 54,644,896, forward strand.
TCTGTACACCAGCACTCAAGTTCTGCCAACTATGTACTCCTGTCTTCTCTGACAGTATGGTCCTTGTTACCATGTCTTCCACGATGCTCTTAGTTCTTTGGAGTCATAAGCCAAACAAACTCTTTCTTCTAAAACTTACATCAGTACTTTTATCACAGCAACAGAAAAGCAACTAATATACAGGCTGAAGATATGTTCTTTCAATTTTAATTTTTTTCTAAAAAACATATATATAATATATATGTATATATATTATAATATGTAATATATATATATGATGAAGAGTGTATTGTTCTTTTCTTCTTTTAAAATAGATAAGTGTTGCCAATTACATCCTGAACTCCACAAATGCTAAGCAAGTATTTTCCCACCGAACTATAACCTGAGCCACCCACTTCCTTAGAGGACAAAAAAAAAGTTGTGTGTTTTTTTTAAACTTTTTTTTGGTAAGTACAGAAGGTAATCAAGCTGTACTGTCAGAGAAGGCAGGAGTACATGAGTTGGCAGATCTTGCATTTAATGAAGATTACTGAGAATTGAGAGAAAAGGAGGCTAGGCTAGTAGCTTTTCAAAAGTGTCTTTGTACGTGTGCATACTTGTGTGTGTGAGTGGTGATGCACACATGCCACGGAGCACATGTAGAAGCCAGAGGAGAACTGTGAGTGTCTGCAGTTGCTATCCATCTTGTTTGAACACAGTTTCTTTTGTTGTTCGTCATTGCATATGTCTGCTGTGCTGACTCATGACAGTTTAGGAATTCTACTGTCTCCATTCATTTTGCCATAAGAATGTTGGGTTTAGACAGGCGCTAGTGTGTTTGGCTTTATGGGTTCTGGGGAATTGGATTTTAGTTCCTCACCTTGCATGGCAAACACTTTACTCACTCTAAGTATCCCTGGATGTCCTGGAACTCATTCTGTAGAGCAGATTGGCTTTGAACTCAGAGATCTACGAGATCTACTTGCCTCTGTCTCCCCAGTGCTGGGATTAAAATTGCAAACTACCACCACCTAGTTGACATAGTGTTATTCTTACGATGGCTCATCCCACTTCCTATTGATTTTGCAGATAGGGCAGTGCTAAACCATTACTCACAATCTGTACATCTCTTGTACCTTGATAGATTCTGTTATACATTTCTCTAGTTTCCTTTTCTGTTGCTATGATAAAGCTCACTGACCAAAAGCAACTAAAGGGAAGAGTATTTATTTGTTTTATGATTCATGATCACAGTCCATCATGAAGGATGTCATGATAGGAACTGGGAGCAGAGAACGGACATGTACCACTGCTCAGTGGCTTGCTCTCTAGCGTACTACAGGATCATGCTTAACTAGCTTTCTGATACAACTCAGGACTGCCTGCTTATGCATGGTGCCACCCACAGCAGGCGTGGCCTGCTAACACCATTTAATAGCCAAAGTAACCCCAAACAAACATTCACACAGGACAATCTGATTTAGGTAATTCCTTAACCAAGGCTCTCCTGTTAGATGACTGACTGTAGGCTTTGAGAAGTTGACAATCAGTTCTAGCTAGGGCACATTAAATAAAAGGAATTTAAAAACAGGGTAGTAGACTGGCTAGTAATAGTTACCTGAAGATATATCTTTCCTTTTAAAAGCAGTAGTTCTCAATCTATGGATTATACTCCCCTTGGGAGTCAAATGACCTTTTCACAGGGGTTGCATAGGAAATATTCTACCTATTAGATACTTGCATTACAATTCAATTTATAACAGTAGCAAAATTAGTAATGAAGTAGCAACAAAAATAACTTTATGGTGGGGGGGGGTGTCACCACAACATGAAGAACTGTATGTCACAGCATTAGGAAGCTTGAGAACCATTGTTTTCAAGGATAAGGATACAGTAGTTGCTTCCCAACAGATAGAAGGACATTTCTAGGTGGGCATGGGCAAGATTGCTTGTTTGGGCATAATCCATTTTGCATAATTATCATTAAAGTGCTTTAGCAAATCTATCATCTATCTATCTATCTATCTATCTATCTATCATCTATCTATCATCAATATATCTAACATATATTTTTACTAATCATTTATCTAACATCTATCTATCCAAACCTATCAATCATCTATATATCTAACATCTACCATCTTTTAATCTAACTAAATCTCTCTCTTTCTATCTATCTATCTATCTATCTATCTATCTATCTATCTATCTATCTATCATCTATCCATTATTTATTACATATCTTTCCATAAAACATCCCTATCAGTGTATCATCTATGTGTGTATTAGTCAATCAATCATATATTATCTTTTTAAGTCTATCTCTCAGTCATCTGTATATATAGAAAACATCTTTTTAAAAATCATTTTTCTATCTCTCTCTATCTTTCTATGGTCTATCTATTATATGCCTATCTATCTATCATGTACTTTTTTCTATGTAACATCTACCAATCACCTATGTATATATTTATCTTCTATCTATCTGTCTATCTATCTATCTATCTATCTATCTATGTATCTATCTATCTATCTATCATCATCTATCTGATACAGAACTCCATTCTCTATGCATAGACATTTCAGTGTGAATTATAATATTTATAATAAAGACAATATCATTCCCAAGCACACTTTACACATCTTCCCTCACCATGTGAGTGCTTTAAAAATTCTGATTTAAAAAAAAATTCTATTTTGGAGAAAATATAATTTGACAGGGCATTAATGTCAATTATATACAAAGAACTAAAATAATGGCAGAAACAAGCAAATAATCCAATTAAAATGAACAACTCATCTAAATAGACATTTCTAAAAACAAGACATAAAAATGACTAGTAAGTGTATGAAAAATCTCAACACTCCTAATTATCAGGGAAATGTCAAACTATAATGAAATACCAACTCACCTCAGTTAGAGTGAATATTATTAAAGCCAAAATAAGTAAATAAAAACCCCAAACCAAAACAGAACTTTAACAAATACTGGGCAAAGAGAAAGTCTTATGTATTGTCGGTGGGAATGTAAATTAGTATAACCTTATGGAAAATAGTATGGCATATCCTCCCAAAACTATAAATTGATCCTGTAATTGCAGTATCAGGCAAGCAGTCAAAGAAAAGGAAATCAGTGTATGGATAAGATCCCTGCTCACCCACAGTTACTGCACTATTGACAACAGTAAAGAGACAGAATCAACTAAGGAGTCCATCAACAGGGAAGGGACACAATCAGAGTGTGGGGTGTACACACAGAGGAATATTCCTGAGCCGTATGAAATAGAGAAATCCTGGCATTTGTGGCAACATGGTGACATTGGAGGATATCATGCAAGTCATGTAGAGAAAGATGAACAGCACGTGCTCTTCTGTGCGGAAGCTAAGGAGGTTGTCACAGAAAAGGAGACTGGGGAAGCACTTAGGAAATCCTGGAAAAGGGGGTGGGGCTCTGAAGAGAGGATGATAAATGGGTATAAGAGTGAAGTTGGCCAGGAGGGGTAACTTCTGATATTCTATAGGATAGCAGTGTAAGTATAATCACCAAGAGCAAGTTATTCTGAGCAATACAAAGGATGCTATGTTGAATGTGTACATTAAGAAAAAAAAACAACAAAACCCCCAAACTTGAGTTTCTGATTCTCCTGCCTCCACCTCCCAAGGGCGGAGATTATATGTGTGTGCTGACACAGCCTGCGCAGTGCATCTAGAGGGATTTGTGCATGGCAGGCTGGGGAGATGATTTTCTTTATAAGTGTGAGGGCACAAATTCAAACACACACACACACACACACACACACACACACACACACACACACACCGGACATAGCAGTGCATGCCTGTAATCCCCGTGTTTGGGAGACAGAACTATTTTTAGGGATGTCTGGTCAGCCAGTTTGGCTGAGTCGGTGAGCTCTAGGTTTGGTGAGAAACCTTGTTGAAGAAGAAAAAAGTGGTGAGCAAGCATGAAGCCTAACGTTGCCTTCTGGCCTCTACATACCATTCATGTAAACACAAACATATATATGTATGTATACACATACATATGAACACACACACAGGGCGAGAAAGTGAGAGAACAAGAGAGCTAGAGCGTGAGGGGGCGGGAGAGAGATGGTGAAATGCAATATGGCAGTCCCCTGATTTTTATACATTACAGATATTCCCTAATATGCACACAGTATCCCATAAGGATGTGCAAACATGTCTGTCCATGTGTCCATTAAAAGTGAAAATGAAAATGTTTCCCCTCAGCTTTATGAGGGGCAGAGACTGAACATGCTGGTGAATGTGCTGTTTGTCACGTGGTTTCTAATACCCAGAATAAGGTCTCCTGCAAGCTCCTTCCTTTAAAGCATGCTTTATGCACAGGGTTTGTTTTGTGTGTGCATGTGTGTGCACATGTGTGCCTGTGTGAGTGTGTTAATCTTGTCAAGCTTTCTCATAGTATATATGTCACATATTCAAATGCTGATAGAACAAACCTCACCAAGAGAACATTTTTTTTTGTATCATTCTTGCAGAATGAGAAGAGCAATAATGTTTTGTTTCCTGTTTCGTACATTGCTCTCTTTCACTATCTTACTCTATTATGTTTTATCTCTTTCTCCCTTATTTTCCAATAAGCCTTTTCTTTATCTACTCTCAGTCTGTTATCTCTCTTTTACCTTTATCCCACTAAGCACTGCCTTTATTTGCATAGAGTTCATTGCCTGGCTCTTTTGGAATACTCTCCCCAGCCAGAACTGATGCAGGAATCTGTGATGCTGCTATTGACCTGATGTCGTTGTTCTTAATCAAAGTCTGAATTGTTTCAATTATTTGACTGAGGATTTTCCTACTAATTGATTTGGGATAGAAAGTCCTTCTTCAGATAGCAGATCTAACTATAGCTGGCAACAAGCCTTTAGTGTGTCACAAAAGCCAACCAAACAACATGGAATCCTTCCTTGTTCATTTTTTTTTTTTTAACTGTGTAGGAGAGATATGTAAATAATGGAGCTATTTATATCAACAGCCACTCAGCTTCATCCAAGAGTAACGGCTGTTCCTTTAAACGGTTCTGCCTGGCATCTATTTGGATGGGTGATAACTGGAGAATGTTCGCTGTGTCAAGAACTATACATTCCCCTGCCATTTTTATTTGAATGAAGTTGAAAGCTCTGAGATCGGCCCTGATGGGAATCTTTAACCAACCCGGAAGACACAATAGTGTTAGAGGAAAGGTGAAAAGCATGATTTGTCTCCGCAGAGCCACAATCACACGCACAGCCAACTCTTAATTGAGAGTGAAATTGGGAACGTAACTTAGCCTTTTGGAATTAAGTAGACACATTTCTCTTCAGATGATACTAATTTTTTTCCTTACATTAAAAATGCAAACACTTGGGGATTTGAAGCATGTGGTTGTTGCTTTGTTAAACACTTTTGGGCCATTTGCTGTCTTTTGGGGGTAAGCATCCTTTCCTCTGGGCCTTGTGACTCTTCTCAGATGTTCTCTTTCTGATACAAAATGTCTTTTTTTGAGCACATAGATTCTGTGGTTAAGAATACACTTAAAAATAATTTCACAAACTGGCTCATTTTCTTTCTTCTTCTTGTCTTAAGAAGAAATGCATTTTAAAAACCAAAACCCAATAAGCTAACACGTTGCATATGTATTTAGAGATAATGGTGTGAACAAGTGGAATTTTTAATTATTTTCTTTGCTGTGCCATAATAAAAACTTTATAGTTTTTGTATTTTTTGTTTCCATTGCTCAACTGCACATTAATAAACTGATAATAGTTTGTGAATCATTTTTTCTTGTTTCCATTCTGTAGTAATATGGATAATTTTCTGTAAAAAAAAGCACCATTTTGTTACCGACACCAGGAATTCTGGTTTAATTCAGTTTTGTTTTTCTTTGTGTTAACTTTTAGGGTTTTTTGGGGGGTGGGTGTTGGTGGTGGTGAGTGAGGGTGTCTCACATAGCACAGGCTGGCCTGAAACTCTACCCTGTCTATGTACATGAGCATGACCTTGAACTTCTGATCCTCCTGCTTCAACTCCCCAAGACTGGAATTACAGGTGTGTGCTAACATGCTCAGTTCTTCTAGTGCTTGATATTGAGTCAAGAGGGCTTCATACATGGTATGAGCACTTCCAACAAACTACATCCTCAGCCTTTAACTTGTTTTTAACATGTAAAATACAGCTAAAATAGCACTTCTTTGTTCCTGAAAATCATACTTGGAAGCTTTTTCCTTTCCTTTTTATTTTTTTTCTTTTTTTGAAACAGAATTCTGCTATTGCTGTTTGTTTTTGCTGTTTTGAGACAGGGTCTCCTGTAGCTCAGGCTAACCTCAAGTTCTCCCAGTGGATTTGGATGACCTTGAACTCTCGATTTTCTTGCCTCCACTCCCCAATTCTGGGATGACATGTGTGTACCACCAATGCTGGCTATAACCCACACCATCTTTAGTATAATATATGTAAAACTAGCACAGTAAAACCTAATAGTGACATTGCAGCTTTGGGTCCTTCAGCTGTGTGGTTTGAATATTGCTTCATGGCTTAGGATGTTTCTGTGATTGTTAAAATTGGAAGCCATGTTTGCTTTACTCTATAGGCTTGTAAAAGCAGAATAAGGTGAACACTGAAAACTGCTTGGTAGTATTTGGATTCTTCTGTACTAATCACAATTGTCCTTCAATTTGAAGATTGTCCAGTGATGGCCAGCATGACTTGTGACACCTGTGTGGTGTGATGCTGAAGTTAGACTTGCCTAGTGACCCCACACTCAGAGTGTTTGTCCTGGTTATCTCAGATGCTCAGAGTAATGCTGATATGTTCTGTCATCTGCCACTGCACTTAGGTGTGTTGCTAAGATATATAGATTAACTCATCTTTAATGTCATACATAAGTACTATGTTTATATCATCTCCAACCCTCCTTTCCTTCCAGCCAACTCCTTTCATGTCATCCCCACCTCTTACACTCATGACTACATTTTTAATCTTTAACACACACACACACACACACACACACACACACACACACACACACACACTAAACCTGCTGAGTCCATTTTGTTTTGCTCATGTGTAAGCACTTGGGATTGCATAATCTTTTAGGGAACTTGTCCCTGGAAAAGACCAATTCTCCTTCTTTCAATAGCCTGTCCCTCTTCATCTAAGGATAGGGCCTTGTGTGTTTCAGAGGAAACATGGTTGAGTTGATACGTCAACTGATATTGTTATTGTCTGGAGCTTATTGGGGGAACCAGATTGTTGAGATTTCATGCTTCCCTGTCATATGTAGAGGATCCCCTATGTCACAGTAGATACCCTGGTCTTCTGGGTCTTACAATCTTTCTCACTCTTGTTTGATATTCTTTGAACTTTAAGTGTAGAAATTGCATTGTCAATGTACCATTTACAAATTGGGACTGAGTATCTCACAGTTTGATGTTCATTGCATTTTGAGTAACTGTATATTTCTGGAATTGTGTCTGTTTGCTTCAAAAAAAGTTTCTTTGCTGGGTTATGTGTAGCTATAAGTATTCAGAATGCAGTTAAAAATTATACTGGTTCAGGAAGGTGACAGTAGTAGGGTCTCCTCTGAGGTCCATGACTCTACCAGCCATTGGGTAGTCAGATAGATTTATAATATCAGCCATGAATTCCCTTCTTTGAACTGGTCTTAAGTCCAACTAGAGAGCTGTTAGTTACCATCAAGATGTAAGTCTCATTATTGTACCTTTTGGGATATATTGCCAGGTTGCTTATTGTTATAGTTTGTAGGCTTTATAGATAGGTAAGACTATTAAAAGCTTTTCCCCAGGGTGGAGAGATGTCTCAGAGGTTAAGAGCACTGACTGCTCTTTTAGAGGTCTTGATCAAGTTCAATCCCTAGCAACCCCAAGGTGGCTCAAACCATCTATCTGTAATGGGATCTGATGCCTTCTTCTGGTGTATCTGAAGACAGTGACAGTGTACTGATATAAATAAAATAAATAAATATTTAAAAACTGCTTTAAAAAGCTTTTATTCCTTGGCATCTTTAATAGCACCTTCAATGACAACTAGACATCAGGGAAGGGGATTTCAAGTCAATTCTAGTTTTGCCTTTTCAAGTCCTGTGTTTGAGTTACAGTCACAACTGTGTTGACCGCATCCAACATCCTCCTGGAAGCAGAACTCATCAACTTGATTCATTCTCTTTCAGCCTAGACCAGGTACAATTCCACTGCTCATTAGGAAGTTAATTGAATGTTACTGAAAGTTTAATGGGTGAGCAGGAAATGTATTTATTTTGGACACTACAGAGCAAAGCTTCATAAATTTTTTTCATTACATGTTCTTGTACCAATTTTCTTACTTTTAGCTAATTCATCTTTTTTTCCTCCCCATCTTATACCTCCTGATCTCTTCCATTCATAGCTGCCCTTTCCAAATTACCTTTGCACATCCATATGAGTTCTACTGTGTGTTCCATTTAGCCAAACGAAAGTCTAAGCTATTTAAGCCTTGAAAGTAATCTCTCACTATAGCAGTCTGTTCCTGGGGCATTCCAACCCCTTTACCTTTATTTTGTTAGATTCTTTTCCAGATGGGGTTCAGAAGATAGCATTGAAATTTCCATAAGTAAAACAAGAACTTTCTCTAAGAAGTTCTCAATTTAAAATGCATATCAACAATATACTACGCTGCTTCAGGTACCCTTTTGAGCTCTTAGGATAATAATAAGATGATAAAATAACAACCCATAGTACCAAAAGGAAGACATGGGCTATAACTGAGAAAATTTCCAATTAACAAAGATAATTCTCACTGAACGGAGCCATGGATAGGGGCTGGGAGGATGACTCAGTGAATACAGAACTGGTCATGGCAGGAGAGGGCTTGGATTCGGATCCCCACTTAACATGTAGAGCTACACAGGACTGTAATTTCAACACTCAGCAAGATAGAAAGCTGTGATGGGAGAATGCCTGGTTCTGCACAGGTAGCTTGACATTCTCAGCTGTGAATCTCATACCTTATGTCATTGAAGGAATCTCAGACCTTATCTCATAGAAGGTAAAAAAGCAAAGATTAACACTGTGACTTCTACTCATATGTCATGACATGTGTGCACCTGTACACACACACACACACACACACACACACACACACACACACACATATTATAGTAGGATAAGAATGAATGTGGAGAAAGGTCAGTGTGTTGTAAGAACATATAATTAACCAAGTCAGGGAGACAGAACGGCAAGATTAGCTACTGGATAATGCAAGATTTAACCGGGAAATAGAAATACAATGAGATTACTCCAGGAGAGAGACAAGAAGTCTCTAGTCGTAGAAGGTGTTAATTGGCTGTGTAAAGGCTATGATATTTAAATCTTTCATGTACTTCTATGCTAAGACAGAGCAGACAATAGAGGCACACTGTATGCCCACGTTGTAGTTTGAAGCAAAGCTTTGAATAGAGTTAGGCAATGTGTTGGGAACAGGTAGGCAGAAAATTCTTTCACTAGGACAATAGAACCTGAGTCTTACTGTTGTCAGCCAAGAGTCCTGTAAAAGACCAGTTCACTTGGGTTTGATAATGAAAGTGGGACAGGTGGTTTTAAATATGATCATTAGATTGAAGCCAGTTCAAAAATGTGCTAGTATCTACTGAGGTAAACTGTATGTACACTGGGTAGGGGAGGTGCCATCTGGAAAGAATCTCTCTCTCTCTCTCTCTCTCTCTCTCTCTCTCTCTCTCTCTCTCTCTCTCTCTGTGTGTGTGTGTGTGTGTGTGTGTGTGTGAGAGAGAGAGAGAGAGAGAGAGAGAGAGAGAGAGAGAGAGAGAGACAGACAGACAGAGAGACACAGAGAGAGACAGAGAGAGAGAGACAGAGAGAGAGAGAGATTCTAGAGCTATACTTGATAGAGATTGGCTAGAAGGAGACAGGTTAAATTGGAGATAAAATTTGACTATACATTGTACATTACCTTTTGTTGTTGCTGCTAGAGTTAATCACAGTTCAGGAAACATACAGTTAAGTCATTTAAAATACACAAATTCAATACATTCCTTTGAACATCATCATCAGTTTTAGAATAATTTTGCAAAGAAAACCTTTTATTATACCTGCTCTTACTTTCTTCCCCAAAAGCTCAGAATTTGCTGTTTCCTGCAAACTTGTCTGTTCTGAGCATTTCATATGCATGGAATCACGCAAAATGTATATTGTGTCATTTAATATCATGATATGTGTGTCTCTTGCTGGAATGTTGTGAAAGTTCATTAATATTATATCTTTGGTTCCTTTCCTCTTCATAGTTAAATAATATTTCATCCTGTGGGATTACTATAGCATTTCATTCTTCCAATGTGTTTATTCATATAATTTCTTGGCATAACTATAGGAATAGTTATCTAAGAAAAGGGAAGTGTCTGAAAAACGACAGGGTGCCATGTCACACTGCTGTGCATGCTTTGGAGGCTGGTTTAGATCTTTAGGTTTTATGGGATCTCATTGGAAGTACTAATTATAATTGGCTGACCTAGAAAGGAACACTGGGTTCCTGGTCCTTTCTCTTTTGCTTTAGGATTAATGGGTGCCCCATCGTGAACAGTTTCTTGTGCCATATACATCCTCCATGATATACAGTGTTAGCACATCCTCTAGCCCAAAGACAATGGGATGAAGTGCTTATGGAGTGAGCCATCTTTATAAATTGACTTAATCTCAGGTATGACTCACAGCAACGAAAAGCTGAGTTGTACACTTTAACAAGTCTTTGCATTTAGAGACAGATAAAAGAGTTTAAAAAGGAAATGGAGGGGAAAAATAGCCCAAATGATAAGGTGACCACCAGCTGGTGTTGAGCTTAGTGTGGGAACATGGTGGCTGTGCTAGGAGCCAGCCAGACGCCTCTTTTTTAATACCTTCCTCTACACCCATGGGCAAGCACCGATCTCTGACACTGTTAATGATACTCTGCTATGCTTGCAGACAGGAGCCCCACATAACTGTCCTCTGAGAAGCACCATTCAGCAATTAACTGAGAAAGATCCAGAGACCCACAGCCAAACATTAGGCAGAATTCAGGTAGTCTTGAGGAAGAATTAGTTGTAGGAAGGATTGAGAAAGTTGAAGAGGATAGAAACTCCACAGGAAGGCCAACAAGTCAACCAACCACCCTTGGGGCCCTGTTAATATATATTTATTTTAAAATACATTATATATATAAATATATTTACTATAGTCTATTAAATACAATATTAATTATTATAAATAAAATGAAAGAAATAATACATAACATAGGATATGTAATATATAACATATAGTAAGTATAATATTTTAAGTATGCATTAAAATGATGAGGTTGCAGTTATGTAAGAGTGGATGAAGGAGGAGAAGATAAGAAAATTGTAATAGAACATGTAACTTCATGGAGGGAAACCTGTTAATGTGCAAATTGAGTGGACAAATGTTGACATATCTCACTGTGTCCCACAAATACACAGTTATGCTAACAAAATATCTTTAAACCACTTGAGGTTAAAATAACAGCTCTGATTTGATCACTTTCCACTCATGGATTTATTGAATTACCTCAATGTATCCTGCAAATTAGTGTAATTAAAATACCATGAAAAGGAGACGTGGAAGCTGTAAATTAGCCCCTTAGCTGAGAATGTCAAGCTCACCATCCAGGTCAGACATGGTGGGTGACCCACACCATTCAGTCCAACATTAAGCTGAGGCAGGAGGATTTCTGTGAATTCCAGGTTGGCTTGGGCTATCTATTTATATTGGAGAAACTTGACAGAGAAGAAAAGGAGGAAACGAGTAAGGAAGGGAAAATTTGTGGTAAAGGAACAGCTTCTCGAATCTTCAACGAATGATCTTTGACGGAGGACATGACTCCTCCACCTTCAGACAGAGAACTTTAGAGAAGATAGCATGCTCACAGAGCATGGCAGAGACCCCAGGATGGATGAGGGTCTCCTTATCTTTAGGCCTTTTTTTGCTTTGTCTGTTTTTCAGTGCACTCAATACAAAACAGATTGACAGGAGAAAAGGGAAGGAACAAAGCAGGAGGCAGAGTCTGAAAGGCAATCTGCTGAATTTAAAAAGAAAGGCAATCTGCTTTAAAAAGTGATACATTTTCAGCCTCGAGCAATGTGGTCTCTAATTGTCCTTCCAGGGCATTCATTTTGAAGGTTATACACAAGATTGCTGGAGAAACGTTGAAGACCACTGAGGAGTTTAGACAGAGATAAACTCTGGATGGAGGGGTATGCGTGTGAATGTAGAACAGAGCCAGTTGGGGAGAGCAGATGGATCTGCTAGATTTGTGGTTGATGGAAGGCAGGTGGGAAGAGGGGAGCAAGGACCAACTGATGGCTCCAGATTTCAGGTCTTGGTTGATAGGATTGGTGAGCATACTGAAGTCTAGTGGAGGAAGGTTAGGTGAGGCAACCTGTCTTCAGTTTCTTCGCTGGAGGAGAGCGAGGTGGAGTCAAAGTTAAAGGAACCAGAAATGTACTCTCTGTGTAATAAAGAACCATGTTTTGCTCCCCAGGAGACTGGATCGTAAAATCATAAAAATAGACAAGATTCTTTAGGAAAATGTAAGAAAGCACTAATACACATATATCTAAGAAATCCCAGAATTTAAGGGGCTGGAGGAGAAAGTAAGCGAAATCTTTGCCTATTTGTTTGCTTGTTTGTTTTTGTTTTGAGAATAGGTCTCACTGTGTTGTCTAAGCTGTTCTTAAACTTGTAGCAATTTTCCTGCCTTAGTCTTCCAAGTGTTGTGTATTCTGAATATTACTTATATAATTCACCATTCCTAGATTTATTTTTTTGTATATTAAAATTTTATATAAAGTTGCTAGAGAGCAAGAAGAGAACAAAGACATGCCAGTGAAGATGACAGCTTCAAGGAACTGTGTGGGTAGGGCTGCTGAGAACGCTGAGGATCCCTCCAGGGGGAAGTTAGGCAAGGCTGCTGGGGCTCCACGGTTCCTCACGGTGCAGCCCCAATGACACGAGAAAGACCATTGGTTTTTACAGGCTTTAATGTCATGGCAGATGGTGGATGGATCTGGATGCACCATACCCCTTTCCAACTCAAGGCAGACCTGAGTTAAATAGGGAGGGAGAGAGGGGGAGGGGCTTGGGAAGAATGTTTAATTGGCTCCACCCTCTGACCTTCAGGTATCTCACTAGTATGTAAATCTCTCTAGGGCTTGAGGCCTGTTCCTGTGACTGATGGCCCTAGACCTCTCTGTGGGAGGGGCTGTGGAGAGGGCTGAAGCTAAATGAAAAGAACCAGGGCCAGGAGCAGAGCTGAACTCCTGCGGTCCAATAATGGTCCGGGGTTCCAAGCTCATACTCAACCAAGCACCCAGCTGCGCCCCACCGCCCCACCGCCCCACCGCCCCACCGCCCCACCGCCCCACCGCCCCACCGCCCCACCGCCCCACCGCCCCACCGCCCCACCGCCCCACCGCCCCACCGCCCCACCGCCCCACCGCCCTCTGTGACAAAAATGTAAAAGATAGAAAAATGTAAAGACTTTGTTGGTTGGAGAATTGGCATCTCATGTTGTTATTTACCAGACAACACAAATTATAGAGATAAAAAGTTGCTGAGAAAAAAATGACTAATCAGATATTATCAGGTTAAGGAACACAAAGAAAGCAAGGAGAATAAAATAAAAATGGACATATAGATAGGCATTTTTAGGTTTGGTACAGGTCAAGATAAAAAGAAGGGAATAGTAAAAGCCTGGCTGTATGAACCCCAGTATAGCTATGAATGATGCTACACACACACACACACACACACGCACACGTGCACACACACTCACTAATTTAGATTATGAGTTTTGGAAGGCTGGAGAGATATCTTAGCTGAAAGCACGTGGACCAGGGGTCACCCCCAAGCAACCACATGGTGTCTCACAACTGCCTGCAACTCCAGTTCTGGGGGATCCAGTGCCCTCTTCTGGCCTCTCTATGGATCTAAAACAATAAACAGATCTTAAAAAATTATCTTTAAAATACACTTTTAATCTCTCTCTCTCTCTCTCTCTCTCTCTCTCTCTCTCTCTCTCTCTCTCTCTCTCTCTCTCTTTCTCTCTCTCTCTCTCTCTTTGGTATTTTGACCTCCAAGTTCTTGAGCATCTACTTTGTAGTTGACAATGTTTCATCACCCTGTCAAAGGTTGGATATAGTTGCAAAAAAAGCGCTTGTGATGTTTTACGGCTGTTTTAAACACTCTCAGGACTGACAGGCACTTTATGTTTTTTTCTGTCAGCTACCACATATCTCCATGTAGCACATAACTTATGGCTACTACCAAAATTAAAGATTTCTAGAAATTATGAGCTTTATAAAATAGGGATGTTCTCAGTAAGGAATGGATTTCATTACCCCCAAGATGTGTTAGAGTCTGAATAGCCGCTTACCTCCGTTTTGGAGGGTTCTCTGTCTTTTAAGGGTCTGAGAGAGCCTTTTAATGTGAGATCCCATTAAATTATTATCTTTGTGTTTATAATGGTTGACATTGTAATCTGAATTAAATGAAAGCTCTGGTGTCCAGGCTGCAGATTTGCTCTACTTTTCTTGTCTTGTTTATATGCTGCCTCCTCTTGCTTGTGCTTTTAAGAGACTCCGGTTCCTGTTCTACTTTGCTCATGCCATATATAATGATCTCTTTTCTTACATAATTGACTTTTTTTTCCCACCTAAAGCCCTTCCACACTAGCCTTCATCAAGGGCCTATCACATCAGTTGTTGCCTTCATTGCACGCGTTACTCCTGCACACCAACCTGTATTTTACCTGTTGGAATTTTATAAGTTACATATGAGTTTTTTAATGAGAATGGTTTGCAGATTTGATTGGCAGCCACCATGTCTTCTCATTATTCCTTTAGTCTAAAGAAAAAAATGAAGAAAGGAAAGTCTGACTTTCTAACTAAAAATCAAATTGAGAAAAATGATGATCTTATTTAATGTTTTGGATGCATTATTAGAATAAATCCATATCTGAAAGAGTAAGGAGATTTTTTTGGGGTGGTGGTGGTGGTGGTAGTTGTGGTGGTAGGGCATATAGAAAGATGATACCATTGACTTATCTTGAAAATAGAAAGACCTGAGTTTAGATGTCCACCGTCCATCGAAAAAGACAGGCACAATAGTGCCATTGTGGGGAAGAGGGATGAATGGTAAGATTCCTAAAATTCACTGGACGGCCAGGCAAGCTGGATCTGTAAGATTCTGTTCTGACAAAATATGGTGAAGACCAATGGGGGATGATAACTGAAGCTGACCTCTGTCCTCCAAACAAGCACACAAATGTACGCATGTGCACGTCACATAAATAAGTGACACAAAGGGCATTGAACACGCATGTGTGGATCCCACGTTCTCCCTGTTGATGTGCACTGACAACTTATCAGTAATACTGACTGTATTCTTGTTAGGTGTATGCTGTACCCTCCAGCTGGCAACACTCTCTCAATCAAGGGTTTGCCTTTCTATGCGTTAAGAACTGCATTATCTTTCTGAAAAAAAAAATATCATGCATTTAGTTGCTTTAAGACAAAAAAAAAAAAAAGCTAAATATAAACTTGGGATTTGTGTGTGACTTAAAAATTATAAGGTAAATAGAAATATTTTTCTCGTTGAAAGCCTCTTTTTGTTTATGTAGGCTTGATAGCACCAGCATGCTGAGCTTCTAGAAGGTAATGGAGTATCATTCAAGGAGGTCCTGGGTCTACTATGTTTAATGGCCAGAGCTTTCAGACTGCCTGTCAGACTGCCTGTCAGACTGCCTTTCTGTCATGCTCTTACTTTTGCTTGCTTTGGAGGGTATGTGAAATGTAATGCTTACATACATTTCCTGTATAAGTAATTAAATGAATTTAGAAGTTAAATATATAAATTAAGTGAAAAAATCTATTCTGAATATTCCAAAGGTCCTATTGTTGAGTAACCATGCGATTTTAAGAGGAAAACATGTCATGAATTTTTATTGTTGAGAGGCCACATATTAGGAGAGAAGTGAGTTTGTGCAGGAACGCAAACTGTAATTGATTCATCAGCTGGTACTGCATCCTGTTTTCATCAGTGTTGTGTTTGTAGGAACAATATATTTTTTAATAACAATCTTTGGATTTATACTCAAATGCTTTACATACTTTAGCATTCTGGCATTTCCTGGGGAATACAGATGGCTTTATTGGTATGATTGGAATGAAGAAATTTGTATCCATAGAATATCAGGCAGGCTGAGCCTGCCTCAGGAAGTAGCCTTCTGAGAATGAATAGCATCATCCTTCCAGAGATGGGTGGGCAGCATGGAGAGTGATGTGGAGGCAGGATGGCACTGGAGGAAAGGAGGATTTGAACATGGCAGCAGGCTGCAGAATCTTGGTCCGATTTCCTCATAGTGACTACAACCCTTAGTAAATATGCCAGTCTTAAAGTCACGAGATCAGATACTTTGTAGCTGTAAGAATCAGTTGAAATTTATTTTGAGAAATTAGGTTAAGGTTTTAGAAAAAAATAAAATCGAGGTTTTCGGATGTTCTGTGTCATGTTATCGGTTATTTCATCCAAATTTACTGAAAATTCAAGAGAAGAGAGCCAAAATCTCATAATGAAGCCAAATAGTAACAAAGTTCTTGTCCTTGCAAATGCCTTTTTTTTTCTACCAGTAAGCATTGTTGATAGGTCCTGTGGGAGTAGGCATTTTGTTGTCTTTCTTGAGATAATTTAAGTGTATGTGTTTATGTTATGCCAGATTAAATTGGTCTTTTAAAGCAGTGGCTACTAAGTTCACCATTCTTACAACTCCTCATGGAGCCGCACAGAATTTATAAGCGATTACTGTTATTGAACACTTCACAAAATGGCAGTCTATTAAGTGTCTGCTAGCACCAAGTGAACCCAGACATGGATTGGACAAGACCTGAGATAAAGGAAGTGGTAGAAATAAAGAGGTATTCTGCACTGTAGATCTCCACAACAAATCACAAAAGTTACTGTGGTAAGTGTATTCGATCCATGTTGCTATGTCTTTAATGTTTTAGTAAGTGTTGTATGTCATCTATCAGGTATATCTCCAAGAGCCTCAGATTAAAAAAAAAGCACACACACACAACATCTAAACCCACAACTCCGTAGCTTAGCTCACTTTAATGTCAATGGGAAGCCATGTTAGTATGAGGCCAATTCAGGTGAAGTCTAGTGGGATGAAAGTGGAAACTAGGTCAGTTTCCCCCAAAACTTACAATCTTCAGATTCCAAGTGTTACAATCACATGATGCCTTTGTTGAAACACACGTACACACACCATGATGAAATGCCTCATCAGTTTCTTAAAAGACAAGGGGAAAGAACTTGTATTTTCAGGGCACATCACAGGTTACTCTTAAGCACTCCAGTCTGAGACTGCTGGTTCTGCATACAGATTTCCCTGTGATTTAAAAGTTAATGGATGTGGCTAATGTTTTAGGGTAGGGGAAAATAACCAAGGAATATTGGTGAGTCATTCACAGAAAGAGTAGTGTGGTGGTAAAACAGGCTTAAAGTAAAACAGCCCGGGATTTGCTTAGCTGCCGCACTGGGCAATTTAAGTTAGTTTCTTTGTTTGTTTCTTTGTTTGTTTGTTTCTTCCTTTCTTTCTCTCTTTCTTATTAATCATTCCATTTGTTTACATATCAAATGATATCCCACTTACCACTTACTCCCTCCACCACCCACCACCCTCCTATCACATGATATCCCACTTCCCGGTTACCCCTCCACCAAACCTCCCATCGAACATCTGTCCTTCACTCTCCCTTTTGCCTGTATGAGAGTGCTCCCCCACCCACCCACACTCTCCTGCTCCACCACTCCAGCATCCCCCTACTCTGGGGCATCAAGCCTCCCCAGGACCAAGGGCCTCCCCTCCCATTGCTGTCAGGCAAGGCCATCCTCTGCTACATATGTAGCAGAAGCCATGGATCCCTCCAGGTACAGACCTTGGTTGGTGATCTAGACTCTGGGAGAACTGGATGGACAGGCCAGACTTTGTTGTTCTTCCAGTGGGGTTGCAATCCCCCTCTGCTCCTCCAATCCTTTCACTAGCTCCCCACTTGGTTTCCTGACCTCAGTCTGATGGTTGGCTCCAAGCAGCCACATCTGCATTGGTCAGTTGCTGGCTGGATCTCCCAAGGAGCCACCTACTTGGTTCCTGTTAGCAAGCGCCTCTTGATCAAGGCAACAGTGTTTGTTGGGTTTGGTGTCTGCAAACATGATAGATCCCCAGGTAGGGAAGTCCCTGGTTGGCCCTTCCTTTAGTGTCTGTTCCATTGTTCCTGTTCTTCCTTTGGACAGGAACATTTCTGGGTTAAAAACGTTGAGATGAGTGAGTGGCCCTACTGCCTCCCTTCCTCGAACATGTGAACAGGGTACAGCAGGAAGACTGTGCTGGTAGTGAAAGCATATTGAACATTTGATAATCCACATCTTTGAAATATGGAGCCATGTGAAAGAGAGTGATTATGGTGCTTAAAAATTGACACTTTGTATTCCTGAAATCTACTGGAACCCCCAACAACCCCTCATTTGAAGGAGTCATGTTACAAATAAGCCTTTCATGTAACCTAACAACCACAGACGCAGTTACAGCCTTGATGTTCAGGTGGTGTGTAAGCTTCCACAAGGAAATGATCTAAAAGAAATAGAACTGCAACCTGTTTCTGAAACAGGGTGGGACAGTTCAAACTTTCCGCAGCTTTATACTGAGGTGAGATCAGGAAGGAAAAGTGCATGCTCTGAGAGGGGGAGAAAAAAATCATTCCCACTAAATTTGATGGGCAAGAAAAGATAAAGTCTACAGATAACAAAGAGGCTGAAATTATAGCTGCAAGGTGGAGGAGGATTGCAGGGCTTTGTTGTGTGATTCAGTCTCAAAAGAGCATGACAAAACAGCCCGCAGTAGGAGAAAACAAAGTGGTTGGTCCTATCTGTAAACGCTGAGTGTCCCTGTAGCAAATTCGTGCAATTTTGGGTTTGTTTCTAGGAAGAAATAACTGTTTCAAGCGTTGGAGCCCAACGAAGACAGGAACAAGTGATGGTTTAGCTGTGAGATAATTGCAGTGGACTTTCTGAAGGAAGCAGCCTATTTAATCTCTTTACTTCTAGGGGTTCTGAAATGGGCATTTGGATAATTTGTCAGAGGTAGATTTTAACTTTTACAGTCCCACAGTTTCTTGGTGTGCAGGGAGTCAGGGTCTTTCTAGAGAACCTTAAATAGTTAGTCTGTTTCTATTTTGTTAGCCACCAAGAAGAGAAATGTTCTGGCAATGCTTAAATAAAGGCAGAAGGCAATTAGCAGAGAGAGAGAGAGAGAGAGAGAGAGAGAGAGAGAGAGAGAGAGAGAGAGAGAGAGAGAGAGAGAGAAAGAGAGAGAGAGTTTTTTTATAAATCACTTATAAATCATATATATCTGGAGATTGATGCCATAGTATTCTTCAAGAAATTTTACAATGCCTTTGTTTATGCTCAGTGCTAGGATTGATTTTTAGCTTAAATTCCAATCAGCAAATCTTTTCAGAAATTCAACAAATAAGACAAAATCTTCTTCCTGCTGAGTTTAGGGAGAAGGCACTAGAGAAGCCAAGGGAGCAGCTGCTGCTGGATTGCCAAACCCAGTCCAGCACTACTGGCTGAATAAATCCGAAGTGTCTCAGAAAGCAGTTCATGAGTGTTTTGTTGTTCCTAAGTTACTCCGGACAACTATAGGCAGCATGAGAAACACACATAGCCACTGGAAGAGCATTGGACTATTCAAACAGAACTAAAATGAAGGACCCCACTGTAGCCCAGAAGAATGTATTTGCTACTAGTGAAGGATTATCAATAGTTTTTTTTTTTTGAAGCACATATTTAGTCAACATGTTTCACCATATTTCTAAACATCTCAACACTGAACATTCAGTGCTGTATGCTGCAGGGCTCCAGAGGAGTTTGTAAGAGCTTGGAGTCTAGGAAACTAGAATGGCATCTGGGCACACCAACAGAGCACATCGTCACTTCATAGAACAATGCATTCATTCATTTCCCGTGATTCCTTTCTCTGTTCTCCACATCGTGTTTTTGGGAGTTAGTCTTCCCTGGTGGTTCTGTCCAGATAACAACATGAAGGGTTATTATGGTCAGGCTTCTGGTTGTACTCTGTGAGAAATGTGGCCTTAGCAAGACGTATCTGAAGCTGCACATACTATACAAGACATATGATTCCTGTATGTCAGGGGAATGCATTGTAAATGGCTCAATGAGAAAGTGGTGTTAAAAGCAAACAGTTACTAATAACCCCTTAAGAGACTTCAACAGGAACTCAAATCTTTATGGGAGAAGCTAGTTTCTTTTCACAAAGTATGTCATCATTATTGAGACATACATCCTTGTAATAAGTGACTATGTAGACACTGGAGATAGGGTAGTATTTGCATTTTTGTTTTTTACTTTCTGTTCTTTTTTTTTTTTTTTTAAAATTTTATTGGATATTTTATTTACATTTCAGATGTAATCCCCTTTCCCCATTTCCCCCCAACCCAGGAACCCCCTATTCCATACCCCCTTCTCATGCTTCTATGAGGATATGTCTCCACCTACCCTCCTACTCCCACCTCCCCGCCCCCAATGATTTCCCCCACACTGGAGCATCCAGCCTTCACTGGACCAAGGACTTCCTCACCCACCTATGCCTGACAATGTTATCCTCCCCTATGTATGTAGCTGGAGCCATGGGTCCCTCCCTATGTGCTCCCAGGCTGGTGGTTTAGACCCTGGGAGCTCTGGTTGGTTGGTATTGTTGCTCTTCCCATAGGGCCACAAACCCTTTCAGCTCCTTCAGTCTTCTCTCTCACTCCTCCATTAGGAACCCCATGATCAGCTCAATGGTTAGCTGTGAGCATCCACCTCTGTATATTTCAGGCTCTGGCAGACCTCTAAGGAGACAGCTATATCAGGCTCCTGTCAGCATGCAATTCCTGGCATTCACATCAGTGTCTTCCTTTGGTGACTGCACAAGGGATGGACACCCAGGTAGAGCAGTTTCTGGACAGCCACTCTTTCAGTTTCTGTCCAGTGCTTTGTCTCCATATTAACTCCAGACAACCAAGTAATCCTATTAAAATGGGGTACAGAGCTAAATAAAGAATTCTCAACTGAGAAAACTTGAATGGCCAAGAAGCACCTAAAGAAATGTTCATATCCTTAGTCATCAGGGAAATGCAAATCAAAACAACCCTGAGATTCCACCTCACACCAGTCAGAATGACCAAAATCAAAAACTCAGGTGATAGCAGATGCTGGCAAGGATGTGGAGAAAGAGGAACACTCCTCCATTGTTGGTGAGATTGCAAGGTGGTACAACCACTCTGGAAATTAGCCTGCCTGTTTCTCAGAAAATTGGACATAGCGTTACCTGAGGACCCAGTTATGCCATTCCTGGGCATATACCCAGAAGATGCTTTAACATATAACAAGGACACATGCTCCACTATGTTCATAGCAGCCTTATTTATAATAGCCAGATGCAGGAAAGAACCCTGATGTCCTTCAACAAAGTAGTGGATACAGAAAATGTGGTACATTTACACAATGGAATATTACTCAGCTATTAAAAACAATGAATTCAAGAAATTCTTAGGTAAATAGATGGAATTAGAAAATATCAACCCGAGTGAGGTAACCCAAACACAAAAGAACACACATGGTATGCACTCACTGATAATTGGATATTAGCTCAAAAGCTCGTAATATCCAAAATATAACTCACAGATCACACGAAGCTCATGAACAAGGAAGACCAAAGTGTTGGTGTTTTGGCCCTTCTTAGAAGGGGTAACAAAATACACATGGGAGCAAATATGGATTTCTATACGTTTTTATTTCAGAACTTTCTGTTTAGAAGAATGAATAAAGGTAATTTGGCACCTGCATCCAGTTCTTCCCTCATGTTGCTGCAATACCAATGCCTCTTTGGCATCATCTACCTGATCCAGACCGGGCTGAAGCTATCATTTGGTGTTTTATGATTTCTCCTTTAATCATGTCACCTCATGATTTATAGGGATAGTCAAACTAGTGACAGTTTTTTTTGGCGTAGTCTTTCTATTTCAGGAGGAAGAGATTGGCACTTGCTATAATGTTTGTTTCCAAATGAGTAAAATGGACTTGAGCCAAGTACTTGGCTTGTTGCTTGTGTAACTATTTCTGCTTTGTTGAAACATTCCATTAAAGCTGAAGGAGTAGATAAAACATACAAGTTTCAGGAAGTCTCTGAAACTTATGATATTTACAAGCCTCTTATCAGGACTATGGGCAGCCCCTATGCTACTGTAGCTGACCTGCAGTCAGCATCCTGGCCCTAAGACCAGCAAGGTGTTAAGTAAATAGCCTTGTGCTATCCTAAAAACTTCTGAGGATAATGGCACTGCAGGCTAGGGTGATTAACACCTGTAGCCTAACAGCAGAGGATTAGGCAATGTGGCCTTTGTTCTATCTCAGCAGGAACTGCTGGACTCTAATTTGCAAGAAGAAAAGACACTTAGAAAAGTTGCTATAGAGTTTATTAAGTGTAAAAAGTATCCTATGAAAGCTGTCTGAGGGGAAACGTGGAAAGGTCCTGAGTGGGGAAGAAGAAAAGATTTTAACAAAGTAAAATTCTAAGGGAGAAAAATTCTAGGCAGGGGGAAAGGAAAGGGCGATGGGGTCTAACTAACTGACTAGTCTAACTTACCATTCTAACTGCTTATTCTAACTGCCTATTCTAACTGCCTCTCATCTCTTTGTCCTCAGAACTTATACATCTTTCAGAGTACATGGTCACATGTTACAAGGTTCATCACAAGTTCACACCAAATTTCAAGTCATAAATTGAAATAGAAGTTTACAACACAGAATGTTTACATGAATATCCATTAGGAGTAATTATCTAACTAGACATTCATCACCTGTCTAGCTCCACAGGTTCGCAGAAAGTTTGAAACTATAACTTAAGAAATTAGTGAAGTTTTGTATAGATAAACCCAGGCAATATTTTCTCTTCTGTCCTGGTACCTGTAATAAATTGTGGATTCCCTCTAGTAACCTAGGTTAATTGTTTTATGACCTCTTGGAATGTGCTCTGAGCAGGAGAAGGTCCAGTTACTATCACTCTTGGGGCAATTAACTGATAACACTCAGGAGACTGGCAGAGTTCTCTTTGCAGTTTCGACTATGCCTGAGGGACTTAATAGCAGTCCCATTATAAAAGAGCTTAATAATCACTGATATAATTTTAGGAATTCTTATAGGATCATCATTAAGACTTAAGAAGTCATCTATTTGTCTATATAGTATCACTACAAGACAGTACATCTTCGTGGATCTGCAGAGATCTGCTACAAAGGGGTGTGCTATTGCTTAGTGATAGTAGCATATGTATAATAACAATAATAATGGGAAAAGCATATTAATAGCAGGAATCTTTCCTAAAATCATGTCCACCACAGCCTTGCTAATGGGGCACACTCGTCGCAGATTATATAATAATCCGAGGCAAGCATTTCAGGATGATCATCTGCTCATTATTAGCTTGTCCCATTATGGCTCCCGACAATGGGCTATGTAAGTAGTAACAAAAATTGAGAAGAGACTCGTGTGTGTGTGTGTGTGTGTGTGTGTGTGTATGTATTTTCTGTGTAATGTTTTTTAAAATTTTATTGAATATTTTCTTTATTTACATTTCAAATGTTATCCCTTTTCCCATTTCTCCCCCAAGCCCCCTATCTCATTCCTCCTCCCCTGCTTCTATGAGGATACTCACCCACAAACCCACTCACCCACCCACCCACCCACCTACCCACTCCTGCCTCCTCAGCCTTGAATTCCCCTACCCTGGGGCATTGAGCCTTCACAGGACCAAGGGCCTCTCCTCCCATTGATGCCTGACAAGGCCATCTTCTGCTATATATTCTTCTGGAGCCCTGGGTCCCTCCATGTGTACTCCTTCGTTGGTAGTTGGTAGTTTAGTTTCTGGGAGCTCTGGGGAGTTTGGTTGGTTGATATTACTGTTCTTTCTATGGGGTTGCAAACTATTTCAGCTCCTTCAATCCTTTCTCTAACTACTCCATTGGGGACTCAATTGGGAACCCTGTGTTCAGTCCAATGGTTTACTACAAGCATCTACCTCTGTATTTGTTAAGCTCTGGCAGAGCCTCTCAGGAGACAGCTATATCAAGTTCCTGTCAGCATGCACTTCTTGGCATCTACAATAGTGTCTAGGTTTGGTGACTGTATATGGGATGGATCCCCAAGTGGGGCAGTCTTTGAATGGGCTTTCCTTCAGTCTCTGCTCCACATTTTGTTTATGTGTTTGATCCCATGAGTATTTTGTTTCTCTTTCTAAGAAGGATGGAAGCACCCACACTTTGGTCTTCCTTCTTCTTGAGCTTCAGGTGGTCTGTGAATTATATCTTCGGTATTCTGAGCATTTGGGCTAATACCCACTTATCAGCGAGTGCATACAATGTGTGTTCTTTTGTAATTGGGTTACCTCACTCAGGATGATATTTCTAGCTCCATCCATTTGCCTAAGAATTTCATGAATCCATTGTTTTTAATAGCTGAGTAGTACTCCATTGTGTAACTGTACCACATTTTCTGTATCCATTCTTCTGTTGAAGAACATCTGGATTCTTTCAAGCTTCTGGCTGTTATATATAAGGCTTCTATGAATATAGTGGAGCACATGAACTTGTTATATATTGGGGAATCTTTTGGATTTATGCCCAGGAGTGGTATAGCTGGACCCTCAAATAATACTATGTCCAATTTTCTGAGGAACCAG
The DNA here is from genome assembly GCF_011762505.2 of Arvicanthis niloticus. Classification (NCBI taxonomy): domain Eukaryota; kingdom Metazoa; phylum Chordata; class Mammalia; order Rodentia; family Muridae; genus Arvicanthis; species Arvicanthis niloticus. The sequence goes on from NC_047673.1 coordinate 54,669,760, forward strand.
CATACTGATTTCCAGAGTGGTTGTACCAGCTTGCAATCTCACCAACAATGGAGGAGTGTTCCTCTTTCTCCACATCCTTGCCAGCATCTTCTGTCACCTGTGTTTTTGATCTTAGACATTCTGATATGTGTAGTGGAATCTCAGGGTTGTTTTGATTTGCATTTCTCTGATGACTAAGGATGTTGAACATTTCTTAAGGTGCTTCTCAGCCATTTGAGTTTCCTCAGCTGAGAATTCTTTGTTTAGCTCCATACCTCAATTTTTAATAAGGTTATTTGATTCTCTGAAGTTAAACTTTTTGAGTTCTTTGTATATATTGGATATTATGTTTCTATTGGATGTAGGATTGGTAAAGATCTTTTTTTAATCTGTTGGATGTAGGATTGGTAAAGATCTTTTCCAAATCTGTTGTTTGCCATTTTGTCCTATTGACAGCAGTGTCCTTTGCCTTACAGAAGCTTTTCAAATATATGAGGTCCTATTTGTTGATTCTTAATCTTAGAGCATAAGTCATTGGTGTCAAATTCAGGAAAATTTCCCCTGTGCCCATGTATTCGATGCTCAGACCCACTTTCTCCTCTATTAGTTTTAGCATATCTGGTTTTATGTGGAAGTCTTTGATACACTTGCACTTGAGCTTTGTACAAGGAGATGAGAATGCATTCATTTTCATTTTTCTACATGCTGACCTCCAGTTGAACAGCACCATTTGTTGAAAGTGCTGTCCTTTTTCCATTGGATGTTTTTAGCTCCTTTGTCAAAGATCAAGGGACCATAGGTGTGTGGGTTCATTTCTGGGTCTTTAATTCTATTCAATTGATCTATCTGCCTGTCTCTGTACCAATACCATGCAGTTTTTAAAAAATCGTTATTGCTGTGTAATACAGCTTGAGGTCAGGGATGGTGATTCACCCAGAAGTTCTTGTACTGTTGAGAATAAGTTTTGCTATCCCGGGTTTTTTGTTATTTCAAATGAATTTGAGAATTGGTCTTTCTAACCAATTGATTTCGAATTTTGATGGAGATTGCATCGAATCTGTAGATTGCTTTTCGGCAGGATGGCCATTTTTATTATCCTGTGAATCCATAATCATGAGAGATCTTTCCATCTTCTGAAATCATCTTGTATTTCTTTCTTTAGAGACTTGAAATTCTTGTCATACCGATCTTTCACTTGCTTGATTAGAGTCACACCAAGATGTTTTGAATTATTTGTGACTATTGTGAAGGGTGTCATTTCCCTAATTTTTCTCAGACTGTTTATTCTTTGAATAAAAAAAGGGTACTGATTTGTTTGAGTTAATTTTATATCCAGCCACTTTGCTGAAGTTGTTTATCAGGTTTAGGAATTATCTGGTAGAAGTTTTAGGGTCACTTAAGTATACTATCATATCATCTGCAAATAGTGATATTTTGACCTCTTCCTTTTCAATTTGTATCCCTTTGACCTCCTTTTGTTGTTTAATCGCTCCATCTAGAACTTCTAGTACTATATTGAATAGGTAGAGAGAGAGTGGGCAGCCTTGTCTAGTGCCTGATTTAGTGGGATTGCTTCAAGTTTCTCTCAATTTAGTTTGATGTTGGCTACTGGCTTGTTGTATATTCCTTTTACTATGTTTAGGTATGTGCCTCGAATTTCTGATCTTTCCAAGACTTTTTACCATAAAGTGGTGTTTAATTTTGTTGAATGTTTCTCAGTATCTAGTGAGATGATCAAGGTTTTTTTTTCTTTGAGTTTGTTTATGTAGTGGATTACATTGATGAATTTCTGAATATTGAATCATCCCTGCGTTCCTGAAATAAAGCCTACTTGATTATGATGGATGATTGTTTTTCTGTGTTCTTGGATTTAGTTTGCGATTATTTTATTGAGTAATTTTCCACTGATGTTCATAAGGGAAATTGATCTGAAGTTCTCTTTCTTTGTTGGGTTTTTGTGTGGTTTAGGTAAGCATTACTGTGGCTTCATAGAATGAATCAGGTAGTGTTCCTTCTGTTTCCATTTTGTGGAATAGTTTGAAGAGAATTGGTATTAGGTCTTCCTTGAAGATCTGAAAGAATTCTGCACTAAACCCATGTGGTCTTGGGCTTCTTTTTGGTTGGGAAACTTTTAATGACTGCTTCTATTTCTTTAGAAATTATGTGACTGTTTAGATGGTTCATCTGATCTTGATTTAACTTTGATACCTGGTATCTGTCTAGAAAATTGTCCATTTTATTCAGATTTTTCAATTTGCCTTTGTAGTAGGATTGATGATTGTTTGAATTTCTTCGGTTTCTGTTTTTATGTCTCTTTTTTCATTTCTGATTTTACTAGTTTGAAATCTATCTTTGTGCCCTCTTGTTACTCTGGCTAAGGTTTTATTGATCTTGCTGATTTTCTCAAAGAACCAACTCCTGGTTTTGTTGATTCTTTGTATAGTTCTTTTTGTTTCTCTTTGTTTGATTTCAACCCCAAGTTTGATTATTTCCTGCCATCTACTCCTCTTGGGTATATTTGCTTCTTTTTTTTCTAGGGCTTTCAGGTGGGCTGTCAAGCTGCTGGTGTATGCTCTTCTCAGTTTCTTTTTGGAGGCACTTAGAGTTATGAATTTTTCTTTTAGCACTACTTTCATTGTGTTCCACATGTTTGGTATGATGTGTCTTCATTTTCATTAAATTCTAAAAGGTCTTTAATTTCTTTATTTCTCCCTTGACCAAGTTATCATTGAGTAGAGCTTCCATGTGTATGTGGACTTTCTGTGGTTTTTGTTGTCATTGAAGACCAACTGTAGTCCATAGTGATCTGATAGAATGCATAGGACTATTTAAATCTTCTTGTGTCTGTAGAGGCCTATTTGCAACCAAATGTTAGGTCAATTTTTGAATAGGTACTATGGCGTGATGAGAAGAAGGTATATTCTTTTGTTTTATGGTGAAATGTTTCATAGACATCTGTTAAATCCATTTGATTGATAACTTCTGTTAGTTTCACTGTGTCTCTGTTTAGTTTCTGTTTCCATGATCTGTACATTGGTGAAAATTGGGTGTTGAAGTCTCCCACTATTATTGTGTGAGTTGTAATGTGTGCTTTGAGCTTTAGTAAAGTTTCTTTTATGAATGTGGGTGCTCTTGCATTTGGAGCATAAATAAATGTTCAGAATGAAGAGTTCATTTTGGCAGATTTTTCCTTTGATGATTATGAAGGGTTTTTTCTTATCTTTTTGATAACTTTAGGTTGAAAGTCAATTTTAGCCTTCTAGTCTGGGCCTGAGCACTGAGAAGATACCTGGAGGCAGCTCTGCCCCCAATCTCACAGAACCCAGAGAAAGTAGGCCTCCTAGGAGCTCTAACCCAGGCAGTATCTTAGGTCAAGAGACAGCAACACTCTCCTCAAACAGGGAGTAACTGGGACCCACTAGGACCTAGGTAGTCACTCCTAGCCAGGAGCACTGATTTCTTCATGTCTGCGCCTGAGCACTGAGTAGCTCTTGGGCCCCAGCTCTAACTCCATTGATAACACCCACCCCACACAGTTCTGATACAACAAAGGTAATAGAAAAGACAGGCTCCAGTCAGAGACAGGGCAGGTAGCACTAAGGAGATCCAGATGGCAAAAGGCAAGTACAAGAACGTAAGCACCAGTAACCCAGGATAGTTGGTATCATTAGAACTTAGTTCTCCCACACAAGGCGGTCCTAAATTCCCTATATCACTAGGAAAGCAAGACTCAGATTTAAAATCACTTCTAATGATGATGATAGAGAACTTTAAGAAAGACATAAATAACACTCTCAAAGAATTTGAGGAGAACACAGGTAAACAGTTAGAAGCCCTTAAAGAGGAAACACAAAAATTCCTTAAAGAATTACAAGAGAACTCAACCAAACAGGTGAAGGAATTGAATAAAACCATCCAGGACATAAAAATGGAAGTAGAAACAATAAAGAAATCACAAAGGGAGACTACCCTCAAGATAGAAAACCTAGGAAAGAAATCAGGAGTCATAGACACAAGCATCACCAACAGAATATAAGAGATAGAAGAGAGAATCAGGTGCAGAAGATACCATAGAAAATATTGACACACCTGTCAAAGAAAATGCAAAATGCAAAAAGTTCTTAACACAAAACATTCAGGAAATCCAGGACACAATGAGAAGACCAATCCTAAGAATAATAGGTATAGATGAGAGTGAAGATTCCCAACTTAAAGTGCCAATAAATATCTTCAACAAAATTATAGAAGAAAACTTCCCTAATCTAAAGAAAGAGATGCCCATAAATATACAAGAAGCCCATAGAATGTCAAATAGACTAGACCAGAAAAGAAATACCTCCTGTAACATAATAATCAAAACACCAGGTGCACAAAACAAAGGAAGAATATTAAATGCAGTAAGGGAAAAAGGCCAAGTAACATATAAAGGCAGACCTATCAGAATTACACCAGACTTCTCACCAGATACTATAAAAGCTAGAAGATGCTGGACAGATGTTATACAAATCCTAAGAGAACACAAATGCCAACCCAGGCTATTATACCCAGCAAAAGTCTCAATTACCATAGATGGAGAAATCAAGATATTCCACGACAAAACCAAATTTATACAATATCTTTTCACAACCCCAGCATTCCAAAGGATAATAGCGAGAAAGCTCCAATATAAGGAGAGAAATTATACCCTAGAAAGAGCAAGAAAATAATCCTCTTCCAACAAATCCAAAAGAAGATAGCCACACAAAGATAATTTTACCTCTAATAACAAAAATAACAGGAAGCAACAATCATTGTTCTTTAATATCTCTTAACATCAATGGACTCAATTTTCCAATTAATAGACATAGGGTAATTAACTGGATATGTAAACAGGACCCAGCATTTTGCTGCACAGGAAACCCACCTCAGTGACAAAGGCAGACTCTACCTTAGAGTAAAAGGCTGAAAAACAATTTAGCAAGCGGTCCTAAGAAACAAGCTGGAGTAGCCATTCTAAAATCTCCAGCCCAAGAACACAAAGGGAGGGACTCATGGCTCCACCTGTATAGGTAGTTGAAGGTGGCCTTGCTAGGCATCAGTGGAAGTGGATGGCCTTGGTGTCTGAAAGTTTGGATTCCCTAGTTTTGGGGAATTTGAGAGCAGGGAGGTAGAAATCGAAGGATGGTGGGAGCACACCCTCATAGATACTCCCAGAATTATATGGAGTAGACATGATAGAGGCAGGCAGCCAGAAGACTAGATTCTAGAATTTAAACAAACAATTATCTTGATACTAAAATTTGTTTTGAGAATTGTATATTACAGAATACATAGCCTCGGTGTATCTACTCATCAAGCAAGCTGAGCAGACCTGCTCAAATCTCTGATGTCCTGAAATTCCAGCTGGATGCAGTGAAGACACAGTGTCAGAGGCTTATCAATTTACTCTTCCCCCTGCCCCTCTTCTAATATTTCAATGCCTGTAATTAGCTTGAAGAAGTTAATGAAGACTTGGTGCCCCTATTCCCTGTGCTTGGAGACTGAGGTGGTTAATATTGGGCTGTCTTTCTGGGAAAAATAGTGGTCTGGTTGGAACAGGGAGCGTTAGCTAGGATTTATTGCATAGCCATAACCTATTGGTAGACATACGTATAATTGTTATTAAGATGAAGTTATAATTTCTTAAATAGTACAAAATTTACTGTGATTTCAAATTTAAGGTTTTCATTGGTACGAGTTTCTTATTGATATAAAAGTGAGATTAATATTGTTACTCTCATAGGTATTGTGCCTATATAACACATTTAGGAATACAAGGCTTAGACCTAGTTCTTCTTTAGGTTTTTAAACTGATTTGAGATGGTTAGCCTGTGAGTTAAGGGCCTATAGCAAATTCATGGCTCTAAGTTTATTGTAGTTTTATATTTTATTTTAGAAGTAGCTGAGAGGAGTTAACAGACAGCAGTCCAGATTGCCTTACATGGATAGTTAGTTTTCAAAGTGTCCAAGTCCACAGAATTGACATTACAAATATTTCTGTAGTAATGTTCATTTTGATTAGATACCTGTCTGCTCCTGACAGCTTTCTATCTTGGATTCTAAGAAGAAATTGAGCATCTTTGGAGTTACTCCAGTTGTGGCGAGACAGCCACTATGCAAGAATTATCTCTTTTCATCTAGAGACAAATTACTGTCCAGAAAAGGACACACTTGCAGAATAGTTGACTGATTATATCTGCAAAGACAGAGTAATCGGCCCTTAATAATTCTGCATCACTAAGGTCTGTGAGATGATCCTGGGCCAGAAGGCTGAAGATTGGATGCTCCAACATTTTGTAGTATTAGGACTGTCCAGGTGTTCAGTGGTCTCTACAAATTGGTTAAGTTTTAGAAGCTATGCTTTGTGCTTCCCATAATTTCAGTTAACTTAGTCATTCTGGATTTCTGACAAGGTTGAAGACTTACAGTCTCAATAGCAATATTGAGCCAATCCTTGCTATTTACTTTGAGAGAAAAGATTTGAGAGGATGGTTTTCAGCTGACATTCACTCTAAATCTGAGAAAAAAGCCAGGTTTAGAACTAAGTCTTTTAGTTAGGAGGGATGACAGAGGTTCTGGTTAGTTAACAAAATGATAGACTGGGTATTAGGTCTATCTTGTACCTTATTGACACAAATTGGCGTAGTTATGCTCTAATTGTATTTGAGAGAAAATTTTTTGAGAGAAAATTTTGAAAGTTTTAACAGGAAGGGTGATATATAGGAGGAGCTAAGGTGGGAGGAGTAAGGAGAGGAAGAGGAGGAGTAAGGAGAGGAGGAGAGGAGGAGCTAGGAGATGAGAGAGAGAGAGAGAGAGAGAGAGAGAGAGAGAGAGAGAGAGAGAGAGAAAGAGGAAGAGAGGAGGAGGGTTTGGGTGGGTGGGGGAGGGGGGACATGGAGGCGGATGTTTGCATGTCTCTGCCAGTCAAAGGTAGTTGGTCTATCTAGGTTGGGTATTGGGTTACACTTCTGATTGTATGGGCATCTTGTTATTGAGCATCACCAAACTTATAAAGCCCTTGATTAAGATTAAAATATTGTATAAAAGCAAAAAGGAGGAGGGGGAATGGGATATGGTTTTTCTAGGTAGTGGAAAATGGGGAAAGGGGATGGCATCTGAAATGTAAATAAAATATCCAATATAAATAAATAAATAAATAAATAAAGTCAATTTTTATTTGAAATAGATATGAGAATAGCTACTCCAGCTTGTTTCTTGGGACCATTTGCCTGGAAAATTTTTTCCAGGCTTTTACTCTGAGGTATTGTCTGTGTCACTGAGGTGTGTTTCCTTTATTTAGCAAAATGCTGGGTCCCGTTGACATATCCAATCTGTTAGTCTATGTCATTTTATTGATGAGTTCAGTACATTGATGTTAAGAGATAGAAAAAAAGTGACCATTATTTCCTGTTATTTTTGTTGTTAAAGGTGGAATTATGCTAATGTGGCTATTTTATTTTGGCTTTGTTGAAAAAGGATTACTTCTTGCTTTTTCTAAGTTGGCAGTTTCCCTCCTTGTGTTGGAGTTTTCCATCTATTATCCTTTGTAGGAGTGGAGTTTTGGAAAGATATTGTGTAAATTTGCTTCTGTCATCGAATATCTTGGTTTCTTCATCTATAGTAATTTAGAGTTTTTGCCAGGATTGGCATTTGTGCTCTCTTAGGGTCTGTATGACATCTGTCCAGAATTTCTGGCTTTTATAGTCTGCAGTGAGAAGTCTGATATAATTCTTATAAGTCTGCCTTTGTATGGTACTTGACCTTTTTTTCTTACTGCTTTTAATATTCTTTCTTTGTTTTGTGCATTTGGTGTTTTGATTATTATGTGACAGGAGGTATTTCTTTTCTGGCCTAGTTTATTTTCTGTTCTATAGGCTTCTTGTATGTTCATGGGCATCTCTTTCTTTTGGTTAGGGAAGTTTTCTTGTATAATTTTGTTGAAGATATTTATTGGCCCTTTAAGTTGGGAATCTTCACTCTCTTCTATACCTACTGCCTTTAAGGTTGGTCTTCTCATTGTGTCCGGATTTCCTGGATATTTTCTGTTAGGAGCTTTTTGATTTTTGCATTTTCTTTGACAGTTGTGTCAATGTTTTCTATGTTATTTTCTGTACCTGAGATTCTCTCTTCTATCTCTTGTATTCTGTTGGTGATTTTTGCATCTGTGACTTATGATCTCTGTCTTAGGTTGGTTTTCTATATCCAGGCCTGTCTCCCTTTGTGTTTTCTTCATTATTTCCGATTTTACATCCTGAATGCTCTTGTTCAATTTCTTCTCCTGTTTGTTGTGTTTTCTTGTAATTCTTTAAGGGATTTTTGTGTTTTCTTTTTAAGGGCTTCTACCTGTTTACCTGTGTTCTCCTGTATTTTTTTTTTAAAGGGAGTTATTTATGTTCTTCTTAAAGTTCTCTATCACCATTATGAGGAGTGATTTTAGATCCGAATCTTACTTTTCTGTTGTAATGGTGTATCCATAAGTTGCTATGATTCGAGAACTGGGTTCTGATGATGCCAAATAACCTTGGTTTCTGTTGCTTATGTTCTTATGACTGCCTCTTGCCATCTGGTTATCTCTAGTGCTACCTGCCTCTGCTTTTTATGACTGGAGCCTGTTCCTCCTGTGATCCTGTTTGCATTAGAACTCCTCAGAGTCTAGCTGTCTCCGTGATCTTGTGAATATGTGATCCTGTGATTCTGAGATCCTGCATATGGCAGAGCTCCTGCGTGTGAAGCTGCCTCTGGGATCCTGAAATCCTCATGTGACCAAGCTCCTGAGATCCTATGATCCTGTGAATATTAGAGCTCCTGAGAGTTGAGCTTCTTCTGGATGTTGTGGGACAGGGTGCAGAGGTAGTACCCAAATTCTGCTCAGGGCACCAGCTTAGACCGGAAGGAACCCATGCCAGTGGCCAGGCGGGGGTTTCTGCATTCCTGGATCCCTCTGGTCCCAGTTATTCCAGGTGTTGGTGTGGTGGGACAGATGTTGTAGCTGCCTCACCTATGATCCTGGGTGTATTAGTGTACCTGGGATTCAAGCTTTCTCTGGATGTTGTGGGACTGGGTGCAGAGGTAGTACCATGAGAGGCAAGAAGAAACTCTTAAACCTGCCAAGGAAAGTACTAGGGATAAACCTATTATGAGTGACTCAGTATCTATGCTGGGATGGGAATTTTGGCCATGTATCTGCCCTTAGTCATCCATTGTCCTATAAATACTCCTTTATCCACATGCCTTTAATGAATAATAACAAACTCAGTTCACCAAGCTAGACTTGATGGAATGGTTTCTTTGGAATAGTCCTATTTACCCAGGATAGGACACCAAGGACCTGTGTTTTTCTCTCCCCAAGAAGTCCAAGGGCAATTCTGGAGTTACTTCACAACTTACACAGATTAGCTCATTTTTTAAACATCTTCTGTCTTACCCAGAAAGGAGGAGGGATGAGAAGAGGCTGTTTGACTATTAAAAGGCTTTAAAAAGGCTTCAATTAGTTTTTTTGCCTTCAAATTCATACATATGGAGCAATGTGTGAGAGCAGAATCTCCAACTATTTCTGAAAATGATTAATTGCTGAGCAACAAAGGGTTTCCCAGTTCTCAGGAAGAGCTTCTTCATGGCACACAATTAGCACATCTCCCCTGACAAAGCCACTGCTGGGAGGGGAAAGAGTTTATTTTAAGTAACTAGCATACCTCCATTTGTCAGAAGTCCAGCTCAGCTTTTTATAGCTGCTTTTAGCTTTCTTTGTCTTGAACTAAATAATGGAAATATATGTTAGTCTTGATGTGGCTGAGGCAGAAGAATGGACCTTTTTACACACTGCAGCCCAGTTTCTTTTCTTTTTTTCTTGTAGATACCATGTATGAGGTCATAAAGTAGAAAGCGCATAGATTTTTGATTATTCCATTTATTATGGCCTGATGGAATAACTGAGTCTAGTTGTAGTGCTAAGATTTATTAACATGAACTATGCATCTATACACAAGGAGAGCAGATACATCTACCATGTCCAGATTTTTGGTGAGTTAGTAGAAATTTGTAGGTCATTTTATTTCCTTCTCAGTTATTTTATGGTGTTTTTGAACATCTCAGGAAACAATATAGCATAAAATGTATTTTTTTCATAAAACACTACCTGTGAAATGTTTTCACTGTCTAAAATACATTCCTATAAAAAATTTTGTAGGCCTCTCTGTTCCCCAAGCAGAGCAAACTCCTCAGACTCACTCCTAGCACTGTAACAGAACACCAGGCTGGGGTTGATCTTCTACTCTGTCCAGGCCTCCTGTGGATCCCACAGACCATACCCCCCTGACTTCCCTTTCCCCACTCATTCCTGCATCCCATCCTCCAGCATCAACAGATGTTCCCTGTGAACGCAACAGTTTAATAAGCTAGCAACATACAGTCAGCACTCTCTGAAAATCCATAACCAAAACAGAAACCAAGGAACAATACACTCCACCTAATAAAGGCAAACCCAGAAACCAGCACCTAGTCCTATATTTACCACAAAAACAGATGCCTAGAAGCCAACCAGGGTAATATGTATCCACCACAGCCCAGATGTCCTACCACACAGGCCCTGAGTATTTCAACATAGTTGAAACATGAGAAAAAGACCTTAAACCAACTATATAAAGATGGTAGAGGTTCTTAATGAATAAATTCCTTAAGAATGTGAAGAAAACATAAACAATTGAAGAAAATAAAACTGTTCAAAAACATGATCATGAAAATACAAACATAAAAGAAAACACAAACTGGGGGAATTCTGGAAGTGAAAATTTTAGACATTCAAACAGGAAACTGAGGCAAACTTCACCAACAGAATATAAGATATAAAAGAGAGAATCTCAGGCATCAAAGAGGCAATAAAAGGAATGTATACACTGGTAAAGAAAATGTTAAATCTAAAACATCCCTGACACTAAACATCCAGGAAATCTGGGACACTATGAAAAAAATCAAATTTAAGAGTAATAGTAGTGGAGGAAGGATAAGAGTTTTGGCTTAAAGGCCCATAATATATTTTCAACAATATTATAGAAGAAAACTTTACTAACGAAAATAAGGAGATGTATATAAAGGTAGATGAACTATTCAGAACATCAAATTGATTGGACCAGAAAAGAAAGTTCCTTCACCACATAATAATCAAAACACTAAACATAGAAACAAAAGAAAAAATATTAAAAAGCTGCAAGGAGAAAAGACCAAATGACATATAAAGACAGACCTATGACAATTACACTTGACTTCTCAGTGAAAACTCTAAAAACCAGAAGGACCCGGACAGATGTCTTGCAGACTCTAATAGACCACAGATGCCAGCCAAGACTTCTATACCCAGCAAAACTGTCAATTATGATTGCTGGAGAAAAAAAATACTCCGTGATAAAAGTCAAATTTAAACAATATATATGTATAAATTCAGCCATAGAGAAGGTGCTAGAATGAAGATAAATAATCCCATACCACCAAATATAAAAGAAGTGAAACACACACTCACAGACATACATGCAACCACCAGCACCAACAACAAAATAATAGGAACCAACAATCATTGTTATCTATTGATATCAACGGTCTCAATTCCCCAATAAAAAGATGCAGACTAACAGAATAAATGTAAAACAGGAATCTCCTTCTGCTGTATCCAAGAAACATACTTCAACATCCAGGATAGATATTATCTCAGGGGAAAAGACTGGAAAAAGATTTCCCAAGTAAATAGACCTAAGAAGCAAGCTCACAAGCTTGAATGTGTACCTATCTTAATATCTGACAAAATAGACTTCAAATCAAAACTATTATAACTTGCAGAAAAGATAAGATTGGACACATTCATCAGAGGAAAAAAGTCCACCAAAATGACATTTCCATTCTGAATATCTATACCCTAAACACAAGGGCATTCACTTTTGAAAAAGAAATACCACTACAGCTTATATCACACAGTGACCCTCTGACTCAGATAATGGGAGGCTTCAATACTCCACTCTCACCAATGGACAGGTCATCCAGACAAAAACTAACAGACCTTATAAACCAAATGGACCTACTTACTTACTGATATTTACAGATTTTTTTACAGGGTATTTACATATTTTACCTAAGCATAAAAGAATATGCCTTCTTCTCAGCACTCCTTAGATTTTTTTTCCATAATCACATACTTGAACACAAACTAAGTCTTAAAAGATACAAGAAATCTTACATAACTCCCTTTACCCTATCAGATCACCATGGAGGAAAGCTGGATATCATTAACAGCAGAGACTTCAGAAGTCTTACAAACTCATGGGAACTGAACAACTCTCTACTAAATGGAAAATGAGTCAAGAAAGAACTAGAGAACAAATGAAGTGCTTTCTAGATCTCAATGAAAATGAATACATAACATACCTAAACTTATGGGACACAATGAAAGTGGTGCTAAGAGGAAAGTTCATTGCATTAAGTACACTCATAAAGTAATTAGAGAATCTCATACCATCAATAGCATACCTGAATATTCTAGAACAAAAAAAAAAGTCATTATATTCAAGAGGAGTAGATGGCAGGAAATAATCAAACTGAGGTCTGAAATCAATAAAATAGAAACAAAGAGAAAAATAAAAGAATCGATGAAACAAAGAGTTGGTTCTTTGAGAAAATTAACAAGAAATACAAACCCTAAGTAACTAAAAAGCCAAAGTAACTAAAAGCCAGAGAGAGAATATCCAAATTAACAAAATCAGAAATAAAAAGGGAGACATTAGAACTACACTTCAGGATCCCTATCATAATTTTTAAGAGTTCTCTTCTACAGCTTCTTGTTCATATTGTTTCATGTGCATGTGTGTGTATGTGTGTGTGTATATGTGTGTATGTGTGTGTGCATGTGTGCGTGTGTGTGTAATGGGGTTTGCTTGGAGGAAGTTTGTCCCAGAAGTCTTCTGTGTCTCTCATTCTGAACTGTGAGTCCACAGTTGATGATACCACTGCAAAAGAAGCTTGGTTTTCTATTATAGTAGGGGCAGCATTGATCATAGATTTCCATATGGTTTCTGGGGACAGCCACTGCTGCAGTATGGGCCCCGGATATCATCACGGTACTGGATGGCAGTACAGACCACTGATGTCAACATGGCTTCTGGTGGCAACAAACACCAACATAACTTCAGGCAACAGAGCAGACATAGGACATCCATATGGCCTCCTCAGCACATCGAGTATCTACCAAAGCATGGCCTCAGGTGGTAGCACAGGCCACACACGTCAACATGCACCCCCATCCCCAGTACCTGAGACACAAAGGTTTCCCATGGACATCAACATGCATGGCCTCCAGTAGTAGCATGTTCTATGGACATCAACATAGCCTCCAGTGGTGGCAACACTGACCACAGACATAATCCACATGGACCTCAGGCATCCACACAACCTGGGGCAGCAGCATTGACCATAGACACACCAGTACATCCCTTGGCCATAGCAGGGATCACAGTTATCAACATGGATTGAGGGGGTTAGGGAGAGGGCACAGCATGGAGCCTGGAGGTCTTTCCAGGAATCCCAGTCCAGAAAATGAAGTGTTCTTTATCCTGCCATTTCTCAGAGACAGAGCAATTAGGCTGCTGGATAGCATATTTATGGACGGAGTCTGCAAAAGCTCCCAGCTGCTGCATACCACCCTGTGGGTGCTAGCTGGCAAGGGCATATTCCCCAGTCCACTGCAACCTTCTCCCACACCTGTGATCCCTTTGCATCTCTAGTTCTGCCTCTTTTCACTGTGTACATGCCACTTCGCTCCTCCATTTTTCCCACCATTCCATGGCCTATTTGTTTGTCAAAGTGGCATTGCAAACTGTAGTGTGTCTGCAATGTGTCAGAGTGTGTCTCCCCTAGCCCCCTAAACAGCTTCACAAGCAAATTCTCATTGCAATGAGTCATTGGCCTGGTTCAAGGTTTCTGGTGTCTAAAGTATCATAAATACTGAATCATTGCAGAGACATGTCTTAGACATCCTGCTGTTGACCAGAGTCAGGATGGTCTTGTGAAAGGACAGCATGGTTTCTGGTGGAGCACTAGGGGTCAGGATCCACAGGAATTCCAGTCCACCACCCAGTGGCTCACACTATTGAAGAAACCACCTGCTTGCAGCCTATGGGAGGTGGAGGGCCCCTGAGATTCCCTCCTCTCAACAGGGCAAGCTGCTCAGTTCCACAATGGTCCTTTTGCTCTGCCCTGTGTAGGACAGCCCTTCAGTTTGTGTTCTCAGTCACTTCCTGTCTTCCTGCCTTTCCCTTCTACCCTTTTCTGTTTCTGCCTCATTGGTTTCTTTTATTATTGAGTTGTTTCCATAATTCTGTATACAATCATATGTTTTATGATTTTATGAGATTATGGCATCTACCTTTAAAAGGATCAGCTCTTTATTTACTTTTATCATTTGCCCTTAGAACTCTTTTTCACTGAAAAAATTTTCTGTAGTAACTGTCTCTGTTTTGTAATTACCCATTTTTTCCACGCCACTCCCTCCCATCAGGCTATGCTTCTGCCAGTTCACCAAGACCATGCTTGGCAGCATGGCCAATAGGGTAGAGGTATCACTGTGATTCTGACTCATCTGCGGCAGCTGGTACTGTGGACCATGTCACTCTTTGCAAGTGCTGGTTTCATGGTTTCCATGTGTGGTGGTTTGAATAGGGTTGATCCCCTTGGATTCATGTGTTCAAGTGCTTGGCCATAGGAAGTGGCATTATTAGGAGGTGTGACTTTATTGGAGGAGGTGTGACCATGCTGGAAGCAATGTGTCACTTTGTAGGTAGGTTTTGAGACCTCCTATGCTCAAGTTCTACCCAGTTTGGAAGAGAGCCTCTTCTTGGTCACCAGCAGAAGACAATCTCCTGGCTACCTTTGGATCCAGGTATAGAACTCTCAGCTCCACCAGCACCATATCTGCCTACCTGCTATCACTCTTTCTGCATGATGATAATAGACTAAACCTCTGTAACTGTAAGCCAGTCCCATTTAAATGTTTGCCTTTATAAGAGATGCCTTGGCCATGGTATCTCTTCACAGGAATAAAATCTAAACTAAGATCCCATGATATCACCCTGCCTTGACTTTCTCTTCTTTAGTTGTTCTTCATGGCTGTCATTTTTGCTTGTTTTATTTGACCTTTAGATATTAAGCCTCCAATAGGCTTTTCTATTTACTGTCTCTACTAGGCAATTTCAGGACATTCTATCTGCCAACAGTCTCCAAATATCTCTAGCATAACCTTTCCCCAGAATCTTCTCCTAGTTAGTGTGCAACTGTGATCTCTAACATCACTTCAGGCTAACTGTTCTTTTCTCTATGCAAATTTGTGTATACAGAACTGCTAGTTTCTGGGCTTTACTTTGCCTGCACACCTGGTATTTAAAACACAGTTTCTGTTTCACCTTCAAAATGGCTTCTCGCCAATATTTTCAGTCATTGTTATTGTTACCCCAAGCCAAGATGCCTGGAGTACTGCAGTGCTTTCCTGACTGGTTTATCTATTTAAGATTTTTTTTTTTTAGTGAAGTCAAAGACAATTTCTTTAAAAATATTTCATTTATAGAATTGTGTGTGTGTGTGTGTGTGTGTGTGTGTGTGTGTATGTGTGTGTGTATAGGTATGTGTATCATGGTTCATGTGGAGATCAGAGAACACATTTTGAGAGTTTGTTCTCTTTGTCTACCTTGCTGGTCCATTTTCTGGACTGGGATTCCTGGAAAGAACTCCAGGCTCCATGCTACACCCTCTCCCTAGTCCCCTCAATCCATGTTGGTAACTGTGATCCCTGCTATGGCCAAGGGATATACTGGCTGTGTTTATGGTTAATGCTGCTGCCCCAGGCTGTGTGGATGCCCAGAGGTCCATGTGGATAATAGACCTCAGGTCATCAGGCTTGGTTGCCTTTACTCATAAAGCCAGCTTACTGACCAAGAAATAATTGCTTTATACACACCAGATACACTCTTTAAAAATTTAAGAATAAAATTAATTTTTTTCCAAGAAAAATGCAGCCATGAATACTCTTGCAGGTGTGTTGTAGGAAGTCAAATAAACATGAAAATTTCCCAAAGAAAGTAAGCATTCAATGGGCACAGAAATAAATGCTTACATTTTTTCCTAAGGACGATTTACTTAGGCTTAAAATACTTTACATACAAATTACTTTTTATTATGATTTATTTGTTGTGCTAGTAGCTTCTTGCATAAAGCTGAGAATACAATCTACTTATTATAATAAATATTGATGTATTTCCCCAATAGAGAAGGCAAACTACCACTTATACCATTGTATATGCCTCCTGTTTCATTTCATTTTTAATAAAAATATCCTTTGAATATGCTTGATTTTTTTCACAGTCTGACCATCATTTCAAACAATCATAACCAGATTTGTTATTTACAAATAAGTTTTGATTCATAGTGTTATTTTAGGTTGTAGGTAGGGAAACTCAGGGGCTATCAAGGACAACAAACTGAGGTACCATCATCTATCTGTGTGTGTGTGTGTGTGTGTGTGTGTGTGAATACTCTCTTTTCCTTCAATCAAGTGTCTTTTGATTGATGTCAGATAAATGACCCTTAATCTATAAGAGCAAGACTTTAGACAATTTTGTAGAAATAACATTCGCTGGATGGGGCTAGTTCTACTGAGTTAGGAATCACAAGTGGCAGCTGTTACCTGGTGCTGCTGGGATGGAGAGCAAGCAGGATCCGTCTTCTATAAAGGTTTTAGGAAGTCTTCCATTACCATTCTCCTCTGGCTGTGCACAGGCACGAAATCTGTCCATTCTGAGGTCTGCTGCTCATAAGATTTATCGGTTCCTTGATTTATATTCTTCCTCCATCTTTGTCTTCCCTTGATGTCCTCATGTTTGTGACACATAGTGCCTCCGTCTATAGGAGCAAAGTAAAGGAAATGGCAAAGAGCAAGTTTTCATCTTGTGAGCTGTCAGTTGACTGCCTCACTGAAATGTCAAATGGAGAGAATTTTCATGCAGATTTAAGTAAATATTATACATGGCCACAATTCATAATATATAAATTACATTTAATTTATTTTTTTAAGTATTCACTTTACATCCCGCTAACTGCTTCCTTTCCAGTCACCTCCTCCCACAATCCTCCTGCCATCCCCATTTCTCCTTTGAGTGGGTAAGGTTCCCCTGAGTTTCTCCTCCACCCTGGCACATCAAGTCTTTGTAAGGCTAGGTACTTCCTCTCCCACTGAGGCCAGACAAGGCAGGCCAGCTAGAAGAACATATTCCACATACAGGTAACAGCTTTTTGTATAACCTTCACTCCAGTTGTTCAGGGCTCTCATGACAACCAAACTACAAATCTGCTACATATGTGCAAGGAGGCCTAGGTCCATCCCATGTTACATTACATTCCTATGACATATATGACAGAAAAAAGAAGGGGAACTTTGAGAGGGTAGGAAGAAGTCGAAAGTGGGGAACAAGAGGGGAGCACAAGAGAAGACAATAGAATGTTCATGTCATGGAAAGAAGAAGAAGGAGCTGACGGAAGAGCACAGAAGGCAGTAGGTGGGGATGAGTAAAGGCAAAGAAACATACACACACATTAATTTTTAAAAGTGTATGGGTGTTTTGCCTGCATGAATGTCCCTGTACCATCTTTGTTCTTAGTGCCTTCAGAGGCCAGAAGAAGGTATTAAATCCCCTATAACTGGAGTTACAGATGTTTGTGACTACTATGTGGGTGCCAGAAATTAAACCTTGGGCCTCTGGAAAGCTCAACCAGTGCTTTTAACTACAGAGTCACTTTTCTATCCCTAATACATATATATTAAAATGTCCCAGTGAAGCCAGTTTCTCTGTATACTAGCTAAAATTTAGGATGAAAATCATTTTCTAGATTTAGTTTGATCTAACCAAATTGAAATGCACTTTACAACTTGCTAGCAGTATGTCCACAAAGTAAGGAAGACCTGTGTTGCTATTTATTAGCAAACCAGTGTTATGCCTAGTCTTAAACATCAATTTGACACAACCTAGAATTTTCTGATAAATGAATCTCACTTGAGGATTTGTGCTGAAAAGATTGGCCTGTGGATATGGCTTTGGAGGAATGTCTTGATTGTTAATTGATGTAGGATTATCCAGTCCAATATAGGTGGCATCATTCCCTAGGTAAGACATCCTGAATAGTGAAAGAAAGTTAGGTAAGCCTAAGACTGCCTGGAAAGCAGCATATTCTGTGGTTTCTGCTACACTTTAGCTGTGAAGCGAGTTCTTTTATCAGTGGTCATGTTATGAGGAATAGGAAGGAGGCCAGACTTCAAGTTGGTCCCTCAGTTGTTGTCCTCAGTGATGGACTGTGACTTAACATTGTAATCAAAATAAAATCTTAGCTTCCCTAAATTGCTTCATCAGAGTATTTTATCACAGAAATGGGAATGAAACTAGAATAACCAAGCACCCTAATGAAGAACTCTTATCAAGTCATATGTAATGTTGATGTTCATACAAGCGGGGTTTTGAAGTTGACTGACAATGATAAATATTTAATATATTAAAGAGTATATGTAATATTTATGATGACTGTTAAATTCTTTATATAAATTATTTATTATCTATGTTTCACTAAAATTTTCCTGCTTGCTTCTTGGTTAGGATGGTGCTATTTAAAATGTGAATTGTTTTATACCTCATTATCTACATACAGGCTATATGTTGTTACTCTTTAAAAGGAAGTAGAATATTTTAGATGCAAACTCTTCCAATGCTAATTAGAAGACTTAGGCTGTTTGAATCTATGTGTCTTAAAGAGAAAAATAATAACTCATATTGTAAGTGGATTGTATAGGATTTTCTCTAGCCTTGCAGAGTTGGAGAAATCTCTCAGGGCTACAGCAAGATATTCATATGACATAGTGAGACTTTTTTTTTTTTTAACTGTGTGGTTTGACAGCTTGTATATGAAGGAATCAAGGAGAAACTCAAGTGTTCCTGGAACCTAAGGGTTACCTGAACCATGTCCCTATAGAAACATGAACATGAAGATTTCCTTGTCTCTAGCAAAGGTTGGAAGAGAGAGAAGGTGTCTAGGAAAAATTAATTTCCTTGTGATGTATTTTACAGAAAAAGAAACCAGGAAGTTCTGTGATCTTTGAGAAAATCACACATGAAGACATGTGATCCTTTTTTTTTTTATTTTTAATGATTTATGCTGTCTAGTCTCTTGCTTTCCGTTTCTACAGATGAGCTATTTTCTCTTTAATCATTGAAGATTTATTGATTCTATCTTTGTCCTTCTGTGGATGATTCTCCTTCTGAATTTAGAAAAATGCTTTTTTTTTTAGTTTATCCTTTGTGAAAACATCACTATGTCATTAGAAACTGTGGTCCCTAAAAGTAGTCTGCAAGAGACTACAGCAAAATTACAGAGACAGGTGGGATAGATATTCCTCATGTATACATGTATGTCTTCCTGATGACCTCTCCACTTTGCATGGGATTCTTTAAAAATTTAACTATAATTTGAGAATTTCCTATAAGTATACTTATTCTTTGATCATACCCATCCCTCATTGTCCCCTTTAACTCTTCCCAGACTCCCCCACCAGATCCCTATCCCAGCTTTGTGTCTTTTTCTCTTCCTTCTCTTCATCTTCTGGCTCCTTCTCTTTATTTTTTTTGTTTACTAACACACTGAGTTCAAAACATGCTCCCTCTATGTACATCAATGTAGGCTTTGCCATCCACTGGAGCATGGCCAATTTAATCAGGATCCAGTCCATGGAGAAAATGGACTCTTAACTTACTAGTAGCCATCTGCCAACAGGTCTTTAGCTAATGGTGATCTCCTCTCCCAGCAGTGCTGGAATGGTGGCTGACTTGATCTTGTACAGCTCTTGTGCAAGTAAATCTTGGTGCTCTCAGTTCACGAGTACAGTGGTCCTTTCACACACAGGAGACATGGTTTTAAGGCACCCTTAAGGAGAGGCCAAGCTGAATCTGAGTTAAGAGAGAAAAATCCCCCATGGCAAACACTGCTAATTCTGGTTTTGCATTTGGAATACCTTAAAGAGCCAGACATTCAGCGGGTTCAGATCCTCACTCTTTCTCACTTTTACTATAGAACTATTTTTTTTTTTTTTTGATCATGTAGTATATTATGGGACAAAACTTCAAAAGAGCCTTCTTTAAAAAAATTATTTTATTCATTTACATTTCAAATGTTACCCCCTCGCAATGCAATCCCCCCTCTAAGAGTTCTTCATTCTATTCCTCTCTCCTTTGTGTCTGAGAGGGTACTTCCCCCCCCTCCTCCTGCAGCATCCCCCTTCCTTGGAGCATCAAATCTCTACAGGATTAGTCACATCATCTCCCACTGACAGCAGACAAGGCAGTCAGCTACATATGTGTGTGTGTGTGTGTGGGGGGGGGGGTGGCACCAGCCCATGTATATTCTTTGGTTGGTGGCTTACTCTGGCAGCTCCCAGGGGTTCAGGTTAGATGACATTGTTCATCTTCCTATGGGGTTGTTCTTCCAATCTTTCCCCAAACTCTTCCATACAGGTCCTTGACCTCAGTCTGATGGTTGGCTGTAAGTATCTGCATCTGACTCAGTCAGCTGCTGGTAGAGCCTCTCAGAGGACAGCCATGCTAGGCTCCTCTCTGTGGGCACAGCATGGCATGAGTAATAGTGTCAGGGTTTGATGCTTGCCCATGGGATGGATCCCAAGTTAGGCTGGTCGTTGGTTAGCTTTTCCTTCAGTCTCTGCCCCATTTTTGTCCCTGAATTTCTTTTAGACAGGAACAGTTCTGGATCAAAATTTGTGAAGGTAGGTTGGTGATCCTATTCCTCTACTGGGGACTCTATCTATCTACTGGAGTTGGTTTCCTTAGGTTCCATTTACTCACTGGCATTTGGCTAAAGCCATCCTCATTGAGTCCTGGGAACCTCACATCCCAGGTTTCTGGTACTTTTTAGAGGTTTTCCCTTGCCCCACTCCCCACAGCTTCATATTTCCATTCATTGTCCTGGCCCTGTGGGCTTCTCTCCTGTCTCTCTGTACACACCTGATCCAACCCCATTTTCCCATCCCCCTCCCTTCCCCCATTCAGGTCCTTTCCTTCCTCCGCCCTCCATGATTAGTGACTATTTTGTTCTCCCCCTTCTAAGTGGGATTGCAGCATCTTCACTTGAACCTTCCTTCTTGTTAAATGTCTTGCAATCTGTGGGTTGTATTGTGGGTATTCTGTACTTTCTGGCTAATGTCCACTTTAATCAGTGAGTATGTACCACACATGCACTTTTGGGTCTAGGTTACCTCACTCAGAATATTTTCTAGTTCTATCCATTTACCTGCAAAATTCATGATGTTGTCATTTTCAAAAGAGCCTTTTAAAGGTAGATATGTAGGCTTTGGGTTTGGGTGTATAATGGTTTGAATGAGAAATGTTTTCCAAGGCTCAGTCAGGTGTTTGAAAGCTTGGTCCATAGTTGCTGGTGCTGATTGGAATGATATTTTTGCCCATCCCTAGGGGAAAGGTTTGAGAATTTCAGGGTGACTCTCTGTTTCATATTCATGTTTGTGTTTGAAGATGTGATCACTCTGCTTTCTGCTCCTGTTATGATGCTTGCCTGTTGGTTCCATGATACCCTGCCATTATGGACCTTTAACCTTCTGTAACTTAAACTAAAAGAGGCTCTCTCAATAGGGATTCTCAACTTTTTAAATACTGTGACACTTGAATACAGTTCCTTATGTTTTAGTGTCCCCATTCATGAAATTATTTTTGTTGCTCCTATATAGTTATAATTTAGCTATTGTTATGGATCATAACATGAATATCTATGTTTTCTGATGGTCATTTGGGGTTGAGACCCACAGATTGAGGAACACCTTTAGTCTCTCAGTTGCCTTGGTCATTATCACAGCTACAGAAAAGTAACTAATACAGGGTGGTAGGGAGGCTTTGAGTCTAACCATCTATGTGTTCGTCATTATATATTCATATATATGCCATGCATATTCATATATGCCATGCATAAAGCCAGGAGAATTACTAAACACTCAGCCTGTCTTTTGTGTATACAGCAGATGCAGGTCTCATAGAGCACCATTTTTTTTTCCCTCATGATTGTTGTCTACTTCAGTATTAACTTGTACTTCAGGAGATATAGGCCTCTAGTGTTAGAATACAACATGGTAAACCAAAGCCAATGACTAACACACTTGAATCTAGCAAGATCACCAACATTTGAAAGAATTTTCTACCATCAGGAATCATGTCTATCATCTGCTAATCGAGTTTGCGCCAGGCTAAAAGGAGAATGAAACATTTCCCAAGTGGCCTTGTTGCATGTTAGGAGTTCGGATAGAAATCTCAAGAGAGTGTTCTATGGCTGTTGTCTGGTTGCCGTGGGAATTTCACGAGCTTGCTGTTCTCTCAGTAGCATAGCAACAACGCCAGGCTGGAGTGTTTCCCAGCAGGCTCAGCAGAACAACATGTTTACCACTCTTCTCTAAAGCACAACTGGCTGAGACAGAATCTGACCAGGGCTGGCCCTGACCAATTATGCTGGAAGAGATGCTAATAACACAGGAGGCAGGCAAACCGTGGTGCTCTAAGCATCCTTGCTTGCTGCTGTGCAAGTGCAAGTGTTTAAGGATTGCTCTGGTTATTTATATCCACACACAGACATGTTTCTGAGGTTATTAAGTATTGCTTTTTACATTTTTTGGTAACAGTTTCTTTAAAATGTTTTTCAAACACAACATTTTGATCATAGTCTTTCCCCTTCCCCAACTTTTTCCAGATTTGCCCTACCTCTCTACCCACCCAACCTCATGTTGTTTCTCTCTCTTATAAAAGAAAGAGCCCCAAAAAGAACAAAAAAGAAAAAAATAACGCAGGGAATAAAAATCAAAACAAATACCCTAAAAAACCCAATAAGACAGAAATACCCATATGAAAACAAAACAAAACACCCATGTATAGAAAAATGAGAAGGCTGTTTTGTGTTGGCCAATTTCTTCTGGTCATGGGTGTGGTAGTTATAACCAGTGATTCTCCATTGGATAAAAATGGGTTCCCCCTTTCCAGCAGGTATCAATTGCAAATAGTTTCTTGGTTAGGAGTGAGATTTTGTGCCTACTTCTCCTTCTCAGTGCTGGGATTTTGTCTGGTTTGAACCTGTGGAGGTCTTGTGTCTATTGTCACAGTTCCTATGAGTTTATATGTGTGTTAGTTCTGTTGGGTCTGGAAGGTGCTATTTTCTTATTTTGGTAAAGTGACATACTAACAAAGTGATTCCTAATAACATGTTGCTATGCACATAGATCAGGGCCTTGATAACCTGTCATCACAGAAGCTTCTTGCAATAGATGGGAGCTAACCCAAGGACCCATAATGTGTCAGTGTGTGAAGAATGAGTGACTTTAAGGTACTCTGTTTTAATTGAAATGTTTTCATCAAACACTCTCCTTAAGGCTCAGGGATCCATGTGGAATAGAAATCAGAAAGTCATCAAAGCCAGAGGAAGATTCTAAGGGTACTGCTCTTTATATCACATTTGAATGGAGTGCCTTTTAGGAAGGAGTCCCAGGAATGAAGGAACATGTACTGCTAAAAGAGAGCTGGCCAGGTTCCCACCCTCTGCGCGTTCTTCTATAGGTGTTACTTTCATTTGCTTCTTTCCACAAAGATTGCTTTTTGAAAAGAGTTTCCCCTTGCAACAGAGACGATAAGTTAATGTTTGAGTATTACACAGACTCTATGAAACACTTCTCTTGTGGTCTGGACCAACATGGTCTTTAGGTGGTAGGGCTGTGTTGAGAGGCTGTGATCCTTGGGGGTGGTGGGCTTTGGAGGTTGTAGCCTGGCTTGGGTTTCACTTGAGGTGTCTCCACTTCGTGCCATCATCTGCCAACCTGATCTATCCCACTCTCTTGCCTTCTCCTAGCAGGGTGGACTGACTCCCTCTGAATTATGACCAAAAGTAAACCCTTTTCCCATTAGGCTGTTTATGTCAGGGTGAAGGGAAAGGTAACTAATGCAGTTTCACTGACAGCAGTTAGTGTGCACTGATTCCACCGCAAGATTCCCATGTTGGACATGAGAAACCAAAACTCCAGTCTGACACCAAGGTCTCTTCTATAAGCTACACTCTCTATTTCTGGAGGCACTATGTCTTGTCTTGGTATTTTAATACAGTTTGTGTCTTACAATAAATGCATTTGGACTGATTCACTTCAGCTTTACAAAGCTATTCACTTAGTTTTTTTTTTTTTTTTAAGACACAGGACAACAAGTCTCGATTGTTTATCCCAAATCCTTTAGAATTTGTATTTGGATTCTTATACAAAGATAAGTTTTCCAAGAAGCAAACTCAGAGAAGTAGTGTAGAGGGCAGTCTTACATGGGGACTCCATTTGCGCAGCAGCCGTGACAAGGTGGCAAGCGAGAGAAGCGAGGGTCATTTTGCTGAAGGATCTGAGGGAGGACAGTAGTTAGGGAAATCGATGGATAAACCTGTTGTTGCCTCAGAGGTTAATAGGAAATATCCATGCTTCTCTGAGCATAAAAGATGTAGCAAAGTTGCTTAACAAGGTCACTGGCTTTGGGGAGATTGTTGATCTATGCTCAATCAAATCCCTTCACCTGCAGTGGCCGGCCAGACCCTTGCCAATAAGAGGCAACCAAATTAGTCACCTGAAATTTAAGTGCCCAGATTCCATTTTCTTAGGATTGTTTGTTACCACTGTCACCACCCAGGAATGACACTTTATAATTGAGGGGATTCAGTAATGCCCAGAAGCCTGTCTGTTGCAAGTCCCAGAGGACACCTATTTGTCTCCTTTAGATTCAGGCTACTTGCTGATGGAAGACATTCATGTCAGCAGAAGGAGGCAGCTTTGGAGAATTGGAAGGCGTCCAGTAAATGTGAAGTATCCTTTTCTGGAAAAAACAAACAAAGGAAAAAAGAAACAGAAAGAGCAAACGTTAGGTTAAGAAAGTGTTCAGTTTCAGTTGCTGTTGTAGAATTTTGGCCTTGTTTTTTTTTTGTTTTTTTTTTTTAAACTTTTTTTTTTTTGTTCTTTGTAAATTTCAGGTCATTCACTCCAATCCCATTCATCTCCCCTTGTACCTGCTCTCCACCTTTGCAACCTCCCTATCAACAGAAAAAAAGAAATCTCTTCCTGGAAGCTGTAGTGTGTCTTGGTGTGTCCCCACAATATACCTTTTTGTCCACACTTCGCTGCAAATGTTCATTGCAATGATCCCTTGGTCTGGTATGAGGCATCTGGCTTCTGCTACTCTATCAATCCTGGAATCTCACCAGGATTCCTCTCGGATATCCTGTTGTCACCCTGTGTCCTGGAAATCCTATAGTTTTGGATCTGTAGGACTGGCCTGTTATGTTCTCTAGCAGTTCACTGATGGGGTAGATGTTGGGGTGGACCCATTCAAAGCCCTGGATCTGAACCTGAGATGAATCTGAGCTGTCAGCCACTGGCTCTCCTGCTCTCATGCTATCAGAGCTGACTCAGGAACAACCCTTACTACCAGGATCAGTTTTATCCTGCTGCTTAGGTGAGGCTCAGGGCCTGCTCTCTCCAGTGTTGCAGCTGGTGAGGGACATGGCCAGTTCTCTCACTCTCATGACTCCAGGGCCAGTGCTCCCTCCTGTCATAGATATTGAGGGACAAGGAATAGGAGGAGGGCATCTCTCCCTTTGCCATGACACCACACAGCAGACAAGAGGCAGGGCGGGCTCTCCTGTGTTCATATTCAGGGCCATATCCATATTCAGGGCCAGCTCTACTGTGCTGTCCACACAAGGTGGCAAGAAACTAGGGTTGGGGAGGGCACCTCTCCCTTTCCCTGTCCCCACCCCCCCCTCCGAGTCGCAGGGCAAGCTCTCCCAGCCTCACACCCTTGGGGCTGGCTCACTCACAATCCTCATATCTAGCTCCAGTATGCTGCCCAGATGAAATGTAGGTTGGCCTCTGTTTTGAACAACCAATTGTACCTTTCTACTCAGAGAAACTAGAGAAAGAAGCGGGGCAGGGCAGTTAAGGTGGACAGACTTCCAGTTCAACGTGATGCTGGGTTACTGGAGGTCAGCCTCCTGGACGTTTGAGACTCTTGATCCTTATTGACAGAGGGAGCTGTGTTGTGGTGCCTGCTTGACTGAGTATAACAGAGCCACGATGTACAGCTGAGTTCAGGCCAAACATTGGTTTTTTTGTTGGCTAGATCTCGTGATGTCCTGTTGCTACAGATGCCGGTGGTTCCAGCTTCTTTTGCCCCTTTATAATGAACAGTACATGATTGTTATGGGAAAAAAAGTTTACTAAGGGAAAGGCCAAAAGGAGTGTTCAGGTGTGCCCTAGCGTTATCTGTGGCCTGGCTCTAAGAGAGTAAGAAGGGAGAAAGGAGGTCCCTGGTGACTTTTTAAGGGCCATTAACTTAGTAATCATTTCTCCCATGGTTGTCATAATGCACCAGTTTTTTCAGAGCATGCTGCCTTGATTGATTGAAGCTGTTAAACTGGCAACTGTCCGTCTTTCTCTGCTGCTGTGTTTTATATGGCAGTCCATGGAACTTCCTCTTCCACCTACCCCTTGTCTCCTTCCTGACTGAAATTATAAAAAATAAAATTATTCAATTATTGTTACCATCTCCTTGACTGAAAATTTGGCTTTCACCAAGCTTATCTAAGCTATTGAGACAGTATTTTGATCTCAACTCTGGCCACTTGCTATTCAAACTCGCCCCACTCATTGCTTAGATAATAAACCACAGCGTTATTTCTTGGAATTTTTCTGCTCATTCTTTTTTTTTTTTTTTTTTTTTTTTTTTTTTTTTTTTTTGGTATTTTTATTATCTTCAATTATCTTCAAAGAAACACCTGCGAGTCTTAAGATAAAAATCTCAATTAACAGTTTCTTTTATTAAAAAGGACTTGATCGTGATGCTTGGTCTTTTCTCTGCATGCAATATATATTTTTTCCTTTTCCGTTTTGTATTTGATTTTATGTCTCCTGGGATGGCTGCCTCCCCAACTGTGTCTATTAACTGTGAACTATCTCAAAAGCTATGATTTCCAGAAAGTTTCCTGTTTTCAAGCAAGTGTAATTTCTTTCCTTTGCGGTTCTTTATTACTTAACCCACTCTTAGGGTGATTATTCTTAGTTCTTACTCTTCATTTATCCAGCCATGATTATTTCTAATTTAGTCTTATCTTCTAATTAGTTTATACATAACACACAATCCTGGATTATGTTTTGTCTTTGCCTCTCTCATAGGAATATCTCAGTTAATGCCTTTGTATTGAGTTGAACTGAACTTTTGCTAAGAAAGCCTAATTAATTCTTTCTAAACCCCCACTTGTTTAGTCATTACTTAGGAAACAGTGATGGTCATTAAAGATAAACCATCAAGTGTAGGACTTTGAAATGATCTGTGAAATACTGATGTCTGCTCAGTTGAAAAGAAGAGGCCCATGGGAATGGGTTCTGTGTTGCTTGGATTTTTTATAGACTCGATCACAATAATGACACAGAATCTTAAATCTACACAGCTGTCCAGTGCTGAGATCCTATCTGTTGTCATGTAGGGGATCTGGGAGTTGTCCAAAACAATTAAATTTAAGACAAGACAGAAAAACAAACCAATTTCATCTATAGACCACATACCATCATGGAGGATAACCAACTCTCTGTGTGAGTATTGCTAAGACAAGTGATATATATGCAGGTTCGTGCATGTTCCCTATCTGTTTTCATGAGGAAAAGGTGTTTAAGTTTTTTTTACTGGTGATATTAGAACTTGTATAATTTTTCAGCTCCATTCAGCTTCATGATTTGTCTTAATAGTCCTTTTGTAAGCATAATATCTTTTAACTTCTGTGATAATGATTTACCCCATTGCAAAAATTTTGAGCAAAGTTACTGACTTAAAAATATTATATAGTAGTGTTAGAATAGCATGTTTCAAATGGCTTGAGAAGTGGTCTTTTAAAGGCTTCTTTTAGGATCACTATGTGGTGACTACATCTAGATCATGTGGGTGTGGTGGTGCAAGTGTGTAACCCCAGTGCTGGAGAGGGGTAGGTATGAAGATCAGGAATTCAGGGTCATCTTCAGCCACCTAGTGAGTTTGATGACATTCTTTGTTGTATGCGTTCAAGGAAAGCCTGAACCATGTCTCATAAAATTAAAAAAAAAAAAAGGAAAAGGTGAAATACATAATTGGCAATATTTCAATGTATAAGAAATCTTTGTTTTTCTTTTCTAATGAGAAAATAAAATTTTCTTTATGTATTGGTTATTCCAAATGGCCTATTAATAGAAAAAAATTAAAGGTAGCATATAACATTATAAAGATTTTGTGGAAGGTGTTTACTTTGCTATTTCTAACTCACAGGCACTATATGTAGGTCACCCTTAGGCCATTGTTGCATTCTACTGAAAACATGTAGGCCTTTTCTATAGGGACAGTTGCATAGAGCTCAATGGGAGTTTTAAAGTTGAGGTTAAAACTGTGCACTGTGGCATTCACACGCAGTCCCAGCTGCATGGTGGCATGCACATGTCATCCCAGACCTTGAGGATACAGAGGCAGAAGGGTTACTAAGTTTCAGCTTTCATTACACACTAAGACTTGTGTTAAGCTTAGTATGGACCAATAAGAACTCTGCTCATGATGATCATGGAAACCATGGACCCAGCCTTTGCCTAATGGACCAGGAAAGGTAGACTAGGTTCTGGAATCACTGTGGCTAGAGACAGCACATGCATTCCTTGTAGAGCTTCCAAATGTCATTTTACTCTGGCAACTATCATTGTATTCTTCCTGGCAACTGCCATTATATTCTGTTTTTGTTGAGAAGGGTATAAAAAGTGTGATTGCTTGCAATTAACCTGGCATAGCTTTAGTTTTTCTGAGACACCTCCAACCCAGCCTCTCCAACCTTATCAGGTGACCCTGGCTTGGTAAGTAAGCACTGGTTCTTACAGGAGAAAAAATTCGGGGTATTTGTGCAAAGATGGTCCAATATTGGGTTGCTTACGGTAGAAATAGCCTCATTGTTGATAGTACCATCTTATGGGCTGGAGTCCTAGAGTGAATAAAAACAAAAGTGATTCGAGGAGCACCATTTGTTTTTCTCTTTCTCTTAACTGGAGACATCTGTGACATTACCTCTTGCTTCCGATTTCATGCTTTCTCTGTGATGATAGACCGTTTATCTAATCACCATGAAATCTCAAACAAACCATCAGTCTTTTAAGCCGAGACTAAGCAGGTGTTTAGTCACAGCAATGAGTCATAACTAACACGAGGAATTACATGTACTAGTCAGAGTCTTGCTGTGCTGAGCCTGGCCATGTGGCTCTTACATTTTTTTTTTAGAATTAGTTTGCAAAAGAAATATGGAAGAGTTTGCATCTACGGGTGGGGAAACCCAGAGAATACTATAATCAGAACTTAATGGACCATCTGGAGAGAATTTGGAAAATCAGATGGACTGAGAGAAATGTGAGCAGCAGAGACCCAGCTCCTGAGATTTCAGAGTGGAGCAAGGACTCTCTCAAGAGCTGGTCTAAAGATAATTTGTATAAGTTATGGCAAGTAATCTGACTTCATGCTTCCTGTGCCCAGAGAACTGGAGTGAGACTGAATTCAAAAGTAATGTACTACTTTGGAAAAGAAAATTCTGAGATAGGACAACATTCAGGTTGAGGAATGGATACTCCTTGCTGCTCTTCTCCAGACCCAGAGTGAGTTAAAGCAGAAAGATGATAAATATGAAGGTGTCAAGGAAGTAAATATGAGAAAATTTAAAGTTGTGACTCAGTGAAGTACAGTAAAAGCAGCTATAGTTATTGAAAATGTAAATACCACTAAAGAGAAACCTTTGCCTTGTACCAGGACAGCAGGAAAGGTGGCCTGACCTGAGAGCAAGAACACCGCATATTGGTGGTTTCAACTTGTGAAAATAAATCTGCTTGACAGGAGAAAGTCTGAACTTTCAAATGGTTTCTTGATAAAAAATAATAACCTAAGGTAGTGTCTTTCTGGGGTCAGCACACAGCAGTCTAAGAGATTCAGGCCAGCTAGCAGCAGAACCTGGCAGAGCTGCCCACATAGTACTGGTTTTATAGGCATGGTGATGCAGAAGTGAGGGGATCAGAGAGTTTGTTGTCATAATTCCAGACTTTTTGAGGCCAAGTCTTGTTTGGTAAGATTGAGGTCACTGCAGAAAGGACCCAAGATAATAGTGAATGAAGCTGAGAGGTGAAGCCGACGGTTGCAGTGGAAACTCCAGGATGCTGGGGATTCTAGAACCATGAATACCTTAAGAAAGCTGTAGGCATAGAATGGAGACTGGCTGTGTGTTGCAGGTGGAAGAGCTAGATGGCTAGAGCCCCATTGAAGCTCCAGATGCATACTGGGAGGTGTAGGATATAGCGTTTGCCTTTCTGGGTGCTTATCTTTCTTTGTTCTGATTTTTATATGTGGGTCCAATTCCTTCCTGTTGGAATGGGAAGGTTTTGTTTGTATGATTGTGTTTTGAAATACATGATATATATCACTAATTTTTTTATTTTATAGGAGACATAGTATTTTAATTAGGGATTTGCTGTAACAAAACACCATGGCCAAAAAAAGCAAGTTGGAGAGAAAAGGTATTTATTTATTTATTTATTTATTTATTTATTTACACTTCCATATTGCTATTTATCATTGAAGGAAGACAGACAGGAATTCAAGAAAGTGGGAACCTGGATGCAGAAGCTGTGGAAGAATGTGACTTACTGAGTTTCTATCCATGACTTTCTCGGCCTGCTTTTTATAGAACCTAGAACCACCAGCCCAGGAGTGACAACACACACACACACACACACACACACACACACACACACACACACACGTGAGAAGAAAATAAAATTAGACAGACAGACAGACAGACATACACACACACACACACACACACACACACACACACACACACACACACACGATGAAACTTACTTCTTTGTAACCTAAAAAATGAAGAAGAAGAGGAAGTAGAGGAAAAAGAAGAAATAATAATACTGGGCCAGAAAAATGGTTCAGTGTATGAAAGGGCTTCCAGTCAAGCCTAATGACCTGAAATAATCCCAGGACCCATCTGGTGGAGAGAACCAACCCTTTCTCTGTATCTCTGTCTCTGTATCTCTCTTTCTCACTCTCATACATAAACACACATATACACATGCATACGCACTCACACATACACATTCACACACACTGTTTTTTTTAAAGGTGGCTTTTTCCTTTAGCTAGTTTCTTTCTTCATCCTCAGATTCTTTCTGTTTTCGTATTACTTGAATTCCACTGTCCATATTCCCTACCTCCATTGATATGTCCTCTCTGCCTCCCACAATTTCATTTCTAATTCTCTCTCTCTCTCTCTCTCTCTCTCTCTCTCTCTCTCTCTCTCTCTCTCACACACACACACACACACACACACACACACACACACACACTTTGGTGCTTTGAATTAAAACGGCCCCATAAGCTAACATATTTGAATGCTTAGTCACTAGGTACTACTTGAGAAGGATTAGCAGGTGTGACTTTGTTGGAGGAATTGGAAGAAATGTTGTACTGGGGGTGGGCTTTGAGGTTTCAAAAGGCCATGCCAGACCCAGCCTCCTGCCCCCTTCTCTCTTTGCCTACAAATCAGGATGTAGCTCTTAACTACTTCTTTAGGACCACACTTGTCTGCTACTATGTTACCAGCCATGATGATAATGGACTAAATCCCTGAAACTTAAGCAAGCTTCCAATTATATTTTCCTTTAGAAAAATTGGCTTGGTTATGGTATTTTTTCACAGCAATATAACAGTGACACATGCCAGTTCCAGCATGGTTGCAGAAGGGATAGTGTTACATAGTTCCTGTTTCTGGAGCAGAGACAGTAGAACATGGGTTTCTATGAGTGATGACCATTGATGTAGATGTATGGCTCATTTGCATAATAATGTACATAATGTTTATGTTCCAGAAAGTGTTTGTTCTGCAAAGGTTATTGAGGAATGCTCTCCTTGAAAGGTTAATGACTCCATGATAATTAAACACAGCATGAGTCAAGGAAGCAAGAATGGGTCTAATGTTCTTCAGCAAAATGGTAATGCTGTGACCTTTAAGACAGCCCTTGAGGCTCTGGGAAACAACTCTAAAATCATGAGTTCAAGAATATTTAAACAGGATTTCTCAACTATGTGAACCATAAGGATGTAATACGAATTGTATGAGGAACTTTACAGACCTGAAAGAACAAAGGAAACTGCATTCATGAGTCAGTAAAGGGAAAGGAATAGTTAAAAAAACAAGTCTCATCATACATGGGCTGGTCTGAAGCCCCCAACACATATATAGCAGAGGGCTGCCTTGTATGGCCTCTGTGGGAGAGGATGTGCCTAATCTGATAGAGACTTGATGCCCCAGGGTGGGGGTATACTTGGGATGAGGTGTGAAGAAGGGGAATGGAAGGAAGAACTCTATGAGGAGAGACCAGGAGGGAGCAACATTTGGAATAAAATTTTAAAAAATTAATTAAAAAAGTAAACAAAGGTAAATCACCAGTGTATCCAGTTTTCATCCAGTTTATTCTTTGAACCAGAAGAATAAAGGATTTTGAAAAGAAGCTGCACACTAAACTTCTGATTTTTTATATTGATTTATTTTGAAATCAAGAACACCCTAAAAATAGTGGATTAAGATTTAACAACTTATTATTAACTTATTTTGTCCCTTATAGTTGAAAAATAAGTGGAGTTTTTTTTGTTCATTTATGTCTTTTCACATCTGAAAAAACAAAAACAAACAAACAAACAAACAAAATAAAACAAAAAAAAATGAAAAAAGAAAGTCTAAAGTAATAAAGGAGCAACAGAAAGTGAGGGAGTGGTGATCTCAAGGTGGGATCCTACCCAGCTAAGCTTATTGTTTATGTTTACAAAGGCAGGCAGAATTCTGAGGTCAAAATCTGTTTACACAGTAAGTTACAGAAGAGCCAAGATTAGACAGTTAAGGAGTTGGAAGAGAAAGCTAACTTTCTCACATAAAAATAGCATCTATGTCTAGATTTGACAGCCACAAGTGCTGTACCCAACAAACTGCATAGGATGTGTTATGTTGAAAAATGTACTTGGTGTCTTTTTCTAAGAATCAAGGGCCTAAGGTCATAAAATGCTCATTTGTGGGATAATCAAAAGGGGATCTAGGGCAAATTATTGAATTAATATGCAAATAAAGACTAATCTTTAGTCTTCAAGATCTGATCTACCTAGAAAGCTTTTATAGCTCTTTTAGAAGTTTTCTAGCAGGTGCTGACCAAAATCAGAAAACTCAAGAACTATCTAGAGAACTAACAGAAGGTCTTTCAGAATTTTTCTAGTAGGGTTTCTGACTTTGGTTGGAAAAATCATGAGCTACCTAGAGAGATATCTCAAACAGACCACAGAGCTAACAGCTTGTACCCATCACTGACTTTGAGTCATTTTTCAGCTACTATTTAGGCCCAGATCTAGGGCTTTGAGTTGGACCACTTGAACATCCATCTGTGAGCGTTCGAAGGGGCTGACCCTGCAGAACTAAAGCTGAGTTTTCATGACTTGGCAACAGCAGGGTATTTGAGAGAAGTCTTGATGAGGTTCCAGTTTTGATGGTTTAGCAGAAGCTAGAGGCCTTGAATCAGACCAATGAGTCATTGCAATAAAAATTTGCAAGTAAAGCACTTTGGACAAAAAGGTATACTGTGTGACACATCATGATACATGACATCTTCCATGCTGAGGTTTTTTTTTTTTTTTTTTAATTTGTTTTTTTTATTTTCTTTTGGGGAGTTACAAGGGTGGAGGTCAGATGTAAAAGGACTGTGAAATGAGTAGAATTGGGGTGCAGGATGTGAAATTCATAAAGATTAATAAAACAATTTGGTGAAAATAAAAGAATAAAAATTTGTTTAAAATGAATAATAGGAATAGATGAAGGAAAAGAATCCCAGATTAAAGGCCTATGAAAAGTTCATGGGCCTTTCTGCAAAATTGATCATATACCTGGAAACAAGGCAAGTCTCAACAGGTATGAGAAAATTGAAATAACACTCTGCATTCTATTTGACCACCACAGATTAAAGCTGGATAACAAAGGAAACATCAGGAAGCTCACAAATTCATAGAAACTGAACAACTCTCTATTGAATGATTTAAAGATTTTCTAGGAACAAAAATAAAAGCAAACACACTCAAAACAGTGGACACAATGAAAGCAATTCTATGAGGTGACTCATTGTATTAGAACCTGTATAAAAAATATTGGAGAAATCTCTTACACATAATTTACCAACACACCTAAAAATTCTAGAGCAAAAGGAAGAAATCATACTCAAAGTGCATAGACACAGTCACTAAGGTCAACAATTAATAAATAGGACTCCATGAAACTGAAGTTTCTTTACTGTATCAGACACTATCATACAGAAGCCTACAGAGTGGGAAAAGATTTTTTTTTTCACCAACTACACATATAATAGAGACCTTAACATCCATAATGTATTAGAAACTAAAAAAAAAAGTCTTGGCACCAAGGAAACAAAAAACTCACAGAGGCCAGCTAGCTGCCATATGGTGTAGAAGGGTAGAAGACACTCTGAGGCTCACCTCCCCATGACTGACCTGCAGCAGAAGCCACTACAATGTGCAAGTTGTGGTAGAGAGATGGGAGAGAAAGAAAAGCAGAATGGTTTGACTACTATGAAGAGAGGTATAACTGGAGATGTGAGAGTGGAGAGGAATAGCCTGCTGTCCTGCTACCTGAGGCTATGGTGAATTCTCAATCTGTGCTGCCACTGAGGGCCATGTCTGGGTCCATGATCATGCAGAAGCAGGGGTCTTTCTTGATGTCCATGCCTCATATTACCACTAAAGGCACGGTGGATGTCCCTGGTCTTTCCTCTGGGATCATGTTGATGTTTAAAAGCTGTACAGAGCTAGTCTCATCCCTCACTGGCTGCAGTACACAGGAAAGCAGGCCCCGCCCCTCACTAGCTTCAGCATTTGCGAGAATGGGCCCTGCAACTTGCCTGAGTTGTTACTCAGTTGTTACCAGTAGAGCTGGTCCTGGGAGTGGAGGCAATAGTTAGCCAGCTTGAGGTTGTGAGCACAGGAGAGCATGCTCTCCTCACTCCTCACCCTTCTGCTTCCTGTGGCAGGTGGGAGAGTTGTTCCTGCCCTTCACTGGCTTCAGCACTCAGGAGAGTGGGCCCTGCACCTCACCAGGGCAGTACAGTAGAGCTGACCCTGGTGGCATGGGCATTGGTAGGCTGAACCCAAAGTCTTGAGAACAGGAAGTCTGGCCCAGCCCCTGGTCTGCTGTGCCATTGGGTGAGCTTGCCAGGACAGTGCTGGAGAGCTAGAGCTTGTGATGTGGGTTAGGGAGAGCTGGAAGGGAGGCCAGTTCAGCTACCAACTAATAGCTACAGTATGCATGCAGAGGGCCTGAGACAGATCCATACAAGTCCTGTGCTTGCTGCTTAAATCTTGGTGAGGTCATATGAGTCAGCAGGCCTTGTAATTGTGGTGTCCTCCAATCCCTCTGGCTCTTACAATCTTTTAACTGCCTCTCCCTTGGGTTCCTTAGACTCAGAGGGAAGGATTTGAGGGAGATCTCTCATCTAGATTTTCTCTTCGCATAATGTCTGACTGTGGGTCTCTGCATCTCTTTCCATTTATTGCCAGAGGAAACTTCTCTGATGATGCCTGGATAGGGCATTGATCTTTGAGTATAGCACAATACCAATGAAGGTATTATTTATTGATAGTTTTGGGGGCCAGTAGTATTTGGATTTACCCTAGGTTTCTGGATTATCTAGCTTCTGGTTGTTGGTTACCTAAGCAGTGTCAACATGGGTTTATTCTCTTGGAGAAATCAGACATTGGTTGGCTACACCCACAAGTTTGGTACTACCATTGCCCCAGTATATCTTGCAGGTAAGACAGATTGTGTAGGTCAAAGTTTTGTGGCTAGGATGGTGTTCACATTTCTTTTTTTGGTAATCTGAAGTGTACCTTCCTCCACCAAAGTGATTAGAATTTAAGGTGAAGACTCCATGTAGGTACTAACTCAACTACTCTGTGTTCAATGAGTTGTGGGTGTTGTCCTTGCCAAAATGGGTCCTGCTGTCAGTTTGTGGGGAGCAACTTTGTCTTAGCAACAGCCTGGGTTGTTTGGGTATTTTCCATGAGACCCCCTTAGCTCAACAAATCAAATGAATGCAACCAAATCCTGCCAATAGAAGCCCTGCCTGCCTACAAAAGATGGCCAGCTGAAACTCCACATTCCCCATTAATAGAAGCCCTCATAAGGATTACCTTCATACATTCCAGGAACTTTCCACTGCACTAGGTTTCCACACCACTGCCTGAATGCTTCCCAATTCCAGATGTCTCTTCATGCACTCTCTCCTTTCACCCCATCTTCCTCCCCATCTGATCACCCCATTCCTTTTCCCTGCTGCCCCAATCTCCTAGTAAAATCTATTCTATTTGTCCTTCTTGAGGAGATCCATGCATGCTAGATACTTCCTCTTTTCCTAACTTCTTTGGGCCTATGGATGGCTGCTTGGTTATCATTTACTTAACAGCTAATAAATCCATTTATTTATAAATGGATTTATAAATTTATAAATCCATTTATAAATGAATGTGTGCCTTATTTATATTTATATTTCTGGGTTTGGCTTACTAGGATGATTTTTTTTCTAGTTTTATTCATTTGTCTGCAAATTTCATGATGTCTTTTTTTTTTAAATAACTGAGTAATACTCCACTGTATTTAAATGTACCACATTTTTTTTTCAAATCCATTTTTCAGTTGAAGAACATCTAAGTTGTTGAAGTTTCTGCCTATTACAAATAAAGCCACAATGACATGGTTGAGCAAGTGTCCTTGTGGTAGGATGGAGTGTCCTTTGGGCACATGCCCATGGTGGAATAGCTGAATCTTGAGGTAGATTGGTTTATACCTTTCTGAGGAACTGCCAAATTGATTTCCATAGCGGCTCTGCAAGTTTGCATTCCCACCAGCAATGGAGGAGTGTTCCCCTTACTTCACATGAGCACCAACATGAGCTGTCACTTCTGTTTTTTATATTAGTCATTCTGACAGCTTTGAGTTAAAATTTCAAAGTAGTTTTGATTTGTTTGCATTTTCCTGATGGCTCAAG
This sequence comes from Arvicanthis niloticus, assembly GCF_011762505.2. Classification (NCBI taxonomy): domain Eukaryota; kingdom Metazoa; phylum Chordata; class Mammalia; order Rodentia; family Muridae; genus Arvicanthis; species Arvicanthis niloticus. The sequence goes on from NC_047673.1 coordinate 54,707,048, forward strand.
ATGTTGAACATTTCTTTAAATGTTTCTCAGCATGTTGAGATTCCTCTATTGAGCATTTTATGTTTAGATGTGTACCCCGATTTTTAATTGGATTATTTGGCCTTTTCACGACTAGTATCTTATTTATGTATTTTCAATATTAGACTTCTATTAGATGTGGAGTTGGTAAAAATATTTTTCTATTCTGTAGGCTGCCATATTGTCCAATTGATGGTGTTCTTTGCTTTAAAGATTTTCAGTTTCTTGAGTTGTCATTTGTTAACTGATTATTTTACTGCCTGTGCTATGGTGTCCTGTTCATAAAGTTATCTCCTGTGATAATGAGTTCAAGGCTATTCTCCACTTTTTCTTCTATCAGGCTCAGTGTATTTAGTTTTATGTTGAAGTCTTTGATTCACTTGGACTTGAGATCTTTGCAGGGTGACAAATATGGATCTTTTTGCATTCTTCTGCATGTACACATCCGGTTGACTAGTATCATTGGTTGCAGACGCTTTCTTTCTTTTTTTTTCCAATGTGTATTTCTGGCTTCTTTTTAATAATCCAAGTGTCCATATGTGTGTGAGTTTATGTGTAGGTCTTCAGTTTGATCTCACTGATCAACATATCTTTCTTTATGCCAATACCATATGGTTTTTATTACTTTAGCTCTGTAGTACAAATTGAAATAGAGAATGGTGAGATCTCTAGACTTTGTGTGTGTGTGTGTGTGTGTGTGTGTGTGTGTTTAATTACATAAAATTGTTTCAGCTATCCTGTGGGGTTTGTTTGTTTGTCTTTTCATATGAAGTTGAGAATTGTACTGTGAAGGTCTGTAAAGAATTGTGTTGAAATTTTAATGAGGATTTCATTGACTCTATAGATTGCTTTTGATAGGAACACCAGTTTCGCTATGTTAATCCTACCAATCTATGGTCATCTTTCTACCTTCTGATATCTTATTTATCTTTGTTTCTTCAAAGACTTGAGTTTTTTTTTTTTTTTTTTAAATCAGACAAGTCTTTCTCTTGCTTGGTTAGAGTTACCCCAAGATATTTTATATTATTTGAGGCTATTGTGAAAGGTGTTATTTCCCTGACTTCCTTCTCAGTATATTTGTCATTTGTATATAGAAGAGCTACTGACATTTTTAAAGTTAATTTTATACACAGCCACTTTTGCTGAACGTGTTTATTAGCTATAAGAGATCCCAAGTGCAATTTTTAGGGTAACCTATGTATATTATCATATTATCTGCAAATAATAATACTTTGACTTCTTCCTTTCTGATTTGTTTCCCCTTGATCTTCTTCAGTTGTATTATTGCTCTACGACTTCAATTATTATAGTGAATAGAAATGGAGAGAGTAGAAAACTTTTACTTGTTCCTGATTTTAGTGGAATTGCTTTGAGTTTCTCTCCATTTAATTTGATGTTGGCCATAGGCTTGCTGTAATTGACTTTATTATGTTTAGGTATGTGCCTGAAACCATCTGGCCCTGGGCTTTTTTTTTGGTTGGAAGACTTTTAATGACTGCTTTCAATTTACTAGGGGTTATAGTTCTGTTTAAATTGTTTATCTGACCTTGATTTAACTTTGGTAAATATTACCTATCAAGAAAATTATCTATTTCTTTTAGATTTTCCTACTTGTTGACTACAGGTTTTTTAAGTATGTCATTATGAATTATTTTGGGCATCTGTTGTTATGTTCCACTTTTTGTTTCTGATTTAATTAGTGTGGACATTCTTTCTCTGCCTTTTAATTAGTTTGAATTGGGGTTTGTCTATCTCCTTTATTTTCTGTTCATTGTTTCATTGTATTGTTATCTTTGTTTCTATCTTATTGATTTCATCCCCAAGTTTGAACATTTCTTGCCATCTACTCCTCTCAGGTATGAGGATGCTTTTTTTGTACTAGAGCTTTCAGGCATGCTGTTAAGTTGCTAGTATGAGATATCTCCACTTTTCTTTTTTAACATAAGCACTTGGTGCCATGAGCTTTCCTTTTAGCACTGTTTTCATTGTGTCCCATACATTTGGGTATGCTATGTATTCTTTTTCAATGAATTCTAGAAAGTCTTTAATTTATTTCCTTATTTCTATCTTGACCCATTTTTCATTCAGTAGAGAGTTGTTCCATTTTCAGGTGTTTGTAAGTTTGTAAGTCTGTCATTTCTGTTGTTGGCATCTAGCTTTAGTCCATGATGGTCTGATAGGATGAAGAGAGTTATTTCAAATTTCTTGTATATGTTGAGACTAGTTTTGTATCTGACTATGTGGTCAATTTTGGCAAAAGTTCTATGAGGTGCTGAGAAGAAGGTATATTCTTTTGTGTTTAGGTGAAATGTTTTGTAGATGTCTATTAGGTCCATTTGATTTATAATGTTTATTAACCCCAGCTGTTCTCTGTTTAGTTTTTGTCAGGAATTTTTGTCTGTTGGTGACAATGAAATACTGAGGTTTCCTAATATGAGTATATGAGGGTCAATATGTGATTTAAACTTCAGTAGTAGTGGGTTTTTTGTTTGTTTTTTTTTTCCCATGAACTTTCGTCCTTTTGTGTTTTATGTAAAAATGTTAAGAATTGAAATGCCATCTTGGAGGATTTTTTTTTTTTTTTGATGAGTATGAGGTGTACCTCCTCATTAATTTTGATTAGTTTTTGGTTTGAAGTCTATTTTGCTAAATCTTAAAATGACTAAACCTGCTTCCTTCTTAGGTTCACTTGCTTAGAATATGTTCTTCCAATTCTTTAACTCTGATCTAATGTGTATTTTTGATGTTGAGGTGTGTTTCTTGGAAGCAACAAAAGGCTGGATTCTGTTTTCACATCCATTTTGTTAGTCTGTGTCTTTTTATTGGGAACTGAGACCACTGATATTGAGAGATATCAATAATCAATGAATGTTGATTCCTGTTATTTGCTGTTGTTTTTTTAAGTGTTGTTGTTGTATACATGTGCATGCATGTGTGTGTATGAGAATTTATGTGTACTTCCCATGTTTTGTTTTTTTTCTGATGTGAGATTATTTATTTTCTGTGTTTTCATAGATGTAGTTAAACCTTCTTAGGTTGGAGTTTTCATTTTAGTACCTTCTGTAGGGCTGAATTTGTGGATAGACATTGGTTAAAATGACTTTATTATGGAAAATCTTATTTTCTCCATCTAGAATGATTGAAAATGTTGCTGTGTATACTAGTTGGGCTGGCATCTGGGTTCAGTTAGAGTCCAAAGCACATCTGTCCAGGTCCTTCTGGTTTTTAGAATCTATATTGAGAAGTCAGATATAATTCTAATATATTTGCCTTTATATATTACTTGATTTTTTTCCTTTGCAACTTTTAATATTTATCTTTGTTTTATATGTTTAAAATTTTGAAAATTATATAGTAAAGGGATATTTTTTTCTGATCCAATCTATTTGGTGTTCTGTATCCTTTTTGTACTTTATAGGCATGCCCTTCTCTATGTTAGGAAAATTTTCTTATATGATTTTGTTGAAAACATTTTCTAGGTCTTTGAGCTAGAATTCTTCTTTTTTCACTATTCCTGTTATTTTTATGTTTGTTCTTTTCACAGCGTCTCAGATTTCCTAGATGTTTTATGTCAGGAAGATTTAGCATGTTTTTGACCAATGTATCTATTTCTTCTATCTTTAGTGTTTGAGATTCTTTTTTCCATCTCTTTTCTTTTGTTGGTGAAGCTCGCCTACGTAGTTTCTTTTCATATTTCTACAGTTTTCTCTTCCAGAATTATCTCATTTTGTGTTTCCTTTATTGCTTCTACTACCATTTTCAAGTGTTGAACAATTTTATTCATTTTCTTCAACTGTTTGCTTGTATTGTCCTGGCTTAGTGATTTATTCACCTCCTTCAGGACATCTATCTTCTTTATATGGTTGCTTTTATGATCTTTTTCTTGTTCTTCAGTTCTATGTTGGCATACTCAGGGCCTGCTGTGGTTCCATAGCTGGGCTATGGTGAAGACATATTATCTTGGTTGTTATTGTGTTTTTATGCTGGTGACTAGGTATCTGAGTTTGAGATGCTTACAGGTATAGCTGCTGATTTCTGGGTTTGTCATTGTTGGTTGGGTTTTTTTTTTTTTTTTTTTTTTTTTTTTTAACTTTGTTTCTGTTTTTTTTTTTTTTTTTTTTTTTTTTTTTTTTTTTTCTCTCTCTGAATTTTTAGGGAGTGTCATGACTGTGGAGTTTCCTGTTTTACTGGCTTGCTTTGATAGTGTGTTCACAGAAAATGCCTGGTGGTGTCAGAGTCTGATTCTGGGATGAGTTTCAGGAAGGAAGGTTGTGGGGGAAGGGCTGTGTGATCTCTTGGGGATAGGGTCAAAGATGAAACGGAGACCACTGCAGGTTTCCTGCTACACAGCTGGGGGTGAGACTAGGGTATTGGATCTCAGCTGTAGGAGAGGTGTGGATGTGAACCTATAGCTTACTCATTACTCTGTGAGGAGCAAACCCTTGGGTTATCAGGGGGACCCTGCTGAGGCTGGGGTCTGGAAATAAACAATCAGTTGAAGGAAGAAGATTAGGAGGGGACTATAGGCTCCACAGTGATGTGGGAAGAAACAAGGATGATTACTGGATTACTGGATTACTGTTGGTTTTCTGCTGTAGAATAAGGCTGGGGGGTTGGATTTGGGGGGAAAGGGAGTGGTAAGGGTCTTCAGTTAGTTTCCCTGTTCTGCTTAGCTGGTGTAGTCCCAGTGAATGACTGATGGTATTAAAAATTGGAATGATATGATGAGTTGGAGAGAGGAAGCTTGGGGAAGAACATCATTGGGATCTATTAGGGATAGGGTCAGATAGAAAAGGGAGACCACAGTGGGTTTCCTGCTACAGAGCTGGGGATAAGACTTGGAGAATTGGATCTTAGAAACAGTAGGAAAGGTGTGAGTTTGCCTTTAGCCTACTTGTCCTGGGAGAAGCAGCCCTTAGCAGGCCAACAAACTACTCTTAAGTGTAGGCAGTTGCCCAGCAGTATATGGCTGACAGAAAATGAACTCAATGACAGTCTTGGATGATCCTTGTCTCATAATGTCATGCCAGCATTTCTTCTTTTTAAAACTTCTGTCTAATTTAAAATTTTTATTATACATAATAACATATGTATATTTCTTTCTGTCTCTTTTACTTTACAGGTACTTTCCATATACATTGTAGCTTCCAGTTTAGTGTTTTTATAGAATTCCTGAGTTTATGAGTGAGTGGATCTCTGCATCCATTTCTGTTTCTTGTGTTTTGGGCTTTTTTGATGTGTGGGGTTTTTTTGTTGTTGTTGTTGTTGTTTGTTTGTCTGCTTGGTCTGTTTTGATGTGCTTTTTTGTTTGTTTTACTTTATTTTATTTTACTTTATTATTATCCTTTAGAAGCCTGTTTGTTTTCTAATGAGAAACAGAGTCAGAGCAAGAGTGGGTCTGTATTGGGGGACTGGAAGTATAGAAGGAGGGGGAGCTATAATCAGGATATACTATTTGAGAAAAAAGGATTTCCTTTTTCTTTCTATTTTCTCTCTCTCCTCTCTCTCTCTCTCTCTATCTCTCTCTCTGTTTTGAGACAGGATTTCCCAGTGTAGTCCTGTCCTTACTCTAAAACTTACTCTGTCACCTTGTAGACCAGGCTGACCTCAAACTCAGAGATCCAACTGCCTCTGCCTCCTGAGTGCTGGAATAAAGGACATGTGCCACCACTGTCCAGCAAATATATATATTTATAAAAGGAAAATGGCATTTACAAAGAAAGAAAGAAAGAAAGAAAGAAAGAAAGAAAGAACAAGAGAAAGAAAGAAAAAGAAAACACAGCATCAGATATCAGATGCTGTCCCAAGTGTTTGTCCTTAATAGTTTGTAGGAAGTATTGTCATGTGTTTGAAGAAGGATTATTAGCATTTTTTTGTTATTGCTTTGTGTGATATCATGTGCATATTCGAATACAAACCCAACTTTGCTTTCTGAAGGGTGATTCAGGAACTAATTAATCAATAAAATATTTCAGTAGTCTTCCATTGAAAACAAACAAACAGAAACATTCAAAAAAAAAAAACCTTGCAGACCAGAGCTCAGGTACAAAGACAATTGGTTCTGACAGTCAGTCAAGAGTACCTTGTTACAGGTGGCACCAAATCTCCACTTCCAGCTCAGGTCCTGCCCCAGTGTGGTTAGGATCCACCCCCTGGAGAGGCAAACAACTGGAAGTTTGAGCTGTTGAACATTGCAGGCTGAGTTCCTTGTCAGAACTGGTAGTTTGAAAAATGAATTCTCTCAGAACTGAGAAATTCTATGAAAATAACTATGTGGCTATAAACTTATAAGGCATGGCATATATCTATTACAACCAGTACATGTGCATATTTGCACTATTGTAATTTCTTTGATATATAGGATGACCTTCAGTAAATTCAATAGATACAGCAACTAGTACTATAAGTGTCTGGACTTGTTGCTAGGGATGTAGATTAACATATGACGTGGTTCCTTAAAGCATCATATTTTTAGAGAGGGAGGAGAATTGCATCATGTATGACTAATCAACTTTGTACAATCAACTGTCAGGCCTCTTGTGTAGCTATCCTCAAGGCCTCCAAAGTCAAAATGTAGGGAAAAGAATGCCATATAAATGTCATTCTGTATTAGCTTGCCTTTTGTGAAGACTACCCAAACCTGAATGTCATGATCAACTTCTCTCCTTTTTAGTTTGCCACATCTGCTTATTAGGTTTGCTGAAATCTACTGTAACCACCCAATTTCCCAGCCACCTCTGTTTATCTTTAGTCTTTGCTCTATGTTCTTTTGCCTATGTCCTATTAAACACCTCTTAATGGATCTCTCTGCCCACAGACTTTTATTCATCATACCCCCTCCAGATTGGCACTTCAGTGATTTGTTTTTATTTATTTTATTTATTTATTTTATTTTTTGGTTTTTCTGTGTAGCCCTGGCTGTCCTGGAACTCACTCTGTAGACCAGGCTGGCCTCGAACTCAGAAATCTACCTGCCTCTGCCTCCCGAGTGCTGGGATTAAAGGCGTGCGCCACTACCGCCTGGCTGGCACTTCAGTGATTTTAATGCTATGCATAATTGATTATGCTCTTCTCTTATACAAAAAAATCTCTACTGGAAGGCACATTCTCTGGTATTGGTATAATGAAGGCATATTCCCTGTTATTGGTATTGAGTATTAAGTATGTTTGGCTCCTTGCTTTCAGAGACAGGTCTTTATATGCCTCTCAGACCATACTTAAATTCTTAGGCTCAAGCAATCTTCGTTTCTCAGGCTTCCTTGTTGGTGGGACTACACGTTTTGATTTTGAACTGGGACACTAGTTTTTAAGTATATTCTCAGTATCTATTTTCTTTGTTGTTGTTATAATTTGCTCTTGTTTTTATTTCTGCAGATTAACAAAACATAATTTCTTAAAGCAGCCTTCTCTTCACAGTCTGATCTTTGAATTTATTGTTACTCATTCCTTAAATAGCCTCTCTCATTTTGCTAAGCTCCATGAGGTCCCCAAAATTTCATTACACCCAAATGAACTGTACTATGGCCCAACAAAGTTAGGAGAGGGTTTATCCTTATACCTGTGACTGTGACCTTATTTGCAATCAGTCTTTTAGATATAGTTAAGTTGTAGATATAATAATGCTCTTGAAGTAAGGCTGTCTGCATTATGGCAAGCCTTATATAATAATTGGTGGTATTTCAAGACACAGAAAGAGAGAAGACACAAAGACAGAAAGGAGAAAATGATGTGAAGAAGGAGGATGGCATTGGTGTTATGGCTGTTAGAAGCTAAGCAATGTCTAGAGTCATCAAGAGATGGATGAATTTGGGCAGGATCCATTCTGGTGGCTTCTGAAGGAAAGTATAATATGCCAACACTTTGTCTTTGGATTTATGATCTTAAGAACTGTGATAAGTTTTTGCATTTTTAAAAGCTCCCCAATCTGTGTTAATGTATTATGGCAGCTTCAGAGAATGAATGAGACTATATCCTTAAGAAACTTCCATTTGGAAAGGGAGAGTCCCATTATGGCTGCACTTCTAGATAGATGTTGGTCTCAGGCAGCCTTGTGTAAAACTGGGCTAGATAACTAATCCTTTTATGCCTCACTTGAGGAAAAAAGGTATTAATAGTAATTTGCTCCTGAAATTATAATAAGGATTAAGTAAAATAAATATGGACAACATCCACAAAATATAGCAGCTTGATGCTATTATTGTTCTTGTGTGGTATAAATATATATGGGATATAAGTTTTATTCATGCTCACTGTTTAAGTGTACAGTTCGTAAGAAAGGACATCATGAAAGTGGAAAGATGAGGCATAGTACTCATTTCTTTACTTTTTCATAGTACAAAAATGTATTGCATGTACTGTCAGGAAGCAGAGAAACAGAGAGATGCTGTTTTTAGTTCTGAATCATTTTGATTCAGTTCAGGATCCTAGCCCATTGAACGGTGCTAACAAGTAATTTTTTCCTTTCTAGTTAAAGTGCTCCAGAAATACTCTCAAAGACACACCCAGAGTTATGTTTCCATGGTGATTCTAAATCTCATCAAGTTGAATTATCCTCTCCTACAGTGATCAGAGCCCCTTCCCACAATTCTTCTCCAGCCACCTGTAAACTCATGCTTTATCCTTCTCATCTAGCTAATATATAGACAAAGCCATGCTTATGATAAGTATTTAATAATGATTGAATTGAACCTATTATAACTTGATAGTTTCTAAGACAGAGCCACATAGTGCACCACGAAAGGCTGAGAAGCTGCTTATCGGATAGTTTTCTGTGATGCTGATGGAGTGTGATAGGACTCACAGATCAGAACTTATAGAAAACTCTTGCAACTTATTCTCAGAAGACGTAACAATTGGCTGATGTATATATATGAATTCATTATTTTATAGTCATTTTTCTGTTGCTCTAACAAAATACCTAAAACTGGGTAATTGATGAAGCTTATTTGAATCACCATTCTATAAGCTGTGTAGTCTGAAAGCATTCTGTTCCTACATGGTAAAGGTTTTATTCTTATTTCTGCATTATAAAGTGGAGAAATCCATTATTGGCCAAGACAGAGCACGTGTGCTCCATGTCTTATTCAACCGCTAATGTTGTTATATTCTTCACATACTTGTGACCTTAGCTAGAGTTAATTATCTTCCAAAGACCACACCCCCCAAAACCATTACTACATGAGTTTAAATAAGTTTCCAGTATATGAATATTCAGAGGGGGCATTCATTTTTTCTTTTTATTTATTCTTCTCTCCTTCAATACAACCTGACAGCAAACTCCCGTCCCTCCACTCCTCTCATTCTTCCCCACCTCCTGTCACCATCAGATCCAATGCTTCTCCATTTCCTTTCAGAAAAGAGCAGGCCTCCCCCAGGGATATCAACTGAATGAGATACAATAAGACTGGGCAGAAACCATCAAGTCAAGGCTGGGCAAAGCAACCAAGAGAGGAAATGGTTCCCAAGAGCAGGTAAAAGAGTCAGGGACACCCCATCTCCCACTGTTAAGAGTCCCACAAACACTCCAAGCTAAATAGCTATAGCAAAAAATGCAGAGGACCTTGTGAAGACTCATGCAGACTCTGTGGTTGCCTCTTCAGTCTTTTTGAGTCCCTATAAGCCCTGCTCACTTGATTCTGTGGGCTGTGTTTTCCTGGTGTCCTTGATCTCTCGGGATTCTACAATCCTTCTCCCACTCTTCCATGAGATTCATGGGGAAAATCTTAAACCAAAGGAATTATTGAACTCTTTGCTTTTAATTTTAAAATCACAGAAATAATATGTGGACTTATATTCTTGCACATGACAACCATTACTGCTTTTAGCAATCTATACTGAAATTACCATCTCTATTTCCTGAACATGTTAGTCCTTGTCTTGTATGACATTTCATGTTTCTGCTACTGTACTCACAGCATAGAAGAGTCAATATCTCCTTAACAGTCTACACTATGTACTTTGTCAGTGAGGTCAGTGCATTATCAATCTCAGTGCCTGGAAGGTGCTGAATCACATTGAAGCTAATGAGTCTTTATTGAATGAACTAGGGAGCAATTTCTTCAGCAAATTGAACCCTATTGTTTGCAGATGATAAAAGGAGATCCAGAGATATCTAGTCATCATTACTTATTTGAAAATTTGGGGTCAGAACACATAACTTCTAGTGCCATGTTTCATGCTTACTCCACAAAACTGAAGGGCAAATACATTTTTGAGAACAATGAGTTAATATCCGACATCAATTCTAATTCTCACATAATGGTGTATGGCCCACACTAGAGCCAGTCATTCACCACATCCTATCAATCCATCAAAAGTTGAGATACAGAGGAATTACAGGGGCTGAACTGCTTTGCATGGACTAAATATCTCTCTTCCCACGAGGTTGCCTTCACAGTTAAATCATAATTCATGTGCTAAGCTTCCTCAATCTAGGATGCATGGAATTGCAAACACTTTTTTATCATAGGCTGCATAATGCAACCAATTTATAGATGGTGCTGGGTATAATACTCTGTTCCATGAGGCTCACCCCACAGAGGAGAGCCTGCGACCCAACACTTGATGAATGCTAGTTATGACCCCCATTTTAAACTTTTTTTTTTACCATGGCAAAGAATGACTGTCAGGAGATTTCTAGCTGGAGCACTCTTTTCCTTCACTCAGACACTGTCAAGAACTTTATTTACCGCCAAGATGGAAAGTGTCTTTCTTCCTGCCTTAGGGCTTCTACATATAATTTTGACAGCCTTTACTTTATCAAAGAAATTGTGTCATCTTAAAACCTGGAGCCTTCCTTACTGTGGTTGAATATCAAATTTTTAAAATAGAAGGCTCTCTTTAGTGCCAAATTTAAAAGGGAATTTAAGGCACATTAGGGAAGATGTATACTTTTGAAAGGTTGTTAGTTTTATAATGATTACCATGGCATTCTTTCTGTAAGATCTCTGAAGTCTGAATTTTCACCAGACACCACTAGTTATTTTAAGACTTGAGGCCAGGCACATATACATCTGTGCATGCTGTGACCACTGGGAGGTTAGACACATATGCATCTGTGCATGCTGTGGCCACTGCTAGTGGTGGGTTTAAGATAACAGCATAATTTGATGCAAATATTTCATGAGGAAGTTCGTGAGAACTCACAGAACCCAGCATCTCACAGGCTGATGAACCTCATCATATGACAGAGTCAGTATCACTAGGGTGTGACGGGCCCTTTTGAAACAGCAGTAGACCTCTTCTCACAGAAAAGAGTTTCCCTGTCCCTGAGAATGGCTTTTCTCTTTCTTTTCTTTAAGTAAAGCAGGGGTTCTATGCCTTGGCTGCACATTAGAAAGAACTGTGGAAATAAAAAAGAAACTCTGTTTGGGATCTATGCTAACCCAATTAACTCAGAATGCCTAGGGAGGTGGCCCAGACATGGGGACTTTCAAATGTTTCCTGTGTCATTCTATTGTACTGTAAAGTCATAGCAATACTGGGTTTAACCTGCAGCCACATCAGGGAGCTGACTTGGTCCCCAGAAAGGCATTCAAAATGCAGAAGCATGACCTTCCACTGCCAACAGGCTGCTCAAATGGTTATAAATGACATTCTTTTGCTTCGGTGCTTTGCCTGATCACCATTGCAGACTCCTTCCCCTCCGCATAATTTTCAAACAATTGCAAGAATTGCTAACTTACCTCAAAGGTCTAAGCAAGTAAGACCAGGGTGAACATATGAGCCTTCTAGTATACCCCGAGTCACCTCTAACTGGAACTGCCTAAGCATGTATTCATGACTGGAGAGAGGTGAAAGTCGGCACAAAATTCCACTCAGATGAAGTCTTCGTTCATTCATACAGTTTCTTAGGACTGGTCTAGTCACCAGGGTTAAACTTGCATGTGTCCCAGAGCACTGCAGTGATGTCTCTGCTTAATTGGCTGTACCTTCCCTGCAATTTGAACTCAAAATGGTAAACTAACAAAAACAAACTTGAAGCAATCCTAAACCAGTTAATATAGTAAGCAAGTCTCCACATGATTAAATCAAGCCCTTTCTCCCAGTGTCCATCACTCAGGCCTGTGAGTTCAGTTACCTGAGAGGAGACTTATTTGCTGTTGTTTCTTCCTATTTAAGATTCATCACTGTGTAGATGGGCAGCATGTATAGCAAAACCTCTATTTGTTCCAGTCGGTTCCTTTTTGTTCCCTGCTGGGCCATCTTGTAAGTCAGCTGTTATTAGTAATGACAAAGGGACCCTCTCAAGGTTGGCAGGTGTGATGGGTCAGTAACATGCTGCCTGACATATCACCTGCAGTAAAAACAATCTATCAGCTGTGCCCCTGAGATGGAGGGGGAAAAGGCAAAAAACAGAACCAAAAGATTCTTACATGATCGACTCTGATACATCAAGAAATCTCTTTCTCTTCTTTGGGAGTCTTGAGCCATAGTTTGATTTAATCCCTTGATGTCCTTCGCATTCCTGGTTTATGAAATATATAAGCTATTAAAAGATAGGAGAGTAAGCTAGATTTTTTCTGAAACTCATGTTTGCAGGTGAAATCACTGCTGTTAAAGTATTATCTACCATGTTGGAAAAAGATGCTGGTGAAGAAACAGGCCCCAGGCAGGCTAATGTTTCAAGCTTGCCTCAGAATATGGCCACTGAGTTGAACCACTTAGAGCCAAGCCCACCAGTTCATCTCTGAACTGAGCAGGACTGAAACACAACTGCTTTACAGAGTCATACTTAAAAAGAAAATGATTCTCTCTTTCTCTCTGTTGTTTGTGTATGTACACATGTATCTCTAGGTGTCTATCTGTGTGTATGTATATAGAGACAACACGGGGAGTCTGGCTGTCTTCCTCTGTCACTCTCATTTCTCTTGAGACAGGTATGTCACTTGAGCCTAAAGCTCACTGGTATTTTGCTTAGGCTGGCTGGCCAAGGAACCCCAGCATGTTTTCTGTTTCTGCCTCTCAGCACTAAGGTCACAGGCTCCAGGAGCAACACTTTGTGTGAGAGCTGAACAACACTTTGTGTGAGAGCTGAAGATCTGAACTCAGGTCACTTCAAGCACTCTTACACAATGAGCCTTCTTCCCAGTCCCAGGAGCCATATATTTAATATCTCTCTCTCTCTCTCTCTCTCTCTCTCTCTCTCTCTCTCTCTCTCTCTCTATATATATATATATATATATATATATATATGTGTGTGTGTGTGTGTGTGTGTGTGTGTGTATTTAGTTTTGCCTTTCCTCAATCTTTCTCTTCTCATTGTGTGATTCTATTTTGTTTTAGATTTATTTATTTATTTTATGTGAGTACACTTTAGCTGTCTTCAGACACATCAGAAGAGAGAATCAGATCTCATTACAGATGGTTCTGAGCCACCATGTGGTTGCTGGGACTTGAACTCAGGACCTCTAGAAAACAGTCAGTACTCTTAACCTCTGAGCCATCTCTCCAGCCCCTACAAGATTCGTACTTTTAATGTCACCATTTAATTTTAGTACTAGTTGCTTATTTGTGTTTCCTTTACTTTGCTTGATTTTGTATATTCTCAATGATAAATTGAATGCTTTTAAATTTGTCTTTGACATAGTCTACTTTCTATGTGTCAAGCAGTATGAACTTATTTTCTAAGCTTTTTGAATATAAATTAAATTTATGAGGGCCACTATGAGCATTATGATTCAAGTTCCTTTGTTTTCTCTCTTCAATGGCTAGATTTTGTATTCAGTTACTATTTCCAGCACTAGATTTGACAATAAACTCTCCTTGACAACTTCTGAAAAGAAAATTTAATTTTCTTTATCCTTGGCTAATAATAGTTTTCCCAAAGTAATGAGGATTAAAAGTCAAGGTTCAGGATTCTTGACCTATTATTGAAGAGTTATTAAACATTATTACATCTATAAAATTGCCCAAGACTCTTAATCTGGTGATTATTCATCTGCCAGATAGTGAGTAAGTCACACCTTAGAAACATTGTGATTTATCATCGTAATAGGAATTTAAATATTTTAAAAATGATATGGCCTGTAATTTCAGGACTCTTTGCTATTGCCAGAATGTTATTCATTTGAAAATTTACACAAAGAACAATTAGCAGAATGTTCCTAATGAATGGTGACTTTGCTTTACAGCCTGAATTCCCTTTTTGTCTTTTTATGAATCCTTTTATATCAGGCCGCTGTAGGGAATAATGGCCAAGGATTTACTCCTTTGAAGACTCAACTCTGTCTCAGCCTGTCTCTCTCTGTGTGCCTTATAGTGTGTGACACAGCCATTTTAATTATATTGTTTGAAAAAGACATATTTATTTTTATTTAACGTGTTTTGCTGCATGCATGGCAATGTATTAATTATGTGCACTGCCCTGGGAGTCCAGAAGAGGGTGTCAGATCTTTTGGAACTGGAGTTACAGCCAATGGTTAGCCACTGTGTTGGGTGGGAACTGAACCTCCCATCGTTAGTCTATTCTTAACTTTTGAGATCATAAGAGTATAAGACTCGGGCCCAGATACAAGTGGCTCGAGCAGTCTCCCAGCCGATCTGCTCCCCTCTGGAAACTGAGTTTGGAGGAACCCTAGGGAGGGCACAGATTGCAGAGCAGAAGAATAGAAACAGAAGGAACAATACCCAATTCGTTCTATGAAGCTACAATTACACTCATACCTAAGCCTCACAAAGACCCAACAAAGAAGGAGAACTGCAGACCAATCTCTCTTATGAATATCGATGTAAAAATACTCAATAAAATTCTTGCAAACCAAATCCAACAACACATCAAGGCAATCATCCATCGTGATCAAGTAGACTTTATCCCAGGAATGCAGGGATGGTTCAATATTCGGAAATCCAGCAATGTAATCCACTACATAAATAAACTCAAAGAAAAAAAACCACATGATCATCTCGCTAGATGCTGAGAAAGCATTTGACAAAATACAACATCCCTTCATGTTAAAAGTCTTGGAAAGATTAGCAATTCAAGGTCCATACCTAAACATAGTAAAAGCAATATACAGCAAGCCAGTAGCCAACATCAAACTAAATGGAGAGAAACCTGAAGCAATCCCACTAAGATCAGGGACCAGACAAGGCTGCCCACTCTCACCCTACCTATTCAATATAGTACTGGAAGTCCTAGCTAGAGCAATTAGACAACAAAAGGAAGTCAAAGGGATACAAAAGGAAAGGAAGAAGTCAAAATTTCACTATTTGCAGATGATATGATAGTATACTTAAGTGACCCTAAAACTTCCACCAGAGAACTCCTAAACCTGATAAACAACTTCAGTAAAGTGGCTGGATATAAAATCAACTCAAACAAATCAGTAGCCTTCCTATACTCAAAAGATAAACAGGCTGAGAAAGAAATTATGGAAATGACACCCTTCAAAATAGTTACAAATAATATAAAATATCTTGGAGTGAATCTAACTAAGCAAGTGAAAGATCTGTATGACAAGAGTGTCAAGTCTCTGAAGAAAGAAATCGAGGAAGATCTCAGAAGATGGAAAGCTCTCCCATGCTCCTGGGTTAGCAGGATTAATTTAGTAAAAATGGCCATCTTGCCAAAAGCAATCTACAGATTCAATGCAATCCCCATCAAAATTCCAAATCAATTCTTCATAGAGATAGAAAGAGCAATTTGCAAATTTATTTGGAACAACAAAAAACCCAGGATAGCGAGAACTATTCTCAACAACAAAAGAACTTCTGGGGGAATCACCATCCCTGACCTCAACTTATACTACAAGGCAATAATAATAAAAACTGCATGGTATTGGTACAGAGACAGGCATGAAGATCAATGGAATAGAACTGAATATCCAGAAATGAGCCCACATACCTATGGTCACTTGATCTTTGACAAAGGAGCTAAAACCATGCAGTGGAAAACAAACAGCATTTTCAGCAAATGGTGCTTGTTCAACTGGAGGTCAACATGTAGAAGGATGCAAATCAATCCATTCATATCTCCTTGTACAAAGCTCAAATCCAAGTGGATAAAAGACCTTAACTTAAGACCAGATACACTGAAACTAATAGAAGAAAAGGTGGTAAAGACCCTTGAATACCTAGGCAGAGGGGAAAAGTTCCTGAACAGAACACCAATGGCTTATGCTCTAAGATCAAGAATTGACAAATGGGAGCTCATCAAATTGCAAAGCTTCTGTAAGGCAAAGGACATTGTCAATAAGACAAATTGGCAACCATGAGATTGGGAAAAGATCCTAACCAATCCTACATCCAATAGAGGGCTAATATCCAATATATACAAAGAACTCAAGAAATTAGATTCCAAACAACCATATAACCCTATTAAAAATGGGCTACAGAGCTAAACAAAGAATTCTCAACAGAGAAAACTTGAATGGCTAAGAAGCACCTTAAGAAATGCTCCACATTCTTAGTCATCAGGGAAATGCAAATCAAAACAACCCTGAGATACCACCTCACACCAGTCAGAATGGCTAAGATAAAAAACTCAGGTGATAGTAGATGCTGGCGAGGATGCGGAGAAAGAGGAACACTCCTCCATTGTTGGTAGGATTGCAAGCTGGTACAACCACTCTGGAAATCATTCTGGCGGTTCCTCAGAAAACTGGACATAGCATTACCTGAGGATCCAGCTATAGCACTCCGGGGATATACCCAGAAGATGCTCCAACATATAATAAAGACATATGCTCCACCTTGTTCATAGCAGCCTTATTTATAATAGCCAGAAGCTGGAAAGAACCAAAATGTCCCTCAACAGAAGAATGGATACAAAAATGTGGTACATCTACACAATGGAGTATTACTCAGCTATTAAAAATAATGAATTCGAGAAATTTTTAGGTAAATGGATGGATTTAGAAATTATCATCTTGAGTGAGTTAACCCAATCACAAAAGAACACACAGGGTATTTACTCACTGTTAAGCGGATGTTAGCCCAAAAGCTAGGATTAGCAAAGACTCAATCCATAGACCACATGAAGCTCATGAAGAAGGAAGATCAAGAGAGGATGCCTCAGATCTACTTAGAACGAGTAACAAAAATGCTCAAGGGAGCAAATATGGAAACAAAACATGGGACAGAAACTGAAGGAGGGGCCATCAGGAGACCATTCCACCTGGGTATTCATCCCATGTACAGCCACCTAAGCTAAACACTGTTGTGGGTGGCTGGAAGTGCATAATGTGAGGAACATGATATAGCTGTCTCCTTAGAGGTCTGCCAAAGACTAACACACTCAGAGGACGATGCTCACAGTTAACCACTGATATGATCAGGGGTTTCCCAATGGAGAACTTAGAGAGAGGACTGAAGGAGCAGAAAGGGTTTGTGACCCCAGGAGGAAAGCAACAATACCAAACAACCAGAGCCCCCCAGGGTCTAAACCACCAGCCTGGGAACACATAGGGAGGGACCCAAGACTCCAGCGGTATATGTAGGGGAGGATGGCCTTGTCGGGCATAGGTGGGAGAGGAATTTCTTGGTCCCATAAAAAATAAACACAGAGTGGAGGGGAATGTGAGGGTGGGGAGGGGATAGTGGGGGGGTAGTGGTCACTGCCTCATAGAAGCATGAGGAGGGGAATGGGATAGGAGGTTTCTGGGTGGTGGGAGGAAGTGGGTAAGGGGATAAAATTTGAAATGTAAATACTACAACCAATTTTAAAAAGGGGGAAAAAAGAGAAAAGTTGTTAGAACCAACATCTTTTAAAAAATGTCAGCCCCCTTGGGGGGGAATTTTTTTTCTTGATACTAAAACTTGTTCTGAGAATTGTATATTGCAGAATACACAGCCTTGGTGATCTGTATCTACTTATCAAGCATACTGAGCAGACCTGCCCAAACCTCCGATGTCCTGGAATTCCATCTGGATTCAGTGAAGACACAGCATCAGAGGCTTATCAACTTACTCTTCCCCCCACCCCTCTTCTAATATCTCAATGCCCATAATCAGCTTGAAGAAGTTAAAGAAGAGTCAGCGCCCCTATTCCCTGGGCTTGGGGACTAATGTGGTTAATAATGGTCTGTCTTTCTAGGGAAAAGTAGTGGTTTTGTTGGAACAGGGAGGATTAGCTAGGACTTATTGCATAGCCATAACCTATTGGTAGAAATATGTATAATTATTATCAAGATGAAGTTATAATTTTTTAAATGGTACAAAATTTACTTTGATTTCAAATTTAAGGTTTTCATTGGTACGGGCCGCTTATTAATATAAAAGTGAGAAGAATATTGACACTCTCATGGGCATTGTGCCTGCATAACACATTTAGGAATACAAGGCCTAGACCCAGTCCTTCTTTAACTTTTTTAACTGATTTGGGACGGTTAACCTATGAGTTAAGGGACTATAGCAAATTCATGGCTTTGAGTTTATTGTTAGGAGGTTTCCCATATTTTATTTAGAAATAGCTGAGAGGAGTGAACAGTCCAAGATAGTTGGTTTTCAAAACATCAGAAGTCCATAGAATTGATGCTACAAATATTTACATATTAATGTCCATTCTGATTAGAGACCTGTCTGCTCCTGACAGCTTCCTGTCGTGGATTCTAAGAAGAAATTGAGCATCCTTGGACTTACTCCAGTTGTGTGGTGACAGCCACTAGGCAAGAATTGCCTCTTTCCATCTACAGACAAATTACTGTCCAGAAAAGGACACACATGCAGAATAGTCGACTGATTATATCTGCCTAGACAGAGTAATCAGCCCTTAATAATCCTTCATCACTAAGGTCTGTCAGATGACTCTCTGGGCCAGAAGGCTGAAGGTTTGATGTTCCAACGTTCGGTAGTATAGGGGCTTTTCAGGTGTTCACGGGTCTCTATAAATTGGCTAAATTTTAGAAACTATGTTTAGTGCTTCCCATAACTTCAGTCATTCTGGATTTCTGATGGGGTTGAAGACCTATAGTCTCATAGCCAATCCTGGCTATTTACTTTGAGAGAAAAGATCTGAGTAGATGGTTTTCAGCTGACATTCATTCTAAAGCCAAAAAGCCAGGCTCAAAAGTAAGTGTTTTAGTTAGAAGAGATGACAGAGGTTCTGGTTAGTCAACAAAATGATGGACTGGGTATTAGGACTATCTTGTACCTCACTGGTACAATTAGGAATAAGTATGCTCTAATTGTATTTTGAGATAAAAGTTTTACTTTAACAGGAAGAGTGATATGTAGGAGGAGCTAAGTGGGAAGGAGTATTGAGAGGAAGAGATGGAGTAAGGAGAGAAGATGAAGGAGAGGAGAAGCTAGGTGATGAGAGAGAGAAAGAGAGAGGGGGCATGGAGGCAGATGTTCACAGGTCTCCACCAGTCAAAAATAGTTTTTATATCTAGGTTGGGTATTGGGTTATGCTTCTGATTGAGCATTACCAAAATTATAAATCCTTTGATTAACATTTAAATAAAATTTTATAAAAGCAAAAAGGGGGGGCATGGGACAGGGGTTTTCTAGGGAGGGGAAATGGGGAAAGCGGATGGCATCTTAAATGTAAATAAAATATTAAATAAAATAAAAAAAAAGATCTCAGAAGATGGAAAGATCTCCCATGCTCATGGATTGGCAGGATTAACTTAGTAAAAATGGCCATCTTGCCAAAAGCAATCTACAGGTTCAATGCAATTCCCATCAATATTCCAAATCAATTCTTCATAGAGATAGAAAGAGCAATTTTTAAATTCATTTGGAAGAACAAAAAACTCAGGATATCGAGAATAAAAGAACTTCTGGAAGAATCATGATCCCTGACCTCAAACTATACTACAGAGCAATAGTGATAAAAATGGTATCGTATTGGTACAGAGACAGACAAGAAGATCAATGGAATAGAATTGAAGATCCAGAAATGAACCCACACACCTATGGTCATTTGATCTTTGACAAAGGAGCTAAAACAACCCAGTGGAAAAAGGACAACATTTTCAAGAAATGATGCTCGTTCAACTGGACATGTAGAAGAATGCAAATTGATGCCTTCTTATTTCCTTGTACAAAGCTCAAGTCCAAGTGGATAAAGGACCTTCACATAAAACCAGATACACTGAAACTAATAGAAGAGAAGCTGGTGAAGACCCTCGAATACTTAGGCACAGGGGGAAAGTTCCTGAACAGAACACCAATGGCTTATGCTCTAAGATCAAGAATTGACAAATGCGACCTCATAAAATTGCAAAGCTTCTGTAAGGCAAAGGACACTGTCAATAGGACAAAATGGCAACCAACAGATTGGGAAAAGATCTTTACCAATCCTACATCTGATAGAGGGCTAATATCCAATATATACAAAGAACTCAAGAAATTAGATTCCAGACAACCAAATAACCATATTAAAAATGCGATACCAAGCTAAACAAAGAATTCTCAACTGAGGTAACTCTCATGGCCGAGAAGCACTTAAAGAAATGTTCAACATCTTTAGTCATCAGGGAAATGCAAATCAAAACAACCCTGAGATTCCACCTCACACCAGTCAGAATGGCTAAGATCAAAAATTCAGGTGATAGTAGATGCTGGTGAGGATGTGGAGAAAGAGGAACATTCCACCATTGTTTGTAAGATTGTAAGATGGTTCAACCACTCTGGAAATCATTCTGGTGGTTCCTCAGAAAATTGGACATAGCATTACCTGAGGACCCAGCTATACCATTCCTGGGCATATACCCAGAAGATGCTTCAACATATAACAAGGACATATGCTCCACTACGTTCATAGCAGCCTTATTTATAAGTCAGAAGCTTGAAAGAACCCAGATGTCCTTCAACAGAGGAATGGATACAAAAAATGTGTTACATTTACACAATGGAGTATTACTCAGCTATTAAAAACAATGAATTAGAGAAATTCTTAGGTAAATGGATGGAACTAGAAAATATCATCCTGAGTGAGGTAACCCAATCACAAAAGAACACATATGGTATTCACTCACTGATAAGTGGATATTAGCCCAGAAGCCTGAAATACCCAAAATTCAACTCACAGATCACATGAAGCTCATGAGGAAGGAAGGCCAAGTATGGGTGCTTTGGTCTTTCTTAGAAGGAGTAACAAAATACTCAAGGGAGCAAATATGGAGACAAAGTGTAGGACAGAAACTAAAGGAGGGGCCGTCTAGAGACCATTCCACCTGGGTATTCAACCCATGTGTAGTCACCAAAGGTAGACGCTGATGTTGATGTCAGGAAGTACATGCTGACAGGAGCCTGTATAGCTGTCTCCTTAGAGGTCTGCAAGAGTCTGACATATTCTGAGGTGGATGCTCACAGCTAACCATTGAACTGATCAAGGGGTTCCCAATGAGGAGTTAAAGAGAAGACTGAAGGAGCTGAAAGGATTTGCAGCCCCATGAGGAGAGCAACAATACCAACAACCAAAGCTCCCAGGGTCTAAACCACCCGCCTGGTAACACATAGTGAAGGACCCATGGCTCCAGCTGTATATGTAGGGGAGGATGGCCTTGTTGGGCATAGGTGGGAGAGGAGATCCTTGGTCCCATAAAGGCGGGACTCCTAGTATGGGGGAATTCAAGGGTGGGGAGGTGAGAATGGGGGGATAGGTGTGGTACTTCCTCATAGAAGCAGGAGGAGGGGGGATGGCATAGGAGGTTTCTGGGTCGGGGAGAGAAATGTGGTAAGCGAATAACATCTGAAATGTAAATAAAATATCCAAAAAAAAAAAAAAGAGTATAAGACTCATGTCAAGGTTAAGAAATAGATATAGGTTCTTAGAAAAAGGTACTATTTTTTTTATTATTTTAATACCAATGTGTCATCATACTTAGTTCTCTTTGTGTCTTCTTCTTACATGTATTATTATATGTATTGCCTTTTCTATGTTCTACAGCTCTTCAGATCTTGTCTCCCTCTCATGATTCTACACACACACACACACACGCACAACCACATACACATAGTTTCTAGTTTCATGATCTATAAATACACACATGTAACTACAACTACATACACATACATAAGCACAATTTTAAATTTAGATTCTGCAGGATACAAGCATAAAATATTTGTATGAGTCTGGTTATTTTCAGTTGTATCTATTTTTCTTTCCTTTTTTTTCTGTATGGTGTCATAAAATTTTATTCTATGTAGGCATCATATTTTCTTTGTCCATTCATCTGTAGGTAGACACATTAGCTGGTTCCCTTTCTTGTCTATGGTTTCTCTATGGTGTTCTGACAGAGACCTTTAGGTGTGTAGCTGGTTACATGGCAGTATGTTTTCAGATTTTTGAGAAGTTTCCATGCTGGTTTCTATAGAGGCATCCCATGTTTTCATTCCCACCCTCAGTGAATGAAGATTTCACTTTTCCCATATTCTCAATAACATTTGCTGTCTTGATAATAACCCTTCCTGACTTTTCCACTCTTTATGGATAAGTACACGGAACCATTTTCAAGTGCTTGCCATTTGTGCATCTTCTTTTAGAACCATCTGTTCAGTCCGTTAGCCCACTTATTGACTGCATATTTTGGATTTTTTGTTATTAAATTTTTGCAGTTCTTGATACATGCTTGATAGTAATCCCCTGTCTGTTGCACAGTTCATAAAAATGTTTTTTAGATCATGTAGGTGATTATTTCCTTTGCATGTAGAAGGTTTAATTTTATATAAGCCAGTTTGTCAGTTTGTGGGAATGTTCACTCTGGTATTGGAGTCCTTTTAGAAAATTGCCCTGTCTGGAAGAAAGAATTTTTCTCTTAGCAGTCCCAAGGTTTTAGGTTAAGGTCTTTGTGTTGAAACCTATCTTTGACATTACAGGGTAAATTGAGGTAGGGTATAGAGTCTGTGACTGAGAGCCAGGACTGATAGCAGCTGGCAGGAGCCACTGCTGATGGCAGCTGGTGAAGATTCATATATTGGTGGATGGAGTAAGCCTCAACGAGCAGGCTCCAACAAATTTCACACACACACACACACACACACACACACACACACACACACACACACACACACATACACACACCGTGGATGCATCAAACTCCAATGAGCTGGCTCCAACAACTTAATTTTTCTCCAGAAGTTAATCATAACCCTAAAGCAATAACTCTTCTTTTGTCTTTGATTAACAAAGTTTAGCCTAGCCAGTGTATAGTAGCAAATTTTCTCCTATGCCAACTGACAACAATTTGTATTTACCAAGAAACAGATCATCATCTATATTATGTCTTATTTTAGTCTTGTTCAGCTAAACTCACTAATCATCTAGTCTCTATTCTCATATTCACAATAAAGTTATTCATGCTTTATTCATAACCCTGTTGTTTTCATGCTGTGCACCAAAACCTATGGCCACATCCTTAGTTTACACAGTCCAGGACCTCAGACACAATGTAGAATGGATATTTTCTTTGATCATCAACTTGCCTCAAGCCTGTTTTTCTCTTCCAAATATAATTACATGCTTGTAATACATAAAAACTCTCTGTACTGCTTTTTTAACCCATGCATCCCTCACTATTCTACAAAAGAGGGCATATTCTACTCTTAATTCTAACTATTATATATTTCTAGCAGAATAACTTAAACTATCTCCTTAAACTTTCTATCAATTACTCTAATTTCCTAAGCCTATTTAAATCAAATCAGGTTCTGTAAAATCATTAACTCATCTAAACAATATTATTTTATAAAATTTCATCTTCATATTGACCTACCGGAAAGTTGCTGAATAGAGTGGGCTGCCTCCCACGGATCTCACTTGCCCACCACAACTCCTCCTCCTGCATGGTGTCCACCATCTTTCATGTTTTGAGTTGACTTGTATAGGGTTAAAGATGTGGTCCTATTTCCACTATCCATCATGTGGATATCTGCTTTCTCTGCACCATTTCTTAAAGAGGCTTCTAAAATAGAAAGTTATTAAAATATAGTCACACAGTTTCCCCCTTCCTCTTTGTTTGTCACACCCCTTCGATATGTCTGTAACCCCTTCCATGTCTACCTATCTCCAATTCATGGCCCCCAAACAAGCTGTCTTTTATATATATTGTCAATGCATATTTTGACTACATTTTAAATAATCATGTGTCTGTAATTGTGTGGGTTTATTTCTGGTCCTCTATTCTATTCTGTTGGGCTGTATATATCCTTTTGTACTAGTACCATGCTATTTTTACTACCATGCCTCTATGATTTAATTTGAGACCTGGCATTATAACACTTAAGACATCATGCTTTCTGTAGAGAATTGCTTTGATCTTTGAGGTAATATGTATTTTCATATACATTTAAAAATTTTTTTCCTAGTTTTATGAGGAATGCCATTGGGAGCTTTATAAGGACCGAGTTTGTTTTCAACAATATGACAATTTTCAAAATGTTAATTCTTGATTATGAAAGGTCTTTCTAGGTTCCAGTGCCTGCCCCCAGATTCTTTCTTCAAGTTTAAAACTTTTCATTGTAATTATCATTCATCTCTTTGGTTAGTTTATTCTTCCTAGGTATTTTATTTTTCTAAAGTTGTGGTAAATTGGGTTTTCTTTGTAATTAATTTCTTTGCAAGTTAGTTATTGGTATATAGAAAAGTTACTGAGGTTTGCATGCTGATTTTGTATTCTGAGACTTTGCAGAAAATGATGGTCAAGCTCTAGGCCTTTTCTGGTGGGGCGTTTCATGTAGTATAGGATCATAATGTTACAACATGATAATTCACCTTTTCCCCACCTTTATCAGTTTTGTTTCTCTTATGTTGTTGCTATAGTTAAGACATTGAACACTATATTGAATAAGAGTGGAGAGAATAGTTGCCATTATCTTATTTTAGAATTTAGAGGAAATGCCGTGTGCTATGTTCACTATGGGTTTGTGACACACAACACTGAGGTATGTCCTTTTTACTTCGAAGTTTCTTCAGGAATTTTGTCTTGAAGGGATGGTGTTATCAATAACAACATATAGACTTTCAAAGGGAACTGTATCTCTGACAGTTGTGGACCTTTCTTTTAATGAGTGAGTCAATGCATTGTCTGGATTTGGTTTAGATTCTGGAGGTGACTGGGGCATCAGTCTGTGCTGATGGTAGATGGCATGTTAGATAGTCAGTACTGATGGTAGACATGCTTGTCAGGTAGTCTGTGCTGTTGGTAGACATGCGTGGCAGATAGTCTGGCTCAAGATTTGAGGTATCAAAACTTAGCATGCCCAGAAAGAAAAGGTATTAGTCAAACTTGCAGTGGAAATTTCAACTCTGTCTCCTGGACATTTTATTAACAAGCACTTAACCAAAAGCTGAAGTTGGAGACTGTGGTGTCTTTTCTTAATGGGCAGTGACTGTTTTTCCTCTTTCTTGAAAAAAGCTTTTCTTGTCTTTGAGGATGTTGCATTTTCTTCTACTTAACCATTGCCTTTTAGTCTTGGCAATTTTATACATACATACATACATACATACATACATACATACATGCATACATACACAGACAATGAATACTGATCAGTCTCATCTTTCATCCTTGTTTCTCTCTTCTTTCCATAACTACATAATCTCTTTCCTACAAATCTCTTTCTGGCATCCATGTCTGTTTATTTTGTTTTGTGATCTGACTGCAGTGTTAACTACGGCTGTTAACATGACCATGGGTTTGGAACTATCTTTTGGAGCCTGGTGGGCTCAGCAGAAGGTACACAACAAAACGATGACTCTACCTCTCCCAGAATCTATCGGTAGCTGTTAGTTCAGTAGTAAGAGGTAAAATCCCACAATCCCCTCTCTCACCCAGTTTTAGAACTAATTATTGCATTCCCTCTTGGTCATGGAGGTAAAAACACTATACAGGCTGGCTTAGTGGACCAAAGTAGAATGTGCCAACATTGGAATCTTTAAACAGTATTACTGGTCTGTGTTCTAGTAATAGTGAGAAGTCCCTGGTGTCCCATGGAGGTAACTCAATCCAAGAGAGAAAGTTGTTTGACAGGGCAACCCTGTCACGAGAACCTGATAATGGAAAGTGGAACTGGGAGTAAGAAAGCTTACAGGCAAAGCTACCATTCTCTAATCACCCTGCACCTTCACAGTAGTTAATTTCTACCCGTAAAGGAAATATTGCTGTCTCAAATGATCTTTATCTGTGTCACAGTAATTGGGGACTTAGAGTATTTAATCCTCATTATAACCTGTGCATGTGAATATGTATGAAAGAGTTAAAAACATAGCATTTTGTCATTAACTATCTAAGTAAATGTCACCTGAGAAACAGCAGTTGCAAGTTGATTGCATTGACCTTTGTGATGGTTGGTGGAGGAGAAGCTGAAATATACACATGTGGAAGCATTCTCCCATTGCTACAAGGAAAGGCAATAATCTTATTTTCTAAGGCAAGAAGCTGAGATGTAGGAACCACTGCTCAGGCTTTATTATAGCTATTCTCTTTTAAGCGCCAAACTGTAGTCACGTGGACAAAATTTACTGCTTCTCATCTAATTCAGCATACAAGGAGATGACTTTCACTGCTTCCTTGAGTCTCTACCTTTTATAAAACAAATTTATGAATTATTTAAAAATATTATATATTATACTATATTATAAATATTATATATATACATAGTATATAGTATATCACACACACATACACACACACACACAATCTCCCATATACTCTTCAGTGTGTTCAGTGTGGGGCTGTCCACTGGAGAATGGTGGGCCTATTGGGGCCACATGCTTAAAAAAAACTTTTCCTTCTTTCAAGAGATATTAATTGTTATTACTTCCTCAGGATAGGATTCTGTGCCCATTTGTTCTCTCCATGCTGTGATTTTGTCTGATTTGTACACCCTGTCACACCTACTGTAGGTCCATCTGTGCACTTTCCCTGTTGTGTCTGGAAAACATTGTTTCCTTGCAGTCATCTGCTGCCTCTGGCGCTTATAATCCTTTTGCTCCCACTTCTTTAAACCTTGGGATGAAGGGTTGTGGGAGAGGTGATTTGTTGAAGAGGAAGCATCCTGCAGGCTCTTATTGGGTTTCCATTTCTTTTGGATCACATCTGTACACTGTAGACTTGAATTTGTCTCCTCCCATTGGTATCTCTTGTACCAATTTCATTGGTATGACTTTTTGTTTTATTTACTTACATTTCAAATATTGTCTCCCTTCCCATTCTCCCCTCACCAAATTCCCGACCCCATTCCCTTCCCCTTTGCCTCCAAGAGGGTGCTCCTCCACCTACCACTCACTCCCACCTCACACCTCTATCATCCTCCTTCACTGGGGCAACAAACCTCCACAGGACCAAGTGGCTCCCCTCCCATTGATAAGGCGTTCCTCTGCTACATGTAGGGGGAGCCATGAACCAACTCATGTATAGTCTTTGGTTGGTGGATTATTTTGATGGATTTCTCTTTATTGAACCATCTCTGAATCCCTGAGATAAAGCCTACTTGATCATGGTGAATGACCATTTTGATATGTTCTTGGAGTCAGTTTGGGAGAATTTTATTATTTTTCCATTGATATTTATAAGGGAAATTGGTTTGAACTTCTTTTTTGTTGTTGGGTCTTTGTGTGGTTTAGGTATAAGCGTAATGGTTGCTTCATTTTTCTCTTTTGTGGAATAGTTCTAGAAATATTGGTATTAGGTTTTCTTGAAGGTCTGATAGAATTCTGCACTATAACCATCTGGTCCTGGAGTTCTTTTTGTTGGGAGACTTTTAATGACTGCTTCTATTTTCTTAGGGGATATGGGACTGTTTACATAGTCTATCTGGTTCTGATTTAAGTTTACTAACTAATATCTGTTTAGAAAATCATCCATTTCATCTAGATTTTACAGTTTTGTTGAGTATAAGCTTTTGTTGTAGAATCTGAATTTTTTTTTTAATTTCCTCAGTTTCTCCGTGCCCTTTAGTTAGTTTGACTAAGGGTTTATCTATCTTGTTAAACTACTCTTAGTTTTGTTGTTTTTATTTTTTTTTTGTATTGTTCTCTTTGTTTCTAACTTGTTAATTTCAGCCCCAAGTTTGACTATTTTCTGTCTTCTATTCCTCTTGGGTGTGTTTGCTTCTTTTGTTCTAGAGCTTTCAGATGTGCTATTAAATTGCTAGTGTAGAATTTCTCCAATTTCTTTATGAAGGCACCCAGTGTTATGAATTTTCCTCTTAGCATTACTTTCACTGTGTCTCATAAGTTTGGGTATGCTGTGCCTTCATTTTTGTTAAATTCTAGAAAGTCTTTAATTCCTTTCTTATTTCTTTACTGACAAAGTTATAATTGAGTAGAGAGCTGTTCACTTTCCATGAGGATCTGTTCTTTCTGGTGTTTTTGTTGTTACTGAAGATCAGCCTTCGTCTGTGGTGATCTGACATGTGTGGGATTGCTCTAATCTTCTTGTATCTGTTGAGGCTTGTTTTGTGTCCAATTATGTGGTCTATTTTTGAAACAGTTCCATGAGGTGCTGAGAAAAAAAGTATATTCTTTTGTTTTAAAAT
Source organism: Arvicanthis niloticus (assembly GCF_011762505.2). Taxonomy (NCBI): domain Eukaryota; kingdom Metazoa; phylum Chordata; class Mammalia; order Rodentia; family Muridae; genus Arvicanthis; species Arvicanthis niloticus. Next base: position 54,735,491 of record NC_047673.1, read on the forward strand.
GAAATATTGTGTAATATCTGTTAAATCCATTACTTCTGTTGATTTCATTATGTCTCTGTTTAGTTTCTGTTTTCATGATCTGTCCATGGTGAGAGTACGGTGTTGAAGTCTCCCACTATTATTGTGTGAGGATCGATGTGTGCTTTGAGCGTTAGCAACAGTAAAGTTTCTTTTATGTATGTGGGTGCCCTTGCATTTGTAGCATAGATGTTCAGAATTGAGAGTTCATCTTGGTGGATTTTTCCTTTGATGAGTATGAAGTGTCTTTCTCCATCTCTTTTGATAACTTTGGTTGAAATTCTATTTTATTGGATATTAGAATGGCTAATCTAGCTTGTTTCTTGGAACCATTTACTTGGAAAATTTTTTCCATCCTTTTACTCTGAGGTAGTGTCTGTCTTTGTCAGTGAGATATTTCCTTTATACAGCAAAATTCTGGGTCCTGTTTACATATACTGTCTGTTAGCCTAGTTCTTTTTATTGGGGAATTGAGTCCATTGGTATTGATATTTTCTAGGTTTTCCATCTTCAAGGTTTCCTCCCTTTATGATTTCTTTATTGTTTTTCTCTGTATTTTTAGATCCTGGATGGTTTTGTTCAATTTGGTCACCTGTTTACCTGTGTTCTCTTGTATTTGTTTAAGGGAGTTATTTATGTCCTCTTTAAGGTTCTCTATCATTTTCATGAGATGGGATTTTAGGTCAGAATCTTGCTTTTCAGGTGTGTTAGGGTATCCAGGGCTTGCTGTGGTGGGAAAACTGGGTTCTGATAGTGCCAAGTGGCCTTAGTTTGTGCTGTGTATGTTCTTGCACTTGCCTCTTACCATCTGGTTAACTCTGGTGTTAACTGGCCTTGCTGTCTCGACTTCTTGCCTGGTTATGATGGACTTCCTCAAGTCAGGCAGCCTCTGGAAAGCCTGATCTGTGAGCCTTTCAGCCTAGTATTGACTGAGCTCTTGGGAGTCAAGCTGCCTCTGGGTGTAGGAGGGGGTTTGAAGCCCTAGAGCTGCCCTGGGCAGAGTTGTGGCCAAGAAGAAAGATGTGTCTCTGGCAAGGTGGATATGTCCCGAATTTGCTGGACCCTGTGGGGGTTCCAGTTAGGGCCAGGTATTGGAGCAGGGAGGGTGTCTCACCTGTGAGACTGGTTATAATGTACCTACTGGGAGTCAGTCTCTCTCTCTCTCTCTCTCTCTCTCTCTCTCTCTCTCTCTCTCTCTGTGTGTGTGTGTGTGTGTGAAGAGGTGCTGGAGCACCTGAACTGCCCTGGGGCTCAGTTACATTGGTATCTCTTGTATCCATTTAATTCATGAACTTAAATGAGATTCTGAAAGAATGGACATAATTTTTTCCCACTCTGGCTTATATTACTTTGCAAAATGAAAATAATTATAACCAAACAATTTTCTATCATCATCTTGATATCATACTTAAATGGCTAATCTGATATGCTTCCTTGTATATTGGTGTGGTCTCATTATATGTCCTTGGCACTCCATGGTGGCCAGAGACATCCCTGTAGAACATGTCTCTGGGTTAGTGTGGGGATTTATTTGATTTCTTTCTCCCAAAAATGTTTAAATCAAAATCATAAAACTATATTAAAGAGGAGAATTTGATGGGCTAGGAACATGTCTTAGTGGGTCAAGTGTTTGCTGGATAAGCATTAAGACATGAGTTCAGTTCCTCTACTCCCAAGAAAAAGCCAGGCACAGAGTAATATATATATATATATATATATGTATATATATATATATACATATATATATATACACATATATATGTGTGTGTATATATGTATGTATATGTATGTGTGTGTGTGTGTGTATGTGTGTGTGTATGTGTGTAACCCTGAGGATGGGGATCGGGGAAGACAGAAAGATTGGCTAGCCAGTGTAGCTAAAGCAGTGATCTTCAGAATTAAAAAGGGATCTTATTTCAAACAGTAAGGTGAAAGCAATTGAAAAAGGTATGTGATGTCAATCACTGGTATCCACATTCCAACACATATACACATGTAACACACATACACACACACATGCACACATGCTTGGTGTGATGCACATGCCTTTAATCACAGCACTTGAGTGCAAGGAAAGTAGATATCTTTGAATTTGAGGCCATGCTGGTTTCCCATATTGAATTCCAGGCCAGCCAGAACTATATATTAAGACTCTGTCGTAGCTAAAATCAAAAGGAGATGGACAAAAAAGAGAAGGAATTGTTAATTTTAACTTGTCAAAGTCAGGTACAGATAGCAAGAGATACGCTATCCATGGTATATATTTAAAACATTAAAAAAAGGAACCAAAACAAACATCCCTCTCTCTCACAGAAGTCACTGTTAGTTTTGTCACTTTGGCACAAACTAGAATTACTTGGGATTAGGAAACTTTAGTTGAGCAGTTGCTTCAATCATATTGGCCTGTGGGGCTATGTCTGTGGGAATCTTTTACTGATTCATGGTTGATGTGGAAGGATCCACCCACTATAGGAAATATTACCCTTGGATGGGTGGTCCTGGGTTACATAAGAAGTCCAGCTGAGCAAGCCATGGAGAACAGGCCAGCAGGCAGCATTCCTTCATGATCTCTGTATTGGGTCCTGCCTTTGGGTTCTTGCTTTTTGTTTTCCTCCTGACCTCCCTGAGACTTGGACTGTTAACCAGAAGTATAAGAGTAAAAGCATCCTTTCCTCCCTAATTTGCATTTGGTTAGTGTCTTCCCATAGTAACAAAGAAGAAAACTAGGACAGCTACCCCCACTCAAATGGGACATGTTAGCTAATGACACATTATTCTAATTATTTTTCTTAACTGTAAAATATGCTTATCCCACAAAATAAATTTTACTTGAATGTCTTAATCTAATTGTAGATATAAGAGTAAACTTTTTATTATTTACTAATAAACTTAGATAAGAAATTAAAGCAAGAGATAATGTGGATAACTTGATGCATTTTGACATCTGGTTATCTCTGGGGTTAACTAGTCTAGGTGGCCTGGGTTAGATCAGGCCTCCTGGTACACAGGCAGTGTTGTCTCTGGTAGAGCAGGCCTTCTGTACTCCTGGTTAGAGCAGGACTTCTGTTTCCCTGGTTAGGGCACACCTCGTGAGAGACAGATAGGCTGTGAAGTTGGAGAGCTGGCATAAGATCTATAAATGGTCCAGGTAGAGGTGCTTACAGGAAAGGGAATGAGGTTCAGGAAGAGTGGGTTAGATCCCATGTTTGCTGGGCTCTGTTTTGGTCCCACCTGGAGTGCATATTGGGGTCGGGGTTTCACCTGTTTCCCTGGTTAGGGTAGACCTCCTGGGAGACAGGCAATGGGGTTGGGGAGCAGGCACAGTGATCTGCCAGGGGTGAAGGTGGAGGTACAGTCTAGAAGGGCAACAGTGCTCTGGCAGAGCAGGATCAATTGAAAATGGCCATCGTACCAAAAGAAATCTACAGATTCATTGCAATCCCCACCAAAATTCCAACACACTTTTTTTTTTTTACAGACCTTGAAAGAACAATTCTCAACTTCATATGTAAAAACAAAATAAAAAGGATAGGGAAAACAACCCTGAACAATAAGAGAACTTCCGGAGGAATCATCGTCTCAGGTCTCAAGCTGCACGGCAGAGAAATAATGATAAAAACTACATGGTATTGGCATAGAAACAGACAGGTTAATTAATGGAATTGAAGAGAAGACCTAGAAATAAACCCCACCATTATGGACACTTGATTTTCAACAAAAAGTCCAATACCATACAGCATAATGGTATTAAAAACAAGGACATCATAAATTTTGCAGGCAAATGGGTGGAACTAGAAAATATCATCCTGAGTGTGGTAACACAGACCCCAAAAGACATGCATGGCATATACTCACTGATAAGTGGATATTAGTCAAAAAGTACAGAATATCCATGATCTACCCTACAGTACCAAAGAAGTTAAATAAGAAGGAAGGTCCAAGCATGCATGCTTGAATCACACTTGCAGACAAGCAACTCAAGTCTTCATGGCTGGACTGTCTGCCCTCAGTGGGAGAGGATGCACCCAATCTGGCAGAGACTTGATGTGCGAGGATAGGGAGATACCCAGGTGAGCTCCTACCCTCTCTGAGGAGAAGGGGAGAAGGATAGGAGAGGGACTTTATGGGGTAAGAACTAAGAGGGGGAGCAGCATTTAGGATGTAAATAAACAAATTAATTAATTAAAAATAGATGATGGCTTGAATACCTACTGATATGCATAGTACATTAGTAGAGAATGTGGGAGAATTTGTCTTTCCATAGGCAATGTCATCTCTGGATGAGTGGTCCTGGAGTGCATAAGAAATTTAGCTGATCAAGCCATGGAAAGCCTGGCCCCATGGAGAGACACTAAAGGTCACCATTTTCTTAAAATTCACTGTGGGTTGGTTTTGTAGGGTTGTATTTATAACTTCACTGTGTCATCTGTGGTTTGTTGTCATGAGCAATTTTTCTTTTATTTTTAAAAATATACTTTATTCACTTGACATCACTACTCACCCCTTCCTGTCCCTCCCTCACACAGTCCCTCTCCCTATTCTCCCTCTTCTTTCCCTCTGAGAGGGTGGAGGTCCTTCCTGGGTATGACCTTACCTTGGCACATGAAGTTTCTGCAAGACTAGGCTCATCTCCCACTGAGGTCTGTACATATTACATCTTAATAATTCCAACCATTCAGCAAGTGAGATAATATAATTATTGAATGCCAAATTAGTAATTATATTAATAGTGATTATAATTTTATTATTAAGCTTGGCTAAAGATGACAATTATAAACTTAAGCCAGTTAATAATCTTTTCCCAAATCAGTATTTAGGGAAACTGATTTTGTAAATCATAGCAAAGTGGTGTTACTTAGCAATAAAAGAACATGAAAGTATTTGATAAGTGTTTTCCAACTGTACCTTGTCCATCTATCTGTTTGACTGTATCTGTCTATCTGTCTGTCTGTCTATCTATCTATCTATCTATCTATCTATCTATCTATCTATCTATCCATCCATCTTGCTTGGTGAGCTCTAGGCCAAAGAGAGACTCTGTTTCATAAAAACTAAGGTGGACAGCCTCTAAGGAACTGACACTTGAAATTATCCTCTGTCTTACACACACACACACACACACACACACACACACACACACACACACACACACAGAGTTTATTTTACTTATTCACTATATTTCAAATGACTGGTGGTTTTGAATTTATTAAAATTACTTTTTGCATTAAAAAAAACTTACATTACCCCTTCAGCCCCCTCCTCCTGGTTCTTCTTGCTGGGGCAGACTCATAGCTGGTCTGCTCCTGGGAATACACCATATTCAGACCCACTCCAGAGGAACTGCTGCACCCAGAGTAGTTGGTAACAACACTCCCCAATGACCTAAAGTCCCAGAGCTTCAGCTGGGAGACTAGCAGCACACTAGGGACCAATCACCCACCAAAGTCCCTGCCCTCCCAAATACCACTCCATTTCTGACCCCTCCACCTGGTCCTTTCTGCTGGGGCAGACTCCTAGCTGTTCGGCTCCTGGGAAGACACCACATTCTGACCCATCCCAGATGATCTGCTTCACTCAGAGCAGTTGAGAATCCGCTGCACCCAGAGCAGTTGACTCCTAGCTGGTCTGCTCCTGTGAAGACAACCATATCCTGACCCATTGGCATGAGTTCCTTCCTATCTGAGTCGGTGCACTGAGCAGACCTTGGGTGCTACCTCTTTAACCAATTTCACAACACTCAGAAGAAGCTGGATTCCTAGGAGCTCTAAAACACCCAGGATCATAGGATTATAGGATTCCAGAGGCAGCTTGACTCCCAGGAGCTCTTACACCCAGGATCACAGAATCACAGTGACAGTGGGACTCTGAGGAGCTCTGACACACCCAAGATAACAGGAGAGACAGGCTCTAGTCAGAGACAGTGAGTGCAGGTAGCATTAGAGATAACCAGATGGCAAAAGGCAAGTTCAAGAATGTAAGCAACAGAAACTAAGGTTACTTGGGATCATCAGAACCCAATTCTCCCACCATAGATAGTCCTGGATACCCCATCACACCGGAAAAGCAAGATTCAGATTTAAAATCACTTCTTATGATGATCATAGAGGACTTTATGACGGACATAAATAAATCCCTTAAAGAAAGACAGGATAACACAGGTAAACTGGTAGCACTTAAAAAGAAAACATAAAAAAATCCCTTAAAGAATTATAGGAAAACATAACCAAACAGGTGAAGGAACTGAACAAAAGTATCTAGAATCTAAAAATAGAAGTAGAAACAATAAAGAAATCACAAAGGGAGATAGAAAACCTAGGAAAGAGATAAGGGGGCATAGACATAAGTATCACCAACAGAATACAAGAGATAGAAGAGAGAATCTCAGGTGCAGAAGATACCATAAAAACATTGCCACAACAGTAAAAAGAAAAATGTAAAATGCAAAAATCTTTTAACCCAAAATGTCCAGAAAATCCAGGATACAATTAGAAGACCAAACTTAAGGATAATTATAGAAGAGAGTGAAGATTTCCAACTTAAAGGGAGACTAAATACCTTCAACAAAATTACAGAAGAAAACTTCCCTAACCTAAAGAAAGAGATATCCATGAACATACAAGAAGGCTACAGTACTCCAAATAAACTAGACCAGAAAAGAAATACCTCCAATCACATAACAATCAAAATACCAAATGCACAAAACAAAGAAAGAATAGTAAAAGCAATAAGGAAAAAAGGTCCAGTAATATATAAAGGCAGACCTATCAAAATTACACCAGATTTCTCACCAGAAAATCCTGGACAGAAGTCCTACAGACCCTAAGAGAACACAAATGCCAACCCAGGCTACTATACTCAGCAAAACTCTCAATTGCCATAGATAGAGACACCAAGATATTCCATGACAAAACCAAATTTACACAATAGCTTTCCACAAATTTAGTCCTACAAAGGATAATAGAGGGAAAACTCCAGCACACCTAGAAAAGTCAATAAAAGTAATCTTCCTCCAAGAAACTCAAAAGAAGATAGCCACACAAACATAATCCTACCTCTGATAACACAAATAACAGGAAGCAACAATCAATTTTCCTTAATATTTTTTAATGTTAATGGACTCAATTCCCTAATAAAAAGACATAGACTAATGGATGGGATATGTAAACAGGACCCAGCATTTTTCTACATGCAGAAAATGCACCTCAGTGACAAAGACAGACATTACCTCAGAGTAAAAGGCTAGAAAACAATTTTCCAAGCAAATTGTTCCAAGAAACAAGCTGGAGTAGCCATTCTAATATCGAGTAAAATTGACTTTTAAAGAAAAGTTATCAAAAAAGATAATGATGGACACCTCATACTGATCAAAAGAAAAATCTACCAAGATGAACTTTCAATACTGAATATCTATGTTCCAACTGCAAGGGTACACATATTCATAAAAGAAATGTTACTAAAGCTCAAAGCACATATTGTGCCTCACACAATAATAGTGGAAGACTTAAACATCCTACTCTCAGCAATGGACACATCATGGAAACAGAAACTAAAGAGAGACACAGTGTAACTAAGAGAAGTTATGAACCAAATGGATCTAACATTTCATTTCATCCTAAAACAGAAGAATATACCTTTTTCTCAGCACCTCATGGTACATTCTCCAAAATAGACCATATAATTGGTCACAAAACAGGCCTCCACAGATACAAAAAGATTGAAATAATCCCTTGCACCCTATCAGACCACCATAGACTAAGGCTGATCTTTAATAATGACAAAAACAATGGAAAGCCACATACTTGTGGAAACTGAACAACACTCTACTCAATGATGACTTGGTCAAGGAAGAAATAAAGAAAGAAATTAAAGACTTTTTAGAATTTAATAAAAATGAGGACACATCATACCAAAACTTGTGGGACTCCATGAAAGTGGTACTAAGAGGAAAACTCATAGTTCTAAGTGCCTACAGAAAGAAACTGGAGAGAACATACACTAACAACTTGACAGCACACCTGAAAGCATTAGAACGAAAAGAAGCAAATATACCCAAGAGGAGTAGACTGCAAGAAATAATCAAACTCAGAGCTGAAATCAACCAAGTAGAAACAGAAAGAAGTATATAAAATATTAAGAAAACCAGGAGCTGGTTCTTTGAGAAAATCAACAAGATAGATAAACCCTTAGCCAGACTAACCAAAGGGCACAGAGACAGTATCCAAATTAATAAAATCAGAACTGAAAAGGGAGACACAACAACAGAAACTGAGGAAATTAATAAACATCATCAGATCCTACTACAAAGGCCTATACTCAACAAAATTGGAAAATCTGGATATAATGGACAATCTTCTAGACAGATACCAGGTTCCAAAATTAAATCAGGAGCAGATAAACCATCTAAACAGTCCCATAACCCCTAAAGAAATAGAAGTAGTCAATAAAAGTCTCCCCACTAAAAAAAGTCCTGGACCAGATGATTTTAGTGCAGAATTCTATCAAACCTTCAAGGAAGACCTAATACCAATTCTCTTTAAATTATTCCACAAAATAGAAACAGAAGGAACACTACCCCATTCATTCTATGAATCTATAATTACACTCACACCTAAACGTCACAAAGACCCAACAAAGAAAGAGAACTACAGACCAATCTCTCTTATGAATATTGATGCAAAAATTCTCAATAAAATTTTCACAAACTGAAACCAAGAACACATCAAAACAATCATCCATCATGATCAAGTAGGCTTTATCCCAGGAATGCAGGGATGGTTCAATACTTGTAAATCCATCAATGTAATCTACTACATAAACAAACTCAAAGAAAAAAAAAAACCACATGGTCATCTCACTAGACGCTGAGAAAGCATTTGACAAAATTCAACATCCCTTTATGTTAAAAGTCTTGGAAAGATCAGGAATTCAAGGCCCATACCTAAACATAGTAAAAACAATATACAGCAAGCCAGTAGCCAACATCAAACTAAATGGAGAGAAACCTGAAGCAATCCCACTAAAATCAGGGACTAGATAAGGCTGCCCACTCTCATTCTACCTATTCAGTATAGTACTGGAAGTCTTAGCTAGGGCAATTAGACAACAAAAGGAAGTCAAAGGGATACAAATAGGAAAGGAAGAAGTCAAATTTTCACTATTTGCAGATGACATGATAGTATACTTAAGAGACCCTAAAACTTTCACCAGAGAACTCCTAAACCTGATAAACAACTTCAGCAAAGTGGCTGGATATAAAATCAACTTAAACAAATCATTAGCCTTCCTCTACTTAAAGGATAAACAGGCTGAGAAAGAAATTAGGAAAAATGACACCCTTTACAACAGTCACAAATAGTATGAAATACCTTGGTGTGAATCTAAACAAAGCAAGAGAAAGATCTGTATAACAAGAGTGTCAAGTCTCTGAAGAAAGAAATCGAAGATCTCAGAAGATGGAAAGATCTCTCATGCTCGTGGATTGGCAGGATTAATTTAGTAAAAATGGCCATCTTGCCAAAAGCAATCTACAGATCCAATGCAATCCCCATCAAAATTCCAAATCAATTCTTCATAGAGATAGAGAGATTTGCAACTTCATTTGGAATAACAAAAACCCCAGGATAGGGAGAACTATTATCAACAATAAAAGAACTTCCTACAACCAATAGAGGGTTAATATCCAATATATACAAAGAACTCAAGAAATTATACTCCAGACAACCAAATAACCCTATTAAAAATGGGGTACAGAGCTAAACAAAGAATTCCCAAGAAGCATCTTAAGAAATACTCAACATCCTTAGTCATCAGGGAAATGCAATTCAAAACAACCCTGAGATACCCCCTCACACAGAATGGCTAAGATCAAAAACTCAGGTGTTAGTAGATGCTGGAGAGGATGTGGAGAAAGAGGAACACTCCTCCATTGTTGGTGGGATTGCAAGCTGGTACAACCACTCTGGAAATCATTCTGGCGGTTCTTCAGAAAATTGTACATAGCATTACCTGAGGACTCAGCTATACCACTCCTGGGCATATACCCAGAAGATGCTCCAACATATAACAAGGACATATGCTCCACTATGTTCATAACAGGCTTATTTATAATAGCCAGAAGCTGGAAAGAACACAGATGTCCTTCAACAGAAGAATGGATTTAAAAAAATGTGGTACATTTACAGAATGGAGTATTACTCAGCCATTACAAATAATGAATTTGAGAACTTTTTAAATTCTTAGGTAAATGGATGGAACTAGAAAATATCATCCTGAGTGAGGCAACCCAATCACAAAAGAACACACATGGTATTTACTCATTGATAAGTGGATATTAGCCCAAAAGCTTGAAATAGCCAAGATTCAAGTAACAGACCACAGGAAGCTCATGAAGAAGGAAGACCAAGTGTGGATGCCTCAGTCCTACTTAGAAGGAGTAACAAAATACTCAAAGGAGCAAATATGGAGACAAAGTGTGGGACAGAAACTGAAGGAATGGCCGTCTGGAGACCATTCCACCTGGGTATTCATCCCATGTACAGTCACCAAAGGTAGACGCTGATGGGGATGTCAGGAAGTGCATGCTGACAAGAGCCTGATATAGCTGTCTCCTTAGAGGTCTACCAGAGTCTGACATATTCAGAGGCAGATGCTCACAGCTAACCTACTGATCTGATCAAGGATTTCCCAATGGAAAAGTTAGAGAGAAGACTGAAGAAGCTGAAAGGATTGGTGGCCCCATGAGGAGAGCAACAATACCAACCAACCAGAGCTCCCCAGGGTCTAAACCACCAGCCTGGGAGCACATAGGGAGGGACCTATGACTCCATCCGTATATGTAGGGGAGGATGGCCTTGTAGGGCATAGATGGGAGAGGAGATCCTTTGTCCCATGAAGGCTGAACAGTGGGGTGGAATTCAAGGGTGGGGAGGTGGCAGTGGGGGGTGGTAGGTGGGGGCACACCCTCATAGAAGCAGGAGGATGGGATGCAATAGGAGGTTCCTGGATGGTGGACAGAATGGGGTGAGGGGATAAAATCTGAAATGTAAATATAATATCCAATAAAAGAAGAAAAAAAATTAAAAGTTGAGATATATGAAAAGTAAAATAAAAAGTCAGGTATTTGTAGATTGTCTTCATTTTTCAAGGGAAATAACAACAGTAATAAGCCACACTGGATTATAGATTCATGCTCTCACTAGATCTCCCTGTCTCCCATTTTTTCCTCTATAAAGGCCTGTATAGAAACAACTAGAATTTATCGGTTGGATAATAGTATTTTACCAGAGGTAAAAGATTTTTATTTTCCAGAAGTTAGTAGTTGTTCTTTGATGATGAAAAGAGAACTCTATTATTTTTTGTTTCTGTGATCCAGGACTAGGCTGTTTAGGGGTAAAGAGTCCTTGTGCCATTCCTATAGTTAACAGCTAACAGATCCCAATGTTAAATAAAAATTCTTTCAGGTTGGCATTTACAACTTACACCATGCTGAAGTAGTTAAGAAAGGTCCCCACCCCTTTCCCCATATTTGTGGCCTTTGGAAGAATCGGCTACTGTTTAGATTGGGAACATCGCTAGCTAGCACCGAGCCCAATAGCCTTCTGCCCTTCTCGAAAAGACTTTAAATAAATAAATAAATAAATAAATAAATAAATAAATGGCTGAGGAAGGGGGGTGGGGCTTGGTGAAGATTCCAGGAGTCGGTAGGAAGTCCCAGCCAACTGACAAGCTAACAGCTCAGGGAACACCCAAATATGTCACAGCGTTTGCTGCATTAAGTGACAAAAAAAAACCAAAAAACCAAAACAAAACAAAAAAAAACCAAAAAAACAAACCAATAAAACAAGAAACACACACAAAAGAACATCGAAACAACCGGCAGCCAGAGGTCCCCCACTTGGTGAAAGTGAAAACAGTCGGCTTTAGATACTTGTGACCGGAAGTGCCTGCTCGTGCCTAAGGTCCTTTTCAGAGTCAGTTCCGGTCCACGTGCCCGAGCGCGCCTGCAGACTCGAGGCTCGCTGCTGTCCGTTAAGCAGCTGCCAGAGGCCTGCGGAGGCCCAGGAGGACTGAGGAGGACTAGGGAGGACCACGGAGGATCCAGGGAGGTGCGTGGAGAACCATGGAGGAGAGGATAGAGGCACAGAGAAGTACGTGGAGGCTGCGAGGCCTGAGGTGTCGTCCTGAGGCTCAGGGAGGCTGTGAGGCCCGCGGAGGACTGTGGAGGCCTAGAGGCAAACAGAGGTACGAGGAGGCTGCTAGGCCGGACGTGGCATGCAGAGGACCTGCTGTGACTAGTGCAGGCACCTGGAGGCCATCGAAGCCTGGCATGGTGTGAGGAAGCCATTAGAGGCCAGCTACCTGCATAGTGGCCCGGGGCTCGCGTATGAGGTGACAGGGCCCAGTGTGCTGACTGATCCTACCTGTTCAGGTCAGACTTTAATCCTACGTATTTGGGACAAACTCCCTGAGGCGTCGCCCTCGCTGCAGCCCTCAGATCCCGCAGGCCCCAGCCAAAGCCCCTTCTTTGCCGCCCCCAGGACAGAGGAAAGGAAGGTCGAGCCCAGGCCACACAGCCTCACAGCAGTACTGACGTGGATAGGCCAAAGAGCCAAGATGAGTAAAAGCCAAGATGAACTTCCTCACGAACTTGACAGCCAGTTCACATTTCTCCAGAACATGCTTCAGCCATCGGGACGATCATACGTTCCGGAAATGACGCCATGAGAGATAAACTAAAAATTGACTTGTCTCCTGACTCACGACATGCCATTGTTCAGGTGGATGATGTTTCGCTGTCTGCCAAACTTGTTGATTTGCCTTGCGTTATTGGAAGCCTGAAAACGCATGATAGGAAAACCTTTTATAAGACAGCAGATGTTTCCCAGATGCTTCTGTGCAGCCCCATGGTGATCTCCACTCTTCCCCAGAAGAGCCAACTACTTCTGCTGGTGTTACTGTAGGGGGAAATGAAAGGGAAGCAGAGGAAAAATATATCTGGAAGGACGGCATTACTCCATCACTTAAGAATGTCAGAAAGAAACGGTTTCAGAAACCAACAAAAAAGCACCCTGATACGAAGCAAAACGAAGAAAGCCATGGTGGCTACGTTGATTCCAAAGATGTGGAAAAGGAAGTGAAGAGGCGGCTGCACTCAGACGCGGAAGCCATCAGCAGCCGATGGGAAATCATTGTTGATGACGAAATCAAGGCACTACAAAGTCAAACCTGCACTCCATATCTTCCGTTGCCCTCTGAAGTAGGTAGTCATTCCTCATCAGCATGTGCTATGCCTCAGAGCACATTCAGTGATTCTAGCAGTGGCAAAGATGATCAAGAGAATAAAGATGAGGAGGAGGAGGAAGAGGAGGAGGAAAAAAAGAGGAGGAAGAAGGGGAGGAGGAGGAAGAGGAAGGAAAGGCTGAAAAGGAAAAAGAGGAGGATGAGGAGGAAGAGGAGGAGGAAGATGATTCTGAAGACATCATGGAAAGAGAGCTACAAGCCAAGTTTATTGAGTTTAGCTTGTGTGAAGCTAATGAAAGTACCAGTTCAATAATTCTGGGAATTCAGAAGCTGATCCATTCCAAGGAGAAAAAACTTCAAGAGATTCAGGGCAAAGCACAAAGACAGAAAGATCTCCTCATAAAATTGGAAAACCCAACCCTCAAGAGTCCTTTCCAGTCTGTGCTGGAACAGCTGAAGTTACAGGAGAAGCAGAAATATGAACAGACCCTTTCCCTACAAAAACAACTGAAATACTTTTTGAAGAAGTAAAACTTTGAATTCACCATCTAGACTGAAGACTTGGTGAAACTGTGTTTCCCTCTAGTTACCTTATCTTGAATTAATTGTTTTTGTTTCTTTGAACATCTCACTGATTGTAGTGTTTCAAGAACAAAGTCATGGAGACAAGGCAGTATAAAAAAATGTGGTAACGAGTCCCAATTGATCATGGGGCTTGGCTTCTCTTGGTTAATTTGAGAAATCTTGAATTGCTTCTCTGTTATGATTTTATCATATTAGGTTGCTGTGCTTAAGAAAGGGAGACAGTCTAGTTTATAAGGACCTACTACTAGTTTGTATATGTTTAAACTGTTCAAGTATTTGCTACAACATAGATAAAAAGCTAATTTTTCTAGGTGTGGCAGCTCATATCTGTAATCTCAGCACTTGAGAAGTTTAGGCAGAATAATTCATAAATTCAAGACCAGCCTGGGTTATATAGCAGCTTCCAGGATCCACTGGTTTACTTAGATCGACAGCAAAACGAAGAATCAATACTAGATTCTGCTAAGGTAAAGGCTGCTTTCCTGATCAGGGATTTTTTTTCTTTGTTCTTTCCTTGCATGTAACTGATTTTTGTTCATTAATTAGCAGTTGCAGCATAGGTGTTATCCTTATTATTGTAAGTCTTTCTATCCTAACCCCATTAGAACATATTAGGAAAAGCCAGATGCCTGTAATGCCTATGAAGACTTCCTTACCAACCATGGGCTGCTGGGAGGTGTTTTAAAGCTTTATTTACAGTCTATGTTCTTTAAGCAAAAAATAAATTCTTTTGAATGAGAATAAAAAAAAAAAAGAAACTCGTACCAATTAATACCTTAAATTTGAAATCAAAGTAAATTTTGTACCATTTAAGAAATATAACTTCATCTTAATGACAATTATACATATTTCTACCAATAGGTTATGGCTATGAATAACTTCTAGCTATTCCTCCCTGTTCCAACAAACCCACTATTTTTCCCTAGAAAGACAGCCCAATATTAACCACCTCAGTCCCCAAGCCCAGGGAATAGGGGCACCGACACTTCATTAACTTCTTCAAGCTGATTATGGGTGTTGTGATATTAGAAGAGGGGTGGGGGAAAGAGTAAATTGATAAGCCTCTAATGTCTGTGTCTTCACTGGAATTCCAGGACATCAGAGGTTCAGGCAGGTCTGCTCAGCTTGATGAGTAGATACACCAAGGCTGTGTATTCTGCAATATACAATTCTCAAAACAAATTTTAGTATTAAGATAATTTTTTGTTTGAATTCTGGAATCTAGTCTTCTGGTGGCCTGCCTCTGTCATGTCTAATCCATATAATTCTGGGAGTTTCTATGAGGGTGTGCTCCCACCATCCTCCTCTTCCCCTCTTCCTGCTCTCAAATTCCCCAACAGTAGGGAATCCAAACTTTCAGGCACCAAGGCCTTCTACTTACACTGATGCCTGAGAAGGCTACCCTCAACTACCTATACAGGTAGAGCCATGAGTCCTTTCCTTTGTGTTCTCAGGTTGAAGCTTTTAGAATGGCTACTCCAGCTTGTTTCTTAGGACCATTTGCTTGAAAAATTGTTTTCCAGCCTTTTATTCTAAGGTAGTGCCTGTCTTTGTCACTGAGGTGGGTTTCCTGTAGGCAGCAAAATGCTGGGTTCTGTTTATGTATCCAGTTCATTAGCCTATATCTTTTTATTGGGGAATTGAGTCTATTGATGTTAAGAGATATTAAGGAACAATGATTATTGCTTCCTCTTATTTTTGTTAGTAGAGGTAGAATTATCTTTGTGTGGCTATATTCTTTTGGATTTGTTGGAAGAGGATTACTTTCTTGCTCTTTCTAGTGTATAAGTTTCCTCCTTGTATTGGAGCTTTCCCGGTATTATCCTTTGTAATGCTGGGTTTGTTAAAAGATATTGTGTAAATTTAATTTTGTCATGGAATATCTTGGTGTTTCCATCTATGGTAATTGAGAGTTTTTCTGGGTATAGTAGCCTGGGCTGGCATTTTGTTCTCTTAGGGTCTGTATGACATCTGTCCAGCAGTTTCTCACTTTTATATCTGTCCAGCAGTTTCTCACTTCTGGTGAGAAGTCTGGTGTAATTCTGATAGGTCTGCCTTTATGTTACTTGTCCTTTTTTCTTTACTGCATTTAATATTCTTTGTTTTGTGCACTTGGTGTTTTGATTATTATGTGACAGGAGGTATTTTCTGGTCTAATCTATTTGGCATTCTATAGGCTTCTTGAATGTTTATGGGCATCTTGTTATTTAGATTAGAGAAATTTTCTTCTATAATTTTGTTGAAGATATTTATTGGCCTTTTAAGTTGGGAATCTTCACTCTCGTTTATACCTATTATCCTTAGGTTTGGTCTTCTCATTGTGTCCTGCATTCCCTGGATGTTTTGTGTTAAGAACTTTTTGCATTTTATGTTTTTGACAGTTGTGACAATATTTTCAGTGGTATCTTCTGCACCTGAGATTCTCTCTTCTATCTCTTGTATTCTGTTGGTGATGCTTACATCTATGATTCCTGATCTTTTCCCCAGTTTTTCTATCTCCAGGGTAGTCTCCCTTTGAGATTTCTTTATTGTTTTTACTTCCATTTTTATGTCTTGGATGGTTTTATTCAATTTCTTCACCTTTTTGGTTGTGTTCTCTTGTAATTTTTAAAGGGATTTTTGTATTTCCTTTTTAAGGGCTTCTACCTGTTTACTTGTGTTCTTCTCAAATTCTTTGAGAGTGTTATTTATGTCCTTCTTAAAGTCCTCTATTATCATCATTAGAAGTGATTTTCAATCTGAATTTTGCTTTCCTAGTGATGGGGGAATTCAGCAGTTTCTAGTGTGGGAGAACTAGGTTCTAATGGTGGCAAGTACCCTTGGGTTACTGATGCTTATGTTCTTGCACTTGCTTTTTACCATCCGGATCTCCTTAATGGTACCTGCACTCACTATCTCTGACTGGAGCCTGTCTTTCCTATTATCTTGGCTGTTTCAGAAATGTGTGGGGTGGGTGTTACTATTGGAGTTAGATATGGGGCCCAACATCTGCTCAGTGTTCAGGCCCAGACAGGAAGGAACCAGTGCTCTGGGCCAGGAGTGAATTCCTAGGTCCTAGTGGGTTCCAGTTACTCCCTGTTTGGGAAGGGTGTTGCTGTCGCCTGACATAAGGTATTGCCCAGATTAGAGCTCCTGGGAGGCCTGCTTCCTCTGGGTTCTTTGAGACTAGGGCAGAGCTGCCGCCCAGGATCTGCTCAGTGCTTGAGCCCAGACTGGCACTTTTGTTTCTTCTACATATTTATTGTAAGTTGCATTGATTGTATACTTTCTAATTGTGTTAGTGTGTTGAAACATGGCATGTCTGTTATGGGGCTCTATCAACCAGCTTTTGTTTTAATGCCCTGAGTATCACAGAACCTTGTTATTCTAAAAATAGCTTGCAAATACTGGAAGAAATGAGACAGGCTTTAAGCAGAAGCAAGAGGGTAGTAGTGGGCTTGATTATTGCTGGTATAACAGCTTTAATTACATTTATTACTATCACCACTGCTCCTTCTTTTACTTTGACACAATAAGTTAAGACAGCTACTTTTGTTAATTATTTAGCAAAAGAATTTTACTAATGCGTTGAGTATACAAGAGGATTTAGATAGGCATTTGGAACATAGGATTGATGTTGTTTATCCTATTTAAATTATTGGAAGGAGGTTCAGAGTTTAAGAGTAAGGAGCCATCTTGAGTGTCATGCCAAATACCAATGGAGTTGTCTTATTGCTAAAATTTACAGTGATAGTCAGTATAATTAGAAAAAATTTTAAAGACACTTTCAGGGTATTTGGCATAATTCTAACATCTCTCTGGATGTTTTAACTTTGCATAGTGAGATTATGAATATAAAGAATCCTGCTCTGTTGACCTTTGATGCTGCAGATAATGCTGAAAAAATTATTCATGGTTTGACTTCAGTATTTCCATTTTGGTCAAACATCCAGAATGGCATATTTACTTTGATCAGGCTAGCCCTTTTTGTCCTGGGAATGCTTTTATTCCTTCCCATCATGTTAAAGCTTGTCTTTAACAGCATCAACATGTTGGCAGCCAAAGTACATGGCTTGAACCTGAAAATGGACACCCCCCCAGCATTATTCATTTAACAGGCTGGCAAGCCAAAAATGGGTATAATTCTGCACAGAGCCTTACCAACCTAAGACAAAAGTACATTGCTTTTGTTAATACATATTCCATGATGGTAAGGAAGGCATTCTTGTCAGAAGGACATAAGATAGGCTCAGTTTTGTATATAAAATAAAAAGGGGGAGATGTGAAGAGCTTTTGGGGCTGATTTGCAGGAATCTGACATTGGCCAAGGACAAGGAAATGGGCTGCTTGGAAGGAATCTGACATTGTCCAAGAACAAGGAAATGGGCTTCAGGCAAGAACTTGACACTAGGCTAGAACAAAGAAATAATTTCAGGCTGAAATCTAAATCTTAGGTTAGAGTTAAGTTTAATTCCAGGTAGAAATCTAAATCTTAGGCTAAAATAAAGAAGTAGGCTTCCAGCATGAAAATGACTTTGGGCTAGGACAGGGAAATAGGGTCAGATAATTTTGGTCATCCTGATAAACCCTTACAAACAGTGATCATGGGAGTGGTCACAGGCCTTTGTATATTGCCTTGCTTGTTCTTTGACTATTTGTGTTAATTGTCTTGCTTGTTCTTTGACTGTTCGCATCTAATGTATTGCTAGTTCCTCAACCTAGAACTGACCTTAATACTTGCATGTTATTAAAATGGTATAAAAGCAAAAAGGATGAGGTTGGATGGGATAGGGGGTTTCCCTAGAGAGAAATGGGTAAAGGGGATGACATCTGAAATGTAAATAAAATATCCAATAAAAAAAGGGAAAAAGGGGGAAAACCTTACATTAGCCTTTTACAATAGCAGTTGGTTTCTCTCTTTTTCTTTCTCTGCTCTACTAAATAATTCATTAATTCTTGTTCCTATGTCTTCCACACGTCAGGCTTATCTTGTGGAAAATCATAGCCAATTACACTTGATGATATTGATTTAATGTTTAATAAAGTTATATCAAAGCTCTACTTTTGATGAATGGTTTCTAAGTGGTCACACAGAACCCAGCTTTTATGATGCAGATTATCAACTATATATATTTAAAATTATACTATTTAGTGAAATGATTTATTTCTTATTAGGAAGATAAGATGCAGTTTATTGAGGCCAACTTGATCAGATTTCAAAAGGCAATTCAGGCATTATATATGTGTATGTATATATTCTGAAATAAATACATATATATTTCAAAGTGGGAAGTTCATTCTAAGAATAGACATTAAAAAGCTGTATTAATCCATTGTTCACAACAAGAACAACATACAGTGTATACATTACTAACAACAGTGGGGAAAAATCAAACAAAGCCCAGGTGTGACAACAGACTAGTTAAGTAAAAAGAAAGCAAACTACTGATTGAATGTCTCTGTATAGCCTTGGCTATGAGCATAGTTAAAGTAAAAAACCAAATATAGACACTTGATAAAAAATAACCAGGTCAAAAGAATCATGTACCTACTTATTAAGAATATTGTAATTTTAACTGTTGCAAAATCATCTGTTTTGTCCTAAGACACAGTAATGTTTTCTTTCTACTTAGACATTTTCTGCAAAAGTTATTTCTTTATTCTTAGCCATTTCCTGAAAATTATATTGTATTCATATAGTATTAGGAAGAGCTGCTTCTCCTCCTCCTCCTCCTCCTCCTCCTCCTCCTCCTCCTCCTCCTCCTCCTCCTCCTCCTCTTCCTCCTCCTCCTCCTCCTCCTTCTTCTTCTTCTTCTCCTTTTCTTCATCTCTCTCTGTGTTGTGTGTCTAACATACGTACATATTTGAAAGAATATTTATATATATACATATACTCTTTCTATATATACATACCTACCAACATACAACACACACACACACACACACACACACACACACACACACACACACACAGATGCTAGTTTTACATCAATTTGACATGCTAGAGTCATCAGAGGGGAGAGATTCTCAACTGAGAAAATGCTTCCATAAGATCTGGGTGTAAGGCCTTCCTTCCTTCCTTCCTTCCTTCCTTCCTTCCTTCCTTCCTTCCTCCCTCCCTTCCTTTCTTCCTTCCCTCTTTTTTCCATCCCTCCCTCCCTCCCTCCTTTTTCTTCCTCTTTCTTTTATTAATCATTACATTCATTTACATCTCAAATAATATCCCACTTCCTGGTTACCCTTCAAAAACTCCCCATCCTACATTTGCCCTCTCCTCTCTTCCCTTTGCCTCTATGAGGGTGCTTCCCCACCTACCCACCCTATCCTGCACCACTGCTCTAGTGTCTCCCTACACTGAGGCATCAAATCTCCACAGGACTAAGGGCCTCCACTCCCATTGATATTAGACAAGGTCATCCTCTACTACATATGTATCTGGAGCCATAGATCCCCTCCCTGTACACTCCTTGGTTGTTCATCTAGTTCCTGGGTGCCCTGGGTGATTTGACCAGCTGATCTTGTTTTTCTATGGGGTTGCAATCCCTCTCAGCTCTTCTAGTTCTTCTGCCAGCTCATCTACCCAGTCTGACGGTTGGCTCCAAGCATCCACATCTGCACTGGTCAATTGCTGGCCAAACCTCCCAAAAAACATCTATGCCAGGTACCTGTCAGCAAGAAACTCTTGGGACATCAACAGTGCTGGCCTTGGTGTCTTCAGACAGCATAGATGACCTGGTGGGGCAGTCCACAGATGGCCCATCCTTTAGTCTTTGCTCCATTTTTGTCCCTGTTCTTACTTTGGACAGGAACATTTCTAGGTTAAAAACTTTGAGATGATTGGGTGGCCCCATCCCTCAACTAGGGGCCATGACTATCTATTCGAGGTGGTCTCTACAGGTTCTATCCCCACCTTCTCTGAGAGCATTTCTGATAAAGTCGCCCCCTTTGGTCCTGGGACCCTCCAGTGGCTGTCCCCAGTTTTTCTGCCCCTACTGCTACATATTTTTATTCAATTTCCTGACCCTCTGTACCTATCTCCCACCCCCTCCAGTACCTGATACTGCCCCCTTTATTTCCTCCTCGTCTCTCCCTACCAGGTCTCTTCTCCCTTCACCTCCCTCAATCATCCTGTTCCCCCCTCAGTGCAGGACTGAAGCATCCATACCCTGGTCTTTTTCCTGTTTGAGGAAATTAGTCACTCTGGCAGCAGGCTTCAAATTCTTAAATGCTTACACCATACCCAGTGTTGCATTCTTTCCCTAGTGCCCACTGATCCAAATGTAGAACTCTCAGCTGCCTCTCCAGCACCATGCCTGCCTGCATACTACCATGCTTCCCATCATGATGAAAATGCACTAAGCTTCTGCAACTGTAAGAGAGCCCCAGGTAAATGTTTTCCTGTTGTGATGGTCATGGTGTCTCTTCACAGCAATAAAAACTGTAACTAAGACAAGTACCATGCCCAGTTTTATGTTGTTCTGGTGATCAAATGCAAAGTTTCACACATGATAGGCAAGCAATCTACCAAAGTAGCTACCTCTGCAGCCTCAATACTCTTATATTTCAATGTATATATATATTTACATGTGTGTAGGCACACATATGTGTGCTGTGATGGATGTATGTGCTTGATATGTATGGATATTAATATCCATATTGTATGGATAGATGTGGAGGCCTGAATTTGATGCTGGGTATTTCTTTAGCTTGTTCTCCACATTATTTTCCAAAACAAGGCTTTCACTGAAACTAGAGTTTGTACCCACCTTTCCCTGGGGAGTCGCCCTTTCTCTATCTCCCAAGGGACTGTGATTCTAAGCAGGTTTTGATGCCTGCCTGGCATTTATGTAGTTTCTGGGCATCCAGTCATCACAATGTGCAACATACGCTATATTCAGTGAGCTTTCTTTTGTGGCCATGTAGGTATTTTTTTTTTTAAGTATTAAATTGAAGATAATTCCTTCTACTCCTTTTGAATTTGGTGTTAAGTATTAGTTAAGGCCATATAGATAAAATATGGTTCATTATTCAAAAGGGAATCATTACTTTTACTATTCTGATAGTACATGTGAAACAAGGCAAGACTTTTGAATTTGATAATATCTAGACATTCTGGAAGACAATAACTTACTTCATTGAAGCTAAATACTTTAACATTGTGCTTATTTATGGCTTTTTTTTTTCAGAATTAAATTTTGGGTTGGGATTTATAGCTCAGTAATTAAGAATTTCTAGCATGCTCAAGATGCTAGGTTTGATCTTCAGCACTGCAAAAAAAATAAAAGAAAATGAAGACATTTAAAATTTTTATTTTCAGTTGACATATACAATTATGTATATTTATGCAATGCCATGTGATATGCTACAATATATATTACATAATATTCAAACAAGTAAACATATCTACCTGCTCAAATAATGATTATCCTTTGTGATAAAAATGTTCACAATCCTTTCCTTAGCTTCCTTATATAGGGCACTGAGGTTGGTTATATGTTCAGTGGCACACCAGGAATGATCTTACCTTCTAACTTAGCTCACCCATTGACTGATCTTTTCCCACCCTATCTCCCACCATGCTTTGCCCTACCTCTGGTGACTGCTATGCTCATACTCTCAACTTTTCTGTGAAATCTTAGTTTTATATAGTTCATATATTTACAATTTCCAGAAGCATGGGCACTTTTATTACATCACTTCAGTGCACTGAGATTCTCTGCAGCTCATTAAAAATAATGGAGTAAATCTATGTTTACTCCAAACGATAAGGTGACATATGTTGAATAATGCTGATAGAGTTTAAAAATACTTCCATTTTTATGACATTTACCCCATAGGTGCCAAAATTTTGTAGAAGCAAATTTAGAAGTCTCTAATGAAAATCTGGACTGTGGATTTGGGTGGAAATTTTTCACTTTTAATTTTATATTTATGCACAATGCTTGCATTTTATTTATGCTAGTATTTGGTTTTTATAAATTGAAAGTGTAATTTGACTTTGTAAAAGCTCAGTTGATTTTTCTAGGGTGAGAGGCTTAAAGCAGATGCAGAAGAATGTGAAGGTATTTTTTTTCTCAATGTGCATTTCTGGTGCTCTCTGTGCTGGCTTCATCTCAACTTTACAATGTGTGAAGAGCCAGCTGCAGCAGAATGCATGCCCATACTCCCAGGCTTTACCACCAGGCAAGAAAAGGCTCTTCTCCTTAGATATAAGAAGGAACTCTGATGATCCTAGTTTGTACCATTGCCAAAGCCCTGGATCAATGGGTGATATAAGCCGTAGTATTACCAAACATGTGAAGTAGCTGTCACAAACCCAAGACTGATTACTGTGTCCAAGAACAGAGAAAAATAGGATAGATTATTTCCCAAGAAAGGAAGAGATTCAGGGCAGCTAACATACATGTGTATGCACTCTAGAAACACTGTGGTTTAGGAAATTTAGATATTAAGAGCAATAAAGTATAAATTCATTATATATGTTAATATCAGTATAACTGCTGATTTTATTATATATTATATTACATATAATATTACATATTTTATTCTAGTCTATAATTTTGTCATTACAGATTTTCAGAATTATTAAATACTAAAAATACCCATTCTTCTTTTGTTGGAAGGAACAAGTTATTTTTATTAGCACTTTAGAAGCTACTCCTGCTGAAAAGAGTCGAGACCAGTGGACTAGGTCTGAATTAGGTTATTAGCACAATTAATGAAAATGAGTGCAGATTCAGAGATAGATTTTGTGGTAGAAAGTGGAGAAACCAGTAATTATGTGGGCAGAAAAGAGAATAGTAAAAATTATTCTGTCCCAATATCTGCTAATTATGTTAATGATTTCACAAAAAAATGCAACCATGTACAGGACATCTTGTTACAAGGCTTGAGCTTTATGATTTGCACTTCATTCACCAGACATAAGCAGAAATAGTGTATCTTTCATTATTGTTTATTTCAAGTGAGAAGGTTACTGCCTAAAATACAGTAGGAGAATGCCAGGCACAGGAGATCATGAGCACACAAAACACCTGTGTGATGCAGATGAGAACCTAAGGTTGAGATCTGGGCTTGGGTTCTGCAAAAAACCATTTTCTAGAGAAAGTGGTTAATGGTATAATAAGACAATATTAAAAAATGGTTCATGTTTTTTAGATACGCAATATTGAGAAAATCTCACTTGCCTTCAAAAATAAGAAGCATGATTCAATAGTGACACTTTGTCCTGGTGTGAAGGACAAAAGAGTGTGTGGAGCATATGAAAATAGTCTGTGTGTTTTTGACTGTAAGAAACATCACTAACTAACAAGGGTATTTTAACTACTTAATATTTGTCAGAGCTAAAAAATTTCCTAGATTAATTAAATTGTCTGCTTTTTTTGCAACAGATAAACATAATAAGGGAAAATCAGCTTCCGCAACTTGGTAGCACAGCCTAGTAAATACTTGGGCTGCTTGAGTCATGCCCCATTCAATGTCTGATATTGGTTGGCTCAAAGAGAAAGTAAGTCCTTCTAACTAAGGGACATGTCTTGGGACTGTCAATCTTCACTCTGCAATCCTCCCTGAAAACAGCAGATTCTGTTAGGTTTGATTAGTTCCTTAAGTTCTGTTTACCTTAAAAATTCAAAGCTAAAAGATTTGTTTTTTTATTATTATTAAATATCTTTCTCCCTTTTTAAGTTCCTTACTATCTTTCTTTTGACCTCAACTTTATTGTTTCTGTTAAGGCTACTCTGTCTGGGATGATCTTAGATAAGGTTAGAGAACAAAGTAAAAAAAAAAAAAAAAAACAAATAACAAAAAAGCAAACACGCAAGCAAACAAACAAAATACAAACACTAGGCCTGAAAAGGTGGCCAAGACATACAACCAGGGCGACAGTATTTGGAAAAACTGTAGCATTAGAAGGATGTTAGGAGCATCAGTCAGTGAAAGCTGCCTGAGCATATGGGAAAGTCATGCTCACATTTTCCTCAGTACTTTAGAAACACTGATCCACAGCTGTAGTTGTCTGTAAACGTCTGGTGACAGTTATTTCCTATGGCA
This sequence comes from Arvicanthis niloticus, assembly GCF_011762505.2. Taxonomy (NCBI): domain Eukaryota; kingdom Metazoa; phylum Chordata; class Mammalia; order Rodentia; family Muridae; genus Arvicanthis; species Arvicanthis niloticus. The sequence continues at coordinate 54,760,364 of NC_047673.1, forward strand.
TTTATTATGCTCCTTGTTCTTTATGGCTGAGTCATTTGCTCTTGCACAGTTTATTCACTGGGATGAAAACACTCCATGGAACAGGACAAATGTAAGTATAAACTCCATTACAGTAGCTGCTAAAGAAACAATAGGGTCCTGATCCAGACAGTGGGCATTAATAACACATAAAGCAGACTTGTCCTTTCTGAGTTGAAATGTGTGGTTTGACTCGACAGGGCCCAGTGTGTTAATTCCAGTCTTCACCATGATTGCTTGTTTCTTACAACTTGAACCATTTCTAACTTTGTCAGAGCAAAACAGTGCTGATCAACCAGTTCTCTGAACATTTCTTCCATGTACGCTTTTTAGACATTATGCATTTTACATTGATTTTGTGCAGTCATGACTATTAAAATACATACCTGTTTCTGTACCTGGAGACCCATGCTTTGACAGAGATTTTCTGAGAACAGCGATACTATGATTCAAGACTTGCAGTTATGATGCCAAATACTGCTGTGTGTTAAGAATATAATGCTTCTTTTCATGTGTGCTAAGCAAAAAATATTAAGTAGTTATTAATTCTTATAAGATAAGTGGCTTATTATATAATATTTGGATAATTTTCACTGTCACCTCGAGTGAATACAGTAATACCCAAGAAACTTACCAAAGATACCTCTGCTTGTGTCTGTGAGGGTATTTTTAGAGAAGAGTGGTTTGTGGATCAGAGAACTAAGTAGGAAAGTCACACCTTGAATTTGGGTGACATCATCCAACAGGCTGTGGACCTGGATGGACAGAAAAAGCAGAAGCTCTAGTGTGCTAGTGTGCTCTCCTCATTCTTTTTGAGGGAGCTCAGTGTTTGCTACTGTTGCTCATGGACATCAGATCATACACACACACACACACACACACACACACACACATATATATATATATATATATATACATATATATGTATATATAGACACACACACACATATATACATATATATGTATAATTTGTTGCTTTGTTTGAAAGCATATATTCTATTTCTTTGGAAAACTTTGACTAAATATATACAGATACAACTTTTGATTTTTATTTTATTCTTTAACTCATAGTAGTAATGTGTTTTGTGTTTTGATCAAATAAGTTTAAGGTAAAAATTAAAGATTCATATTCCAGAAACCCTACAGGTAGCAGTCAACCCAAACATTATAAGTGGTTAGGAGAGATTTAAAATTTGAAAAAAAAAACAGTTTTTGAGAATAGCAGTAATGGAGGAAGAAAGATGTAAATGAAAACAGGTTATTATAAGACCAATTAAAATGAGTATTTTAGAAAGTTATGTGGCATAATTGGACTTTTAACTATTAAATATGCCTTTTGTAAGTACACAATTAATAACTTTATCTGCTCAGCATTTTGATAGGTTATTAATATCTTCACCATGTTTAACAGTCTATTTTAAGTTGTAAAATGTTCAATAAGTTTTATTTGAAAATGAATCCAGAAACTGAAATAAATATACCTTTAAGTAAATGATCAAGCAAGTACATAATTCAATTTGATACTTCATTTAAGAGTTTCTACCCAGATGTTTATGTCCTTCTATAGACATTATATTAGAATATTTAATTTACTTTTTAGACTTATTTATTTTTTATTTTAAGAGCACAATGTTTTGCCTGCCTGTGTGTATATTCACCATTCATGTGCCCATTGCCTCTGGAGTTCAAAAGACAGCATCATGTCCTCTGGAACTGAAGTTACAGAGCCACAATGTGCGGCTGGGAACAAATATCAGGTGCTCTCAACCACAGAGTCATCTCTATATCCTGGCTATTTCCTCATAAAATAAATTTTTAATTAAAAACCTAGTCAATGTGTATCTACGTGCTCAATATGAAGGGTACAAAGGAAGCACATAGTTCACCAGTTTGGTTGATCTTATTATTGGGTAGAAGGATTTAGGAGCTGATGAAGTACAGTTGACTTTCATTAGTCAATTCCTTATTGAGAAATTTACTTGGCTTTGTGATCATTTAGAACTCGTGCAGAGTGGGAGGACATTGGAGTCATTGGAGTCATCTGTCATTTTCAGCTATGGTTGTTGGGCCGGAACTCTGAGTTCTCCCACTCTGAGTACATCTCCTTTTTATGTTGTAGTATCACATTTAAAACAAATTAGCTGCTTTCTTAAGAATAACAAAAACAACTCAAATATCAACTAAAAGTAGAATGCATACTAATAGCATATTGATAAAGGTATACCAAAGGACATAGAAATGCCAAGTATGAGGAAGTGCTCCCCATGGACAAAGCCGGAACAGTTGTAGCAAGAAAAGTACTCAGTAACTCACTCAACCAACCAGCTGATCACTCGTTCATTCATTCAATCAATGAATCAAGCATTCAGTTGTCTGTGTAGAATTGAGCTAAACCTAAGGTTAGAAGGAAATAGAGAAAATGAATGACCATACAACAGTGTGACTGTATTAAATACACTTGAATTGAGCACTTTAGACTGCTCTTATGTAACTTTTACTTCAAAAAAAAATTAAGAGGCAATTAACAGCAATTCATAAAGTATAAAATATCGATAAAGTGAACAGAGTAAGTGTGGTGGTTCTCCATGTCCACCCATATTTATCTTTTTTCCCTTCAATTCCTAGGAAATGTTTTAAGGTTGAAAGTGTTTATTTCTGTGGTGAGGAAATAAAAGGTCACTGATGTTTGAAGATGTGTTCTCCGAGGTATTTTGGAAGATGTGCTCTCTGAGGTATGTCCTTAAAGGGAGGTAAAGGCTGAATTGTAGTAGCCAAAGTGATAACTGTGCCTATTCGTAAATAAACAGGCCATCTATTAACTTCTAAGTAAAAGCAGGGCATTAAAATCTACATGGGTAGATTTTTAAAAAACTTAATGTCAAGGGGACACTTACTGTTAGTATGTGGTATGTGTGTGTGTGTGTGTGTGTGTGTGTGTGTGTGTGTGTGTAGGGTATATGTGTATATGGTGCATGCATGTGAATATGCCAACATTATTCCCATTGGTAAGTATACAGAGACTAGAGGAAGGAGTCAGGAAGTTTTATGTATTGCTCTTTGCTCTTCTACCTCGAGACGGTTTCTCAATGAACAAGTTCAGCATTTTGCCTAAGTTGGGGGGGTCAATGAGTTCCTAGGATTCATCGATCTGTGACTCTCAAGCCACCCCTAACCCTGGCCCCAGTGCTGATATTACATGTTCACAAGCATGTTAGCTGTTGACATGAGCACTTAGAATTTAAACTGAGGTACTTGTGCTTACATAAGAAGTGTTATTACCCACACATTCACTGCCCCAGTCTCCAGAGTTTCCATTTCTCCCATTCAAGTATTGGATATTGAACCTAGGGTTTCATGTATACAAGGCAAGTTCTTTCCTACTTACTATAAGTATCTTTAGATGTGTGTGTGTGTGTGTGTGTGTGTGTGTGTGTGTGTGTGTGTGTGTGTGTCTGTGTCTGTGTCTGTGTCTGTGTCTGTGTGTCTGTGTTTTAAGAGGGATCTGATTCTTAAAGTAAGTGGACTTGCCAGGCTGAACAAATGTAAACATGAAATACCTGTCAAATTTAAACTTAATTACAAGTAAGAAAAGATAACATTTTAAAAGTATAAATATGACCCAATTGTCACAAGGTTGAACATTTATCTGAAACTCAAATTGACTTGGCAGTGCTATAGACAAGCCTCTATTAATAATCTCCTGGAGAGCAGAAATTTGACAGTCACAGTTTTTGGAGCTACTCAAGCAGAATGTGTGGCTTCCATATTTCCATATGAGTTTCCAGCAAGGAACCTTTCTCTTTTATTATGTCAAAGAATATGTTTCCAGTCTCTGATATAGAGAAAACCACATACAAGTCAACCTTTCTCTATCAGCTTTAGATTTTCTGGTCTATTTTTAGCTGTTTTCCCATCCTTTAGCTCTCTGTGTTCCCCCAGATTCCCACCACCAAGAGTTCTGCCATTTGGGATAATTGTTTATTTTTATAGCCCATTTTTGCTTCAGTTTACACAGTTCTTCCACTACGTTATTATTTGTTCATCTGTTTCTTGGCTTTCTAAACTTTTCCATTGAGGGAGAGAACAGAGGTAAATAAAGATTTTTAACTCACTTTCTGTAACTAAGAGGCTGACCTGGATGCTTTAGTAGAGTGACAGTCAAAGTAAACTCCATCTGAAGCTTAAGTAAACTGCTCTGAGATAGGAGATCACTTTCATGCAGAACTCAGAGAGTTCAAAGAAAAGAAAGAGAAAAATATGAGAAAATACATTTTATTCTCTCACAAATATTAGGGAACAAAGCCAAGCAATTCATTTTACTAGAGTGTTTGTATTAAAATACTTTAAACTAAACAGTTCAAACCTGTTGGATTTATGCCAGGTTGTAGAAATTTCTCTACCATTAATACAATTAAAAGGTACAATAGAAATATGTCTTAGTAAGCTAGAAATATACAGGAAAGAATTAAAAAAAAACTAAATGAGAGGCTAATCTTTTCAAGCATCAAAACTAAAAGCACTTTATTTACTAACTATCAAGAGCAAATTTCACATTTGCCATTAGACGTCCTTTGTCTCAGGTCAACAGCCAGGAAAGATGCTTAATAAACCCCATATTTAGTAACATTTTACTGGAATATCAGACAGTATAGTAAATGATGATGAGAAATAAATGATGTAAGAATTAGAAGAAAAAAAACCCAGAAAATGTAGCTTTATGATTTACGGATAAAAAGGAAAATCTACATAGAAAATCTACAGGAGAGGCTTCTAAAGGTCCCTGAGAAAACTCAGTATGGCTTGGAGTTGCATAGCAAATGCACAGAAGTTAATTGCAATTTTATAAATCAGTCAAAGAACAAGTCAAAAGTGTCATTTTTGAAATATATAGAACATATATACTTGGTAAAACCAGACAAGTAAGGTTTTAGCTTTTCCAGAGGTAATTATAAAACTCTACCAAAAAGATACATCAAAAAGATGGATAATGGAAAATGTACAACATGGAGAGAGAAATTCCAGAACACATACATGTATGGTCTATGACTCCTAATTAATATTACGTTTTAATCCAATCTCAGTTAAAATCTCTAAAGAATTTTGTTGATTTTCTATGGAAATTGAAAAGCAGATTTCAAAATTTTTTTGTGTGAGGAGAACTCTTAAGAATTTTAGGGATGTAAATGAAATGGACTCATTGCAGCCAGTGTGAAGATTTGTTATAATGCTGAAAAAAATGTAGAAAGTCACCTATTCTTTGCATTTTGACCAGTTGTGGACCTCTGTAGAAGTCTATCTATTGCAAAAAGATTCTTCTTTGAGGAGGCTTGTACTGGCTAGTTTTATGTCAGCTTGACACAGCTGGAGTCATTTGGGAACAGGGATGCTAAGATGAGAAAATGCCTCCATTACATTTGGCTGTAGGCAAGAGAAGCTTTCTCCTGCACCAGATGGAAATAAAAACATAGACCCAGAGACAGACATTATACAGAGTGAGAATCTTTGAAACAGTCAAGCCCTAAACTGGATGTCTCAATAAAATCCCTCCCCGAGGTCTTAGGGAACCCTAAGAATGAGGAGGCAGAAAGAGCACAAGAGCTGGAGGGGATAAAGGAGACCAGGAATACAAGGCCCTCTGAATCAACATGCTCAAAGCTCATATGCACTCATAGAGACTGAGGCAGTGTGCTCAGAACCTGCAGCAGTCTGGAGCAGGTTCTGTTTGTCCTTTCCAACTTCAATAAGATAAGTTTCGGTTTATCTTATATTTTATATTTAATATTTTGTTATATTTAAAAGTGAATGAATGAATGAATGAATGAAAAGGCAGCTACTAGGATAAAAGTTAACAGTTGAATTGTTATTTATACCTGCTTGGAGAGACAATGAGTTTTCTCCAATGGAATGATATTGGGTATATCAACCACTCCAGGTCAAATCTCATGTTCAGGAGTAGTTGGCCAATGTACAATGGACTCTATTTTGTTTTGTTGTTTGTTTTCTTTGTGTGCTTTTATTTGGTTAGATTTTGATGTTCCCCCCACCCCAGGCAGATATATCTGGGATGTATAAGAAAACAGGATGAATAATCCACCAAAAGAAAGCCTATAAGCAGCATTTTTCCATGGCCTTTGTATCAGCTTTTTCCTCGGGGTACAGTCCTGAGTTCCTCTCCTGACTTTTTTCAGTGATGGAGTGTCATTTCGAGTTACAAGATAAAATAAACCCTTTACTCTTTCATTTGCTTCTGGTCATGGTGTCTTATCATGTCAATCGGAACCATGATTATGGCAAGGGGTTAGAGCTACACTTTTACAGGTGGAAATAAGGATAAATATTTAGAATACCATTTGTAATTATACTGGTTTACGAAAATGTCACTAGAAGGCTCTCCTCTTTGCTGTATCTCACATATATTCAACTCAACTTCCACAGCTAAGGCTCAGGGGAAATCATGGGAGAGGGGGTGGAAAGATTGTAAGAGACAGAGGCACAGGATGTATGCTGCTAGAGAGTGTCCCTAGACATGACAGGAAAAATGCACCCCAAAATTCCAACAACATGGTTGCTTGGAGAAGAAGTATAATGAAAATACTAGGTGATGTGAGAATGCAGACAGATAAAATTTCACATAGTTCCACCCATAGGTGAAGAGATGCAGGTCACCAGTGACTGCTGAGAGAGGGAGACAGTCCTTCCAGGGACAAGCTCCTATTTAGATGGCTGTCATCTCAAGGCTTCCCTGAACATATGTACATACAAGAAAAGGTAGATGTGCTCAATAGGTTGTATAGATGTTCATGTGCACACACACACACACACACACACACACACACACACACGCACACACACACGTGGTGTATGTAATAATAATAATTAAAGAAGAGACCATGAATTTGGGAAGGAGGGAGAGGCATGGGAGAAATTGGATGTGGAGGGAGAATGGGACTGATACAGATTCTCATTTATGAAGTTTTCACAAATAAAGTTATTAAAAATACATAAAAAGTGACAAATGGATGCCATTTGAATACCACGTTAAATCATGCAACTGGCTACTTAGGACAAGACTCACCCATGCGATGACATTTTATCAATTATAAAGGTATTAGTAGACATTTTGGAGAACAGATGGTCTGTTCAACAAGTGGTGCTGGCTGGAACAATTGGGACGGTGCCATTAAATTCCTCTCTCACAATTTACATGAGTTTATTCCAGGCAGATCAACAACTTAAAAGTGAAGAGGCCACACTTTAAAAACACTTAGAAAAATATTGAGCAAAATATTGTGATTTTAGCATAAAGGTGTCTACTTTAAGGGAGCCAATGCTTATTCTTTAATAAACAAGCGGGAAGGAAAAATGAATTGATAATTTTATTTAAAATTAAACTACGGTTTTCTGAATTTTCCAAGAAACTATTGTAAAAATGAGATTGTATTATGAGAAAAAAAATTCCAAAAAATTGTTAGCATCTAGGGTGTGTAAAGAACAAGAGAAAGATGTCTAGCTAGCTGGTGGGAAGGTGAGCAAAGGCAGTGAGTGCTGTGCAATGTATACATTCAAGTTCATGTAAAATCCTGACACTAAACTTTGTTGGGAAAGTACCAATTAAAACCTAGGTGGGCCACATATGTATAAAAAATATGTCATGATCAATTTGTTATAAATTCATATACCATGATAAACGCATTGCTTTGGATGCCAACCTCACAAATGAGTTATAAAAATGGTGTAGATCAGGCAACATTAGCTAATTTTAACCTATACAACCTAAGTAGGGTGAAGTTGCAGGAGAGAACTTTTTTGTGCTAGTCAGAGTGCAGGCTCTGCAGAGAATTTACCCAGGCAACACCTGGGTATTGATAAGCTGCTGAGATGCCTCAGTGGGTAAAGGTACTGTGGATTAACAGTGCAAGCCTGACCACTGAAGTTCAGTCACTGAGACACAGGTAGATGTGGAAGGAGAGAACTGACTCCAAAAGTTTTCCTCTGATTTCCGTGGATGTGACCACAGACATATCACACACATGGCACACAACAATACTAAATTATAACATGAAATCTGTAATGCGGTTGGGCAAGTCATTACTACTTGATGAAATTTAATATTAAAGCATCAAAGTTCTCTGTAGTTTTCCTGAGTAGAACTCACTGACCAGTGCTGGTACCATTATTGCTTTCCCCTCTGGTCTAGGGGAAGACGGTCCTCTTCTGAAGAATATGGATGTGCCCTTAAGCACCTTTTGTAGCAAGCCCCACCCCTAGATTTTTATTCTCCTTTCTCTGACTTACAATTTGAGTATGCTTTCTCATTTGTTAAGTTGGGGGTCAATAAACACTGATTATTAAGTACTGATCAATGTTGTTCTGAGTATCAAAGTGAGAAAAGGAGAAACCTACGTTAACATCAATTCTCACTGAGAAGCTCCCTATGTATTTGTTGATTTATAATTTGGGTTTTAAAGTTTGGAAGGATTTTTCTTTCCTTACAAAGGCACTAGTTATATAATATTGCTCTCAAAAACACGTGCAGGAAAAATGTAAAATAAAAAAAAATAGTACAAAGAGAAACCAGGAAGGGAGAAGGGTAGTGTGAGCTAAGCACAGAGGACTGTGGGAACATTTAAAAGTCTATACATTTAAAATGTATAGAGACTATACATTCATCAGAGAGCCATTTTACATCCTTGCCACTGTGCTTTCCCATAAGTTGACGCTTTCTTCCTTAGAACTAATCAGAGGGGGACTTGAGTTACGAAAAGACATGTTTTTAAAACTGATAAAAGATGATGGATTATCTTGTGCATGGATCAGTAAACTGATGCCATGCTTTGAATGAACAGCAGGACACGGGACATTTCTGAGCCCTCTGCTGAGCATCGCAGATGCTCTTGGGGGAATAACTGCTCATTTCCTGAATGGATTTACTTGACGGCTTTTCTCGTTTGATCAAAGGATGAATTGGAAAAATAAGAACAGATTGTGATAACTAGAAATACATGAACTTGACAACCTGGAAGAGGAGCAACTGCCAATGGACCAATAATAATGTGGGAACGTTGGCACAAGGAATGTGTGTATGAATAAGAAACACAAAGCTTGACATTTAAGTTTAGAACAAGCTGCCTTGAAGTGGATTTGGGGAAAAAAACCTAACACTTAAGTTCCACAAAGATAATATTCTAATGAAATATTTAGTCAACTGTGTTTATTTAACAATTCTCTCTCTCTCTCTTTCTCTCTCTCTCTTTCTGTCTCTCTCTCTCTCTCAATGACTATAATGACTATTTCAGTTCTATTTTGCTTCTTTTATTCCTCAAATGTGAAAACTTTATCCTCAGCCTCTCGATGATAGATCATTTCTGAAGAAAAAAAAATCAACTTTTTTAGAAAACTGGAATTCCTGTTCTAGTTTCTTTTTTTTAAAATATTTATTTTATGTATATATGAGTACACTGTAGCTGTCTTCAGACACACCAGAAGAGGGCATTGGATCCCATTACAGATGGTTTTTTTTTTTTTTTTGAGGCACTATGTGGTTGCTGGGAATTGAAGTCAGAACCTCTGAAGAGCAGTCAGTGCTGTTAACCTCTGAGCCATCTCTCCAGCTCCCTGTTCTAGTTTCTTATCAGTGTAGTTTTGAGATAGTTACTTAAAGTCTTTAAGCTTCTGATGGCTAATTTCTAGACAACAATAAACAATTTGACAATGTCATGATAAAGTTAAGAAAGACATCTCACAGTGTGATGAGAATTTACATTTTATGAATTGAGAGAATAAGATATTTACTCTGCACATTATCGTTTCCTTTTGGGAATTCTTTGGCATTGTTTGTTTGTGTTTCCCAGCAATTGAGGGTTTTCATTCATATATCTGATGTTTTGTAGAAATATTCAAGTAGCTACAGACCAATGAAGCATGTCTCTCATTATACATTCAAGCAAAGAACCAGAAAAGTCTCAGCTATTCTTGTATTGTAGCTAAAGAAACAAAGGCAGAGGGAACTGAAGCAAGCTTGACAATGTGTAAATAGCTCAGCACAAGAATGGGTTCGGGGTTCAGTTGTTGTGAGTAGTTCTTAGTGTTAAACTTTCCTGATTCTATAAGTACCTATGGTATGTTAAGAACTTATCAGTGCTGCTCTGGTACCAAAATTAGATAAAGAGAAGCCTATGTAAACATCAACTTTCACTGAAAAGATCCTTATGTCTTTATGGAATTATGGTTTATAATTTGGGTTTTAAAGTCTGAAAGGATTCTTCTTCTTTCTCAAAGGATAGAAAAATGTAAGCCAATGCCTATTGTGTTGGTGACAATATGTTTTATAGGAGCTTCCAAATAATAACTGATTATTGCTATGGACATTAAATGATAAATAGATCAGAAGCATCATTTCTAACCAATCAAGTAAACATTATCCAGTTAGAAACAATTAATTTAAACTGTAATGTAACTGTTTGGAATTATCCAAAAACTTTTAATGTAAATTCTTTTTCTGTTCACTTGGGTCTAGATAATATCCAGGTCTTAACAGACCTCTCCACTTGAATGTGGGGCCCTTGCAGATAGTAGAAATCTATGTATATTTGTTTTCAACATCTCCTGTCATCTCTTATACAAGCTGGGGACAAGTTACTATACTGTTTTAACAAAGGAATTGTCTGAAATTTTTGTCCATTAGAATAAGGAATGCTTAATTTGGTGCCATCAACTCTGTAGTACACTGCAGATTCTTGGTATCTTGTGGTTTCTTTGCAAAAGGAAACTACAGCCCCTAATCTAAGTTAAGTGCTGCAAACTGATTCAAGACAAGACAAATTAAACCAAGTATTATACTAAACTTATCATAGGAAAAGATGTTGTATATTTTCCTGTATGTGTGTATATATACACATATATGTGCATACATATTTATGTAGCGTGTATGCATGTAGAAAGTGATAGAGTCAGAAATGGAGAGACATCAAAAGAGAGTAATTTATTTTAAGGGTTTGGCTTTTGCAGTTTTGGAAGTTTGGTGAGTCCAAAACTGACGAGGTAGGCTGATTCAAGAAAAAGTTTGAACTCACAGGCAGTCTGTTGCCAGAATTATTCTTTGTTTAGATAAGGCCATGTTTGCATTCTTTTAGATCTTCAGCTGATTAGATTAGTAGACTCATTGTCTATTTATTTAAATGTATCAGCCAAAATACTTTTAGAGAAGAAACCAGAGCTCTCTTACTACTATAGGCAGTGAAGCCCATAAAATTAATCATGTTACTATCTCAGATGTTCTGAGCATCCTATTGTCTTAATGCATCAAGACATCATCTGGCATGTGACACTAATTAAATGTTGTTGTTGCTCAGGCAGTTAGTCTTTAAGAACAGTATTGAAGAAGGTGACAGCTATCCTCAGCTTGTGTAACAAATGACAGGAGACACTGAGTGATCGTGAAAGCAGACATAGCATAGAGAGAGTTTTCTACTATAAGGCCGGAGCTCCCACTCAAATGGAAAGGTATGTGGACATTTTCTAGATCAAAGGAAACACAATGAAAACGATTTCTTTTCCTTATAAGTGCTTTTCTTGGCATTTCTAGAGATGCTATTTGTGTGTATGTGTGTCACTCATATGGATGCCAGAGAACAATTTTGAGTGTCAGTCCTCACCTTCCACCATGTTAGAGTTAGTCTGTTTGTTGATAGTACAGCTTATTCTAGGTTAGCTGGCTTGCAGTCTTCCAGGGATTCTCCTGTTGCTCCCAACCCTCCTCCCCACAGGGATGCAGGAATCACAGCCTTGAGCTTCATTTGCCTTTTGTGAAGGTTCTGAACTCAGGTTATCAGGCTTGTATGGTGACTTCTTTACCCACTGATATTAGCCTGAGTTCTGTGCTCTTTATCTCCCTCTCTTGCTGCTTATGGGAAATGGATATAAAACAAAGGCCCACCTCCGCAAGCCCCAGCCCCACTCAGCTTCATTATTCAGCCCCTGTTCACATGATGAGGTTCCTTATGGCATGAAGAATTCATTTCAGAACAATCGCAGTTAAGAAAGATATGCAGTTCCTAAGTGGATCCAGCCTCCATGTAAATAAATGAAGCAGGAACATGCAGTACATCGGCCTCACCTCCCATCTTTTGCTGTTCTGTTGTGGGCTCTACCCAGTGTTTGTACACATGGGTCTCACTCCTGAAGCTGAGGCCAGGCATCAGCAGTTCCTTGCTTGACTACACAGGACTACTGTTATTCCCTTCTTTATTAATTGTGAAATTTCCCAAAGCTTTATTTTTTTTTTAAAGGCCATAATTTAGATTCCTTTATAAATCTCTTCCCCCCCCCAAAAAAAAAACCCTTCCTGACTTCCCATTATTTCATGATACTTTAAAATTACCTTTATTTATTTATTTTTTTAAGAAATAAAATCACAAACACCTTTGGCTCTTATTAGCGCTCTAGATTTTAAATCACCTCCTCTGTTAGTTGCACAGGAGCCTGTTCTACGTATCAGTTCTGTGGCTTGTGCTGTGAGCAAAGCTTCATTATTCTGCATCTTCTCTTTTGGTCCATGCCCTTTGTCTGTCTGTTCCATTAACACACTTCAGTGTATAGAAATGGATGCTCACATTGCACTTGGCCCTGGAGTGGGTTCATATGCTGACAGAACAGAGGAATTGGTGTAGTTAGCACCAGCCTTGACGAAATTGGGAAAATGAGGCACACTCGGTTTCCGTGTCTAACTCCTGGAGGTCCGCTCCTTTGACTCTTGATGTTGGTCTTTTCCACAGTTCATTCCTCACACAATATTCATTTGGGCTCATTGAGTTGAGACCATTTGTCATGTGAATGGTTTCAGAAGAGTTGTGAAAAAAATATCTATTCACTTCACACAGGGTACTAATCAGAGGAACCGTGAACCCATTCAACACAAGTGTAGCTTGGTGAACTAATAAGTTTAGCTAGGGTTACTTGCAGGAGCATGGGTGAAGGCTTTGCTATAGACATGTGGACAGTCTATGCCGCTAGAGAAAATGACTCTCTACCTAAGCAACTGTTAATTGTTTAGAAATCCTTGTGGAGGAGCATGGCCATACTATTCCCTTTCCATGAAGGAAAGCTAATGAGCCCAGTCCTGTCCTGGTCTCCTTAGTGATCAGAAACACTGACAGTGTAAGAGAGCAATGGACACATCATGCCCACAGACTGTAGTCTGCAAAACTTTCTGTCTCTGAAAAGCTAACTCATTTGGGAGACTTTCCTGTCACTTACTATGCTGGATAACTTTTTTGTCTACTGGATATGAGGGAACCTCAATTGAGAAAATGCTTATATTGGATTGACCTGTGGGTGAATCTGTAGGGGTATTTTTCTGATTAAAGATTGACAAGGGAGGGCCTGGCCCACTGTGTGTTGCTACCCTTGGGATGGTGGTCATGGGTTATATCTTAGTTACTGTTCTATTGCTGTGAAGAAACACACTTATAAAGGAAAACATATAATTGGGGCTGGCTTACAGTTTCAGAGGTTTAGTCCATTATCATCATGTTGGGGAACATGGTGCAATTCAGGCTGCCATGGTGTTAGAAAAGTACCTGAGAGTTCTACATCTGAATTGTCAGGCAGCAGAAAGATAGAGAATCTGGGTTTGAAATAGGCTTTTGAAACATCAAAGCCCACCCCCAATGACACACTTCCTCCAAAAAGCCACACTTAAACCTTTCAAATAATGCCATTCCCTGGTGACCAAATATTCAAATCTATGAGTCTATGGTGTGTGTGTGTGTGTGTGTGTGTGTGTGTGTGTGCAGATGTGTATGTGTATGTGGGGACAATCTCATCCAAACAACCACAGATTATGAAAGAAATCAGGCTGAGTAAATCTTGAAAAGCAAACTTGTAAACAGCACTTCTCTTCTGCCTCTGTTTTAGTTGGGGTAGGTCCCAGCTTTGAGTTCCTTTCTGACTTCTCTTAGCGATGGAGTATGACTTGGGATGTGGAAGTTGAAAAATGCTTTCTTCCCCAAGTTGCTTTGGCTCATGGTGTTGATCACAGCAATAGAAACCAAGCTAAATCACTTGACATTTGTAATCTAGGAGCGCCATAGAGAAGAATATTTATTTCCTCAAACACAAATTGGAACACACAACCTCCCAATAGATAACACAGCCTTTAAATCTTTCAGTAATGCTAGTAATGTTATTAGTCTCCAGGCCTTTAAAGAATATATATATATATATATATATATATATATATATATATATATATATGCAGTAAACATATATATATATATATATATATATATATATATATATATATATATATGCAGTAAACAGTCATTTTCTGATAAAGTATACTGAGTTTCCCATTGTTGTTTTGCTTTCTGGATTGATATAGCTACATCCTAGTGGCTTATGGTGCTTGCTGCTAAGGACTTTGGCTTTGTTTTATTTTCTAATTTGAATTACACTGGTTAGGACATTTCATCTCTAGAGCACAGCACATGACTCGATGGAGACTGTGTTGCACTTTCTAGTTTTCCTTCTGCCCATTTAGAGATGCTTGCCTCTGCGTACCCCTGTATGAAAAAGCATGAATTGTAGGCTTTGCATTTTGCTCAAATCTGTGTTGGACTCCAAAGTTTTCATTCTAGTCCTGCAATGCTGTGGGTTAATCCCAGGTCTCAAGCTTGCTAAGACGATGCCCCACCAATGAGCTACATGTCTGACCCATCTACTCTAGTTTTCACTGTTCTCTAACTACTCAGCCCAACGTGACCGTTTGCTTAGGCTCGCCTGTTAGCTAAACTTTGCTGTATTAGTGCATAGAAGGAACACAGAGTAATCTCATCAATGCCTATTGACCTGGAGATTGGTTCTATAGGTTTGGGTCTTTAAAAAACACACAATGCTGTCCCAATTTTTATACCTTTGTGGAAACATATTTAAAATCCCTTTCATGTGATTAGAAACATAAGATTTCTAGTGTCTGAGCTGCTGCTTGTTGGAGGTGACCCTTTTCTCCTGGAGGTCACCCACTTGCCCTTTTTCTTAGGCATGTATACAAGGTTGTTGTTTCTTGAAGGGCATCAGGAGTCTCACCCTTCACTGTGAAATGACAGAGTTTAGATTTTAAAAAAATTTATTTTATCTTTACTTGCATATGTATGAATGCCTTGTGTGCCTATGGACATGTGTTGATGTACTTAAAGGCCAGAAGAGGATGTTGGAGATGGAATTACAAATGGTCCTTAATGACCAGGTATGAGTGCTAGGAACCAAACTCTGGTCTTTTGCAAGAATAGTAAGTGCTTTTAACTGTTGAGCCATCTGTCCAACCCCTGTCAAGGAGTTTGGATAAGATCACCTCACCAAGGAAATGGTATCCTATGACTTTGACTATATTCTGTTAAAGTAAGTCACCTTTTCTGCCCGAAACCATCTTCATGGGGTGGGAGTCAACCAGTGATGTGGAGAACGATGAAGACGACTTTGTGCTTTCTCTGCCCCACCTTTGCACAGTTCTCATTGTCAATAGAACAAGGCCAGAAACACATTTCTCAAAGCACAGTAGGCAAAAGCTCCTGCTGGGGCTGTGGGTTCCACTTGCCATTTTCCTCACCATTGATGAAGGGAGGAGGAAGGATTTATCTACTTTGCTGGGGCAGGGTGACAATTTGGGCACAAAATGCTTCATTACCCAGATGAAAGCCTCTTTATAAAGCCAAAGTATGTTTTTTCCCCCAGAAAGAAAAATATAGAAAGAAGTCATCTGTTGCTAGGGAAACCACAACCTTTCAGTGTGCTTATTTAGAAAAGAGACATTCAAGAGTCTTCATTGGAGGAACAGGGATGGTGCATTATGTACTGAGAATAAACAAAGGGAAAAATCATTCTTTTAAAATAAAAAATTCCATTATCTTTCATCTTGCTAAAAATATTTTATTCTCAGGGGTTCTATTTGAAATTCAGCTCTTTCCTCTCCCTACCATTTTTTTTTTTGACTTGACTCCATATAAAACTTTCTTTGAAGTTGTCAGAATCTTTGCATCTGGGCAAAACATCAGAAACGGAAGCAGTTCTGGGCAAGCCAGTAAAAAGCCATGCCAACCCGTCATAGCTAAGAAGTCATGGGATCTCCCCCGTGTGCCCACGTTACACCGGGGGCTCTAAGTTAAGCACTTTAAGAGGCTTTTCAGTGCTCTTAGTACATCAGAAGATTGTGTACTATTGCTCAGATGGTTTCGTTTTTGTCCAGGCTGCGATTTGCTTCCTGCTTTTGAAAAGGCAGTTCTATTTCCAGGTGTCTGAAATTTTAGTTTAAGCATTTTGGTACAGATTGGTTTCAAGTTCTACATCTAAAAACTTCTTAGCATCATGGCCCCTTCTTTGTTGAACAGTAAAACACTTCCCCTTCCTATGCTTTGGAGAGCAGACATACCGATCTCCAATTTGTCATTCTAGATCACTACGTTCCCAAAGGCCTAAGGAACATTCATTTAGACTCTCTTCAGACGTCTTTCCTCACGAAACATGAAGACAGGCAGTATGAGGGTGGAAATAATTAGTCAAGAATTTTCTGAAATAGTGTAGTTTATATAACACCAGGCTGACTTTCTGACAATCACTTGTGGAAGGATCATTTGCAGTCGGCCGTGGTCTGAATATGAAATGTGTCCCACAGAATTGAGTGCTTGAGCATTTGGTGTCCAGCTGGTGACGCTGTTTTGAGAGGCTGTGGAGCCTTGGAGACTGTGGCCTCATAGGCTTGTGGGAGTGGTCCTTTAAAGGTTATTATAACCTGTCATTGATTTCCTGATCCACCAAGATGTGAAGAAACTTACTACTGATTGAGCCACTTTAGCTGTCACTCCTTCCAAGCAATAATGGACAGTATCAATACACACCCCGTCCTCCTTAAGTTGTGTCTGTTAGATACTCCATCATAGCAACAAGAAAAGCAACTAACGTTCAGTCCAAGAGGGAAGAGAAAAATGTAGCTGAGAATCGAGGAAAATGTTACCATGCCTGTGTTTGCATGTAGAGTGTAGGCTGCTAATATAGGAAAACTAATCTGAAGTGGGTGCTCTCTTTCAAGGGAGAGGTTGCAAGTTGCTGAAAGTCATTGCCACTCAGCCAGGACAGGACCAGGGAGGGTGTTAACCAGGAGTCCAAGCAGTCCATGTCTGAGCAGGCACAGCATTGTGGTACATGGCTGAACGTGAAGAATGACAGTCAACAGAAGAGCTGTTTGGGCAGTTCTTGCAACCCCCCCACAACTTTTCCACACACATCTTGGCTCAGTGAGTTTAAGCCAGCATGAGGGAAGAATATTTTATTTACCATCGTAGTGTCTGTATGGATGTTAATAAATTCAACCTTTTAAGCCTCTTCTAAGAAACTTGTCAAAAATTGGATACGGCTACAGAAAAAAAAATACAAAATCTGAAATGATTGCATCGCAGTTTAAAATGGACATTCTACTGAGAACCATAAACTTAAAATAATACCAGTAAAGGCTTATTTTCAGCCTAACTTTAAAACCTTAAGATGCAATATTTAAAACAGCAGTCTGAATTACTGTTTTGCCTTAGTTGTGTGCATCATACTAGGAAAGGCTACATGGACTGGTTTTCCAATGACAATTTAAATTTATAACATTCTACACAAAAATGGTGTATTAGCTAAATCTGTCCAAAAGAAAATGTGAGAAAAGATGTGTACGTTAGTGAATACTATATGGGAAAATATGTAAATACATATGATTTATGTGCATCTTTCTCTGCGCGCGCGCGTGTGTGTGCGTGTGTGTGTGTGTGTGTGTGTGTGTGTGTGTGTGTGTACCTGGAGAGGCCAATAGAGGGCATTGGAATTTTGGAACTAGAGTTATAGGTGGTTGTGAGCCATCTGACGTAGTTTTGAAAATTAAACTCTAATCCTTAGTAAAAGCAACAAGCACACCTAACCAATGTGCAATCTTCCCATTCCCCTTCATGGAACACTTCTATCCGGAAACCACAAGAAACACAAGGGTTTTAATAAAGTAGATATACTACTGTACTCACTAGCTTCATTAAACATTATTGGAGTTAATATAAACCATCATGCCGTAAACAAGTCCATTGATTTATTAGCTGAACACTGAATGATTACACAGTCATGTTTAAAAGACAAAGACAAAATGATGGTACCAAACAGTAAATATCGAGAGGCATGACATGAAGCAGTATCTGAAATTTGTTTCCAGAATGAGGAGCCCTAACTTTAGACAGGCACAAAAAGCAGTGAGGAAGAAGCAGTAACCACTCTGTAGAGGCGTAAGCATAGAAAATGAAGGAAGAGAGCCATGGGGCATCTTGGGAGGACAGCCTGAAGAATACATGGGCAGGGTCATATTTCCAGATGTTCTGAAACTAAAGATGGCTCATGAGAGGATCAGGGCATTTTAAGCAGGGAAACAGTTCTAGAAACCTCTGGTGCTCAACTCTGAGGAAGGCTGGAGGGCACAGTACCTGTGTTTGGTGACTGCTCAACACCCCCTCTTTTAGGCTAACCAGTATTAAACTCATGGTAGTGCCTGTTTCTCTCATAGGCATCCTTACTAGATGAGTATGTAAGAAACCTTTGCAAAAGCAAAGGGCTCTGGTGAGAAAGGGGTTCCCATCTTTCTCTTCTTGGATCAGAGAAACTGAAAACTATCTGACATAAGTAGGTCACTGCAGACTTTGAGTTTATCAGCAAAAACTGCCTTTTTAGCTCCATTCACCTTATAGGCTCCAGGAAACTTTCCAAATTAATAGGAAGGCAGCAGCACTCCCAGGTACTTGGTACTGACTAAAGGCACTGCCTCTTTGTGAATAATTTAAACACTGGAAGGGATTGTTTCCCACTGAGGAACACGGATTCTCAGACCATGGCCTCCTGCTCAAGAGGAACTCAATATGCTCTGAAGGAAGTGTCTTTGAAACTACACTCTACACTGTTAGTACGCAATATCGCATTCTCAGTATGATGCGGCTGCTGGAAGACACATGGTCCATGTATGATTCATCCTTTTCTCAAGGGTCTTGTGCAGAGCAGGTGCTTTGTGAGGTCCCTATTATGAAGACGATCATTTCCCTAGATCCATGAATGTCCCATATATCTCCAGGTTACGATTGACACCTTAGAGAGATTACTATCAAAGAAGCTAGCATTGGCCAGGATGGTACTCATGGCCAATATTTTCATACATCATAGACAGAAAACAAGAGTCTAGCTCACTGAAGACAATGTATCTCTAAAGGACAATTCTTTCAATAGCTATATCCTGTCTATATCCCTTTTGAATTACATTCAGTCTGCAGGTTGGCTGTACTTCCATATAGTACGTGGATGTTTTCTGTGTGGATGTCAAAAGGTTTTTCACACACAGAAGTGGTACCTCCTTGGATGTTTTTGAGGAAGGCCCACATACAAGTCTATATTGGAGGTCTTCACACTTCTAGGAACAGTCCTTGTTCTTTGAAGACTCCATTAGTGTCTGGTAGATGAATTGCTAGTCGGGCGCTGTATTAATTCAGATGAAGTGATTCCTCATGTCCATGGCTACTGGGCTGTGAGCAGTGGTCCAGGATGAACATCATCCTAGCTCACAAATGCCTCCTGTGGCTGTGGGAACTAAGATGATGGGAGCCCAATGTGCCTATACTCTTTAATTTTAAATATTATTCCATAATAATTCAAGACTCAAACATTTTGTTTAAAAACTTTGGGCTGAAGCAGTGATCTTTGAGTCACAAGTCATGGGTAGCATGGTATGTTATTATAGTACTGTAGCTTGCAGTATTGGATAGGGTAGGAAAAATTAGAGCCATTCTGTTTGACAGGGTTTCATGCTGGCAAGGCAGAGGTATATTTTTTATTATTATTATTCTTTCACACAATACATCTTAATCACAGTTTGCCCTCCCTCCACTCCTCTCAGGCCCAATCTCTCCCAGATTCACTTCTCTTCCCTTCAGAAAAGAACAGGTTTCCCAAAGATGTCAAACCCAACATGGCATAACAAGTTACAGTAAGACTAGGCATAAACCTGTATATCAGTGCTGTGAAAGGCATTCAGTAGGAGGAAAAGGGTATGAAAAGAATGTGAAAGTGTCAGAGATACTCCATCTCCCATTGTTCTGAGTCCCACAAAAAAAAAAAAAAAAAAAAACAATCAAAGCTAACACCCATAACATATTTGCAGTGGACCTTTTCACATATTTGCACAGAACTATTCAGGCTCCTTGACTGCCACTTCATTCTCTGTGAGCCACTATGAGCCCTGCTTAGTTGATTCTGTGTGTTATATTCTCCTGGTGTCCTTGACCACTCTAGCTCTTGCAATTCTTCCTCCTCCTCTTTCCCAGGATTCCCCTAGCTTTAAAGGGAGGGACCCAATGGCGATCTCCATTTTCTGTCTCCACCTAATATTTGACTGTGGGTCTCTGCATATGCTAGTGGAGAAAGCCTTTGTGATGAGGATTGAGCTAGATACTGGTTGATCTATGAGTAGAGTAGATCTATCTTTGGAGTCACTTTTTTGATCTTTCTCTATTTTAGGTGTCTTAGTTAGGGTTTTACTGCTATGGACAGACACCATGACTAAAGCAACTCTTTCACTGCGGATGGCTTACAGGTTCAAAAATTCAGTCCATTATCATCAAGGTGGGAGCATGACAGCATCCAGACAGGCATAGTGCAGAGGAGCTGACAGTTCTACATCTTCATCTGAAGGCTGCTAGCTGAATACTGGCTTCCAGGAAGCTAGGATGAGGGTGTTAAAGCTCACACCCACAGTGACATACCTACTCCAACAAGACCACACCTTACTCCAACAGGACCACACCTTCTAATAGTGCCACTCTCTGGGGACAGCATACACAAACCATCATACTCTGTCTCTGAGCTCTCCAGCCTCTGGTTCCTAGTCATTCAAGCAATGTTCAGCATGGGCTCCCTTTTGTGGTCTGGCCTCAAATTAGGCCAGTCATTGGTTGGCTACTCCCACAAGTTTTATGCCTTCATTGCCCCAGCACATCTTAGAGACAGGATAGATTGTAGGTTGAAAGTTTTGTGATTTTTGTGACTGGGTTGGTGTCCCATGACCCACCACTGGAAGTTGCCTGGTTATAGAAGATAGGTAGTTCAGGCTCCATATCCTTCTTTGCTATGGCCCCTTGCTACAGTCACCCTCATAGAATCAAAGAATTTCTACTGCACGAGGTTTTCAAGTCACTCCCAAATATCCTCTATTTCCAGTCTTCTCTCCCTGTATTCTTTCCCTCCATCACTGAAGACCTGACCCCTCTTATTTCTATTCCCACACACCCCAAGTCCACCTGCAAATTTATTCTATTTTCCCTTTCCAGGGAGATTCATGCATTCCCCTGTGATCTTTCCTTGTTACACAGCCTCTCTGGGTCTGTGGATTATGACAGGGTTATCATTTACTTAAAAGCTAATATTAACTTACAAGAGAATACCTATCATGTTTTTCTTTCTGGGTCTGAGTTACCTCACTTGGGATTTTTTTTTTAGTTCTATACATTTACAGCAGATGTAGTTTTTGAGCTCTTCTTTTACTGTGAACCTGACAAGCTAACTCAGAATTTTTTAAATCAGTTTCATACATTTATATCTTGCTAGGAGATGAAAAACATCAAGAAACTTTTTCTTTTAAGAAATGGGCAAGAATAATTGGAAGCACTTCCCTGTGGTTAGCCTTGTTCTGCCTGAATGTAATGGGATGCATGTTGTAGTGGTAAATTGACTCAACAAACATCTTCTAGTAGTTTGTCAACCTACTATTTTAGTTGAATCTGAAGCCCATGTTACTCTCTGGGTGAAGCCATTTTATAAACCAGAAACAAGAATTATAGCTTAGATATAATCCTAAGAAACAATTCAAGGGAAAAATTGCAGTTCAAGGAAAACATGTCTTCAAGCATGAAGTTAAATTCACTGCTGGATTGCTCATAGTCACTTTGTCTTTTAAAAATAGATGAAAAGGGAAGTCCTTAATAGATTATTTGGAAATCATGTGATGGCTTTGCATCAAAGATTAAGTCACCTGTGAGATTTTCATGTTGTGCTATTGTGGGGGGTCAAGGAATCAGAGTCTGCACTGAGGATTTTAACAAATCTATTTCAAAAGCACAACATCTGTTCTTCAACAGCCTACACTGCTGTCTGTGTGGTGGCCTTGAAAATGGCTTCAGCCCAAGATTTGAAAGACATGTTAGTAGGTAAACTGTTTTTTTTTTTTTTTTTTTTTTTTTTTTTTTTTTTTTTTGCCTGAGCCCAAGACTCTAAATTTTAACTTCCATCAGCCACATAAAATGGAGGTGCAGATGAATCCATACAATAATCTCAACAATCATGAGTGTACTGATAGGTGGGTTCTGGAAGCTCACTGAGCAGCCAATTCAGCCAAATTGATGAGCTCCAGGTTCAATGAGATCTGTCAAAAAGCAAGGTCAGGAGTGACAGAGAAAGATATATATGTCAGCCTTTGGCTCTCACAGATAGGCACAGGTGAGCACACCCACATATATACCCAAACACACACAACACACACATGTGAGATAGAAAGTAGATTCAACAGAAAATTTTAAAACAAATAAATGAAGATGTTTAAACCTTAGAAGATAGTAGAATTTTGTAATTCTTTCCTTTGGCAAGAGAGTTTCATGTGATTTGCCACTGACCATGGGAGGGAAATGGACACAGACTTTTCTGTCCTTGCTCTGTTGCCACAAGGAAAGAAAAAAGTTGTGACATCAGATTTGTGGTTTTAAAATTTCTCCTTTACACATGTATCTTTATAGGCACAAAAATATTGAAAGAGATTTTCCCACCAATATGTGTAAAGTCTTAGACCTGAAGGAGAATGGCTTGCCTGGAAGCATGAAGGTAGAAGCTGGGACCAAAGTGAAGATTTCTTGGCTTTTAGCCCAGTGCATTCCTAGGCCAACAGTAAGCATAAGAAGTTGTTTGAAATATGTCAAATGAATGCAAACTTATTACATTGTAATTTTTGGGACTGTGGATTTTCATAGGTCATGTTTTCCAAATGACTTTGGAAGCTCAAGGTAATACCTGCTACTTTTAAATGAATGAAAAATATCTTTAATCTTTATTTAATTCTCCTTGCTTCCAATTTAATTGCTAAGTAACAGTGTAAAGCTGTCAGCATCTCTATTTGCAAGACTAGATAGCAATGCAAAGTGGCTTTCAAAGTCTTACTGGGCAAGCGATGAGCTAACACAATGCCAATGTGGAGGCACTTCTTTCTCCAGTTGGAAGCACTTTCATCCAGGTGACTTATTTCTGGAGTCCAATCATCCACCACAATTCCACAGGTGCCATGCTACAGTAAAGCTTTACAAATAACTTGAAATTACCAACAGGTCATAAGTAGTGGTTAAAAATTCCCATTTATTTTTTTATTGTATGTTTTGGCAGGGGTGGATAGTTTATGTGTGTGTCAAAGTACAGATGTGGGCATCGGAGAACAGCATTTTGAGATTCTGTTCTCTCTTTCTACCATGTGGATTCCAGGGATTCAGCTCAGTTCCTTAGGTCTGTGCTTTTATCTTCAGAGCCATCTTGCTACCCTTCTTCCCACCAGTCTCTCTGTCTCTGTCTCTCTGTGCATGTCTCTCTCTCTCTCTCTCTCTCTCTCTCTCTCTCTCTCTCTCTCTCTCTCTCTCTCTGTGTGTGTATCTGTCTGTCTGTCTGTCCCTCTCTCTGTATCTGTATCTCTTTTCTTTGCTTTTGTCTCTATCTCTCTTTCTTAGACACACAGACACACCAACACACACTTTCATGAACACACACATTCTACATATTGTTACAGTTAGTGTTCTTAGAAAACAACATGCATTTCATTAGAACTTCTTATCTTTTTAGTCTACATTTTTCAATGCACTTAGAAGAGTGTTCAATGCATCCTAATGTCATATAATAGCTCAAGATCACCTGGAATTTAGTATTTCATACTAATAATAAGAATTCCAGCTGTTTCTCCAGATACACAAGTTCTTTACTTGACAGGCATAATGTGAACTCCTTTGCCTTCATAGATCAAAACAATTCTTAAATATAAATATTGAATAGAGGCTAAGAATATAGCTCAGTGGTACAACATTTGCCCATCATGGACAAGGTCCTGAGTTTTGTCTCCAGCACACACACACACACACACACACACACACACACACACACACACACACACTAGTAAGACTACAGTTTGGTGGGTAGAACTACTGTCTGATGCACAATAGTAGTTCAGCTCACTTTTCTCTTCCACTGAATTATAATTCTTTTAATAAGTCTTTGTTGTAAATGACCTTTTACAGACCTATCTTTTTCATAGAAAGTTGAATCATTTGTATAATCCAAATAGTTCTAACTCACATTTGCTTGCATGTCTCTGATCATTGGGAATTATCCTTACTCATTAATATGATTTTGGAGTTAGGTGAATGGTGATTAAAGTGATGGAAAATCAGGAAGCCAACTTAAGAAGCTGGTGGTTTGGAAACATTTAGAGCTTTGAACATTTGCCTACTCAACTGTTAATTTTTCTCTGTAGACTTCTGATAAATTCTTTGATATAATCCTATGCATTTTTATTACCCTGAAGGATGAGATTTTTGCATATGTGCAGTCTATACATATCTATGTGTTAGTGTGTGTGTGTGTGTGTGTGTGTGTGTGTGTGTGTGCATGTGCATATACAAGTGTGAATACACATGTGTATATGCATATGGAAGCCAGGGGTTTATGTTTTTGATGTTGATTGTATTCCTCTGTTATTTTCCACATTACTTTTGGGGAAGGAGTCTTTTACTGAGCCAGAGCTCACTGATTCACTGATGACCAGTGAGCTTTAAGGATATTCCTGTCTCTGATTGTGCAGTGCTAGAGTTCCTGAAGTATAACTATTGGCTGTTTAAAGTTTTGTGCCCCGTGGAACTTATGTTATAACCCATTCATTTGGGAATAGAAAGAAAACCCCTTAGATGACTGGCAAACAAATGAACCCACCCTTGCCACAATGAAACCTCATTCATAAAATTACGTGGTCTTAGATCTCAAGCTAAAAAGTTAGAAATCTCTGGATTATAACCAACTATATGTTCTAAGAAAAACTCTTTAAAAAACCCCATAGCTATACAATATTCTCCTATCCCTGTGTATGTATTTTTAACCCAAGACAATATACATGCTAGCCACATAGATTACTGTTAGACTACACCCCTAAAAATTCTTTTTCTTTTCTTTTTCCCACACTCTGAGGGAAAAGAACTCACAGGTTGAGCTTTTATTAAGTACATTTCAATTCATGAGTTATATGAAAGTTTGCTAATGTTAATTGGTGGTAAGTAATAAAGCAAAAAGAAAAATGACTATTTTAGTTGAAAAAAAATGTAAAATGTCCAAGAAATTACTCTCATCGAGTTCAAAGGACAGATATAACTGATTTGTCAATGCCAAACACTAAAAGTGATCAATTTAGATCACTACAGTCAGGGAGTCTACTAAGTGGAATAAATTACCCAGCCCATTAGTTCAGGAATTGGCTAATGTTATGTAAACTTCTCTAGTTATTGATACTATCATTTGCATTGTGGCTAATAGAAAAAATAATTTGCCTTTGGACTTGGCCTCTCAGCTATTCAAATAAAATATAAAAACCCTAAGGGACAGTTTCTATTTTAGAGATACAATGTGCCATTTGAATTTACCATTAAGAATTTATATTGCTGAAAGTGATACGAGTTTCCAGTGTTCTTCCCATTTTGGAACTGTCAATCTGAAAAGCCTTATAAGGTTCTCAAATGCTAAACAGCTGAGGAATTCAGGCTAGAGATTGCAAAACCTGAGTAGGGCACAGATAAGAAAAAGGTATGTAGAAGGAGGAAGGACAGTTTTATTGTACCTGGTCACCACTCCCCCAAGCTCAGGGAACAGAATAGGGGAAAGAGTTCTGTATATAGGTGTAGGATAGAGAAATGGGCACCCAACTTTGCCAAAGACCCAGCGCTAGGCCCTTTTAGTGAGTCCTGGAACTAGGTCATACTTGAAGTTCCAGGCTTGAGGCTCACCTCAGCAGTAAGCTTGTCTCAGTGACTTAAGGATCCATATTCACCATGGTCCTAGTTTGGCCTTATTAAACTGAAGCCCAGGATTAGCTACTGCAGACCCAGACTCTTAGCTAGCTTTTACAGACCACCCAGGTCTACCCTTGTAGACTCAAACTTTAAGATTTTTGGCTCCCAAATTCCTCTAACATCAGATTATCTTCATGGGCACAGTGTGCAGTTCTGTGTCACTAGATGGATCTAGGCTTGAGACTCATCATC
The DNA here is from genome assembly GCF_011762505.2 of Arvicanthis niloticus. Lineage (NCBI taxonomy): Eukaryota > Metazoa > Chordata > Mammalia > Rodentia > Muridae > Arvicanthis > Arvicanthis niloticus. Next base: position 54,786,760 of record NC_047673.1, read on the forward strand.
ACAGATCAAAGTTAAAAGTCTAGCCCCATGGATCCTATTGGTCTATCTCAATGGACCCCACTACAGTCTGTTCTTCATGGACCCATGAGATACAAATGCTTTCCGTTGTAATGTTTACAATAGCTCAGATATAAATACAAACTAAACATCCATTGGCAGGTGAAAAAATGTGCATATAACAATATTTAGAAGGCTTAAAATATATAACTTACTATGTATTACCTTTGGTAATATTATGCTAAGTGAAACGAGGCAGGCAGAGAAAGGTAAATACTCAATGATCTCACTTATGTATAGGGTCCTAAAAAAATTCAAACTCAGAGGTAGAGAGGAAATCATGTCTTCCAGTAGCTGGGGCAGGGGGAGATGAGAAATTTCAGTTAGGGTACAAAGTTTTAATTATGTACAATGAATAAGCTCTATAGATCTGGCAAACAGCATGGGGGCTCCAACTAAAGATAAGATATGCTGACACATGCAAAAAAATTATTAAGTGGTCTCACTACACCCATATGCAATTAAGTGAGAGAGTGGGTAGGTTAATTCACCTGATACAAATGATTGATTCACAATGTATATGCATATAAAAATGTCATATTGTTTGGTTTAGATGTATACTTTTTTTGTTAGTTATACTTTTAAAAAGCTCTTGGTTGTGAATTTATAATGCTACTGGGGAAATAAATAGTTGTTAATAAATTAAGTTGCTTAAGGAAATCCAGGCAGCTTGCCAAATTAAAACCAAAAAAAAAAAAAAAATATCTGAAATCAAATACAGGGAAAGCCTGAAAAATTATGTTATTTTTTATAACTATTTTATTTGGTTTTAAGTCTTTATTTCAAGAACAGAATCTATAATACATTGATTCCAGAAATCTCACACTTTTGTTTTTTATAATTCAAATAACAAGTACACCAATCAGGTTAATGTAGGTGTGAGGAAGGAGAGGCAAGTGGTATAAAACTGAAACATAATAGAATCACATAATAATCATAATTAATCATAATAGAATGCATGGCAACCTAAAAATGAATCTCATAGGTTCACGCAGACCTGGGAAACTAACAGGAAATGTCTGTTAAAAGATGGCAAATAAGGGCTGGGAGGATGGCTTAGTTAGCAAATTGCTTGCTATAAGAATGAAGACATGAGTTTAATCCCTGGCATTCAAATTAAAAATGCCGGACTAGGTAGTGCATGTTTATAATCCCAGTGTCAGAGAAGTGGAGACAGGAAGATCCCTGGGATTTGGTGAGAGACTCTATCTCCAAAAACAAGGTGAGAGGTGATTGATGAGGAAACCTAACATCAACATCTGCTCTTTGGATTCTCTCTAACTCTCTCCTCTTTCTTTCTCCCTTTACCCCTACCCCCACCGCTACACACACATACAACCTTAGAGCTGCAAACAAACATTTGGATGGTTTCAAACCCAGCTCCTGGAGCTTCAAACCAGAACTACCTAAGACCTGCAGAGATTCCGACCTACACTAACTGTGGCAGGAAGCAAGTGACTATAGGTTATCTCAACTAACTAGTGGTTTGCTTTTCTTTAGAAAGAAAGTCTTTCCTATGTAGTATAGAAACCAATGGGTTTCATCACAGTTGTTCATGTATCTGTATCATCTTCTGCTTATAACAGTCTCCTGCTTCCAACCCTTGTGCGTTTCTGCTTGTTGGTTGCTCTTCCTTTCCCTATTCAGTCACCTTTTGCTTTCATTTATGTACACGTACGTCTAGATTCTGTGCATGAGAGAAAAAAAATTAGTGTTTCTCCCCCATAGCTTCTCCCCATTATTCCTCCATAAGCTTCCTCCATTGTTCCCCCATTAGCTTCCCCCATTGTTTGCCCCATTGTTCCCCCATTGTTTGCCCCATTGTTCCCCAATTGTTTCCAACATTGTTCCCTTCATTGTCCCCATATTGTTCTCCCACTCTCCCTCCATTATCTCACTATTTCCCCTGCATTGTTACCCCATTGTCTTCTCATTGTTTTTCCTATTATTCTCCCATTGTTTCCCTAAATGTTCTTCCCTTGTTCCCCCACTGTTACCCCCATTTCCCCTGTGTTCTTTGTTTTCTCATTGTCCTATCATTTTTCTCCCATTGATCCCCTCATTGTGTCCTCTCATGGTTCTCCCTGCATTTCCACCTCCATTCTGCCCCCAAATGTCTCTTATTGTTCCCCACATTGTCACCCAGTTATCCTCCAATTGTTTCCCTCATTATCCCCCCCAGTTCTTTCCCCATTGTTCTCCTCATTGTCCACCTCATATTTCCCACCATTGTTCACTCATTGTTTTGCCATTTTTCCTAGTTGTCTGCCCCATTGTTCCCAAATTGTCCTCCCATTGATTTCCTCATTGTCCACATCATTATTCCCTTTGTTGTCTCTCCATTGTCCGCCCATTGTTCCCTCTTATCCCCAATTGCTTCCTCCATTTTTCTCCCATTGTTGCCATTGTTCACCTCATTGTACCTCCATTTTTGCTCATTGTCCTACAATTGTTTTCCCCATTGTCACCCCAGTGTTTCCCCATTGTCTTCCCATTGTTCCCTTATGTTCACCCCATTTTCCACCACTGTTCCCCCATTGTCTCTTCCATTTTCCCCATTGTTACCCCATTTTCCTCCAATTGCACCCCCATTGTTCTCATTGTCCACATACTTGTTTCTGATTGTTTCCCTCATTGTCTACCTCAATGTTCCCCCATTTTTCAAACATTTCTCCCCATTTTCTCTCAATTGTCTGCCCCATTGTTTCTGTACTGTCCCACCACTGTTTCCCTATTGTTTCAGCAATTATCCTCTCATTGTTTTCCTCATTGTCAACCCATTGTTTCTCCAATTTTTCCCTAGATTGTTCCCTCTTTGTCCCCTAATTGTCTCCACAGTGTCCTCCTCATTGTCCACATTTTTCTCACCGTTGGTCCCCATTGTTGCTTCATTGAATTGTTGTGCCATTGTTTCTCCTATGGTTTCCTCCCTTGTTTCTCACATTGTAACCCCCATTTCCCTGAATTACTCCTCCATTTTTCCCTCATTATTCCCCCATTGTCTTGCCATTGTCCCACTATTGTTCTCCCATTGTTCACCCCAATGTCCATGCACAGTTTCCCACAAAGTCGTCCCATTGTAGCCTCCATCATCTCTCCCACTGTTTCCCCATTGTGCCTCCCTTTGTCCCATAGTTTCCTCATCTTTCTCCCATTGTGCCATCATTGTCCTCACATTATTCCCTGAATTGTCCACCCATTTCCCCTCCCACCATTGTCCCGCATTGTCCCATGATTCCCCTCAACTGTTCCTTTATTGCCCCCAATTATTTCACCATTATTTTCCCATTGTTTCCCCTATTGTCAACTCATTGTTTCCCTAAATGCTCCTTCATGGTTCCCCTACTGTTCCCCCATTCTCTCTTCCATTTGCCTGCTCACTGTCCCACCATTGTTCCATTGTCCCACTGTTCTCCCATTGTTTCCAACACTGTTCTCCTCAATGTCCTCGAATGTTTCTCCAAGCATTGTCCCCAACATGGTTGCCCCATTGCCCTACCATTGTTACCCTATTGTCCTCCATTGTTCCACTATTGTTCCCCCACTATTTCCCCATTGTGACATCATGTTTTCCCAAATTTCCCACACCATTTCACCCATTACTTCTTCTATTGTCCTCCCATTGTTTGCTTATTGTTCACCATATTTTCTGTCCATAGTTCCCCATTGTTCCACTCATTGTCCTCCCTGTTGTTCTCTTCATTGTCTTTGCATGGCTTCTTCTCGATTGTTATCCTCCATTGTCTCTCCATTGTTCCTCTATTTCCCCCTATTATTTCCCCAGTAGTTTTCCATTGTACTCCCCAATTGTCTTCCCACTATTCCCCTCATTGTCACATACTATTCCCCCATTGTTCCAACAACTGTCCTTCCATTCTTCCTCCATTGTCCTTCCATTCCTCTCCAGTTGTCCCTCCATTGTTCTCATAATGTTTCCCCATTGTCTCACCACTGTTCTTCCATTATCCTCCCATAGATTCCCCAAATGTTGATCCATTGTTTCCCACACTTCCCCCCCCCATTGTCTTCTCATTGTTTCCACATGGTCCCTCCATTTTTTTCTTTTTTTTATTGGATATTATTTTACATTTCAGATTTTATACCCTTACCTCATTCCCCCTACCATCCAGGACACCTCATTCCATCTGCCTTCCTCCTGCTTCTATGAAGGTATGCCCCCACCTACCCCCCCCCCACTGCTACCCCCCACACTCAAATCCCCCCCCCCACTTGGTGTTCAGCCTTCATGGGACCAAAGATCTCCTCTTCCACCTATGCAAGACAAGACCATCCTCCCCTACATATACAGATGGAGTCATGGGTCCCTTTCTGTGTGCTCCCAGGCTGGTGGTTTAGACCCTGGGGAGCTCTGGTTGGTTGGTATTGTTGCTCTCCTCATAGGCCTTTGTAGTAGGATCTGATGATTTTTTTAATTTCCTAAGTTTCTGTTGTTATATCTCCCTTTTCAGTTCTGATTTTATTAATTTGAGTACTGTCTCTGTGCCCTTTGGTTAGTCTGGCTAAGGGTTTATCTATCTTGTTGATTTTTCAAAGAACCAGATCCTGGTGTTGTTGATATTTTGTATAGTTCTTTCTGTTTCTTCTTGGTTGATTTTAGCTTTGAGTTTGATTATTCCCTGCTGTCTACTCCTCTTGGGTATATTTACTTCTTTTCATTCTAATGCTTTCAGGTGTGCTGTCAAGTTGTTAGTGTATGCTCTCTCCAGTTTCTTTTTGTAGGCACTTAGAGCTATGGGCTTTCCTCTTAGTACTGCTTTCATAAAGTCCCGCAAGCTTTGGTATGATGTGTCCGCATTTTCATTAAATTCTAAAAAGTCTTTAATTTTTTCTTCCTTTCTTCCTTGACCAAGTCATTTTTGATTAGAGTGTTGTTCAGTTTCCATGTGTATGTGGGGTTTCCATTGTTTTTGTCAGTAGTAAAGACTAGCCTTAGTCCATGGTGGTCTGATAGGCTGCAAGGGATTACTTCAATATTTTTGTATCTGTTGAGGCCTGTTTTGTGATCAATTATATGGTCTATTTTGGAGAATGTACCATGAGGTGCTGAGAAAAAGGTATATTCTTTTGTTTTAGGATGAAATGTTATATATATATATAATCAGTTAAATCCAATTGGTTCATAACTTCTGTTACTTTCATTGTGTCTCTGTTTAGTTTCTGTTTCCATGACCTGTCCATTGTTGAGAGTGGGGTGTTGAAATTCCCCACTCTTATTGTGTGAGGTGCACTGTATACTTTGAGCTTTAGTAAAGTTTCTTTTATGTATGTGGGTGCCTTTGCATTTGGGGCATAGATGTTCAGAATTGAGAGTTCACCTTGGTACATTTTTCCTTTGATGAGTATGAAGTGTCCTTCCTTATGTTTTTTAATTCCTTTTGGTTGAAAATTAATTTTATTTGATATTAGAATTGCTGCTCTAGCTTGTTTCTTGTAACCATTTGCTTAGAAGATTGTTTTCCATCCTTTTACTCTGAGGTAGTGTCTGTCTTTGTCACAGAGGTGTGTTTCCTGTATGCAGCAAAATTCTTGGTCCTGTTTATGTATCCAGTCTGATAGTCTATGTCTTCTTATTGGAGAACTGAGTCCATTGATATTAAGAGATATTAATGAAGAATGATTGTTGCTTCCTGTTACTTTTGTTATCAGAGGTAGAATTATGTTTGTGTAACTATCTTGTTTTGGGGTTGTTGGAAGACTACTTTCTTGCTTTTTTCTAAGTTGTAGTTTCCCTCCTTGTGTTGGAGTTTTCCATCCATTATCCTTTGAAGTGCTTGATTTGTGGGAAAATATTGTGTAAATTTGGTTTTGTCATGGAATATCTTGGCTTCTCCATCAATAGTGATTGAGTTTTGCTGGTATAGTAGTCTGGTCTGGCATTTGTGTTTTCTTAAGGTCTGTATCTTAGCAGTCCAGGATCTTCTGGCTTTTATAGTCTCTGGTGAGAAGTCTTGTGTAATTCTTATAGGTCTGCCTTTATATGTTACTTGACCTTTTTCCCTTACTGCCTTTAGTATTTCTTCTGTTTTGTACATTTTATATTTTAATTATTATGTGATGGGAGGTATTTCTTTTCTGGTCTAGTCTATTTGGTGTTCTGTAGGTTTCTTGTATATTTAAGGACATCTCTTTCTTTAGGTTAGGGAAGTTTTCCTCTATAATTTTTTTTGAAGATGTTTACTTGCCCTTTAAGTTGGGAGTCTTTGCCCTCATCTATACCTATTATCCTTAGGTTTGGCATTCTATTGTGTTCTGAATTTCCTGGATGTTTTGGGTTTGGAGCTTTTTGCATTTCACATTTTCTTTGACAGTTGTGTCAATGTTTTCTCTGCACATGAGATTCTCTCTTTTCTCTCTTGTATTCTGGTGGTGATCCTTGTGCCTATGACTCCCTATCTTTTTCCTAGGTTTTCTATCTCCAGGGTAGTCTCCCTTTGAGATTTCTTTATTGTTTCTACTTCCATTTTTAGATCCTGGACGGTTTGTTTAATTCCTTCACCTGTTTGGTTGTATTTTCTTGCAACTCTTTAAGGGATTTTTGTGTTTCCTCTTTAAGAGCTTCTACCTGTTTACCTGTGTTCTCCTCAAATTCTTTGAGAGTGATATTTATGACCTTCTTAAAGTCCTCTAACATCATCATGAGAAGTGATTTTAATTCTGAATCCTGCTTTTCCTATGTGATGTGCTGTTCAGGGCTTGCTATGGTGGTAGAACTAGGTTCTGGTGATGCCAAGTAACTTTGGTTTTTATTGTTTATGCTCCTGCGCTTGCCTTTTGCCATCTGGTTAACTCTAGTGCTGCCTGCACTCACTGTGTCTGACTGGAGCCTGTCTTTCCAGTTATCTTGCTTGTGTCAGAACTCCTCAGGATCTAGATGTCTCTGTGATCCTGTGATTCTGAGGTCCAGCTGCTCTGAGTGCAGTGTCTCCTCTATGATGTCTCAGGATAAAATGTCTTTATGCTCTGAGTGTAGTGGCTCTTCTAGCATGTCTCAGGATATGGTGTCCCCTGCTCTGAGTGCAGTGGCTCTTCTAGGATGTCTCAGGATATGATGTCTGCTGATCTGATTTCCATGGCTTCTCTAGGATATCTCGAGATATGGCTTCCCCTGCTCTGAGGTCAGGCCTCTCTAGGATGTCTTGGAATAAGGTTTCCACACGGGAGCAGACCAGCTGGGTGGCTGCTCCAGCACAGGGATCAGGAGCGGGTTGCAAGGGGAGTGGTATTCCACAGGGGTGGGGTTTGGGTGCCTGCTGAGTCTTGTGAGCTCCCTGCTCCCAGTTGTATCTCTGGGGCATAGGGGTGGGTGGGTAACTGATCTTACCTGCCACTCTGAGGTCAGTGGCTTCTCTGGGACGTCTCAGAATATGGTTTCCATATGGGAGCAGTCCAGCTGGGTGCCTACTCCAGCCACAGTGATCGGTAGAGGGCGTACCTCCATTTTTTATCCAGTGTTTCCTCCATTGTCCCCACATTGTTTACCCAAATATACCCTAATTATTCTCCCCATTTTTACCCTATTGTCTTTTCATTGTCCTTCCACTGATCCCTCCATTTTCCTCCCCATTGTTACCTCATTGTCCACCTCGGTGTTACTGCTGTTTTCCCCCCATTGTTATCCATTGTCTTCTCATTGTTCCCCTCATTGTCCATTCATTGTTCCCTTCATGGTCACCCCATTGTTTTTCTCACTGTCCCCCTGTTGTTCTTCTCATTGTCCTCACATGGTTCCCCTCCACTGTCTTTCAACTGTACCCCCATTTTCCTCCATTGTCCCACCAGTGTTCCCACATTGTTCCTCCATTATTCCCTGAGTTTCCCCCACTGCCCCCATGGTTTTCCCAAATATTCCCTAATGATTCCTGCCATTGTTTCCCCCATTGTCCTCCCACTTTTCCCTCATTGTTCATCTCATTGTCTCTCCCATTGTTCCCTGACTGTTATTTCCTTGTTTCCTTATTGTTTTTCCCATTATTCCCCAGTTGTTCCCCCAATGATCTCCTCATTGTTACCTCAGTTCCTTGACTAGCTTCCAATTATTTTCCTCAAGGTGTCTCCCATTTTCCCCAATTGTCATCATATAGTTTCTCCCTTTGTTCTGCTCGCTGTCTCCCCATGCTTCTCCCATTGTTCCCTAAATTTCATCCCTATTGTCTTTCCCAGTAGTTCTCGATGATCCCCCCATTATTAACAGTACTGTTCTTCCCATTGTTCCCCCATTTTCCAATCAATGTCCCTAACTCTTATTTCCTCCCATTGTTTTCCCATAGTTTCTCCATTGTCTCCTCATTTTTCTCCATTTTCTTCTGATTTTTTTCTCTCATTCTTCCCCCATGGTCCCCCATTATTTCTTCATTGCTCCTTTCTTTCCCTCCATTTCCTCCCAACTTCCCCCCATTGTTTTCTCTATTGTTGGCGCCATCATTCCCCCATCCTTTTCCTATTGTCCCCCCATTAGCTTCTCATTGTTCCCCACTGTTTTCTCCATTTTTTGCTCATTACTCCTTGTTGGCCCCACATTGTATACCCCATTGTTCCTCTATTAGCTTTCAATGGTTCCCTGTTTTTTTTCCCACCGTTCTCCCCATTTCCCCTCATTCTTTCCCCAGCAGAAGGACACTGGGGGAAACAATGGCAGGAATCATTAGAGGATATTTGGGGAAACCATGGGGGCAGTGGGGGAAATGCAGGGAATAATGGAGAAACAATGTGGGAACACTGGTAGGAAAATGGAAGAAAATGGGGGTACAGTTGAAGGACAGTGGAGGGGACCCATGTGAGGACAGTCAACATCTGCCCTTCTTTCCTCCATTGTGCTCAAATTGTCTCCCTACTGTCTTCCTATTGTTCCCTCTATTTTCTCTCCATTGTTTCCTCTCCCCATCCTTTCCCTATGTTTTCCTCCATGGTTCCCTCATTTTCCTCCTATTGTCTCCTCCATTTCTTCTCACTGTTTTTCTTCTTGTTTGTCCAATTGTTCCCACATAGTTACTTCCATTATACCTCCCCATTTTCCCTTGTTCTCTCCATTGTCTCACTCCTTGTTCTCCCCAATTGTTTCTCCTTTCTTTTTTCCCATTGTGCTCCCATTTTTCTTCCATTGTTTCCCACATTGTTTATCCCATCATTCCCTTACTGTTTCCCCATTCATCCCTATCTTTTCCCCATTTCCTCCCATTAGCCTTCCATCTTTCCACTCACTGTTTTCTCTATTGTTTTCCCATTGTCCCCCATTGTTTCTTCATTTTCCCCATTGTTCTCTTCCATTAGCTTACCATGGTTCTCCTCACTGTTCCCCATTTCCTCCCCATTGCCCCTCCATTTCTCCCCACATTTTCTTCCCATTGCTCCTCTATCATCTTTCTATCTTCCTCCCATTTCCTCCTTCCATTGTTTTCCCCTTGGTCCCTCACCATTGTTTCCCCCAATGTACCCTCATTATTTTCCAAATTTTTCCCCCATGGCTCCCTCATTGTTCATTCCATTCTTCTCCCATTGTTTCCTCCCCTGGTCCCCCATTTTCTCCTTATTCTTTCTTGTTGTCTTTCTTCCCTATTATTCCCCCATTATTCTCTCCTTTGTTCTCCTAATTGTTTCCCAGTTACTCTATTGTTCTCTCCATTAGCTTCCCCTCATTTTTCACCCCATTGTTTTCCTCATTAGCTTCCCATGATTTCCCCCTTTGTTTTGCTTCATTGTTTCTCCCATTTTCCCCTCACTAGCTTCCCAATTGTTCCCCCATTGTTCCCTGAAGTGTTCCCCCATTTCCCACCATTTTTCACCCATTGTCCTTCCATTGTTCCTACCATTGCTTCCCAATTGTTCCCCCATTTTTCTGCCCACTAGCTTTACATTGTTCCCCCCATTGTACCCCCACTGTTCTGCTCATTGTTCCCTCATTGTCCCATTGCCCCTCCTTTGTTCTTCTACTGTTTTCCCATTGTCTCCCTTGACATCATCTACTTTGTCTCCTTTATCTTTCTGTTTCTATCTCTCTGTTCTGCATATGAATAAAAACCTGAAATATTTGTCTTTCTGAATGTGTATCTTTTCTCTTTACATGTTTTTATTTTGTTGTTTTTCTTTTTGTTTTGCTTTATTTTGAGTCATACTCTTAGGTGTCCTGAGACTCACAATGTAGTCCAGGTTGGTCTTAACCTCATAGAGATCTGATTACCTCTGCCTTTTGAATTCTGGGATTAAAGATGTGCCACTATGCCAAGCTCTTCTCTTTAATGTTAACTTTTAGTTTCCTTAATTTTTCATGCACATTATATAATTTCCTCTGTCTCCTGTTTCCTGTTTTTTGAGACAGAGTCTCATGTAGCCCATGATGGCCTGAACTCACTATATAGTTGGAATGATCTTGAATTCCTGCTCTTGCTTTTCAAATTCTGAGATTATAAGCATGTGCTATTCAAGCCTACTATAATTCTACATATTTTAATCCCAAATAACTTTTCCTTTGTTTCAAAATCATGAAATTTATTTGCTACTTTTTTTAGTCATTTAGACTTACATTTTTCAGCCTTCTAGTAGGAGTTAAGAGAGGCATCATCTCAAATTATTGCTTTAATATTTCTCTTCAAGTCAGTTCATTAAATAATCAGCATGTAACAATGACTCAGTTATTTCACAGACTTGAAGATTTAACTGTTGTATAAACAAATATATCAAGCTGAGACTTCTACAAAGAGCATTTACCAGCCTCAAAATAGACTTTGTGTCAGAGGACAGTTTGAGGAAGTGACATTTTCTTTGTGTGTATCAAGGCCATCTGTACAATATGTTACTGACTTAATTGCTATAACCTTGAGACAGCATTCAGGGAACTCAGCTTTTCTGTCTACTTAGACATGTAATTCTTTATTCCAACTTTATATTAATCTATATCTATTAATCTATCATCTATCTACCATATATTTATACATTCATCTATTTATTTATCTATTATCTATCCATCCATTACTCTTCCTCTAGAATATATGTATATACACATATAGAATATATGTCTTTCTTGTGGTTGTTTTTAATCTATATCTATTAATCGATATATCTATTTATCTATCATCTATCTACTATCTATCCATTCATCTATTTATCTAGCATCTGTCTATTCATTAATCTTCCTCTAGAATGTACATACACATATAGAATATATGTTTTCCCTGTGATTGTTTTTATTCTTTAAATTAAAAAAGCTCACTCTCTTGTACAGAAACAAAACGACAACCAACAGTTTGGGAAAAGATCTTTACCAATCCTATATCTGATAGAGGGCTAATACCCAATATATACAAAGAACTTAAGAAATTATACTCCAGACAACCAAATAACCCTATTAAAAATGGGGTACAGAGCTAAACAAAGAAATCTCAACTGAAGAAACTCAAATGGCTGAGAAGTACCTTAAGAAATGCTCAAATGCTCAAATCCTTAGTCATCAGGAAAATGCAAATCAAAACAACCCTGAGATACCACCTCACACCAGTCAGAATGGCTAAGATCAAAAACTCAGGTGATAGTAGATGCTGGAAAGGATGTGGAGAAAGAGGAATACTCCTCCATTGTTGGTGGGATTGCAAGCTGGTACAACCACTCTGGAAATCAGTCTGGAGGTTCCTCAGGAAATTTGACATAACACTACCTGAGGACCCAGCTATAGCACTCCTGGGCATATACCCAGAAGATGCTCCAACATATTATAAGGACATATGCTCCACTATGTTCATAGCAGCCTTATTTATAATAGCCAGAAGCTGGAAAGAACCCAGATGTCCTTCAACAGAGGAATGGATACAAAAAATGTGGTACATTTACACAATGGGTATTACTCAGCTATTAAAATAATGAATTTGAGAAATTCTTAGGTAAATGGATGGATCTAGAAATTATCATCCTGAGTGAGTTAACCCAATCACAAAAGAACACACATGGTATTTACTCACTGATAAGCGGATGTTAGCCAAAAAGCTTGGAATAGCCACGACTCAACATACAGGCTACATGAAGCTCACGAAGAAGAAAGACCAAGTGTGGATTCCTCAGTCCTAACTGAGAAGGAGTAACAAAAATACTTAAGGGAGCAAATATGGAAACAAAGTGTGGGACAGAAACTGAAGGAGTAGCCATCTGGAGACAATTCCACCTGGGTCTTCATCCCAGAGGTCTGCCAGAGGCTGACACATTCAGAGACCGATGCACACAGCTAACCACTTATCTAATCAAGGATTTCCCAATGGAGAAGTTAGAGAGAAGACTGAAAGAGCAGAAAGGATTTGTGACCCCATGAGGAGAGCAACAATACCAACCAACCAGAGCTCCCCAAGGTCTAAACCACCAGCCTGGGAGCACATAGGGAGGAACCCATGACTCCATCTGTACATGAAGGGGAGGATGGCCTTGTCTGGCATAGGTGGGAGAGAAGATTCTTGGTCCCATGAAGGATGAACACCAAGTGTGTGGGGGGGATCCAAGGGTGGGGAAGTGGGAGTGGGGGGGGTAGGTGGGCACACATCCTCATAAAAGCATGAGGAGGGAGGATGGGATAGGAGGTTCCTGGGTGGTGGGGGGAAGGGAGGTTAGGGAATAAAATCTGAATTGTGAATATAACATTCAATAAAAAAAAGCTCACTCTGTGTGTATGTGCGTGTGCGTGTGTGTGTGTGTGTGTTCTGTTTATATTCTGGGGAGTGTGTTTAGGGTCAAAGGATAATTTGTGGGAATCAATTTTCTCCTTTCACCTTATAACTCCTAGGTTGAGATCTCAAGGCATCCAGTTCGGTGGCAAGTGCCTTTATGTGCTGAGATACCTCATTGATTGTTTTATTCTTAACTAGCATGGCATTCAGGGTAAGGTCATTATTATTATATATTTTAAAACTTTAATATTTAAAATTATTTAAGTGATCCCTGTAAGATAAACTGGGTAATCATTTATCTTTTCTCAACTCCTGTTAACGTCTGACATTTTATGTTTTATATAAAAATCTCACAACCAATATAAAATATAACAGACCCATATTTATCACTGGTAGATGTACACAATGTACAACAGATGGAGATAAGCCATACAGCACACCTTCAAAGAAAGGAGGGTGGCTGCCTAACACCTTTCTTATTGATACCTCCATCAGCTGTGCCTTAGCATTTAGTAATGCATAGTCACTGCCCCCTTTCGTTTAAGGTCTTAATAATTATGTAGTCCAGGCTGGCCTCATGTCATGATTGCCCTGCCTCAGTTTCTTGAATGTTAGAATTACAGTTATGGAACACTAATCTGGTTTTGGGTCATGTTCGTTTTTAAGGTGAGATAAGCCACTGACTGAGCAAGACTCAGGAATAAGAACCTTACTATTTTTACCTAATTGCAGCACTGTTAATGGATAATCTTTGCTCTTGATTGCCCCCTTGAGCCAACGGAGAAGTTGACAGTATGTCAGTGTTGCTCCAGGGCTTGGACCTTCTAATCTTGTTTGTTTCATTTAACTTTCGTAGATGTTATATCTACTTTTCAGATACCAAATTGAGAGTTTTCCTTAAGTTAGAATCTACTTGCCTGGTGGAGTCATGATGTTGACCTTCAGATCTTTTTATTTTTCCATTTCCTTGTGTAAGTGTAGTGATTGAATAAGCTTTTCAGTTTTCCTAGGAAAATTGCAGTTGAACATCTTCCTTGGGTCTTCTACTTTGTATGAAAGAAGGGGAATGTGTTTCCATAAATATATCCATCCTTCCTTTGACTAAATTTCTATGCTGCAAGTTGAGAGGTAAAATTTTCAGGCTATTAAACTCAAATTTAAAGGTTGGATTGTCTTTTTCATTAAAATACAAAACTCAAGTCTATGTTTCCAGGTTGATAAAATAGCCTGCTGCTAATTGGTCATTTTCATAAAAGAAAGTGACTTGTAATCATATGAGCTTCAGCAGTTAGAAAGTGTTGCTTCAGTAATTGTTATACGTGCCTGCTCTAATGAGCTTGCCAGCTTCTCCACGGCTTAGGAGATTCATTTGGGTCATTTAAAGTCAATTCTATGAACCTTTAAACATGCACAATACTGTTAGTACCTTAGCCTATGCTTCTAAATTTTAAATTAGGACTGAAGAGTTTTTATTAGATTAATTGACTCAACTATGAAATTTCTAATTAACAAGTGCATGCAGTATAGAGGAGACAAAAGATAAAATACTGCTTTGTGGAATATGCTAAAAGCTATTTACAGCTTCAGTTGGCAAACTTGAAAAATTAAAGATGCAACAGTATGGAATTTATTATTATTATTTAGGTTTTGAAAACTATTATGGAATTGCTCCTACATCCATCAGAATTTTATAAGGCTAGATTCAAAATAAGTGTATCTAGACTCACATACTAACCCAGCTGCTAGCCAGTTGTGCAAAGATGACATCACTTAAGTTGTTTTACATTTGCTTCTCTGGTCTTCAGTAGTAGTAATTGAATCTTTGATTCAAAAAAGCACTTGTGATGATCCAATGAGAAGATGTGTCTCAAAACGCTCTGTAAATCTAACATGGCTTATTAAAATGTTGTGGTCTTCCCCAGAGACGAACATACCAAATAATGTTCAGTGCAAAATGGTCAGCCCTGAAACCACACATGCAAACAATATTGTGTAGACTAAATAGGTTATATTTAGGAGTATACATATAACCATATATGCATGTGATAACAATTAGTGAAAAAGGGACCTTATATTTGAAGGAGAGAAGGGAAAGGTATATGGGAAGATTTGGAGGGTAGATTGGAAAGAGAAAATGTTGTATTTGTTTTTAATCTAAAAAAGAATATGGTAAAGTTTTTGAAAAGTTATGTTTTTCTGTTTTATAAAATTGAGAACATAGAACTGAATTATTTTGAAGAAATTCAAGATCTTTCTTTTACAAGATAAATGAGGCAAGCCTTTCACTCTCAAGGCATCTTTATCTTTTAAGTAGGAATGAAAGGACACCTTGGGGAGACATGATGGTTGACTTCAATATAACAATTTATGTCACTTAAGATTTGTGTATAGGAACACATCGACACTAATCTTTTCTTGCATTCATTTAGTGATGAATTTGAAATATAAATACACATGTATATACACCTATGCACATAAGCATATAAATGTGGGTCCAGTTACCTTTTAAATTGTATATGATATTCTCTACATATTCATATATACAAATTATGCTTTTGTTTCTTCTCTTCTCTTGTTGCATCTCTTTTTAAAAAATGTTAAATTGTTAATATTTTGGTGATGGAGATAAACTCTGACCTTTGTGCATCCTGAGTTTGTACTCCACCATCAAGTTTTAGCTCCAGACTCATCTCTCCTTTCTTTTACCTTTTTTGAGGAATATTCTTTGAGTGAAGGGAGTCTTGCATAACCATACCTGCCATATTGCACAGTGACAAAACTTGAGCCTGTTTTCTCTCTTCCTGTGAGGCTGCCTGTTGCCAGAATGTTCCATCTTCTGCATCCTGAAGCTCTTACATCTTATTATGATTTTATTTTATAAAGAGAGTCTAACTTTATTAAGAAAGAGTGGCAGGATCCCTTTTGAGCTGTGTCTTTGCCAGTAGGAATATGAACAAAATACATAGAGTCTTTTGCTAAAAAAAGGCACCAGAAAGGCTAAATAGGTATGTGACTATATAAAGACAACCTATTTGCCCAGTTAATCTATTTTGAGCACTTACTATATGCCAATGGATTTTTAACCTGTCTATATTAGATTATAACCATTTAATGAAAGGAGGCAAAAAGGTCTTATACTGTCACCAATATATTTAGTATCCTCTGTTTTAAAATAAAAACTAATAATATGCTCATTAGTAAAAACAAAGATTACATAATAAAAAATATCTGTCTTTCTCCAAAATTTTCTAGAAGTCAACACTCTTAGATGTTGTGTAGCCTCTCAGAATACGCAGGTGCACATATAGTTGAAATAGCATTGGGATGTGTTTTAGTTTCATCTCTATTGCTGTGATAAAACACCCTGAACAAAAGCAACTTAGGGGAGAAAGTAACCTATTAGGTTTATGCTTAAAGGTCACAGTTCATCACTGAAGGAGATCAGGGAGAACCTGAAGCAGAAACCACAGGAGAATGCTGCTTGCTGGCTCACTCTTTTGCAGGCTCAAGCCTAGCAAGCTTTCTTACCCAGCTCATGACAACCTACCCAGGGAATAGTGAAACCCATAGAATGTTTGGTTCTTCCAAATTAATTAAATTTTAAGATAGGAAGATGCTCACAGGCCAATCTGATGTAGCACATCCCTCGACAGATAGTCTAGTCTCAGGCTCCCCTAAGCTGTGTCAAGTTTACAGTTAAGGCTAACTAGGACAAGGTATAATAACAAAATACTACATAGTGGGTAATTTATACAGCAGACACATATTGCTCACAGTTCTGAAGTCTGAGAAGTCTAAGATTGGGGTCCATCACATTTGGCTGTTATAAAGATCCTGTGTTTTCCATGTGGTGTCCTCCTATAGTGGACAGACATGGACTTACAAAGTCACTAATCCCTGTTGAAGGGTCCCACTCTCATGATTTTTAACACTAATTCTTTCCTAATGGCTCTAGCTACTATTATCATCACAATGGAGAGTAGAACTTCAGTATATGAACTTGAGAGGTGCAGAATTCACACACACACACACACACACACACACACACACACACACACACACATTTGCGTGTTAGTGTGCACATATACATATATATATATATACTTATATATAATAATTTGAATTTTATGGCTAGTAATCATTAAGCAGTATTATTGTTCAATATAATTTCTGAAGAATATGAAATGAGTCATTTTCATGAATACCTCAATAGCAAACAACATAAAGGAAAATTGAAAAAAATAAAACTACTCAACACAAGCAGCCATATTATTATATTTTCTTTTGTGTGTGTTTCTTTTCTGTGTTTTACCTGCATATATGTCTATGTATTATGTGTATGCAGTGCCTGGAGAGGCCAGGAGGGGGCAACACATCCCCTCAGACTATAGTGACAGACAGTTGTGAGCCAGTCTGTAGGTGTTGTGAATCACAGTCACAACTGCTGAGTCTTCTCTCTAGATTCTACATAGTTCAATTAATATTATTTCATGTAATTGTTTACACAGCCTAAGTATAGTTGCATATACTCTTTGAAATTTTGTTTAAACATTTAAACTGGTAATTATGGTAAATATTTTCCTTGTGATTATGTAATCTTAAGATTGAGCATTGTTCTAAATTGCAAACATGACTGTCTTTATTCATTATTGTTGATGGATCATTATACTTTTATTTGTTACTGGGAAACTCATTTTAAAATTCACCAAGTACTAAGAACTATAGTCGAAAAATCTAGGACAGCAAGAACCCTATCACATACGTCCTAGTCCAAGTAAGTTCAGAGTTAATCATAGTCTGTTTTCCTATTTGTATATTGGGTCCTAATAATACAAATATCTCATTGCTAAAGTTCATAAGGCCTTAGTCTCAAAGTAAGTAGCCAAGTCTATTCCAAATGTTCTATGTAAAATATGATAAACTAATAAATGTTAATAATTAAGTAATTCACTTAAAATGTGCTTAAAATGTTTAACAGAATGGTTTAATTAATATCAGATAACTGGAGGTGCACAAAGTCAACTATGTACCACAAGGTATTACAATCATTACTGCCTCACATTTAGTATATTAAAAGTTTTTATTTTTGATGTGACTATCCAGTAGGCATGGATGACTCAACTTCCCATGAGTCAGATACTTACCCTAGTTTAGTTGATCAGTAATTTTCTGAGCACTTACAGAAAACTGTGAATAGATGGCTTACAGAAAATACTGTGCACAAGAATACGCCACTTGATGTACTAGACCACAGAGATGACTGTACTTATCACAAGCCATACACTAAGGGCTGCAGTTTTGTTGCGGCTGCTGAAGGCAGACCATGAGGTCTAAAATGCAGACACATCAGGGAAATAGATGGTTTACTTCAAAATTCTCCTGAATGAGTTATGAAGAGCAGCATTGGCTGATCCTCAAAGTGTGTTAGGCTCTTCTACACAAAGTAGCAAAAATTGATCTTAGTTCCATATCAATCAGTGGGATTGATTATCAGTCTAGTCTTTTGTGTGTGTGTGCCTGTGTGTTTTATTTATTTATTTATTTTACACTCCAGATTTTATTTTCCCCTCCCAGTCCACCCCCCGACTGCTCCAGATCCAGTAACTCCTCCCCACCCCTTGTCTCCACCAGGATGTCACCACCCCCACACCTCACCCAACAGAACCTCTAAGCTCCCTAGGGCCTACAGACACTTGAGGGTTAGGCACATTTTCTCTGAACCCAGATCCAACAGTCTTCTGCCTTATATGTGTTGAGGGCCTTATATGCTGCTTGGTTGGTGGTCCAGTGTTTGAGAGATCTTAGGGGTCCAGGTTAATTGAGACTGCTGGCCCTCCTACAGGATCGCTCTACTCCTCAGCTTCTTCCAGCCTTTCCCTAATTTAACCACAGGGGTCAGCAGCTTCTGTCCATTGATTG
This sequence comes from Arvicanthis niloticus, assembly GCF_011762505.2. Lineage (NCBI taxonomy): Eukaryota > Metazoa > Chordata > Mammalia > Rodentia > Muridae > Arvicanthis > Arvicanthis niloticus. The sequence goes on from NC_047673.1 coordinate 54,805,395, forward strand.
GGTGCAAATATCTGCATCTGGCTCTTTCAGCTGCTTGTTGGGTCTTTTTTGGGCCTGCTGCTGGACATTCATTTTCTCAGGCTCATCTCCATTTCCATCCCTGCAGTTCTTTCAGACAGGAATAAATATGGGTCACTGCTTTGACTGTGGGATGGAACCCCTCTTCTCCACTTAATGCCCTGTCTTCCTGCTGGAGGTAGGCTCTATAAGTTCCCTCTCCCTTCTGTTGGGCATGTCCTTGTTCTTAATAGCTGAGTATTATTCCATTGTGTAAATGAACCACATTTTCTGTATCCATTCTTCTGTCATGGGACATCTGTTTTTTTTTTTTTTTTCTAGCTTTTGGCTATAACAAATAAGGTTGCTATGAACATAGTAGAACACTTGCCCATGTGGCATGGTGGGACATCTTTTGGGTATATTTCCAAGAGTGGTATTGCTGGGTCTTCAGGTAGATCTATTTCCAATTTTCTGAGGAACCTCCACATTGATTTTCAGAGTGATTGTGCCAGTTTGCCATCCCACCAGAAATGGAGGAGTGTTCTCTTTTTTCCACAACATCGATTACATGTGTTGTCACCTGAGGTTTTAATCTTAGCCATTCTGATTGGTGTAAGGTGGAATTTCAGGGTTGTTTTGATTTGCATTTCTCTGATCACTAAGGACTTTGAATATTTCTTTAGGTGCTTCTTAGCTATTTGAGATTCCTCTGTTGTGAATTCTCGGTTTAGTTCTATACCCTATTTTTTGATTGGGTAGTTTGGTTTTTCAGTGGTTAGCTTATTGAGTTCTTTATATATTTTGGATATTAGCCCTTTATTGGATGTGATGTTAGTCAAGATGTTTCCCCCAATCTGTAGGTTGCTGATTTGTCTTATAGACTATGTCCTTTGCCTTACAGAAGCTTTCCTGATTCATGAGGTCCCATTTATCAATTCTTGATCTTAGAGCATGGACCATTAAAGTTCAGTTTAGAAAATTTTCCCCTGTGCCAATGAGTTCCAGGCTCTTTCCCACTTTCTCCTCTATTAGATTTAGTGTATCTGGTTTTATGTGGAGGTCTTTGATCCACTTGAACTTGAGCTTTGTGTAAGGTGACAGATATGGGTTTATTTTCATTTTTCTACATACGAACAGTCAGGTAGACCAGCACCATTTATTGAAGATGCTTTCTTTTTTTCCATTGTATATTTTTGGCTTCTTTTTCAAAGATCAAGGGTCCATAGGTCTGTGGTTTTATTTTGGATCTTCAATTCTATTCCATTGATCCATGTGTCTGTCTCTGTACCAATACCATGCAGTTTTTGGTTTTTTTTTTTATCACTACTGCTCTGTAGTAAAGCTTGAGGTCAGGAATGATGATTCCCCTAGCCACTCTTTTATTGTTAAGAATTGTTTTCACTATTCTGGGTTTTCTGCCTTTCCAAATGAATTTGAGAATTGCTCTTTCCATGTCTTTGAAGAACTGTGTTCGGATTTTGATGGAGATTGCATTGAATCTTTAGATTGCCTTTGGTAGGATGGCCAGTTTTACTATATTAATTCTGCCAATCCATGAGGATGGGAGATCTCTCTGTTTTCTGAGATCTTTGATTTCATTCTTGAGAGACATGAAGTTATTGTCATACAGGTCTTTCACTTGTTTGGTTAGAGTTACCCCAAGATATTTTATATTATTTGTAAAGGGAGTTGTTTCCCTAATTTCTTTGTTAGCCTGTTTATCATTTGTATGAAGAAACACTACTGATTTATTTGAGTTAATTTTATATCTGGCCACTTTGCTCAAGTTGTTTATCAGCTGGAGAAGTTCTCTGGTAGAATTTTTGGGGTAGCTTATGTATATTATCATATCATCAGCAAATAGTGATACTTTTATTTTTTCTTTGCCAATTTGTATCCTCTTGATCTCTTTTTGTCATCTTATTGTTCTAGCTAGCACTTCAAGTACTATATTGAATAGATATGGGGAGAATGGGCATCCTTGTCTAGCCCCGGATTTTAGTGGAATTGCTTCAAGTATCTCTCCATTTAATTTGATATTGGTTGTTGGTTTGCTATAAATTGCTTTTATTATGTTTAGGTATGGGTCTTGAATTCTTGATCTCTCCAATACTTTTAACATGAAGGGGTATTGTATTTTTTCCAATGCTTTTTCTGCATCTAAGGAGATGATCATGTAATTTTTTCTTTGAGTTTTTTTATATAGTGGGTTATATTAATGGATTTTCATATATTGAACCAACATTGCATCCCTGGGATGAAGCCTACTTGATCATGGTGAGAGATGGTTTTGATGTGCTCTTGGAATCAGTTTGCAAAAATTTTTGCATTGATATTCATAAGCGAGATTGGTCTGAAATTCTCTCTCTCTCTCTCTCTCTCTCTCTCTCTCTCTCTCTCTCTCTCTCTCTCTCTTAGTAGGGTCCTTGTGTGGTTTAGGTATCAGAATAATTGTGGCTTCATAGAATGAGTTAGGTAGTGTTCCCTCTGTTTCTGTTTTATGGAGTAGTTTAAGGAATATTGGTATCAGGTCTTCTTGGAAGGTCTGGTAGAATTCTGCTCTAAATCTATCTGACCCTAAGTTTTTGGTTGGGAGATTTTTAATGACTTATATTTCCTGGTGAGATATGGGACTGTTTAGATCGTTTACCTGGTCTTTAAGTTTGGTATGTGGTATCTGTCTAGAAAACCATCCATTTCATCTAGATTTTCCAGATTTGTTGAGTATAGGCTTTTTTATAGTAGGATCCGTTGATTTTTTGAATTTCCTCAGTTTCTGTTGCTATGTCTCCCTTTTCAGTTCTGATTTTGTTAATTTGAATAAGGCCTCTGGACCCTTCTGTTAATTTGGCTAGGGGTTTATCTATCTTGTTGATTCTCTTGAAGAACCAGCTTTTGGTTTTGTTGATTCTCTGTATTGTTCTTTGTTTCTGTTTGGTTAATTTCTGCTTTGAGTTTCACTATTCCTGCTGTCTACTCCTTTTGGGTGAGTTTGTTTTTTTGTTTTTTGTTTTAAAGCTTTCAGGTGTGCTGTTAAGTTGTTAGTGTAAAATCTCTCCAGTTTGTTTACCAGGGCATTTAGTGTTATGAATTTCCTCTTAGCACTGCTTTCATTGTGTCCCATAAGTTTGGGCATGATGTGTTAGCATTTTCATTAGGCTGGCATTTGCGTTCTCTTAGAGTCTGTATGACCTCTGACCAGAATCTTCTGGATTTCATAGTCTCTGGTGAGAGGTATGGTGTAAGTCTGATAGGTCTACCTTTGTATATTACTTGGCCCTTTTCTCTTGCAGCTTTTAATATTCTTTTTTTGTTTTGTGCTTTTAGTGTTTTGACTATTATGTGATTAGAGAATTTTCTTTTCTGGTCCCATTTATTTGGTGTTCTATAGGATTCTTATACCTTTCTGGCTATCTGTTTCTTTATGTTGGGGAGGTTTTCTTCAATGATTTTGTTGAAGATATTTTCAGTTTCTTTGAGCTGGGAATCTTTGTTCTCTTCTATTCTAATTATTCTTAGATTTGGTCTTTTCATTGTGTCCTGAATTTCCTGTATGCTTTGGATTAGGAGATTTTTAGATTTTGAATTTTTTTGACAGTTGTGTCAATCTCTTCTATGGTATCTTCTACACCTGGGATTTTCTCTTCTATCTCTTGTATTATGTTGGCTATACTTACATCTGCAATTCCTGACCTCTTTCCTAGGTTTTCCATTTCAAGATTTGCCTCCATTTGTGTTTTCTTTATTGTCTCTACTTCCACTTTTAGGTCTTGGACTGTTTTATTCAATTTCTTCACCTTTTTGATTGTGTTTCCCTGTATTTCTTTAAGGGATTTATTGCTGGGTCAAGTGGAAGTCCTGTGTCTGCCCCACCACTGGGCTATGGTCACTGCTTAGGTAGGCAGGACAAGGGATTTGGGAAGTTTGGCTGGGCTCTGGCTCCTTGCTGGTGTCAGGCTAGGATTTTAGGCCACTTCAGGGATCCTGCTTAAGGGGTGGGGGAGCACAGTCTGAGGTCCGGGGGAGCCAGAGCTAGCTTGCGTGTACCTGGGTCTGCATTACAGCCAAGGAACATCTGATTCTGAGGTTCTTGGGCACCCAAGTGCCACTGGAAGCTGTGGAAGAGCTGAGAATGAAGTGGGGGCCCATGGGCTGGATTGGCTTATGGCCAAAGGGGAGAGGGGAAGAGAAACTCTGGCTGTGCCCCACTGTGAGAGTTCTTGGCTTGTCGTGGCATTTGGCTCTGCTTGGTCGAGTGTGGTTTGCTTGGGTTGGTGGTCGCTGTGCCTGAAACACAGAGAGGTCTTCTGTGGGAGATTAGAGAGCAGCTCTGTAGGTGAAGGCCTTCTTTATTGCTCCCCATGGCAAATCTCAATGAATAGAGCCAGTCCATGGTTTTCAGACGTTTATTGTCATGGCAGAAATTAGATGAGAAACTGTACCCCTGTTTCTCAGTGTGGGCCTGAGGTTAAGTACCTTTTGCAGGGAGGAGTGTCTTGGGAAGAAAGCTTAATTGGCTAAGCCCTTCTGGCTTCTAGGTACCTACCTCATTAATATGGAGTTTTGTCTTGAGTCTACGTGATCTGTAGTCATGCCTTCTACCTGTGGAGGGGCTAGGGGGGCATTGCCCTATGTGACTGAAGGATACAAATCTATGAAGGGCTGTGGCCTTGTGTCAGGAGTCTGGAGTCTGGCTGTGTGGCAAAAGACTTGACTTCTCTTAGGGTCACCTGCAGTCCCTCAGGGTCACCTAGGGCCCCCCAGGATCACCTGGGGTCACCAGGGTTTCTAGCCTGTGCTTGACCCGAAATCAGGCTGCCTTTCAAGGTCCTACAATTTGTTTCCTCTCTACGGGCTTCTACCTGTTTACCATTGTTTTTCTGTATTTCTTTAAGTGAGTTATTTGTATCATCATTAAAGGATGCTATTATCTTCTTGAGATAGGATTTTAGGTCAGCTTCCTGATTTTTAGGTGTGTTGGTATATTCAGGGCTTGCTGTGTTGGGAAAACTGGATTCTGATGATGCCTATGTATGTTGGCTTCTGTTGCTTATGGTCTTATGCTTGCCTCCCACCATCTGGTTATCCCTGCTGTTTGCTGGTCTGGGTGACTTTGTCTGGAGTCTGTCTCTTTTGTCCCTGGGTTGCTTCAGGTCTCTTGGTAGGCCTGTGGCCCTGGCTGTAGTAGACTACCTGTGGGGCCTTCTAACTGGGGGCTCTTCAGTGGGGCAGAGAAACTGCTGACCTGTTGCTATGGCTACAGTAGATCTACTGGAGGCCTTCAAATTGTTGGGTCTTCAGAGGAGCAGTCAAGCTATTGTCCTGTGTGAAGATGTTCTCCAGGGGTCCTATGGACTGTGTTTTCTGTTTCCCTGTGTGCAGAAACACTCCAGGGAGGCTTTTAGTCTGTCAGGTCAGTTGCCCTGCATGTCACAGAGGCCCCAGGAGGTCTTCAGACTGTAGTGTCTATTGCCCAATTGCCCTGTGTATAGAGGAACTCTTGGGGTGCCTTCAAGCTGTGGTGTCTTTAGGGGAGCAGACAAGACCGTGATCAGTTGCTCAGTTGCCCATGTGTGGCAGATCTCCTGGGATGCTTCAGGCTGTGGTATCAGTTGCCCAACTGCTCTGAGTGCAGAGGATATTCTGGTATGGCTCAGGATTTGATGTCTTCATGGGAGCAGACCAGCTAGCAATCTGCCCCAGCAGAAAGGACTGGGCAAAAGGGCCTGTCTAGTCTTTTGTTAGGAAGACGTGCAAAGTAACCTTTGGTGTATTAGAATCTCTTATTTAAAAGTGTCTTGAAAGGACACAAAAATAATACATTTTAAAAATAAATCCCCTTTGTTTAAGAGCTCTTAATGATTGCGAACAGCTCCTGAAGTATTTTTTCCCAATGGAGAAGAAAGTCTGAGAAAGTTGGATTTATGCACAATCATTTCATGGATGAGCAAAATTTTATGTACCACCATCCAAAAGAAGCTGGGATTTCTTCCAGTAGCTATCCTAGGCTTCATTAATTTTAAGGCCACCTTCAGCATCACAGATCATGGTTACTTAAGAAGAATTCTTATGCCATAAGGACAAATAAAATTGCTGTTGGATAGTCAGGAGTTTGATTCTCTTTCAAAAATTACAAAATATCTTATGAAATTCTGGCCACAGATGCTAAAATATCCAGGGATTGGATGATTTGGGTTAGAAACATAATTTGTAAAAAAAAAAATTCATCAGTTTTTTTTTTCTTCTCGAGTGGGAGTAGTAAAACAAGACTTATGCAATACCAGTTGTAGCTCACAGAAAATCATACCTAGGTATTGGTGTAGATGTTTTTTACATAAAGTTTAGACTTTTATTCATAGAACATGGGAAAAAAAGATAATGAGAATTTATTCTATGTGGTGATTTTAGTCATGTAGTATGTTAAATTCATAAATGAAGCTTGTAGACTACCCATCCCGCACCGTATCCCACTGATAATGGGGATCCCCTTATGTTTGTGTTATTCACGTACATATTTTCTGCGGGACAAATATAGTGGGTTGACCCTCTTACATGGAGACGAGCCTCACTTCACCTGAAAATGTTCACTAATAGTTTCTACATTTGCCTTTCCACCTCTCTGGTTGGCTCATGGGCTTTGATGTATTTCAGAAAAGCTATTGTCTTTCCATAGTGTCTTCTTGCTCAGACAAAGCAGAATTACCTTTAGAGGCTTTGGAGTCCAGTTGTGATAAACATTTCCATCTCTCCCTGTACCTGTAAGACCTTAACAACACTTTCTTAGTCTTAGCTTCTTTGCCTGTAGAGTCTTTGGAAAGTAAGAGACTTCACCCTGATTAATCTCCCAGGATTAAATAACAATGCAGGCTCTCACCATATGGTAGCTACTATTTTTATTTAATTCAGTCTTTTCTTGGGTGACTTAAACCTTTAGGTACTAAAATAGATCCAGATAAGTTCAACTGATTTTTTTTTTTTTTTTTTTGATATTCTAGACTGTTTAATTTCTGAGAGTAGAGAATATGTGTGTGTATGTTTTGTGGTTGGGCTTCTCTGTCCCTCACACATGTACTTTTTCCGTGTTGAAGTCTTTTAATCTCTGTGCTCTGGTATTTCCTTTAATTCTCCTGGAAATATATTTAAAAGAACCTTTAGCAGCATGTGAATATTTCTGATCTAGACATAATTAGAAAGAATATTAAAAAACATTAACGCTTAATAATGTCACTGTGTTCACATTTTCAAGGAAAACATCTTCAGGAAGTACAACTGCACACTGTGCTCTTTAAGTTAGTGTTCTCAGTGTCCACTTTCAATCAATGAATGGATTAAGAAACTATCATGTACTGTGTGTATTGGGGTATAATTCAGTCGTAAAAGGATGAAGCACTTTTATATGCAGTGACACTGATAGAGCTGGAGGACAAATTCAAGTGTTCTTTACACAGTAGGATGACTACAGGAGATATATTGTATTGAATCCAAGAATTACTAGAAGAAAGAGGACCCTGGATTCTTGTTACAAATGGAGGAAAATATGTGCAGTGGTAGATAGGTTAAATGACTTGATTTGATTATTATTTAATTTTACATACATGTTAAAACATTGTACTGTATCTCATTCTTATGTGTTAATTATAAATTAACTAAACATTAAATTTATACTCTTTGATTAATTGTATTCTCTGACACACATATACAGATCCCCATGTATGTTTGAGCATTCCACAATTTAATAAAGGTTTAGGAAACTAAAAAGACTTTGGTTCATAGCATGTAAAATTTAAAATCAAATATCTGACATTTTTATTCTAACATTTGGGCATATCCAGTTCTCTTGCTCTCATGACCTGTGGACAACTTTCCAGCCTGCTCTGCTTCAGGTGGCAAGTGTTGGGGGTAGGGACAGGAATCTCTCTGTTGTTCATGCCACTTCCCCAACTTCTCACTCTCATTAACAAAGCTATCAACCCTCCTGCCCCAAGACACTTTTCATCTCTGAAAATGATCAGATTAGCAAGACTCAATTGGTTAAATGGTAAGAATCACCATGTCAGCTACTACAAAGGTAGCTTGGCCTTAAATTAATAAATTCCATTCAGTGGGTTGGTATATTGCTCCCCTGTAGTGGTTTGATCACAAAAAGAAGGCCACACCACAGAAACCTTTCTGTGTTGCAAAGCTGAGAAGGGAATGTAGCTATTTATGGAAGATCTTTAAACAAGAGTGGTTTTTATCACTTCAAAATCACTTGCAGATGTTATACAACATCTTTGCAGTTGCCATGAGATCTGAACCGAGACGTGGCTTGTGCCAGCCATCTGCTTAGTACTCTGATGAGAAACTTCATCATTTTACTTTTTTCTGCCATTTCTAACCTCTGCAAAGGTGAATGTTTAAAATCCTTATCTAGGCAGAGATTTCTCAGCAGGTAAAACAGCTGCTGCCTGTGTGTGTGGGGTGACCTCTGTTTATATTCCTAGAATTCTGAAAAGCTGGAAGATGTGAAGGCAAATATCTGTGATGGCAATGCTATGGCATGATGGGAGGCTGAGAGAAGCTGGTAGGGCAACTAGACTGCCAGAAACAGTAGCAAATAACAAGGGCCCTTGTCTTAACTGAACTGAGAGGTGAAATCTAACACCCAAGGGTGCTTTTCTGGTCTCTCCCTCCATGTACTGCCATGGCACATACCACCCATCACTCAGACATGAGCACTCGCACACACACACACACATACACACTGAAACACACATGAATTGATACACACATACACACCACCCTCATACATACCACACACACACATAGATACCACATACATGCACACACGTGCATACATACACATACATGCACACACACTGAAACACACAACACACATACACACATACCATACACTGAAAGACATGCACTCTCAAACATACACACACATTCACACACACACTCATACACACTGTACAATACAGATACAGACTCTACACATATATAAAGACATACACACACACATCGAAGTACATATGCACTGACACATATATGCACTGCACACATACACACCACACACATGCACACATACATACACATACACTAAAACTGCAGCACACACATACACACATACCACACTCACACATTGAAAGACATGCACTTTCACACACACACACTCACACATACATACTGCACACATACAAATACAGACTCTACATACATATAAAGACACACCACACACACATACACACACATGCACTGACACACAAACATACAAACCACAAACATACACACATAGATACCATACACATTCACACACATTCACATATACACACATACACTGAAAGATATATGTACTTAAACACACATACATACTACACAGCTACAGATTCAGACACCACACACATATACAGACAACACACACACACACACATACACACACACACGTTTTAAAAAGCTCAGGAGCTGAAGAGTTAATTCAGAGGTTAAGAGCATTTGTTATTCTAGCAGAGAATGCAGGTTTGGTTCTCAGCCCTAGTATGGCAGCTCACAAGCATCTGTAAATCCAGTCCCAGGGTTTTTGATGCCCTCTTCTGATGTCTGTGGGCACTGTGCATATATGTGATGTATATACATACATGCAGGCAAAATACTCATATGCATAAATTGATAAATCAGTATACTAAAAAATACAAAGGAAAAGCAAGCAAGTTTCCCACAGTTTTGGGGAGTTGTTCTCTGTGGCAATAGCAGAGCTGACCATAAGCTATGTAATGGAAGGCATGCTGGCAGTTGTTCCCTGGAGCTGCTCATCATGCAGTACAATGTCTGGTTCTTGGTACAGTTCTTATTAATGTTGGTAGGGTGAGTGAATAACACAATTTAAAACTGTGCTCAGAACAAAATCTCTAAAAGATACCTTTAATTCATTATTTTGATAAGGAAGTCAGGACCCTAATATTTGTTTAAGTCTTTATCTGTAACATCTTGAAGCTACCGTTTTAATGATCATGAAGAATTATTTTGGTAATGAAATTAGGCCGTAACCTCATGACCTCATCACAATTGGATTCTATCTACAAATATTCATTTTCTAAATAAGTCATGTACCCTAGCACCAGATTGTAGTCACACAGCCTAATTCTAGACTGTAGTCACACACCCTAGTGCCAAATTGTAGCTACACACCCTAGCACCAGACTGTAGGCACACACCCTAGCACCAGACTGTAGTCACATACGCTAGTGCCAGGCTGTAGTCATATACCATAGTGCCAGGCTGTAGTCACAAACCCTAGCACCAGAAAACATGAGTTTGGCACAGAAACAGTGATATAAATATGGACTAAGCCACAGAATTCTTCCCTTCTGGTAGCAAATAGTGACACATAGGAAAATTTAGTACATAATAAGAAGAAAATACTGTTTTTATAATACCTGTCTTCTAGAACCTTCTATTCAATTTATATATAAAACCATAAACATATCGGTGCTTAATGTATTACCATATCAGTGCTCATTAAGTAATTAGCTGTTTCTATTAATTAAACTATACTATTTAATATAGTAAATTCATAGGACAGTGGACAGAATATTTAACATATATTTAATATATACTTATATACTATATTATTATTAAATTATTAAATATTATTTTATATAATATGAAATATATAAGTGTTGTACTGTCTCATACAAATAACCTAAGAAATTAAGCATAAACTGATTTACAATTAAAATAATACTTCTTGACTGGTCTATGAGGCTATTCATAAAAGATTTTATTTAATATATATATGTATACACACACATATATGTATATATGCATGTGCCAAATATAAACTTCTTAAGAATAAAATGATTTGAATTTTATTTCTTGAGCTTGTAAGACAGACATTTTCTACATTTGTTTTTTCTTCTTGGGTGGCAGACCCTTCAGTGAGACCCTTAATTATTTTCATCAGCTATTCTGAGACTGCATAATAGCTACACTGTATTTGTATTGATGCATAAACCTATCTATGAGCTCATTCATTTAGATAATATAATTTTTTTTCACTTTTACAGGTAAGAAATTAAACTCAGCTAGCTCTCTGCTTCAGTTTTCCCAAGCTGCATCTAGGGTTTTAGCTGTGCTGTGGTCTTAGCAGAGACTTGGTGGCTATAAAAAGATCCACAGTCAGGTGCCCAACTGGCTGAAACAATTAATTTCTCTAGAGCCACAAAAGAACAGAACAACTTCAGTTTCCTCCTGATTGCAACCAGTGGTCCTTGGGGAGGGAGAATAACTTGACTGGGGATTGAATGTGTGCTATGTAAGCACTCTATGAGGTGAACTATGTCCCAGCTCCCAGTCGTCTTTTTCAACATCTTAAATTGGCTTAAACATTGGAAGTTATGTAGTTCAACAGAAAACACAAAGTCGACTCAGTTTTAAAAGTTCTGCTTTTATTTTGTTCTGTTTGATGCTGTGAAGGCTCTATTGTCTCTGCAGAAGGAAGGCATATTTCTTTTATAAGAATTTCTGTAGGCTGATTGATTAATCGTGCTGAGACTCAGTTTAACAGTATCTATGAAGTAAGTGGAAGACAAATTTGAAGTGATCTCCATCATTTACAAATTCATATCATTAAATAATGCCTTCCTTGAAGAATGGGGAGGACCAAATTACTTGGTTCTAACCAATAAAATATAATGAACCATATGTGTGTTATTACTGTGCATATAGTATGATATATATGTATAAATATATGTATAAAGACACACAATATTTTTGTATTGCAAGTGAATGTATAGAGAACCTCTGATTACCGATTTTGAAGGAGCAAGCTATCATAAGTAACTACCCATACTGCTAAGGATCTGGGAGTAGCCCTTAGGCACACTGGTTGCAATTAGCAAGAAATGGAATCTCTTGTTTTGTAGCTCCAGAGAAATTGTTTCAGCCAGTTGAAGGCCCCCAGCAGTGGCCCTCTGCAGAAACCTCAGCCATAGCTAGAGCCCAAGCTATTGCCTGGAAAGACTGAATCAAAGATCTAGCTACGATGTACCCAAGTTCTGAATTATCTATGAATGATTTTATAGTCAAGTTAATACAAAGTAGACATCATACATGTCTCAGAATGGCTGATGGAGATAAGGAAAGAATATGTGGGGAAGTCTCAGTGGAGGATCTGCAACATGGTAGGTATCAATCTAGTTACTTCCCAAGAGTTTTCTTTGCATGAAGAGTATTTCCCTAAGTCGTAGTCATTGCAAACTAAAGGTAGATCAAGATATAACAAGAGTGTCATTCAATAACACCTGGATAATGGTAATAGCTATTAAAGTAAAACTTAAAAGAAAATTTGACGAGAATATTAATTAGGTTGTCAATTCTTTGTATTTATTATTTATTTATTTATTTACTTATTTATTAACTTTAGAGTCTGATTGCAGCCTTCCTCCCTCCTCTTCTTCCAGTCCCATTCTCACACACCCCCTCCTCCCTCCCTTCATTCTCCTTAAAGAAGGGGAGACCCTCCATGAGTACCAAATCCCCTCCACCCCCACCAGCATTTCAAGTCACAGCATGACTAAATGAATCTTCTCCTACTGAGGCCAGACAAGTCAGCCAGCTAGGAAGGTATCCAAAGACAGGCAACAGAGTCAGAGATAGCCCCTGCTCCAATTGTTAGGGAACCTCAAAAGAAGCCCAATCTGCACATCTGCTACAAATGTGTAGGGGTCCTAGGTCCATCCTATGCATGCTCTTTGACTGGTAGTTCAGGTTCTGTGAGCCCACATGGTCTCAGGTTAGTTGGCTCTGTAGATGTTTTTTTGTTGCCTATGACCCCCTAGGTTCCCTCAATCCTTCCCCCACCTCACTGCCACAAGACTCCTGAGCTCCATGTTTTGTTGGACTGTGGGTGTCTGCATCTTTTTCCATCAGTTGCTGGATGAAGCCCCTCAGAAGTCAGTTATGCTAGTCTCTTGTCTGAAAGCATAGCAGATTATCAATAATAATGTCAGGAGTTGGCTCTTTCCCAAGGGTTGCATCTCAAGTTGAGCCAATCATTGGTTGGCCAGTACCACAATCTCTGCTCCATCTTTATCCCTGTGCATCTTGTAGGCAAGAAAAATTTTATTTAGAAGGTTTTGTGGGTAGGTTGGTGTCTCCCTTTCTCCTGGAAGTCCTGCCTGGCTGTAGGAGCTGGCTTCCTGCTGAGCTGCTAGGAGTCTCAGCTAGGGTTTCCCCTGGAGACGCCCAGAAGCCTGCTCAATTCCAGGTCTGTAGCTTATCCCAGAGATGGCCTCCATAGTATTCATTCTCTCTCCTAACCCTCTCCCTCCACCTATGCTTTCCCCACACCTGATCCCCATCCCCTCTTCCCCATTTCCCACTAGTTTCCTGCCCCCTCTTCCACCTCTGATGACTATTTTTATTTCTTCTTCTTACTGAGATTCAAGCATCCTCCCTTGGGGATGCAGTCAATTCTTGCCAGAAGATTTCTTTTTTGTCTTAAACCGTAAAAACTTTTATATTTGAAAAATACCACAGAACCACACTATTCCCTGGTGAACTTACAGTCCCTGTCAATGAAGTCTAGGTCTTCATTGAAATTTGACTCAAATTATTCTTTTGGTTTCTTGCTTCTATGTGTGTGAAGAAATGGATAGGGAATAACTTTCCGGAATATTTAAAGCTTTTCGTTGGATATATTCATTGTTTTCAGTACTATGTTACAGAAAGACAATATCACACAAATATATATTATATATGAGCTTATTCCCTCCATGCCTCTTACCCCCTTTCTTCCCATTCCTACCCTGTTAGTTCTGCTTGTTTCTTTAGACACTTCTGACTCTACTTGTGTGTCATATCAACAAACATGCTTTTATGCATCCAAATAAAATAGGAACCACTCATAAGTTAAGACACAATATTTTTCTGAGTTAGTCAGTTTATTTAATATGATTCCTTGGATTTGCATTCATTCTCCTGTAAATGACGCGAATTCATTCTTCTGTGTGGGTAAAAAATTCCACTGTATGTATGTACCCCATTTTCCTTATAAATACAAGTACATAATGTTTGTTTGAAATCCCAAGTTGTCACCAATCTACCCTTTACCCTGGTCTTTCTTTCTTTCTGTCTTTCTTTCTTTCTTTCTTTCTTTCTTTCTTTCTTTCTTTCTTTTCTTTCTTTCATTCTTTTTTTTTTTTTGAGACAATTCAAAGGCCACCAATGAAACATATGTCATGAATTTCTCACTAAACATGAACTAAGAACATGAATTTCTCACTAAAACACTGATTAGGATAAGAATCAGGGAGGAAGCTGTGGCTGATACAATGGTTTTGACTATAAGTGAGTTTTCCAAGCTTGTAGAAGAGAGGAAAGCCCATCAGCTACTGGAGTGGGGCAGAAAAGAGAGTCAGCACCACACAGAAGGATCTTAAAGACTACATGAGGCCCCAAGACCTCTAATCATTCATTCGCTTTACCAGATAAAACTGCGGGCATTTTCACTTGTGAGAGTGTCAGCTATCCTGAGGGAAACTTCAGAGGAAGCCAGCTACTAGATGATTCCATTAGTCTTTCGCCCCTATACCCAGGTTGGACGACCGATTTGCACTCCAGGACCGCTACGGACCTCCACCAGAGTTTCCTCTGGCTTCGCCCTGCCCAGGCATAGTTCACCATCTTTTAGCAAACAGAATGGGGACCACCATCCATTGTCCCAATGACTGGATTTATTTTGATTGAATCTTGTTTGGTTTTATATGTGTTTCTTTGTGGTCATGGCTGCACACAAGTGCACACATAAATGTGCACTTGTGTGTGGAGGTCAGAGGTTGATACTGGGTATCTTTCTCAATCACTTTGTCATGGTTGGTATATGCTTAGCCCAGGGAGTGGCACTGTTGGGAGGTGTGACCTTGTTGGAATAGGTGTGTCACTGTGGGCGTGGTCTTTAAGACCCTCATCCTAGTTGCCTGGAAGCCAGTATTCTGTTAGCAGCTTTCAGATGAAGATGCAGAACTCTCAGCTTTTCCTACACGATGCCTGCCTGGACACTGCCATGTTCCTGCCTTGATGATAATGGACTGAACCTCTTAACCTGTAAGCCAGCCCCAATTAAATGTTGTTTTTATAAGAAAAAAAAAGACTACATGAGGGTGATACTGGCTATGAAAAGCTGAGCAGGCCCTCCCTGCCCTCATTTTTAAATTTGCATGCTCCAGGACCCAAATTCTTCTTCTTCTTCTTCTTTTTTCTGAATATTATATTTATATTTCAGATTTTATCTCCTTACCCCATAGCCCCTACCACCCAGGAACCTCCTATCTCATCCCCCCTTCTCCTGCTTCTATGAGGATGTGCCCCCACCGACAGCCCCTCTCCCACCTCCCCACCCTTGAATCCCCCCCCCTTGCTGTTCAGCCTTCATGGGACCAAGGATCTCCTCTCCCGCCTATGCCCGATAAGGCCATCCTCCCCTACGTATACAGATGGAGTCATGGGTGCCTTCCTATGTGCTCCCAGGCTGGTGGTTTAGATCCTGGGGAGCTTGGCTGGTTGGTGTTGCTGCTCTCCTCATGGGGCTATAAACCCTTTTAGCTCCTTCAGTCTTCTCTCTAACTTCTCCATTGGGAAATCCTTGATCAGATCAGTGGTTAGCTGTGACCATCTGCTTCTGAATATGTCAGACTCTGGCAGACCTCTAAGGAGACAGCTATATCAGGCTCTTGTCAGCATGCACTTCCTGACATCCCCATCAGTGTTTATCTTTGGTGACTGCACATGGGATGGATACCCAGGTGGAATGGTCTCCAGACTAGCCCTCCTTCAGTTTCTGTCCCACACTTTGTCTTCATATTTGCTCCCTTGAGGATTTTGTTACTCTTTCTAAGTAGGACAGAGGCACAGGATCCAAATTCTATCAGTGACTTTGAGTTCTCTATTTACCATCTCTCTTTGTAAGATAAAGTGGCTTTATTGTGCACCATTTTACTATGCTATGATGATTTTAAGAGATGATAAGATTTCAATAAAGGCTGACATCATCTCTTAACTTGGTGAGCATTGTCTTTCAGGAGATCCAGTGTTATTCAAAATTAGGTCCATATTACTATTGAACTCATTTGGAAAGCAGATGAGGGTTTGGTTTTATAAACAATTCCTCTTTCATGTCTCTACTCTGACAATAGCTAGACCTTCAATTGTCACCTCTGCACATCAGAGCAACCAAACTTCATGCCTTGTTGCATCCTTTCCAGAAAGCTCTATTACCCACTCCCCCCAACCTTTTTTGCATACTGTGGATCATCATAATCCATCTTGTATGGCTTGTTGTCTGTGACTTGATTTTAAAAGTAGAAACAAGTTAAAACCATTTGCATATTCAATAGCTTTACAGCTGAATACTCACTCCATGGACTTTGTTTCTTTTCCTCCTGGTCTAACTCCCAAAGAAAGGTATTCCTAGAATCTATTTCAGGTATGTTTTCTTTTTCTATACCTCATCTGAAACTTTAATTGATATTATATATATATGTATATAATTTATATATATAAATTAAATGAGTTATACAATCTATTCTATTTGTCCTGCTTCTCCCCCAAATGTTTTCATTGATTTTTACATATCTTTATTCATTTGTTTTTGACAAGTAAAGTTATACATATTTAATGTGATACATATACATATATGCACAAACTGTAGACTGAATAATCGATCTAATTAGCACATTCATTGCCTCCATATACAGTTTTGGATATGATGAAACATTGAAAATTTACATTCAGATTTTTAAGTGTGCAGTATGTTCCCATTGACTATACTCATTATATTTTATTTTATTATAGATCTCCTGGTCATAGTCTTGCTAATTAAACTTTACTTCATCAACATCTTTTCAATTGTTTACTCTCTTCCATCTTCTGGTTACTAATGTTTTACTCTCTGATTGTATTACTTAAGCTTTTTCTAATTTTTAGAATTACATATATAAATACGTTGTGTAGATTAGATAGCATTTATCTTTTTGTTTCTGTCTTATTTTATTTACACAATAATCTGCATGCTTACATTTACTTATCAAATTTGTCCAAATGTGAGGCTTGCCTTTATTTTAAAAGTTGAATATTATTTCTTACAGCCCATAAACTATGCTTTCTTCCTCTATATATGAGCACCCAGTTTGGTTTTCTATCTTGGTCCGTGAATGACTGTTCAGTGAATACAGGAGAGTAAGTATCTGTTTCACACAATTATTTTGTTTGATGTTTGTCAAAAGGACAAATATAGATTACTTGGTATTTCTATTTTTTGAGGATTCCTAATGCAATTTTCAATTAACATTCTCAATACTGTATAAATGCTGTATTCTCACTAATACTTATCACTTCTTGTCTTTTTGGATAAAAACAAATTTGCCTAAGGTGATGTCTCACTGTCATTTGTATGCCTTCTTCTGGGAAATGTTCATTTTGAAATTGTATTATTTGCTTTTTGCCACTGAGTTAGAAATTCTCACATTTTTAGGATAGACAGTTATGAATGAGTGGGGGGCCTGGAATGGGAGGATCAAGTAGAGAAGGGAAAAGAAAAATAGGCAAAGGGAAGGAATATGGTAAGAGACAACTAAAATTATGGAATATTTGAGGGGTACAGTAGATGGTTCCTGAAATATATATATATATATTCAATCTAAATGAGATTATCAGATAATAGGTGAGACAGAGTCTCAACTGGGAATCAATTGTCACCAAATGAAGTGTCCAGTACTGGGATTGAGTTACATATAGTTGAGTTGTTGACCAGTGGGAACTTATAAATACCCAGGCTATTGCTAAGAATATAGATTGCTGTCCTTCCAAAAACTGAAAGTAAGGTCCCATTGCTGAAAACAACATCTATACAATTCATTAAAAACAGAGAAGTTGATCTGGTGTCTTCTTAGAACCAAACTCCCTATGTGCTAGTGCCTTTGATACAAGAAGGTATTCTGAAAGCTACCGAAGGAGAAACATAAACACCAACTCGGCTACAAACATTTTGATCTAGAGTGATGTTCTGCCTGCAAGATATTTTAGTACAATGGTGGCACAAAGCTTGTGAAAATAACCAACCAATATCTGACTTGACTTAAAGCCCACCCCATATGATGGAACCCATAGCTGATACTACTTGGGTGATTAAGAACCTGAAACTGGATATTCCAAGGACCTAGGGAGAAGCCAAATGCTACGGCTCTTCTAAAAGAACATAAGCAATAAAGCATAAAGCAATAAAATGACTCCTAATGACATTCTGCTATTATGATCAGTGATTTATGAATTAAGATCTATATTCATAGATTATAGATAAATATATTGCTCAATAATTGTCAGAGATGCTTCCTTCTACAATAGATGTGAAAGATTCAGACATTAGGCAGACAATAAGGCCTTGAATCAGTCAGTCCTAAATGGGATGTTTCCATCAAATCCCTCCCCTCAGGCTTCAGGCAAGCTTGAAGAAAAGAAGGCATATAGTGTGTAAGAGTCAGAGGGATGGAGGACACAAAGGAAACAAGGTCCTTTAAATCAACAGGATCCTTGTACATATGAACTCCCAGAGACTGAGGCAACATGCACATGACCAGAAGGGATCCTAGAGCTAATAGGAGAAGTGGATACATGTCCCAATTCTTAAGACAGAAGCTATCTCCAATTGATAAACACTTACAATTGTAAATTTAGTTTTCTCCAAGGAAGTCTCACTAGGGAAACAAACTACTCTTAAGGGTAGGCTGCATGCCTAGGAATAGATGGCCAACAGAAAATTATCTCAGTGGTATCTTTAGAAGTTGCTTGTCTTATAATATCATATTAGGGCCTTTCCTTCCATCTTTTGTGTCTATCTATCTATCTATCTATCTATCTATCTATCTACTATCTATCATCTATCTATCATCACCATATACTTATCCATCCATCCATCCATCCATCCATCCATCCATCCATCCATCCATCCATCCAGAATTTCAATGTGTGCTGGGTCTCTGTATTTATTTCTGTTTCTTGTGCCTTTTTTTTTGGGGGGGGGGTGCTTTCCTTCTGTTTGTTTTGTCCTATCCTAATGTGTTAGTTTTTGTTTTATATTATTATATTATATCAATATTCCTTAGAACCCTGTGTGTTTTCTAATGAGAGACAGAAAGGGATGGATCCATGTAGGAAGGAAGATGAGGAGTAACTGTATTTAGGATATTTTATGTGAGAAAAAAAATCTAGTTTCAATAAAAAGAGAAAAGAAACCTGAAGGAAGTGAAAAAAATTACTTCTTGTACTTTGGGTGTTTGCATCTGGTTAGACACATAGCTCCTGAGTATTGTCTGTTAGTGTGTACACTGCCTGTTGCTTTACTTTGTCTGGCTGTGGAAGGGTATCCTGGTTCTTGGGTTGTGAGTGTTCGGCCATGCCCCCAGAACCCAGGCTCCTGACAAGAGGTCTAATCTCCATTCAACCTACACCCTTCAGTCACATAGGATACAGGTAGAGGGCGTGATGGACAGGTCTTCACCTCCAGAGATTAAAATATTAATGAGTTATCTAAAGGCGGGGGGCATAGCAAATTAAGTTATTCCCTTCCCTTTTCCCCCTTCCTATAAAAGCCAGGCTTCTCTGGCTTTTGGTGGGGAGTGAGAACCATCTACACCCATTCACCATGCCATGAACAATAAAAGCTTTGGAAAACTCCTGGACTCTATGTGTCTCCTGGGCCTGCCACCAGGTTCCCAGCCTTTGGAACCCTGATGCAGCCACAGGCCCACTCGTAGCAGCTGTGTGAATGTGGGACCCTCCATCGGTGGTGTGGGAAGCCTGCCTGGGACCCTGCCACTGACCCTCGTGACTTTGTCCTCGCTCCTCGTGAGATTTTTCCCACAGTAACGACACAACTCCATGCCTGTGTTTGTCACCTATATTCCATTTACCTCCCTCACTTTGGGTTAGCATTCTATTAGCAATTAGATTCAGAGAGCCTTCCATCTGTAGCGTGTGTGTGTGTGTGTGTGTGTGTGTGTGTGTGTTGTGTGTGTATGCTATTCATGGATTATCTAATTAGATCTACTGTTTGTGAGATTACAGACCTGTCTTTCTCTTGATGGACATCTTGTATTACCAGCTTTTCTTGTCTCTGAGACTAAGTGCCTGAGAGCAACACCTTAAGGAAGGCAAGATGCGTTTGGCTCTTGTTTTTGGATTGTTTATCCCAGGAATGCTTGGCTTTATGATCTTAGGCAGAAACTCTTGCCAGCACAGATGTATGGTGTGGAAGAACTGCTTTGCTTTGTGGTAGTCAGGACATAAAGAGAAATGAAGAGAGAAGCTAAAGACAAATACCCCAGGGACCCATCACCAGCAACTACTGCTTCCAACTAGGTATCATCTCAGAACTTTTCAGAAATTCTGAAGCTGGGGCCACCAGCCGGAGTCCAAATTATCAACACCTGCTTCTTTGGGGAGGGCAATTCATGTTCTAACACTTCTCTGTTTCCAGCATAACTTATTAAGAAATCAAAATGAAGCTTAAATCTCAGTGTTTTGAATTTTTTTCTTTTCTTCTTTTACTGAAACCCATGCACATTTAAAGTGATCATTCTTTAGGACCTTTGGTTTTCTTTAACATGCAGTGTCTCTGACAAGTCTTGTATGGCACTTAGTATGTGTTCCATACACTAATACTTTTTTCTCTCTGTAGAAACATTTCAAACTGCTTCCTTATTAAGGCTCTGAAGTTACACAACCATGTATTTTCTATTTCTTAGTATGCTTGTTTAGTTTGTTGATTGTTCAGTAGACAAATACAAAACCTGGGCTCTTTTAGTTCTGAGAATTAATTTAATAATCTTTCAATTTTCTCATTCACACCTTCTTTACTATTTCTCTATTACTTCTGGAATCAGACTAAAGCTTCCTTCACTTGTGTAGGTATTTTAAAATTTTCATTTGGTCATTTTTGGATTTTGATAAATCAAAAATTATGTAAATATAATTATTTTTGTCCATTTCAAAACTGTATTCCTTCTTCTTATCTTTTGATTATTTAATTTAATTTCCATAAATAGCAGTTTAATTTTTAAGTTCTATTCTTCCCCATTTCCCTAGTCAAGTGCTGTTTTTGGTTTATATATACACTGTGCAACTGTGATACTATGTGAGCTGGAGGCACTGATCCATCTTTTTACATTCTTTACTGTCCCTTTGATTCCGTTTCTTTTTTGAAAACATTTAAATTAAGTTCTTACATTCAAGGCATTGCTTACTCATTTGATAGTTCTTGATTGCCTATGATAAGTAGAGGCAAAATATAGTTTTTTTAGACTTGTGTCTGTGGCTGGAATTAGATAACATTTCATGATGTTCAGTAGCTAAGCTAGTGTGGTAGAAAGCTTCTTCTGAGGGGCAGTAGATCTCAAAGCCCTAGTCTCAGTTCAATTTTGCCTCACTCAGAGAAAAGTACTTTAGGTTTTGGGCCTTTCCTACTTTGTTTAGGATTGGGAGTTAAACAATTTGGGAGGTCACTGGAAAAGGACTGTACCTATGTATATGGTTATTAGATATTTACATATGTTTATATATACTCAAAATTCTTTCACTGATATAAATACATGCTCATAGATTTGGAGGCTGATTATTACCAACAATGTGTCTGGTGTGAAATGAAAATGACTTAATAGGCTTTGGCTTGTATGATATCAAGTTAAATAGCTTCAAATATCATATTAAGTATACAGTTAATTATGATACTTATGTAATTAGATTTGGTGTGTGGACAGCCAAGAATAAATGGAAATCAATTTTTAAAAAACAGATTATCTTATATATGTTACTGTATTAATAGAATTAATAGAAATTGAGTAGAAGAAGAAATACTTTTTACATAGACTCTCTCTAAACAGAATGCTATCCTAATTAATATATTTGAATTCTAAATTGCCATCTTGTGAGAGTGGTTTGAACTTCTAAGAAAACTAGTTCTGTGTTCCCTTACCCAAAATGCAAATCTGGAGAATTCTTTTCATGTCTACACATGACAGAACACTAAGACATAAGTGGGTAATCTGTTTAATTCTTCTTATATATGTTGTGTAGTTTCTGCTTTAATGCCACTCAGCTTTGTGTAGACACTTTCTGTGTAACTTACCGTTCTATTGCTGTGGTAAGACACCATGACCAAGGCAGCTTATAAAAGACTATTTGGCCTAACAGTTCCAGAGGCATAGACTCCATGTTGACAGTGAATTGTGGCTTCAGGATAGTCATGGCAGCTGGAGTAGGAAGCTGATAGATCACATCTGTAACCATAAGCAGGAAGCAGAGGGAGTACATTCAAAATGTCGTGGATCTTTAAACTCTCAAGGCCTGCCTCTAGTGACAGGCTTCCGCCAAGAAGACCCCTCCTCCTGAGCCACACCTTCAACTGGAGACCAAGGTTTCAAGCATATAAGCCAATAGAAAACATTTTTATTTCAGTCACCACACTCTATAAGGAAGTCTGGGAAGAATAATTGTGGTTTACACAGATTACAAATCTGTATGAGGTTTGAAATTTTAATGAAATATCTAACTACTTTGCAGAGATTTTGACAAGTGCATTTCAATGAGCTCAAATTCACTGAATGAAGGAATTTTTTACTTATATGAACAGATGTAGTAACTCATTTAACTCATGTCACCTGTCCACTCTTATCTCCAACACTCAGTAGAAATGAAGGACTGTTCTCTCTCTCTCTCTCTCTCTCTCTCTCTCTCTCTCTCTCTCTCTCTCTCTCATATATATACCACACATTTACATATAGACACAGATACACATACAGACACACATAGTCATTCACGCATTCACACATGCATGCATGTATGCACATGCACACAAATTCTGTCCTGAACAGGTTACTTGATTTCTCAGTCTCTGCCATCTCTGTAGGGATAATATTACTGAACTCCTTGGATATCTGGGACTATCAAATTTTATACCTACTAGTGTTTTCCAGTGATCTGAGAATACAATACATTCTTCAAAATAAAACTTCTTTCTTAGTCTATTATTATTATTTTAGTTTTCATGTCCAAGTTTTGGACATTCCAGTTGACATGTAGTTAGTTCTTTGAATTTTTAAAATCTCTAGCTTTTCAGCTTTTTACACTATTCCTTTAATGTGTTAATCCTTAGGTAACTTACAGCCTTCAGAAAAATAAAACCCTATAAGGCTAAGATCTCTTAACTACATGAGACTCGAGGATTCCATGGACATTTTTTTTCTTTGTACGAGTTGCCAAAATTAGTTACATGAATCACAAGTTTTTCTCTAGTAGAAACTTAAAAATCATTACAGTATACGGTGTGTTAAGGAGAGTATTTGGGGAGACAATTCTCATTATTTCATGGCATCACTAACCAACTCCTGATTTTTTTGGAAATAATTTTTTATCTGCAGATTATTCATGTCCTTTACATCTCCTCCCCATTTTGTCTGGGTCTTGGCTATTTTTACAGCTCATTAGTGTCTCCATCAGAGGATGGGAAGTAGAAATAAAATAAAATGAAACTCAAACTCAGGCACTATCTATGTGGCATAAAACGGACCTTCAGGGATGATGAAAACCTATCTGATTGGCTGGGGGCATCTTAATGATTAAATTCTTCCCACTACGTGGTTTCAGACTGCTATCCACACAGAGACAGTCAGGTACTTAAACTCAATTTTCTTCTTGAAATGGTTGATTGGTACTCATTACTACAATGATATCCATCAGCCACCCTAGCCATCAGGCAGGTTGAATGATTGTCTTGATCTTTGGGCAATATGTTTGCACAGAGCTTTCAGTCTTATTCTTTGAGGTGTGCTGATGCTCTTCTTTTCATTCCTCATCTGCTTGTTAGGGCTTCCCATCTTTTAGAAACATCAAATTACAGAGAGATCTCTCAGGTACACAGAAAGCCAAGTAGTTTTTTCTTTCTTTCTCTAATATATATTTATTATATTATGTTATATTATATTAATTATATTATATATATCTATTATATACCTGCATATGTGTATATATGACTTGTGTACACAGATATGTACTTATATGTACATATATGTGCATATATATGTATCACATATGCAATATATCAATGTCAAGGACAACAGAAGTAATTTATATATACATATGTACATATCTTAACTTCAAGGACATAGGAAGACCTGATTCTACTCAGTTTTTGTTCAAAACTGAATGTAGGTTTAGTTTATATCTTTTTATATCTTCAGATGATCTGTTTGGTTCCAAGAGTTCTCTACTTTTTCTATGAGTTTTTGTTTTATTTAGACACAGTATTAGTTGCTAAGAGATTAGCTAGCTTTTCAGAATATCAAAATTTAGTTTATTACAATCTGTCACACCATCTATAGTTACCACAGTGTTTTATTTTCTAAAAGCATCATATTTATAAATTTGATTGTGGACTATCGATGTTCAACATGTTCTTTTATTTATGTGTGTGTGTGTACCACTATGTGTATGTTCATGTGTATATAGGTGTTTATTCAACTAAGCTGGCTGGCCAGTAGCCCCAGGAGCCACCAGTTGTCACTTCTGCATCTTCTGGGATAAAAAACTCACAACAAGTGACTATACCTGGATTTTCTGCTTTAAGTTCTTGTTAGAACAGGAAGAATGGAATATAGTCAAGGAGATGTTCCTAAATAAGCTACTGCCTAGATTCAAATGCTAAACTTCTGGCTGCAATGCTTTACAAATCTTTGATAAAACATCTAAAATACTAGCATACTGAATACTTTCCCTAATGTCTCTAAGTGAGTCGATAGAGTTGCCTAATTTCATGGTTAGAGTTTCATGGGATATTTCAGTTACCTATTGGCTTAAAATCCTTCCTTCAAGTTTGAAAATGTTATTTAGATCCCAAAGAAAACTTGAGGCCTGTATTAAGCATTGGTGTTTTTGGACTGGAGAGATGACTCAGTAAAAATACTGGCTGCTGTTACAGAAGACCTGGGTTTGACTTCCAGCAACCACATGTGTTCATCATCAATAACTCCAATCCAGTAATCTAACACTTTCTTGTGAAGTCCATGGCACCCAGCAGTCATGTGGTGTGCATGCCTATCTGTATGTGTGCATGTGTACACACACACACACACACACACACACACACACACGTATGCGAGCATGTGCATGAATGCACTGGTAAGACAATCACACATAAAATAAAATTAATAAAGAAAAATATCAAAGAGAACATTTAAATTATATACATTGGACTCTTGTCCCTCACTAGCTGAAATTGGCACAATAACCCTCTAAATTCTGGCTTGACCCCTGGGTCTGGAGACATCTAACTTGATGTATAACTATGAATGTTGTTTTCTTTAAAGAGGCAAAGTTTTTTGAAGTGTTTAGATTGAAATCCTTTATCACAGAATACACATGCTTACAAAGCAAAGGAAAATGGGGTTAGGAAAAAATAGATAAGAAAGGAATGGGGAATTGATTTAAAAAGCATGAAGCAATAGAATCAGATTTTCCTAAATTAATTCTGTATAAATACTCTCTGCCCTGAAGTAACAGATGAGCCTGTTCTCAAAAAGCCCAATCTTTTCAAATCTTTGTTTAACACTATTATTATTTTTAAAGGAATTCTGATGAAAGAAAGTATATGGTAGGTTGGCACAGTGCTAAATTTATTTCACACCTATTACTGGGTTCCAAAAAAAAGCAGCTTGATACTGGGAAAGGAAAGGCCATGAGTACATGAGCGTAGTGACCTAGACTTTAGGGCAATGGACTAAAATATAACCTATTGTGGATACTAGAGAGAAGTGTCTGAATTAGCTCTTTCCTCCAAAAGTCAGAAGTTGGAATTCCAGGGAGTATGCAGTCAGGGGTATGGCTTAGAGGGGAGGAAGGAAATTCAGTATTTTATGTCCCCAAATTGTCATGTTCAATTCCCAAAATTGTCATGTTCATGTTAAAGAGAAAATGAAAGAATGAAACAGGAATCACACATTTTCCCATGTTTAATTGTGATCTTAAGATACTTTACAAAACAAAATATGGACTAATTAGCTCTCTTATTAGACAACAGACAGACTGCCGTGCTTATTCAGAAGAGAAGAGGTGGAGGGAGTCTGTGTTGCATCAACATGACCTTTATTGCTTATTAGGCTGTTTATCTGATTGCTTTAGAAAAGTGCCCCCTCCCCACCCCAGAATCTTGTTCACACTTCGGGTAAATAGCGTTGTAGTCTTTATTAGCTGATTTTCAGAGCCACATTTGGAGTTCTACACATTGCTTTTTACAAAGGTCAGGATTGTTTTTGCATAGGAGTACTCTGTAAATATTTCTGATTTCAAAAGGTCAGCTGGAAAGGGGAAAATTATATTTGTGCTGTATGCATCTCATGTAGATTATATGATTTTTGTAAATGTGTATTTTCCAACATACCATATAATTGCTCTTCTTAGGACTGACATTATCCCTTCTTTGATGTGAAATTTACAGTAACTGGGTTAAAATGAAAGAATTTACTTTATTGGCCCATCAATCAATATTCATCTGCCTAGAGGAATCATTGAAATTACATGATATCTAAAGTGTAGGGTAGATATTAAAGATGAAAGCAAATGTCTCCTCAAGAAGCCAAAATAGGCATGTCACCTATTCAACCCAAATCATTGGTTAGATGATAACAAACCTAGAGCACAAGCATCCTGATTCCTAGTTTGCAAGTTGAAAACACAGTTGTAAAAAAAAAAATCTTTACAAAAAGTTTTAATTATGATTTCATCTCATCCATGTTTTATTTAATACAATGTCTCCATGTGTTCATGTGTGAGAGTGTGCATGTGTTATATGTACTTGTTAACATAAATGTGTGTACACGTGCCTGAGAGCACAGGTGTATGTGCGTGTGTGTGTGTGTGTGTGTGTGTGTATAAGTGTTTATGGGTACACAAGCATGACTGTAGAGGCCACAAGCTGACATTAGTTTCTTTCATAAGTCATTCTCCAGCTTTATAAACTTTTTAAATTTTTAAAATTATTTTAAATTTTTTTACATTTGCTTTTGGAAATTTCATTAATATATAAAATGATGAAGTGAATTTTGATTATGATAATCCTTACATTCTCTAATCTTCATGTCAGATTTATACTCCTTCCTTCCCACACATACGAGTTTCCATCTCACAGACAAAATCTCTCACTGAACATGAAACTGATTGGTTGGCTAGGATGGTTGGCCTATAATGCTCTGGAATCTGCCTGTCTCTACCTGCCTCACTGTTCAAGAGCTGGAGTTACAAATTCTCATGGTAATGGTGAAATTTCTTATGTGAATTGTTAGGATCCAAACTTAAGTCTTATGCTTATGTGGCAGGCACTTTATCTGTTAAGCTATCTACTAAGCCCCGAGACCTTTATTTTTGAGTTTATGTAAATACTGAATGAGATAAAATAACACACATGTGTCTTGAGTTATTCAGAATAAACACATTATGTAAACCATACATAATAGAATAAAATGTTCTCTGTGCTCTAGACCTAAGGCAGGGTCCTCCTCAGTTACTTCTTGTAATAATAACTTTTTCAGTGTTAGCTACATTTTTTTCTTTAAAAAACTTTCTGTGACAAAATACTTAGAAAAACACTTAAAGGAAAAGGGTTTATTCTTGTTCATGGCTTGTGAGGCAACAGTCTATCATGGTGATGACAGGATGATTGCAGGAGCAAAAGGCAACTCATCACATTTCACATGCAGGTAGTAAGTTAATAGAGAGGAATTCTGGTACTCAGTTCTCTTTCTCCTTTTTTATTCATATCTTCCCTGTTCAATTAACACAGTACAGAAGTCCCTCAAAGACATACTGGAAGGTAGGCTTATATACTTGAATACTTGGTCCCCTGTTGGAGGAACTGTCTGGGAAGATTAAGAGGTATGACCTTGTTTGAGATGATGTGTATGATTTGTTTCTATTGGTTTGCCTCCTACTTTTGGATCAATGTAGAGGAATTTAATGCAGCAACATGGCTGTTGTGGCAAGTGATCACATTAAAAGACTTTCTAGGTGTTTGATTCAGATGAAATGGCACACTGTTAATTTCTCTGGCTGCAACATAGACACACACTCACTACACATCTTTAATACCAAACAATGAAGGTAAGGTTGGTTTGTAGAGAGAAGCACCAATGGTTGAAAGTGACATCTAAGTGACAAAGTGATGAATCAGAGGAAATATTTAACAGACTGAGTCAGAGATAGGATACACCCAACTTTCACAAGAACAGACAGGAAAGAGAGGCTACTTAAAAGCAGAGGAGGGGAAAGGGAGAGAAAGAAAGAAAGAGTGAGACAAAGGGAGTGTGGTGTATGTGTATGACAGTTTTACCCAGACAGTTTTACAGAGACAGATTGCAGATAGAACAAAACAGACACAGGTAAAGAGAACAAGCCAGAGAAAAAGAAGGGGCCACAAGGGTAGAGAAAATTGACAGAGCTTGAGGCCAGGCAGAGCAATTCAGTGAGAGGTCAAGAGATGTCAGTTTGAATCAGCCAGCTTGGATAAAGGAATTTGGTCTAGAACAGATGAGGTGGACTAGTTATTGTTTAGAAAGAACTAGAAAGAGTGATCTTGTTCAGCATTAAGACTCCAAGCTAGCAATTAGATCTGGTGAATAAAAGTTACTTTTAGCAGGGCGGTGGTGGTGCACGCCTTTAATCCCAGCACTTGGGAGGCAGAGGTAGGCGGATTTCTGAGTTCCAGGCCAGCCTGGTCTACAGAGTGAGTTCCAGGACAGCCAGGGCTATACAGAGAAACCCTGTCTTGAAAAACAAACAAACAAAAGAGTTACTTTTTACAGATCAAAATTTTTAAGATCTCAGCTGTTCCTGCTACCATATGTTTATTCTACCATCATTGACACTAACTCTCTGAGATTGTGATCCAAATGAAACTTTTTTATATAAATTGCCATTGTAATGGTGTTTTGTCACAGCAACATAAAAGCAACTAAGACAGTAGTAATCACACTGTTAAGGGAGGGCTTCATCATCATCACATATCCACACTTCAACAGGGCTCTCTTTCTACTGTCATACTGCAGAATGAACTCAGGAGACTGACTTACTTCTTTTTTGCATTCTGAATAACTCTTTGCCAGTTAAATGCAAGCTTGTCAGTGGTTCATCTTTTCCTCTTCATTGAGACAAAGATCCTAGTACCACTGATTCATGTTTTCTTTTAGTGTATTTTTTCAGTGCTCTGATTAATTATATTTTCTTACCTTGAACCTCCAAGATAATTTTCTATGTTATCTTTCAATTGATTTTCTGTCATGTATTTAAGACTGGAACTAACTCATTTTTGTCATGTATCAGTCTAGATGTATTTTTGAGACGTTCTGCACTACTTCTGCAGTTTACTTGTCAATCCATGTACCATGTACAGTAAAATGCTAAACTATTTTAACTTCTTATTATTAGGATTTTTGAATATGGTTTTGTATCAGGCTGTTTTAATTGCTCTTTATCTCTTTATTTGTCCAAGATACATTTTCTCAGATTTGCTTTTCAGTTTAATGGTTCCATCTCTTGACTCATCTTTATTTGTAACTCAGTCATCTCCTGAATTTACATTTTTGAATTGAAGTATTCCTCAGATTATCTCTTGCACCTTTCAAATGCCTATATTCATCCAGACTAAGGAAGACAATCTTGTGTATTTTATTTCATATGCAGAATATGGATTAAAAGGTATGTCACTAAATTAGAAGGTATCTACTTAGTGGGAGAAGAGAACCTGTGGGACAGAAGAAAAAGGGCAAAAGAGGGTAGTGATGGGGTTAATATAAGCAACGTATGAAAATCAGAAAGATAAATAAATAAGAAGAATGAATCAGTGTGACAGTGCTATGAAGGATTTTAATACAATATGTTTCTCATCCACATTCATGCAAGCAACCTTAGTCTAAGCTCAGTGGGACAGAAAGGATAGGAGAGTAGGTGGGTGACTGCAGGAGAGCAATGAGAAGAAGAGTATGGAGGGTAAGTCTGATCAAGACATATTGTATATGTTCAGGAAATTATTTACAAGACAGTCCATATTGTATACATGTTTGTAATTTTTGTCAGAATAAAATGAATACGAATTTCCTAAAAATAAATGTATATGATAAATCCAAAGTATTGAAAAATTTAACATTCAGAGTATATTAGAAAGTATGCCACCCAAACAAAACATTCTTTTTCAGACCATGTTCCTTAATCAAAAGGTTTTCAGACCATGTTTCTTAATCAAAAGGTTTTTAATACTAGTGTTGCTTGATAATTTCTTAATTTCACTTATTAGTTATTATTTTTTGAGATAAATTCTTACTATTCGGCCTAGGCTTGATTTAAGCCTTCAGTCCTTTTTGCCTGAGGCTCTAGAGAGCTGGGAGCATGGGTGTACATCTATACTAGACAGTTTTATTTTGATGTTATGACTGTACATATATCTTCTGTGAGGAGTTCTATGACAATTTCTCATGACAAGGAACTATGCCTCCTGAGCGGTTTAGCCTTTGTGTCTTCTAGTGCCTGTATATAACATTGCTCTTGAGTGCATGTTTTATTAAATTCCATCCCCCTGCACCTTATGCTAGTACTGGTCCAACACGGGTGTGGGTTTTAGGTTCAAGATTTTTCAGCAATTGTGCTTTTGCTCAATACCCTTACAGACACAGTTTTCCAGTTCTCAAAGAAACTGCACTGAATGTTTACTTTTGATGATAAAGTGTAAAATATTTTCAAAGGGGTGAGGGAACTGAGTACACATGTAGATGAGAAAGTGTAAAATATTTCCAAAAGTGGGGAAAGCCCAATACCATTGAAGAACAATGTCATTAATGGAAAAATGGTGTTCTTGTACAGCAAAAAGAGACCTTGCAATACATGCAATAGAATTCACTATTGTAAGACTTGCAACAATGAACTGAAAGTCAAATTAAAAAGCTTCAAGTGTGAGTCTTTCTCCTTTTATGGTTTTGTGGCTCAGAGATTATTGGCACTCAAGAAAATGTCTTTAGCTCTTACCTATTTACCTTTGTCATCATGACATTATTTTTTCTTGGTTTCTTTTTATTTTTTAAATTTAATTTAATTTTTTGGCTAATAAAAGAAAGAACAATGTACTGTGCATGAGAGAATGATGCTCAGAGTGCAAATTTAAGAATGCATTTTCCCAACTGTGCACTGAGCAGACCAGTGATGGCAGAAGCATTGCTGCACAGCTGTTGTCACTAGCTGCTTCAAGATCTAATTCTCAATATATATGCTTATAGACAAATGGATGACCCATTGTGAACCATGCACAATGAGATCAATGGTCAGAAGAGTCTAGGCTTTAGCCCAGAGCAGATAATGAAAGGAAAATATCAAGAAGAATAGCACTGAGGTTAATCCATCTCTGCTAAGAACCATCACTGCAGAAATATTGACAGGGCCAGTGGTAAGAGTTGAGCAGATGATAAAGGAAGAAACTCCTATTTAAATTCCTCTAGAGAAATAGGACTAAAAATGAACTGGATATTTAAAAGTCAGTATTACATTCTCATCTATTTGATCATATTTCTCCATAAAGCCTCATATTTAAGATTCTTTTTCAGCTTGTTTCTGAAAAGATTTCAGAATACAGGTAATATAAGTTACAGGCATAAGAAAGACAAGAACAACCTTTCATCCTCTTTCATTTTTAGTAAGTATTCTCGCACACCTTAACTTATAGATTAGCTTTTATTTCTACTTTAACTCACATAATTATTTGAACTTCACTGACC
This sequence comes from Arvicanthis niloticus, assembly GCF_011762505.2. Lineage (NCBI taxonomy): Eukaryota > Metazoa > Chordata > Mammalia > Rodentia > Muridae > Arvicanthis > Arvicanthis niloticus. The sequence continues at coordinate 54,837,227 of NC_047673.1, forward strand.
AGAACACTGACCTTATCTCCATGTTAATTAGTCCAATGAAAGTTTTGCTGTTCTATTCATTTTCTAAACATAGGATCTCTCATTAATACATTGTCTTAGAAGGAAATAAGTTTGTACTGGTAGATAGGTTTACTAAATCTCTTAAAAATCTCGGAATTTTAATAATGGACTGTTCATGCTTAAAATTATGAAACAATACTTTAGATCTTATTTTATATGTATACTGTTTAAGGGCCATTGATTAGCCTCTTGTGTTTAGGTAATTGTATGTGAGATACATATAGCAAGCAGTAACTCAGTAGATAAGAAGGACACAGGGTTTATGTTTTTATGATACACACCAACGGATGTATTAGTGGAAGTTCTGGACAAGAGCAGAAAGACTACCTAGTAAACTATCATCTCTTTCTCCACAAATGCTAGGTCCAAATCAATTGGCAAAGACTGTTTACCTTATCTGGTTCCTCTAGTAAGGAAAATTTCAAACCTCATGGCAACTAGCTTGGCTATTTAGTGGTCTAGAGCATCTAAGACAAGGAGAGTATAGGAACACCCTTTACTCCATAGTTGTGGATGTTTATTCTTAGTTTGAGCAAATACTAAAAGTAATCCATCCTGGAGAGGTAGTAACAAATTCAAAAATTCAAGACCAGGCATATCTAGGAGAAAAGTAGGTTTTGCATGTGAACACATGATAGATTTAACAAATTATATTTGTCAAGTAATAACTGTCGAGGTGTCTAGTGTAAATGGTATTGAATTAGAGATGTAGTTGAATTTGATTAACTGATGACTGTACTTTCTACTCTTCTTTGGCTTCAATGAGCATAAATGTATTCCTAATTCTATGCCATCTACAAACAGCACCTAACACACAATTTCTGAGCAACCACTTTATACAGGCATTGAAATATTATTTAAACTTAAGAGACCTTGTGTGGATGGTGCCATTTTTATTGCTTATTTGAAATAAGAGCTTTACTAATACTAGAGTGGAGGTATGAAATTAGGTTTCTTAAAACCTAGAAGAAACCTAATGCAGATCAGGCAAATGTCAATTAATTATTAAAATAGTGATTTTTCCATATATGTAGATATGATCTTCCTACACTTAAATATATAATTTTTGTACTCATTTCCTTAAATGTCAGTTATATATGTATATTATATATGTACATCTTTGAATATGAATCCAGATATTAAGAGGTTTTTTTTTGTTTTGTTTTGTTTTTTGCCACAAACAACCACTTGTGATTTCATGCCTAAGATTTCAAGGCTTTTCCCCTTTCCTTTTCAGGAGAAGAAATGTTTATTAAATTTGCCAAGGTTTCTGAAGTTGTCATGTGTTTCTATTAAGATTAAGTTACTTAAAGTTGCCTCGGTTGCTAGAGAAATAAAGCCCTTGAGCTGATGTAAGTGGAAAGAACACAAGTAGGATACTGACTTCTGCAACCACTCAAAACTATGACTACACTTTTAGCAGAAACTTGTTGGAAAAGAGTAAGGAACAACTGAGATAAACATCAATTCTGTTGGCAAAAAAAATGTATAGTGACTCTCAGGCCTTTTATGGTCCTTCATTACTACAGCTTAGATGTTTGTTGCTTCATTTTAGGTGGGAAGATCCTTTTTTTTTTTCCTCAACTTTGTTGCTGAGTTGAGAATGTTTGTGTCCTATCAACCTACATGAGTGTATTCTTTCTCACATTATGCACCTTCCCATGGATTTACATATCCTCCTCTTGTTTTTGTTCCCTTTAGGGGATTGCTTTGTTTTGTCATTTCATAGATTGTATGGATGGAAGAAATAAAAACTAATGCAAGAAAAACTCAGTAGGACAGCTGATTAAATATAGGGTGGGAGAGGAGATGTTACCAGAGGCTAAGAAATAATCTGAGTCCCTTGACTTTGACTCTATCATAACTGTCAGAACAAGGAGAACCCATCATTATGTTGCTTCTTTCTGAAGCCTAAGAATGTAGGATTTCCTTACGAAGAAAACATACAGTGTTTGCATTTTAATTGGGTATAAATTTATTACTAACTCAATATGAATGAAAGAACTTATCTTTATGTCCAGGGCTATTGTCCCCTCAGAGACTTTTGCGAATTGATCATGACTAGATTTCCATTACTATGTCCTGATAACATTAGTCATAATATAATTACTAGAAAGTATATTTGAAAAACTTATTCAAAGTTCATAATTTTTCAGGAACTCTAAGCATTTTTATGGATTTAAAAAAAATCCCAACAGGAATTTTGACTTGTTAGTTTAGTTGTTGACTGAACTTCTATAAATCTTTGGCTGGCACCTTACTTTGAGCTTCAAGTTTTCTATTTTTTTTTCTGTTTTCTAAGTTAGTACATTACACACTGAGTTCTTCAACATTGCTCTAGGAATTGTATTTTGTTTTGCATACTGAATAATGAACTTTGGAAAAAGGGTGGTTTTAGGTTGTAGGATTGGTAACACACAAGATGAGTCTAGACAAACTTGTATTAGAAAGAAAAATGTCACAAGATATTAATGATCTTATGTTAATACTCAGGTGCTAATATAAAAAGGTTCCAACAGACAAAAGACTGCCTAATTAGAATAACAAAAGGAGAAAAAATATTTGAATAAATATCATATATTTAAATATGCATACATTACCACTCTTGGAGAGTGCCAAGAAATTAAATATTTTGGAAACTCATAAACAGTAAAATCAACTTAATTCTTCTTTGCAATATACTTTGGGCAATGAATGATAGTTAGCTATCAGATAAGTAATAAATAGGCCATCTGTGCATTAAATTATTCTAGGTACGAAATCTGGAAAAAATTATAATTATCACTAATAAACCCTAATAAAGTTGTGAATCTAAATGACAATCAAATTGGCCACACACACATATATACACAAATAGAATGATAGCTAGGCTTAAATGCAGTGCCTTTTGATAGAAATACACCAAGGTGTTAATACATTTTCACCAAAAACAGGGAGTAGAGGAGGGTAAACAATTTTAATATACTAAATCTAGAGCTAATTACAAACTCAGAGAAAATTTAAAGGAAATAATATTTTAGATCATACAGCAGGGTAAAATGATACAATTTATGGCATAAGTAATTCATATAACAAGCATCTCCATTTATTTTACAAGGATAATATTGTAAGAAGGACAAAAGGAAAAACAGAATCATAAGGAAGTTATAAAGTTATAAAAGCTTTAAACACATAAAATTGTTGTATGTGATATCTAGGAATGTAGTTCAGTGGCAGAGCAGTTGCCTAACATGTACTAAACCTTGAGTTTGACCCCCCGCCCCCGCCAATTACTCTCCTCAATCACTTGATCAACTAAGGAATACAATTACAATCTGTCATATTTATTCTGATCCTAACTCCCCCACATACATACACAAATAACTTAAATGAAATAAAATTAAACAGCGATTTGAAAGCATGAGGAGATGTTTCCTCTTGTTACTGACTTGCAATAATGTACTAGAATTGGTTTCTAGTTCTGCAGGACAAGAAAAGAAAATAAAAGGAATAGAAAGAAATACTCTTTTTTTCGCAATACATTTTTTAAGTCAGAAAGAATCAATAAAATAACTGCTAAAAATTGTAAGTCATAAGTACTGTGAAGATACAAAGTTAATTGTAAAAATTGGTTATTTTCCAATCAATCACCAATGAATAGGTAGACTTGAAAATTAAAAACACATTGCTATTCATAATGGTTACACAAAGAAATAAATATTAAAGCATAAATTCAATTAAATATGTACAATATTTCCATGAAGAAATCTATGAAACTCTGAAGATATTTAAAAAACCCTAATAACTAGAAACATTGTATTTGTAGCATCAAAAGACTGAGACCAAAAAGAAGAAAACCTTCATTACACAGGAAGCTGCTCACACAGTGAAAGTTCAGTGTTTCTGAGTCAGAGTGGGAAAGCAGTGCTAGGATGAGTGAACCTATCCTCAGGCTGGTGCAGAGAAATATCACAAAATGAAACAAAGAAAACACACTGAGGAAGTCAGACTGTGTTAGACAAGCAAAATGAAGTCACTGGTCTTTCCCAGACCTCCATATATGATAGATAGATCTTTTCAAATAGCCTCTCCAGATTTGCAAAGTGGAGGCCTCTGGGACCCCAAGAGTAACCAACTTGAACACTGACCCACTAATCCCTTTCCAGTTGGGTCTGCTGGAGCTCAGAGGTGAATTGTTCAAGCAGTCCCCTGACCTCCATTGTTTGGCTCTAGGCTTACCCTTAGGTCTGAGGAGCCTTGCAGGTCACCAAGAGCCTCCTACTTTCCCTGTGGTGGCTTGCCGGTGGGGGTTAGGAGCTATCAGCTTGGAACATTGTCTCACCAATCCCTTGCCAGATGGTTATGCCTGAACTCCATTGTTTGGCACATGGGTCCCCCTCCCTTCCAGAGAAGTCTTGCTGTCAAGGATCATCCAGACAATACCAGGGAAAAGCAGAGGTTTAAGACAATCAACAAGATCCAGGGTAATATGGTACCACTGGAACCCAGCTATTCTGCTACATCCAGTTCTGGACATCCTAACAAAACTGAACTACAAGAAAATGATCTTACATACACTCTTATAAAGATGATAGAGACCTTAAAGAGTAAATAAATAAATCCCTTAAAAATACAGGAAAATATATTCAAACAGGTAGAGGATTAAAAGAGAAAGCAAATAAATATAAAGAATTACAGGAAAATAGAATCAAACAGGTGAAGGATATGAATAAAACTGTCCAAGACCTGAAAACGGAAATGGAAGCAATAAAGAAAACAAGCTGAGGGAATCCTGGAGATGGAGTACCTAGGGAAGAGAGCAAGAACTACAGATGTAAGCATTATCAACAGAACGCAAGGGATGGAAGATGAATCTTGGGCATAGAAGAAACAATAGAAGGCTCTCCAGATTCAACACATAAAAATTCAGTATGTACACTTAAAAAATAGAATATCACAAAGAGTGCAGAGAACAAGCATTAAACCAACTCACTGCCTTGCATAAAGGTCAAATATAGTTGTGTGTTTTGTATTTTGTTGGAAACTGACAAATTACTTACTTGTCCAGGGAAATCCAGTTCATACAAGGATGGTTGAAATAGTCTAAAAGGAAATGAAATCTCAGTCTGCAAAATTTCCGCAAGGAAAAAAAAAAACATGTATAAAGTAGGAATCAAAACAAGCCACCAGACAAAGGCAGAGCTCTGGGAAAAAGTTACCACGTAGGAACGAAAACTGTAGTTACATTATCAAAATTTAAACAAGCAGGCAAATTCAAGTTGCAAATGTTGTAAATCAGGTAATTGCTGGAAAGAAATAGGAGAGGATGTGGAAGCTGGCAAAACTCCAAAAATGCAAATCAAATAAAAACCCATCACAGAAATAAAGATGCAATTGAGAGCATTGTGACAGTAAGTACTAGAAACCATATGAAGGAACATACAAGACAGAAATTAGTAAATTATCCTGAATTATGGAAAGCTGTAAATGTGCTTGGAAGATGGAACTATAAAAAGCAGATTTAGCAGGTTCACTGTATGTATAGGATTGTAGTCTCTGGAAAAGACACAAAATAAACAAAATAAAGGAAATATTTAAAGATACAGTTCAAGGTTAAAATATGAAATAAAAGAATAATTAATGGCATACCTTTAAATGATGTGTATCAAATTTTCTACACAACACTGAATACTTTCTTGGAATCACTGCTGAGGGTGGGCCCCACTGCAGAGCTAGGTTCTGAATGCTGAGAAGGGTCTGCTGTTCTTCCTCAGAGTGCCTTTGCTTCATCCCATTTCCAGTAACCTTTCATCTCCTTTATGTGTTTATAAAGCTTTTCCTCTATTTCTCTAAAATAGTCTTTATTTCCCCATGTTCTGATTTGCTCCTTCACCAACTGAAATAACAGTGGCTTTTAGTCCACTGCTAATTTTACCTATCAAAACTGTTGCTCATTTCAATGGGCTTAAATAACTTAAATGACTTATTTTTACATTCTACTTACGGATTGCACCTGATATGTCTTTGTTAACTAAAACTCATTTAATTGCCTGACATGGTGGTGCATGCCTTTAATTCCATCACTGGGGAGGCAGAGGTAGACAGGCCTCTGTATTCCAGGACAGCCAGGGCTATTACACAGAGAAACTCTATCTTGAAAAACCAAAACAACAACAATAAAAACAACAACATTAACAACAAAACCCAAAGTAAAATAATTTAATTTATACAAAATTTAATCTTCTGGATGCTTTATTTTAATAAAACAAAATTATAAAATGTAAAGAATAGGAAAATAACTTTTGAAATATATTTAAAATTCAAATCATGAACAAAGAATATCTCTAATATAAAGACTTCCTAAAATGTATATAAAAGCTACTATAGAAAAAATATCAGAGTAAGGAGAGAATATTCATGAAAAGAAATAATAGGTCTTTAAGCACTGAAAATTGTTCAGTGTTAGTGAAGTACTTTCCTATACTCTTGGTAGAAATGTAAATTTATAATGTATTAAAATACAACTTTCCATCATCAATGTTTTTAAAGCATAAATCTTTGTTCCAAAAATTTCACTATGGCCAAAATATATTTTTCAAAGACTATCATATACATGACAAATCAGATATGCATGAAGTTATTCATTAAAAGAAGAATGAAAGAAAAATTAGTAAAAATCACTGGATGTCTAACGTTCAGTGACATCTTAACTACAATTCTCCATTACTAAGAAATTAATTATTTCTCAGTAAGCCAGTAAAAGGCAGCTTGTTTGTTTGTTTGTGTATTGTGTATGTGTGTGTTGTGGCATATATGTGTATTGTGGGCTGTTATGGCATGGTGCACCATCACACACACACACACACACACACACACACACACACACACACCTGTGGAAGTCCAAAGAGAACCTCTGGTGTGGTCCTCACCTTTTACTTTTTTGAGGCAAAGTCTCTTTTGTTGTTTTTCTGCTGTCTGTGCCAGGAAAGGTAACCTATAATTCTCCCTTCTCCATGAAGGAGTGCTGGGACTACACTCAGATGACATTTCTGGGTTTTGTAAAGATTCTATCAACTCAGGTCCTCACACTTGGCAGGTCATTTGAAACATTGAGTTGTATCCCAGGCCACAAAATTAGCATTTTAAAAATTACATTTATTCATTTAGGGGTGTGTTGGGGGGAGCACAAAAATAGAGATCAGTGTGTTTCTGGGGCTCAAACTCAAGTTGCCAAGTTTGTCAGCAAGTACCTTTCTATGGGATCACAGTAGTCTTGGGTTACAGAGGAAGGGTTGAAGAGAGCTTCAACCCCCATACCTCAGACCAAGACAATATGAGTTGATTCCCTGCCCATTCCCAACCTGGCACATCAAGAAGCTAGCTGCTCCACTATCACCCCTAGTACGAATTTATTATCCTGACAGTAATGAGGCTTCACTCCTTGTCTGACCTTATTAGAGTCCCGCCCTACAGCCTTTGGACTGCAGATGAAGCATCTTCCCAATCCTGTGCTTGCAATTTTACATGGCCAAACAAACCTTGGTCCAGAGACCCTGGCCACCTGCCCAGGTGCATAAATACCCCTCCTTCCCCATTAAGTTTAACCAGTTCTCTGAAGCTGTTCCTGGGTGTGTGTTCTTGGCAACGCACTTACCACTGTCCATGATCCCACGTGCATCTACCTGACGCCTGGCTGAGATTCTTTCTGTTCAATCCAGCCTGCCTGGTCCAGAGGGAGAGAAACAGACACAGACAAGCACCTTTCCTCACTAAGCTATCTCACCTGTTTGAAAGATATTTTAAAAAATAATATTTTAAGCAAATTTAGATACTAATTAAATATCAATAAGTATTTTCCTTTTAGGCTTTTAAAAACTACGTCTTCCCAACAAGTGAGAGGCTCACTTAACCCTCAGAACTCTACCATGCCTTGGATTTGGATCCCAAAGACCCAAGCTGCTGACACCCTGTCCCTGCTCGTACACTGGCAGATAGTCCTTGCTTTGGTGCAGGCCACTTCTGTCAGAAGAACAGAGAGCTCCTGCTGACTAAAAGCCATCCTAGCTGCCTGATCCAGCTGCTAACTCTGACCAAAACTCCCTGATGAACCAGAGGTCACTCTAGCTGCCAGAAATGCAGATCATAAAGGAGACCAAAGGGGAAACAGAAACCAAGGAACAGAACATCCATCCAAAAAAGATAAACTCAGAAATTGGAACCTAGATTTATATTCGTCTCAATCCAAGATACCTAGACACGTACCTAGTGGAAGAAGACAATCAACAACAGCTAGGGTAATATAGTCCCACAGGAGCTCAGCTATCTCACGACAGCAGCCCCTGGATGTTTTAATGCAGCTCAAGCACAAGAACATGAACTTAAAACCAACTTTATGAAGATGATAGAGGTCCTTAAAGAGGAAATGAATAAAGCCCTTCAAACACAAACAAAAAATTGATGGTAATGACAGTCTCACAAAGAAAGCCAAGGAACAACAAACAAACAGGTGAAGGCAAGGAAGAAACCTGTTTAAGATCTGGAAATGGAAACAGAAGCAATAAAGAAAACAGAAACTGAGGGAATCTTGGAGATGGAAAATCTATGTCAGACTCAATCTTCACCAATAGAACACAAGAGATGAAAGAGAATTTCAGGTGTAGAAGATATGATAGAAGATATGATAGAAATTGATGCATTGATTAAAAAAAAAGCCCTTAAAGCAGCTCCATTAAAATCAGGAGCAAGACAAGGCTGTCTACTCTCTCTATGTCTCTTTAATACAGTACTCAAAATTCTAGCTAGAACAACGTTTTTAAAACTAGCTAGACAATTAAAGGAAAGTAAGGAGATAAACATTGGAAAGGATGAAATCAAAGTACTGGTATTTGTAGATAATATAATAGAATACATACCAAAATTCTACAAGGGAACTACTACAGATGATAAACACTTTCAACAAAGTGGCAGTATACAAGATTAATAACAATAATAACAACAATCACAAACAATCGAAAATCAGTAGCTCTCTGCTATTCAAATGACAAACAGGCTGTGCAAGAAATCAGAGAAACAACACTCTTCACAATAGTCTCAAATAATATAAAATATCTTGGTGTAACTCTAGTGCAAGTGAATGACCTGTATGACAAGAACTTCAAATCTTTAAAGAAAGAAATTGAAGAAGATATCAGAAGATGGAAAGATCTCTCATGTTCATGGATTGGTAGGATTAACATGATAAAATGTCCATTTACCAAAGACAATCCACAAATCCAATGTAATTACTAAATTTCATTGCATACAAAATTGCATGCAAAATTCCAACACAGTTCTAACAGACCTTGGAAGAACAATTCTGTACTTCATATGGAAAACCAAACCAAAATAACAATTAAAACCACCCAAGGATATTTAAAACAATCTTGTACAATAAAATAATTTCTGAAGGTATCACTAGCCCGGATTTTGAGCTATACTACAAAGCTATGGCAATAAAAGCCTCTTATAATTGGCATAAAAACAGTCAGGTTGATCAATGGAATTGAATTGAAGACTTAGACATAAATTCATATACCTATGAATACCTTATTTTTGATAAAGAAGTCAGAATATACTACAAAAAAATACAGCATCTTCAACTAATGTTGTTGGTCTAAGTGGATATTGGCATATAGAAGAATGCAAATAGATTCATATCTACCAACTTTCACAAAACTCAAGTTCAAGTGGATCAAAGACCTCAACAGAAAACCAGATACACTGAACCTGACAGAAGAGGAAGTCGAGAATAGCCTGAACACATTGACACAGTAGACAACTTCCTGAACAGAAAACTAATAGCTTGGCTCTAAGATCAACAGTTAATAAATGGTACCTCATGAAACTGAAAAGCTCCTGTAAGGCAAAGGGTACTGCCAATAGGGCACAATGGCCACCTACAGAATGGAAAATTTTTTCATCAACTCCACATATGACAGAGGGCTGATATCCAAAACACATAAAAACTCAAGAAGCTATATAGCAACAAACCAAACCAAACAGAACTTGTGGAAGTGGCCAACCAATGACTCTTTCAACTTGATACCTATTCTAAGAGAGGGAGCCCATGCTTGACACTACCTTCAGGGCTAGGAACCAGAGGCTGGATAATCCAGAGACTTAGGATAGCACAAAACACAACTGGCAAAAAAAAAGTCAATGAGTGTTCTTAATGATATTCTGTTATACTCTTAGACTGGAGCTTAGTATAATGATCATCAGAGTGACTTCATCCAGCAGCTGATAGGAACAGATAAAGATACCTGCAACCAAACGTTGGGCAGAGTTGGGGAAGGAAAGATTGTAGGAGCTGAAGAAGGCAAGGGTATCACAAGAAAATGGCCCACAGAATCAACTAACCTGGGTTCATAGAGACTGAACTGACAATCTGGAAGCCTGTATGGGTCTGACCTAGGTCCTCTGCTTATATGTTATGGTTGAGTGTGTTCCTGTGGTACTCCTAATAGTGAAGACTGTCTCTGACTCTTTTACCAGCTCTTAGGATCTTCTTCCTCCTATTTTGTTGCTTTATTCAGTCTTAATAAAAGCAGATGTGCCTAGTCTTATTGTAATTATATGTCATGTTTGGTTGATATTCCTGAGAGGCCTACCCTTTTCTGAAAATATAAGACTATAAATGGAATCTATTAAGTGAACTATTTTCAGGTCTAGGCTGAAATAATTATTCATAATATAGAAATTTAAGTCAGGTAAGATAAACATTGGTTTAGCCAGTGATTTGAATCTATAACTTCACTTTAACAATGTAAAAAATTCCCATTGCCAGGAAAATTATGATCAGTATTAAGGGATTGACTGACTAGCTCAGAAATAAAGGTATGAAGATAGAGAAATATTCAAGTTGTTACTCCTTGTCTTATTAAAGTCAATGAGCCAAGCACAGCTTTGAAAGAAAACAGTAAATAATACAAAGTCATGTACGTTTGTATCACCTTGATATTTTGAGTTAAATATCTCAACATCATGAAAGATAACCAATTGGGATCACAAAACTTCTGCTTGGAATAAAGTAATCATAGCAAAGGTCAGGTTTTATGCAAGAGCCAGGATATTTGAAATTCAGTGTTAAAGTACTGTAATTCAGTGTAGTGTGCCATAGAGTTCTTATAAAGTGCAAAATTGATACATTTAAGGATGATGACACTAATAACATGAATTGTGTTATGAAAAATTTATATTTTTAATCTGTTCCATAACCAGATGGAAGAGAAGAGTCCCAAGTAAATGAACATTAGCAAGTTCAAGAACATGGAATATGATATTCAATGATGGAGCCAGGAAATGCAAACAGGTTCTGTTGTAATAATACTGGCTGACTGGATTGTGTTCCAAATGAGATTGAAATTTATCTCGAAGCCTTGTTGTAAAGACTACACTTCCCACCAATTTTAAAACACTTGTAAATTACCCCATGAAAGATGAAAGTCCACTAGAAATACTTAAGTAAAATAATTAGAATTTGGTTTTATAAGGTAAAATTATATTTGGATTGTACAAATTCAAGCTGACAGTTATGAAGTAGATATTAGCTAAGAGGTGTTGATGATAGTTAAATCTATGTGTCAGTCTGCATAGATAACAGAAGGCCAGGCATATTGTGAAGTGTATCTTGCTGGGTGTTTCCAAGAGAGAATGTCAATAGAATGTTGAGTGCCCTCAACATGGGAGTGGTCATCATCTCATCTACTGAGGGTAAGAATAGGTAGGGAAGGTGTGGATAGATATGTGCATGACCAAATCAAAGAGTGTAGACACAGATGGAATAACTAACCTGCTGCCTGTATGAATGACTTCAGAAGTAGTAAGAAATAACAAGCAAGGTTTCAACAATAGAACAAAATTTTGGACATACAGTGTTTGAGAAATAAAAAAAAAAGACAAGTAGACATTCCAATTTAAATGGACTAATCTAAAACCTTGAAGGTTCTCATTACACATGTGAAAGAACGTACAATGTTTGACCATGCTCATGGTCCAAATTACTTTGTTCAATATAATTTTTACAGTTCCATCTATTTTCCTTAAAAGTTCATAATCCAGTTTTTAAAGCGGAACAAAGGTCCATTGTGTATTCATTACTCATTTACCTGTTGCTGGACTTCTAGGCTGATTTCATTTCCTGGCTATTGTGAAGAGATCAACAATGAACACAGAAGTGCATGTATCTCTGTAGTATAAAAAACATATACTTTGCATATGTATTATATATGTGTATGTACTCTATATGTATTTATATGTAGTATGAAAAACATACTTTGGTTGTAGAACACAGAGGAAGCATGCCAAAACTGAACTGGAAGCTTCCTTCCTTTAGGCTAATTTTATAGCACTAGAAGGTTTGAAACATGCATTTAGGGGAGAAAAGTCAGCAATGGTTTTCCCCAGCTTTAGATTTTGTGTGCTGCACTAGAAACTGAGTAAGAGATGTTTACTGGGACAACAGTGTCATGGTACTGATCAGATAACCAGCTGCTTTCTTTCTTGGATTTGAAGCTATCCTTAAATGAAGGAGTTCTTATTTGTTATTGTAAATCTTGCCAAAGGCCCATAATTGGTGTGGTTGTAGGAGTTAGGGATGAATGTGCTATCTTCGTTTTGTTGACGTTTTGTGCTAGTTTAGTTTTGTGCTATTTTTAGTCATGTTGTCACTTCAGCAAGGTGGCTAGACATAAAATTAACAGAAATCAGTAGCCTTCTTCTAATCAAAAGATAAAAGGGCTGAGAAAGAAATTAAGGAAACAACACACTTCACAATAGTAAAAAATAATATAAAGTATCTTGGTGTGACTCTAATCAATCAAGTGAATATTTGTATGACAAGAATTTCAAACCCCTGAAGAAAAAAATCAAGGAAGACTTCAGAAGATGGAAAGATCTCACATGCTCATAGATTGGGAAGATTAATATAGTAAAAATGGCTATCTCACCAAAAGCAATCTAGAGATTCATTGCAATTCCCATAAAAATTCCAACTCAATTCTTCATAGTGTTAGAAAGAGCAATTTTCAAGTTCATTTGGAATAACAAAAAACCTAGGATAGAAAAAACTATTCTCAACAATAAAAGAACTTCTGGGGACTTACTTTCCCTGACTTCAAGCTACACTACAGAGCAATAGTGATAAAAACTGCATGATATTGGTACTAAGACAGGCAAGTAGATCAATGGAATAGAATTGAAGAACCAGAAATAAACCCACACACCTATGGACACTTAATCTTTGACAAAGAAGCTAAAACCATTCTATGGGGAAAAAAGACAGCACTTTGAACAAATGGTGCTGGTTCTACTTGCTGTCTGCATGTAGAAGAATGCAAATTGATCCATTTTTTAATCTCAAAGCTCAAGTCCAAGTGGATCAACGACCTCTACATAAAACCAAATATGCTGAATCTAATAGAAGAGAAAGTAGAGAAGAGCCTTGTATACTTGGGCTCCAGAGAAAACTTCCTGAACAGAACACCAATGGCTTATGCTTTAAGAGCAACAATTGACAAATAGGACGTCATAAAATTGAAAAGCTTCTGTAAAGCAAAGGACACTGTCAATAGGACAAAATGTCAACCAACAGACTGGGAAAAGATATTTACCAACCCTACCTTCTATAGAGGGCTTATATCCAATATTTACAAGTAACTCAAGAAGGTAGATTTCACAGAATCTAATAACCCAGAACCTAATAACCCTATTAAAAAGTGGAGTACAGAGCTAAATAGAGAATTTTCAACTGAAGAATCTCAAATGGCTGAGAAGCACTTAAAGAAATGTTCAACATGCTTAATCATTAAGGGAATGCAAATCAAAATGACCCTGAGATTTCACCTCACACCAGTCAGAATGGCTAAGATCAAAAACGCAGGCGATAGATGCTGGTGGGGATGTGGAGAAAGAGGAACACTCCTCCATTGTTGGTGGGAGTGCAAGCTGGTAAAACCACTTTGGAAATAATTCTAGTGGTTTCTGAGAAAATTGGAAATAGTCCTACTTGAGGACCCAGCTATACCACTCCTGGGCATATACCCAAAAGTTGCTCCAACATATAACAAGGGCACATGCTCCACTATGTTCATAGCAGTCTTTTTTTTTATAATAGCCAGAAGCTAAAAACAACCCAGATGTCCCTCAGCAGAAAAACAGATACAGAAAATATGGTACATGTACACAATGGAGTACTATGCAGCAATTAAAAACAATGACAACATGAAATTCTTCAGTCAAATGGATGGAATTAGAAAATATCCTCCTTAGTGAGGTAACCCAGACACAAAAGAACACACATGGTATGTATTCACTAAGTGGATATTAGCCCAAATGCTCACAATGCTCATGCTGCAAATACAGTCCATATGGAGCTTAGAAGGAAGGAAGACTAGGATGTAGATGCTTCACTCCTGCATTGAGGGGGAACTGTTCTGTCTCTGTTCCATTTTTTTTTTTGTCCTTATTCTTCCTTTGGACAGGAACATTTCTGGGTTAAAAACTTTGAGGTGGGTGAGTGAGTGGCCCCATCCCTGGGCCAGGGGCCATGCCTATCTACTGGAGGTCATCTCAACAGGTTCTATCTCCCCCTTCTCTGCACATTTTGGCTAAAGTCTTCCTGGTTGGGTCCTAAGAGCTTCACTTTTCCGTGGTGTCTGGGACCCTCTAATGGCTATCCCCAGTTTCTTATCCCCCCTGCTACATATTTTTGTTTGATATCCTAACTTAACTCTCTGTACCTGTCTCAAAATTTCCTCCAGTTCTTGATTGTGCCACCCTTATTTCTTCCCCTTTCTTTCAGAGACAGAAGAAAGGGCCATCCAGGGACTGTCCCACCTGGGGATCCATCATGTCTGTAGACACCAAACTCAACATTGTTGCCGAGGTCAAGAGGTGTTTGTTGACAGGAACTAGTGTGGCAGTTACTACTGAGGTCCAGCCAACAACTATCAATGCAGATGTGGATGCTTACAGCCAACCATAAGACTGAGCTCAGGGAACCTGGTGAGGGATGGTGGAAGGACTAGATGAGTGGAGGGAGATTGCAACCCCATTGGAAGAACAACATAGGTTGGCACCACCCAGTTCTCCCAAAATTTAGACCACCAACTGAGGAGTGTACCTGGAGGAATCCATGGATCCAGATACAAATGAAGTGGAGGATGGCCTTTCCTGAGAGTAATGGGAGTGGTGGCCCTTGGTCCTTGGGAGGAAGTATGCTGGAGCAGTGGGACAGGAGACTGTAGGTGGGTGGGGGAGCACTCTCATACAGGCAAAGGATAAGGGTAGGTGTGGGATGGGTGGGTTGGTGGAGAAGTAACTTGGAAGTGGAATATCATTTGAGATGTAAATGAATGGAATGATTAATTAAAAAAGAAAAAAAAAGAAGGGCATATTGTCCAATTGCTTCATAGCTACTGTATTCAAAATACTCATAGAAGAGTGCTGTTGTAAGCCTTGCTCCAAGATGCTTCTCTTTACAATAGTGGTTACTTCAGATACTCATGGATGGTCAAGATGCTAAAGTGCTCATAGTCACTTCTGGCTGCCATATCACTCCCTCCAAGGCTTAGGGAACATGGTGGAGGCTGGAGGGGAACAAATATAATAACAAACAATAAGGAGAAGCATGGTGAAATGCTGTCATGACTGTGGAACTTGCACAGTCAATAGCTGCTGTTGCCTATGTAGGTCTCGAATAGGACTGAGTGGGTGAATATGGGAGGGGCCCTGCCCAGGGAAGCAAAAAGTAGCCAATGGCTGATGGAAGAGAGAAAATCATTCTCTTTAGTAATTTAGTTTTTGGTAAGTTGTTCATGCTCCAGTGGATAGTTCTACTACCCAGTTAAACCCCAAAGGTCAAAGGGTGAAAGTGAGACATGAGGGATGGGGACTTGGTGTAGAAAGGTAAGAAATAAAGGGGGCGAGAGCAGGCAGTAAAGGACAGTAGGTTGTGTGTATGATATATATGTATGGTGGCTGTAAAATAATAATTAATAAAGGTATTTTTATAATCAAATGCATTCTAAAATGAGAGAAGTAATTTTGTGAGGGAGATGAGAGAACCTAGATCAGAGATATCAAGGCAAATGGGGTTTTCAATGATGTGTACCTTATCATCAAGTGGTTCATACTGGCAAGGAAAAGTAAAAATAAAAACATCTCCACTGAAAAATTGTTGAGCTTTACTAAGAACCAGTTATCAAATGAGGGGTAAAATTGATCATAGTGGCTAGAAAAAAAGGAAGACAAAACAATTAAAAATAATGTGTCCATATTTTCTCATCAGAATGTTCTGTTGTGTGGTTTACAGGAGTTCTCAGTTCTTTCAGAAACAACTTCCTAGTCTTTTCATAATTGCTTTTCTTGTACCAGGACTCAAGGAAGTTTATTTTTTTTTATTCCACAATGCCTCTGTGGCTTTTGGTTTGTACTTTTGAAAAGATTTCAGATTGATAATATTAGTAAGTTTTTCCTTCCCGCCATACCTCCACCTCTCTCTCTCTCTTCCTTGCTTCCTTCATTTTTTCTTTCTTTTTATTCTGACATGAAAATAAATATAAACTTTTACAATTTTTGTTTCTTATCATTTTAAATTACATTCATTAGCATGTGTGTACATGCATACTCAAAAGAGTGGAAGAGGTAAGAAGACATCTTGTAAGACTTGGTTCTTTCCTTTTACTGATTGAGTCTTGCAGTTATCAGGCTTGGTGGCAAGTACCTTAATTCACTGAGACATCTTAATGGCCCTGAAGTACTATTTGAACAGCAACTTGGCAAACTCAGACAGAAAGGTCTGGGGCATATGTACTATTTTAAAAAATGCATACACTCATGACTCCAGATCTTCAAATTGTTTGAATAGTTTACACTTTTCAAATTTTTCACCCAGTCAATATTCTTACACTTTCATGTCCCTTGGTTATTTTCATTTCTACTGGCAAGAATATGGGATCATCCACTTCTTCTCTAGGTGTCCACCACCAGCCTAAAGGTTGTGGTTTTCAGGTCATCTGCAGAGCAGAGATGATTGTCATTTCCTAAGAGTAAGCACAATGGAACCTTTCTTTGCACTGGTTTCAAACATGCCCTTGATCTCAAGTGCCATGCTGTGATAAATAGCACCTCAGAATCCTATTGATTTAAACTAAACTTGCATTTGACTTCACTTTGATAATATCAGTGCAAATTGCTTTTTTTCCTCACTGAGTTTCAAGAGTAAGTCAACAGGAATTAAAGATTTGCCCCGTTCCTTGCAAGATCACATAGTTTACTCTCTGTTTATTGTACCTTTCTTTCTTTCTTTCTTTCTTTCTAAGAAAAATCTCTTCATTTGAATAGTAACTTGGCAAGCACAGACAGAAAGGTCTGGTGCCAATATCTAGCATATGTTCTATAAAGAAATGCATACAAACGTAACTCCAGGTATTCAATGTGTTGAAGTGAAATAAATTTGCGTAGGAAAATCATACAAAACTGTATCAGCTGGCTTTTGTTGCATAACAAACCACACTAAATTTGGTAGTTCTAAATAAGAGCAACTTACCTGCTCTGGAGCTATTAGGATACTGATCAGCGGGGTAGTGAGGCTATCTGTTTTTCTTTTTGTTTTTTTTCTCTTAAGACTCTTCATAGGGCTGCTGGCATCGGCAGTGACTCACTTTGCTTTTATGCATTTGTGTCTTCTTTTTGCTTCAGACTCCAGTAAGGCTCTTTTGAATTCTACAGTTTCCTTAACCCCTTTGTGTGTGTGTGTATATATATATATATATATATATATATATATATATATATATATATATATATGTGTGTGTGTGTGTGTGTGTGTGTGTGTGTGTGTGTGTGTGTGTGTGTGTTTTATATATATATGTGTGTGTGTATATGTGTGTGTGTGTATCTCTATACAGTGTAATATAGCTGAGAGTATTAATAATCAAGACTGAAATAAAAGAATCAGTTATTGCAAATATTCAGCAACCAAGTGATTTTAGCATCAATTGGTAAAGAATAGGCCACACTATTGATGTAACTTATGAATTTAATATTAGTTAATAAATTCCGACATTGTGAAAAGACAAAATTCTCTCTTAAATGATACAATCCATATACCAAGAATGAACATATTGATATCATCCTATATTTTTTGGCATCTTCAAAGATTAGAGAAACATATTTAGATGGTAGAAATGTTAGTAGCAATAATAAAAATGTTTCACTGTAGGTACGAGTTACTGACTCAGCTATAATTTGTTACCTGTAATTGTGCTATAATTAATGTTTATAAATTTTCTAGGAAAGTGTTATTATTGTCCCCAGTCAAAAAAAATGAGAAGCTATAGCTTTGAAGAGACAAATAAAGTAGCTGAAGTTTTGATGGGGAAAGGAGAAATTACATGGCAAGTGTACCCAGATACTGAGCTCACCACCTGGATCATTGTGCTATCTTACAGTGATGAGGACAAGCACTGAGACATAGCTAAATTTGTGTGACTCTAGGTAGGAATATTTGCACAACAATGTACCACTGAGTTTTTTCTGGACTTTTGTGCATTTTTTTCTACTGCCATTAGTTTGATTTTGCAAGTAGGGAAAGTGTCCATAGTGATTTATTTTCATCTCAATTCCAACACCTTCTGGGCCATTTTATCAGTCTATGGGGAAAAGATTGTTGTTTTTGTTTTGATTTGGTTTGTTTAAAAAAAAAAAAAACCAACAACATAGCTAACTAGGTAAAAACTATTCTAAGCATTTGCCTGGGGATATCTCCTTTGGCAGACAACCCATTTGTAGAGTCCAATTCTCATCAGCTTGTAGTTGAGATTAATGATGTGGGAAGGGGGTTGAACACTCTAGGTGGCAGAATGGATGATTTAACTGCAACTCAGTGCACATCAATCCACCTTACATCACAGTCATCTTGCAGAAGAAAGAGAAGGGGAATACGTGGAAGGGAAGGGGAAAAGGGCAACACTTATTTCATTACAGAGAGTTGTAGGTCATTTCTTTGCTTGCCTTTCATATTTATCTTCTTGTTTACTCTTAAACAACAAGCAACTGTGAGCAGAAAACCTCTGCTGAAATGTACTTTCTTTTGATGAAGGTTTAAACATAACACAAGCAACACCCTTCATGGTCAAATCCCAAATTGAATTTAGGGAAAGATCCCCTAAATGAGAGAACTTGTGACATGGACAAGTATGTCTTTTAGGACCATGAGAGGATAAAGTGGGTTCCAATGTTCCAGGATTTTGACAGCTCATCTTCACTGCTGGAACCAGGGAACAAAGTTTGAACTAGAATTTGAACTAGAATTCCTTATTCTTAGACATCATGAAAAGCTGAAGTGGGCAAAGAATACAGAACTGTCCTCTATGGCACTACACTAGATTTGTATTCATCAGCTCACCTTAGTCATTTTATTAAGTAGATGATGGCACAGTTCTTCATATTATTTGATAGAACTTCTGAAGACCTCAAATCATAGATTTTTCACTATATTCACAAATTCATAAGAAAAGGCATGTGAAAATGCTGTGTATTTATGATGACAGCCACCATCACTGTGATACACCTGCCATAGGAGAAACTGGTAGTTATACACTAGCCTTCTTTTCCCTACTCTTGCACAGTGGTAGACTGCTGTACTGTTTCATCTCATGATTTCCAAGAATGAGGGAAGCTTCACTTGTCCCGAGACAGCCTGTTCTGGCAATAAAAATTCAGACAGATATAGGCAGAATTGTTTTGTATCAGTTCCTAAAAGGCTTCTGATAGGATATTCAGGCCCAATAGTAGCCATGTTTGCATTTATCTACTGTAATGAGGACCAGAATTCACACTGTAGGTTCAAATTTTAAGAGAGAAGATGTCAGTGATGAAGAACATCATACCACATAATTTTCAAAGACTCGTGATAGAAAATGAGAAGGAATCTGGAGTCCTGTGGACTACATGACAGAGCTGTCATCCTTGACTTTCATAAAATACTATTCCAGGAAAAAGAAAGATGTCTCTCAGAGTTAAGTCATTGCAATTTTGAACTTCTTTGACTTTCACTCAATCCTAGTCCTAGATACCACGCCCAGGAATGAAATGAACAGGAAATATAAAACATGTATGTAAAGCAAACTTTATTTAATGATAGGCATAAATCAACACCTGAATCAGCAGAGGAACATGTTAATTATCTAGTTGAGAAGATTTGATAGTATAAAGATATAAATTCTTCCAAAATTAACATATAATTTCCTGGCAAACACAGTCAGATTTACAAAGGGTTTTTTTTTTTTTTTTTTTTTTTTTTTTTTTTTTTTTTTTTTTTTTGACTCTTAAAAAACCCATCTGTTGAAATGGTTCAGCTGGTAAAGGCACATGCTGTATGACTCTGACAACCTGATTTCAAGTCCACTTAAATGTGGAAGGGGAGAATCAACTTCACAGGGTTGTCCTTCGACTTGCAGTATGTGTGGTATGTGTATACACTGCACACAAAATAACCTACTCAATAATAATATTATAATTTTATATTTATATAATATACAATATGTTTATAATGTAAAAATAATAACATAATAATATTCAGAAATTCATCTAGAAAATTAAAAATCTCATGAAAATGTGAAAAAAATCATGAATAGAGACTGCTTTCAAGTATTAAAATATATAGATTAAAATAATGTGTGCTTATTAAAGATCCAAAGTAGATCAATGAAATAAAAATTAACAAACTATATGTGCATGTGTATAATAAACCCATGTAGTATGCATACAAATAAGCATGCCTATACATGTATATACATGTTTGATGAGTATCAATGCACACATAAATGTATAGTATATGTAAAAGTAAAAATGAATCACTAATAGTGCCAGGGATTGGTTCTTGCCTGTGGAATGGATTTCAAGTCATTGGTTGGCTATTCCCTCATCTTTGCTTCATCTTTGTCCCTGCACTTCTTATAGGCAAGACAAATTTTGGGCTGAAAGTTTTGTGGGTGGGTTGATGTCCTTATCACTCCACTGAAAGTTCTGCCTGGCCATGGGAGGTGGTCACTTCAGGCTTTATATCCCCCACTGCTAGGAGTCTCAGCTAGAGTCACACTCAAACTCCCTGGAGCCTACCCAATCCCAGGTATCTGTGCTAGAGATGCCTGTTCCACTCCCACTCCCTTTTCCATTCACTCTCCCAGGCCTCTCTCTCTCTGGCTTTCCATCTACCTGATCTATCCTCTTCTGTTTTCTATCCTGTTCCATCCCTCCATCCATCACCTAGCAGCTGACCAAAGGCAAACCAGAGTTCAGAAAGTCTTGTGGAAGAATTGGGGGAAGGATTGAAGAACCTGGAAGTGAAAGAAACTCCATAAGAAGACCAACCAGAGTCAACTAACCTGGACCCTTGGGGCTCCCAGAGACTGAACTACTAAACCAAAGAGCACACAAGGGTGGACCTTAGCCCTACTATTGTAGTAGATTTGCAGCTTGGTCATCATAGTGTTTCCCAACAGCTGGAGAGGGGCCTTACCCTGGCTCTGCGGCCTGCTTGTGGATCCTGGTCCCCTAATTGAGCTGCCTTGTCTGGCCTCACTTGGAGAGGATATACCTAGTCCTGTAGTGACTTGAGGTGCC
This sequence comes from Arvicanthis niloticus, assembly GCF_011762505.2. Lineage (NCBI taxonomy): Eukaryota > Metazoa > Chordata > Mammalia > Rodentia > Muridae > Arvicanthis > Arvicanthis niloticus. Next base: position 54,858,932 of record NC_047673.1, read on the forward strand.
AGGGTGGCTTGGTACCCAAAGGGGGACCGGCTTCTTCTCAGAGGTGAAGGGACAGGTGAGAGAAGAGGCAGTGTGAGGGGGACTGGGAGAAGGGTGTCTATGATTGGGATGTAAACTGAATATGTAAACCAATTATCAGAAAAAGTAAAGATGGTTCTTCTGGTTTGTGCCTGAGCACTGAGCAGATCTTGTGCTTCTGCCCCACACAATCCAGAGGGGGATGGACTCCCAGGAGCCCTAACATGCTCAGGAACATAGAATCAGAGGATCACCAGATCTCAGGAGATTTGTCACACCAGGATTTCAGGATCCCAGAGGCAGCCTGACTCCCAGGAGCTGTTACATCCAGAACCACAGGGTCACAGGATCACAGAGACAGATGAACTCTGAGGACTTCTGACACAACAAAAATGACAGGAAAGACAAGCTCCAGTCAGAGACAGTGAGTGCAGTTAGCACTAAAAATAACCAGTTGGTGAAAGGCAAGCACAAGAACATAAGCATCAGCAACCGAGCATACTTGGCATCATCAGAACCTAGGTCTCCCACCATAGCAAGTCTTGAATATGCCATCACACTGGAAAAGTAAGATTCATATTTAAAATCACATCTCATGATGATGATACAGGACTTTAAGAAGGACGTAAATAACTCCCTAAGGAAGTACAGGAGAATATAGGTAAACAGGTATATGCCCTTAAAGAGGAAACACAAAAATTCCTTAAAGAATTACAAGCGAACACAACTAAACAGGTTAAGGAATTGAACAAAACCATCCAGGACATAAAAATGAAAGCAGAGACAATAAAGAAATCACAAAGGGAGACTACTCTGGAGATAGAAAACTTAAGAAAGAAATCAGGAGTCATAGATGCAAGCATCACCAACACAATATAAAAGATACAAGAGAGAATCTCATATGCAGAAGATACCATGGAAAACATTGACACAACTGTCAAAGAAAATGTGAAATGCAAAAAGGTCCTAACCTAAAACATCCAGGAAATTCAGGACACAATGAGAAGACCAAACCTAAGGATAATAGGTATAGAAGAGAATGCAGATTGCCAACTTAAAGGGACAGTAAATATCTTCAACAAAATTATAGAAAAAAACTTCCCTACCTAAAGAAAGAAGCCTACAGAATTCCAAATAGACTAGACGAGAAAAGAAATACCTCCCATCACATAATAATCAAAACACCAAATGCACAAATCAAAGAAAGAATACTAAAAGCAATAAGAGAAAAAGGTCAAGTAACATATAAAGGCAGGCCTATCAGAATTACACCAGACTACTTACTGGAAACTATAAAAGCCAGAAGATCCTGGACAAATGTCATACAGACCCTAAGAGAACACGAATGCCAGCCCAGGCTACAATATCCAGCAAAACTCTCAATTACCATAGATGGAGAAGCCAAGATATTCCATGACAAAACCAAACTTACACAATATCTTCCCACAAATCCAGCCCTATGAAGGATAATAGAGGGAAAGATCCAATACAAGGAGGGAAATTATACCCTAGAGAGAGCAAGAAAGTAATCTTCCAACAAATCCAAAGAAGATAGCCACACAAACATAATTCCACCACTAATAACAAAAATAACAGGAAGCAACAATCACTTTTCCTTAACTGCAATGGACTCAATTCCCCAATAAAAAAAATACAGACTAATAGACTGGATATGTAAACAGGACCCAGAATTTTGCTGCATACAGGCAACGTACCTCAGTGACAAAGACAGATACTATCTCAGAGTAAAAGGATGGAAAACAATTTTTCAAGCAAATGGTTCTAAGAAACAAGCTGGAGTAGCCATTCTAATATACAATAAATTTAACTTTCAACTTAAAGCTATCAAAAAAGATAAGAAAGGACATTTCATAGGAAAAGTGAACCAAGATGAACTTTCAATTCTGAACATCTATGCTCCAAATGCAAGGGCACTTTCATAAAAGAAACCTTATTAAAGCTCAAAGCACACATTGCACCTCACACAATAATAGTGGGAGACTTCAACACTCCACTCTCAGCAATGGATAGATTATGGAAACAGAAACCAAACAGAGATACAGTGAAACTAAGAAAAGTTATGAACCAATTGAATTACCAGATATCTAAAGAACATTTCACCAAAAAACAAAAAAATATACCTTCTTCTCAGCATGGTACCGTCTTCAAAACTGACTATATAATTGCTCACAAAACAGGCCTCAATAGATTAAAAAAATTGAAATAATCCCATGTATCCTATTAGATCACCATGGACTAAGACTAGTCTTCAGTAATGACAAAAACAATAGAAAGCTCACATACATGTGGAAACTGAACAATGCTCTACTCAATGATAACTTGTTCAGGGAAAAAAATAAAAGGAAGAAATTAAAGAGTTTTTAGAATTTAATAAAAATGAAGACACATCACACCAAAACTTATGGGACACAATGAAAGCAATGCTAAGAGGAAAGCTCATAGCTCTGAATGCCTACAAAAAGAAGCTAGAGAGAGCATACACTAGCAGCTTGACAACATACCTGAAAGCTTTAGAACAAAAAGAAGCAAACACACCAAAGAGAAGTAGACAGCAGGAAATAATCAAACTCAGGGCTGATATCAAGCAAGTAGAAACAAAAAAGAACTATACCAAGAATTAATAAAACCAGGAGATGGTTCTTTGAGAAAATCAACAAAATAGATAAACCCTTAGTCAGACTAATAAGAGAGCAAAGAGACAGTATCCAAATTAATAAAATCAGAACTGAAAAGGGAGACATAAGGACAGAAACAGGAAATTCAAAAAATCATCAGCTCCTACAACAAAAGCCTATACTAAACAAAATTAGAAAATCTGGATGGAATGAACAATTTTCTAGACAGATACCAGTTACCAAAGTTAAATCAGGGCCAGATAAAGTATCTAAACAGTCCCATAACCCCAAAAGAAATAGAAGCAGTCATTAAAAGTCTACCCACCAAAAAGAGCCTGGGACTGGATGAGTTTAGCACAGCGAAGGTTTGAACTCTATCAGACCTTCAAAGAAGACCTAATATCAACTCTTTGTAAAATATTCCACAAAATAGAAACATAAGGAACATTACCAATTTATTCTATGAAGGCACAATTATGCTCATACCTAAACCACACAAAGACCCAACAAAGAAACAGAATTTCCGACCAATCTCTCTTAAAAATATCAATGCAAAAATAATCAATAAAATTCTTGCAAACTGAATCCAAGAACACATCAAAACAATCATTCACCATGGTCAAGCAAGTAGGCTTTATCTCAGGAAAGCAGGAATGGTTTAATATACAGAAATCCACCAATGTAATCCAGTATATAAACAAACTCAAAGAAATACACCACATGATCATCTCACTAGATTCTCAGAAATCATTTGACGTAATTCAACAGCCCTTCATTGTAAAAGTCTTGGCAACATCAGGAATCCAAGGCCCATACCTAAACATAGTAAAAGCAATATACAGCAAACCAGTAGCTGACATCAAACTAAATGGAGAGAAACTTGAAGTAATCCCAGTGTAATCAGGGTCTAGACAAGGCTGCTCACTCTCTTCCTACCTATTCAACATAGTACTCAAACTTCTAGCCAGGGCAATTAGGCAACTAAAGGAGGTCAAAAGGATACAATTTGGAAAGGAAGAAGTCAAAATTTCAATATTTGCAGATGATATGATAGTATACTTAAGTGACCCCAAAACTTCTGTGAGAGAATTACTAAACCTGATAAACAACTTCAGCAAAGTGGCTGGATACAAAATTATCTCAAACAAATCAGTAGCCTTCCTCTACTCAAAGGATAAATAAGCTGAAAAAAATTAGAGAAATGACACCCTTCACAATAGTCACAAATAATATAAAATACCTTGGTGTGAATTTAACCAAGCAAGTGACAGATCTGTAGCACAAGATCTTCAAGTTCCTGAAGAAAGAAATCAAAGATCTCAGAAGAGGGAAAGATCTCCCATGTTTATGGACTGCCAGGATTAATATATTAAAAATGGCCATGTTGCCAAAAGCAATCTATAGAGTCAATGTAATCCCCATTAAAATCCCAACTCAATTCTTCACAGAGATAGAAAGAAATTCTCAAATTCATTTGGAATAACAAAAAACACAGGTTAGTGAAAACTATTCTCAACAATAAAAGAATTTCTGGGGGATACACCATCCTTGACCTCAAGCTGTACTGCAGAGCAATAGTGATAACAAACTGCATGGTATTGGTACAGAGACAGGCAGAAAGTTCAATGGAATAGAATTGAAGACCCAGAAATGAACTCACAAACTTATGGTCACTTGATCTTTGACAAAGGAGCTAAAACTGTCCAATGGAAAAAGGACAGCATTTTCAACAGGTGGAGCTAGTTCAACTGGAGGCCAGCATGTAGAAGAATACAAAATGATCCATTATTATCTTGTATAAAGCTTAAGTCCAAGTGGATCAAGGACTTCCACATAAAACCAGATACACTGAAACCAATAGAAGAGAAAACGGGGAAAAGCCCCGAACACATGGGCACAGGGAAAAAAAAATTTGAACAAAGAACCAATGGCTTATGCTCTAAGAGCAAGAATTGACAAATGGGACCACATAAAATCACAAAGCTTCTGTAAACAAAGGACACTGTTAATAGGACAAAATGGCAACCAACAGATTGGGAAAACATCTTTACCAATCCTACATCTGATAGAGAGCTAATATCCAATGTATACAAAGAGCTCAACAAATTAGACTCCAGAGAATCAAATAACCCTATTTAAAAATGGGGTACAGAGCTAAACAAAAAATTCTCAACATAGGACACTTGAGTGGTTGAAAAGCACCTAAAGAAATGTTCAACTTCTATGATGGTGTGGCGACACACCATCATAGAAGTAGGAAGAGGGTGGATGGGATAAGGGGTTTTGGGGAGGAATGGGGAAAGTGGTTAACATTTGAAAGGTAAATAAACAAAAATCCAATAAAAGAAACAGATAATAAAACTGTCAATTGTAGCTGAGCAATTGAGACTTTTTGTCAACAATTTATTATGGAGAGTCCTTATAATCCTCAAGGACAAGGTATTGTGGAAAGGGCCCATGGAACTTAAAAAGAATATTTTCATAAAATAAAAAAAGGGGAGGTATATCCCTGTAAACCACAAATTTATTTAAATCATGCTCTTTTATTTTAAAAATTTAAAAAAAAATTTGGATGCCAAGGAGCTTTCTGTGGAGCATCTATGGCACCCTACAATTAGGCATACTTATGTCTAGGTGAAAAAGAAGGATCCACTTACTGGCATATGGCATGATCCGGATATCAGGTATCTAATATGGGGAAGAGGGCTTGTTGGTGGTTTTTTATGTTTTTGTTTTTTTTTCTGAAGAATGCTCAAGGAGCATGGTGGCTGACAGAATGATTAGTGAGACATGCTATTGCTGAGACAAAGAATGATGCTGACCTGTGTACTGGCTGAGTGCCCTGACAAGGGTGATTGGGAAGCTGTATTGGACATATGTTGCTGTCCTACAACCCAGATGGGACAAGCTGCTTTGCTTCAATGTTTAGACCTTGTGGGAGAGAGAATCAAAAAGAGAAGTTATAATGACTCTTGCATTTTTCTTAAAGGTGACTAGTTACTCAATCATGGACGGTCTAGAAATCAATCCAATATTGGAAATGACAGTCATTTCGAAGGCTGGATCTGGACATTTTCAGAGACATATTTGGAAGTTAGCTGCAGTTCTCTATGATGTTATGATAGTAAGAGATAAAGTTGGGACAGGATCTGGATTTCAAACAAGGGTTAGTGTATGTGTTAAGGCTCTATTAATTGTCAAGTTAAAATTAATGAATCCTACAGTATTCGTTGTGAGCTGCATTGTTTGTATACTTTCTAATTGTGATAGTGTGTTAAAACCTGGCATGTCTGTTATGGGAATTTGCCAACCAACTTTTGTCTTACTGTCCTGAGTATTAAAAAACCTCGATTTTCCCAAAAAAAAAAAAAAAAAAAAAAAGAAGCTTGCAAGTGCTGGAAGAAGAGAATTAGGCCTAAAGCAGAAGCAAGAGGGTAGTGGGCTTAACTATTGCTGGTATAACAGCTTTAATTACATTAATTGCTAGCATCACTGCTTCTGCAATAGCTTTGAGACAAGAAAGTTAAAAGTTACTTTTGTTAATCATTTAGCAAAAAATGTTACTAATATGTTGAGTATAGAAGATGATTTATGTAGGTGTTTGGAACCATGGATTGATGCTCTATATCCTATTAAAATTATTGGATAGATGTTCAGGGTTTAAGGGTAAGAAGCCATCTTGAGTGTCATGCCAAATACCAATGGATTTCTGTTAGCTCTAAAATTTACAATGATAGTCATTATAATTAGAAAAAAAGTTTAAAGACACTTGCAGGGTCTTTGACACAATTCTAACACCTCTCTGGATGTTTTAAACTTGCATAGTGAGATTATGAATTTAAAGAAAGCTGCTCTGCTGAGCTTTGATGCTGCAGATACTTCTGATAAAATTATTCATGGCCTGAGGTCAGTATTTCCATTTTGTTCAAGCTTCAGAAATGGCATATATAGCTTGATCATGTTAGCCCTTTTTGTCCTGGGAATATTTTTCTTTCTGCCCATCATGTTAAAGCTTGTCTTTACCAACATCAATATGTTGGCAGCCAAAGTACATGGCTTGAAACTGAAAACAAACCTCTAAACAGAGTTATTAATTTAACAGGCTGGCAAGCCAAGGATGGGTAAGATTCTGCACAGAGCCTTACCAACCTAAGACAGAAGTGCATTGCTTTTGATAATGTATATTCTATGATGGGCAAAGAAGGCATTCTTGTCAATATCAACTAAGACAGGCTCAGTCTGGTTTGTTTAATAAAAAAGTGGAGATGTGGAGTGCTTTGGGGGCTGCCTGTCAAGAATCTGACATTGGTCAAGGACAAGAAAATGGGCTGCTTGGAAGAAATCTGACACTGTCCAAGGACAAGGAAATGGTCTGCAGGCAGGAATCTGACATTAGGCTAGAACAAAGAAATAATTTCAGTCAGGAATCTAAATCCTAGGCTGGAACAAAGAAGTAATTACAGGCATGAATTTGAGTCTTAAGCTAGAACAAAGAAGTAGGCTGCAGGCATGAAAATGATTTTGGGCTAGGACAGGAAAGTAGGCTCAGATATTTTGATCATCCTGATAAGCCCTTAGAAATAGTCATGATTATGGGAGTGATCATGGGACTCTGTTTATTGTCCTGCTTGTTCTTTGACTATCTGGGTTTATTGTCTTGCTTGTTCCTTGACTATTTTCATTTATTGTATTGATAGTTCCTCAACTAAAACTGATCTTAATTCTTGAGTGTTATTTAAATAGTATAAAAACAAAAAAGGAGGAGGAGAGATGGGATAGGGGGTTTATTCCTTGGGGTGGTGCAGAAAAAGAATATCATTTGAAATGTAGATAAATAAAATATCAAGTAAAAACATTACATCATGAAAAAAAGAAAAAAGAAAAAGTAAAGATGTATAGATGTAAATATGTACTTAACAGTTTTAAAACACTGTTTACTGAGTGATGTTGAGGCAATTAGGTATATTATTAGACAAAAGGTTATTTGGTACTTCTTTCATATAAGTTAAAAAAACACACTCCAAGTAGTTTAGACATCTACATTTAGAATAAATCTAAAATCATAATGATAGAATAATATAGAAAATGATTTTTAAATGACTTGGGTTAGAAGAACTCTGCTAAAATATTCTCATGCATTATTTCTATACTTTTATTTCATATATAGGAAGTTACAAAAGACTTTATAAGCTCTTAAGGCTCTAAGATATCTAAATTAAAAAGACTAATTGGGGACTGAAGATGGTTCAGAGGTTAAGAGTACTTGTTGCTTTATAGTAGACTCAGGTTTGACTCCAGTACCCACATGGTATATCACAAACATTTGAAACCTCAGTTCAATGAATACAGTGCCCTCTTTTTACTTCTGTGGTTACTGTCTCAGTTAAGGTTTTACTGCTGTGAACAGACACCATGAGCAAGATGTGTCTTATAAAGAATAACATTTAATTGGGGCTGGCTTAGCGGTTCAGAGGTTCAGTCCATTGTCGTCAAGGCAGGAACATGGCAGCATCCAGGCAGGCATGGTGCAGGAGTTGAGAGTTTTACATCTTTATCTGAAGGCTGCTAGCAGAATACTGGCTTCCTGGAAGCTAGGATGAGAGTCTTAAAGTCTATACCCAAGTGTCATACCTACTCCATCAGGGCCACACCTTCTAATAGTACCACTCCTTGTGATGAGCATATACAAACCATCATAGTTACCAATCACATACATGGTCCATATATACATACATAAATACATACATGGAGGCAAAAATTGATACACATAACATAAGGAAATCTTTAAAAGAATATTAATTATTTAACTGTTTTCCTAGTATCATAAAAAACCTGGTCTTCTTCGAGCCATTTTCTCAAATTTATGATTACTTATTGAAGTTTGCCAACAGTTTTTAATAACCTTACAAATGTTTTATCCTACTTAGATACGAAGTGATTGTAATACCAAAATATATCCACTATCTTGAATAAATGTGGATGGCAATGATGAAGGAAGGACTTTATGTTCAATTAATTGTTATCTTCTCTGTGAATCTGAAACAACTGCTTTGCAAGAGAGACGTGACTAAATGAGAAGCCTGAGGATCCCTGCTTCTGCCTGTCAGTGGTGTAAAATGCACTGTTTCCTTAGTATGTTCTACAGTCTGAAGATATATCAAATTCTCCATGTGTCTCCTTCCTTTTTAAAAAAATATTTTATAGTTTATAATATAGGTTATATATAGTATATATATACTATATAATATAATATTTATAAAAATTTTTATATTTTATAGTATATATAGTATCTTTATAGTAAAGAATAAATAGGACTGGCAAGATGGCTCAGTGGTTAAGAGTCCTGGCTGCCTTTTCAGAGGACACAGATTCTAGTCTCAGCATATGCATGGTAGTTCACACCCATCATTAGCTTCAGTTTCAGAGAATCTGGTGCCTTTTTCTGGTCTCCAGAAGCATTGCACACACATGGTGCACAGACACACATGAAGGCAAAACATTCATACAGATAACATCAAATAAGTCTTTATAAAGAATAAGCTAATTCTACTCTTGGCAAATATCAAGGCATATAAAAACAGACACTTTTCCAATTCACAAGACATTGTTATTTCCATCTGATCAAAGGCATCACGTCTACAACACTACACTTCAAGGTGTTTTTCTCTGGGCTCAGTAGCTTCAGCTGCCCTTATCATCCCTGCCATATGACACTGTGATGGAGAGATACACATGCAGAGACACACACCATGGTTCATTAATTTTATTTGTTTACTTTGGTGAAAGCTCTAGCTGCTGCATCCAAATAACTTCTCCTTTTTCTGGGTCAAGAGCAGCAAATGACTGATGGAGTGTGATGTTACTGGAAAGGATTCTGAGCCACTCCTACCCATGCTCTGCAACCTAATAGTCAGGCACTGGAATGGCCCCAGTTACATTTCTATGCTCCAGTGTACACATGAGATCTTGTATGCAGCTTAACAGGAGAATATACTGTCAAAAGCTGGCCTGAGGAAAGATTCAGGGAAGAGGGTGAGTATGAGCAGGGTGAATGTATGAGGAAGACAATGGTACCCCAAATTCTCATGACTTTAAACTAACTGTAATACACTAAAGATACTTTATTATCTTGGAGAAATTCCTTCTGGCTGTACTAACTTTACAAATACATATATTTGATTCAGGTCTTTTGAATGATCTGATTGGTTAATAAATTCTGTTTCCTGGGTTATTAGCATCAGGACTTTGCTTACACAGGAACAGGCAAGAAAGTAGGCTAAAGATGATAAAAGGTACTCATATTCTGTGTTTCCTGAAACACCTCCCCAGGCTACATAATTGCAAGCATGTTCCCATCCCTGTTAAGTCAACGGACACTTCGGGGCTAACTCCATGTATTCAAATCCCATTTCCACTCTTTTCTAGCTAAATGACCATAAACAATGCCCTTCATTTCCTTACAGTGTTGAGACAAATGAAGATAATCTATTTCAGTAAAACACATAAAATGTCTGACCACAGTACTATTGTAGCTGTTTCTTCCAATGTCATATTGTTAGAAATCACTGTCAAAGTGGCTAAGGTTAACACCAGTGAATTTACCTCTTATCATTGTGGATAGATTGCATTTTTTTTTAAAAACAGGTGAGATGAGACAAAGAAGATACGTAATTTACTGTAACATTACAACAAAAATACAGCACACCCTGTCCTTTTTCACAGGCAATGAACTTAAAGTTCTAAACTTAAGTTCTTCTCATCTAAACCCTAAAATTTTGGCAACTCAAACTGAGTGATTTTTCTCTTGCATGATGACCACTGACACATTGGGATGTAAGGAGGCTTCCTTTTCTAGAAGTAGTGAAGACCTCCACCCTGACATGGTATCAGGAAGTGTTTTGTGCATTTTGTCATATTAACTTTCTCTGTCCTTGTAATATTTCATGAGATGGAGCGAAAACAATGCATCAGATTTACGATGGTGAACCTCTAAGCCTTGAGCTTCAGGCTGGCTCCTGACTTTGGCTGGTTTTGTGAATGCTCTTGAAACTTAGATGTCCTTGCATAGCTCAGAAAGTATTTCATTGTTAGTGATTTATTCACAGCTCATGAGTTTATCCTTCAGTGAGATTATAAGGTCACTGAGGGAAAATACCATACTGTATGAAGCTTGTTCTACAATATACCCATCATAGCAAGAATAGTTTTAAAAGTTTTCTATTTATTAAGTAGGCAGTGAATGTTGAGGATGAAGGCAGACTGACCCAGGGGATAACCCAAAAGCTTCACATTCCATGCAACTGTTATATTTAGAGAATATGTTTACTTGCTGCTTGTGTCGGTGGAAAGGCTGATCAAATTTGCAATGGTAGAAACAACCATGGCCGGAATGACAGGCCTGCTAACAGTGCAATAGTGTGTGTGCAAGTAGGTTTTATTCTCCTGATGTAATTATCATCTTGGATGTTTACAGACTCCATTTGCTAACCTAGGCCTAGTTCTGGAAGCTTCTAATTTCTGTATAATCTTATCTAGGCCTAGAATGTTTTAGTCTCTTCTCTGAGACTTACTGCTGAGTAAGCTCACCCTTTCTAGCTCTGGCTGGCTGGTCAATTCAGTTGTTCTGGCTCAAACCCAGAATTGACTGGTTCAAACTGGCTCCTTTCAACCTCTGACTTAATTGGTCTGCTTGGCCTCATACTAACTTTGGAAGTATGATCTAATCTTCTAGCTCCTTCTCATTCTCTGGCTCATTCTGTCTTTACCTGTGTCAAGCTTGTCCTTTCTGCAACCTGTCTCTATAAAACTCTCCAAAGAAAACTGGCTCCTCTCTCTCTCTCTCTCTCTCTCTCTCTCTCTCTCTCTCTCTCTCTCTCTCTCTCTCTCTGAGCTTCTCTCACTTTTCTCTCTGTTCTTGTGAGAATTGGGAATATTCTATTCTGTCAAATCTTTCTCTGATTCATCACTTTGTCTGCCACTCAATTAGGCATTACTTTCAAACATGGATGCTCCATTTTACAAACTAACATTACCTTCATTGTCTGTGATTGAAGGCAGGTACTAACATCATGCATGTATTACATCCAGAGGGATTAAAGGTTGAGCCATAGCATAATAAGAAACAGGTTTTTCCAGTAAACAACACAGTCTTGAGGATTCAGTGTGATCAAATATCTTGCAATGCCTGTGAACAAAGCAGATGCTTAAAGGACATCTGTCTCATGCACTTTTATTTTTTTATACTTATAAGCCTCAAGTTGTAGAAAATAAAGTTATAAGATAACTTTATATATATATGTCTCACATATGTGAGACAGTGTGTGTTCGGGGTTCTCTCTCCTACCTAACAAACAAGCTACATATTACTCAGCTCCAGAATCCATTCTAGAATGTCCCACTTTACCAATCCAGTGATCTATGGCCACTCTGTACAAACAACAGACAGATGGGAAGCTTTAAAAGGAAGCCTGTCCTAAGGAATTAAAAATCAAGATTTTATTGTACAATAAAGCCCAAGACCATATCTTCTTCCCTTATAAAACTTGCAGGGAGAAGGCAGAATTTAATTAAATTGCCATTACTCATAAATTACGCATTCTGTTTTCTACTTGTTTTCAGAGTTCTGTCTTTCAGTTTTTACAAAAAAATAAAGAAGGTTGAGGAGATGGAAAAGGAAAATGAGAAGGGAAGAGACAGGACTGGGAGGTATGGATGAAATTGCCCCAGGAAAAGGTACTTCTCTATTCAATATTTACTTTACTTTGAGGTGTGTGTGTGTGTGCGCGTGATGTATGTGTGTATGGTATGTGTGTATATGTGTGTGTTTATGGTGTGTGTTTATGTATACGGAGTATGTTTGGTGTGTGTGGTGTGTGTGTGTGTACTGTGTGTGTGGTATGTATGGTGTGTGTCTATGTGATGTGTGTGTTTGTGTGTATGGCATATGTATGGTGTGTCTGTCATGTGTTTATAGTCTGTGTATGGTGTGTGTGTGCTGTGTGTGTGAGTGATGTGTGTGTATATATGTGTGTCTCTCTATGTGTGTATGGTATGTGTATGTGTTTCTGTGTGTGTGCACACGTGTATACATGCAGGTGCCCACATAAGCCAGGGAAAGGTATCTGATCTCTTGGAGCTGGAATTACTGGTTGTTGCTAGTGGCCCACCACTGTGGATGCTGGAACTGGTTTTTGCTCACATAGAAGAGCAAATAAACACTGCTGAACCATCTCTCCAGCCCAGAAAGTCAACTTTAAAAGGAATTTTTCAATGATTGAATCTGTTTTCAATCTCAATGCAACAAGAAGGGATCACATTAGAGGACTGAGTTTACAATGTAGTAATTGACACAGATCTTTTTCTTGGTTCTACTATTTGACCAACTGTTTTAATGAAGTGAAATTATTCAACTTTAAAGTTCAGGCCGAGGTCCTAGAACATCTTAGACTGAGTGGTGTGAACAAAGTAATTTTGTCTTCCTATTTCTGAAAGCAGATCCAACATTTAAGGACAGGCACAGTTGATTTCTGGTAAGGACTTTCTCCTGGTTATATCACATGCCCTGTGACAGGAGCAATAGAGCTTTCTATGGTATCTGCTGCAAGGCTGCTAAATCCTTTCAGGAAGGCCTATAAACCAACTACCCTTCAAAGTTTGTATCTCCAGGCTCTATCACATGGAGATTAGGTTTCAAGATAGGAATTTTGGAGAGACATAAATATCCCTTAAAGAGACAATAAGAATTATTCTCAGCCCAAGTTTTCCCACCTGTAAAATGGAGGGGCAAGTACTACATATCCTAGTAAAGTCACATAGATGCAACACTTGCTCAGCACAGGCCTGGTGTCTAGCAGCTGTTACCATCTTAGGATTTGCAATATTCAATGTTTCTAATAAAACCTATATGAACTAAAGAACAACATTTTTATTTCTTTCCTCCTCTTCCTCTTCCTCCTTCTCTTCCTCTTCCTCCTCCTCCTTCTCCTCTTCCTCCTTCTCCTCCTTCTTTTTCTTCTTTTGAAAAAAGGTCTTACTAGGTAGCCTAGGCTTGATTTGAACTGGAGGCTACCTCAGTTTCTCACATGTAACAACAGCCATGAGCTACAACACCTGACTACAGTGTCTGCGGTTGAAGCATGTCACCTCAGTCTCTGTCACCAGTGTTCATCTCTCAGCATGTTTACAAGCAGGCTTCACATTCAGCCATGTTCCTTCTTGGTCCAGAGCTGACTGTATACATCTACATGCCTTTGGTGTACAGTAGGATTGCTATTGTAGCTAGGACTGGAACGATACTCTAGATAGTCCAGATTGCTCCCCGTGAGAGCCACAGATTCCCTTTCCCCTTAACATATTCTCAGCTATCATATATTTTTGTTGTTCTGTACTGGGATTGAACCTTTATATACCTTAACAGAAGAGTAGGTTGACTGATAAAAGTATCGAAGTTACTGTCCCTCAGTTCCATTACCCAAGAATGAATGTAGAGAGACGGCAAGTACCTAGCATTCCTATCTTAGACCAACTTAGTTCACACACGACCTGCCAGGGATCAGAAAGCAAAGGGGGCAAGTGATCAGATTTGGGGCTCACATCAAAAAATGTGGTCTGAACAGGTGTTTGTTTTACAGAACATTTGCAGATATTTAATTGATAATAATTTTAATTATTCATCCTCTTCAGTCTTTCCAAGTCTTCAAATTCAACAAAAGTTTTAAATTAAGAAACGATAATGTTAATAAAACAGAAGTTCAGAAAAAAATTATATCTCATTTTTGAGGTCAGCACAGGTCACTTCCCTTCTCTTCACCTACTCATTATTACTTCTTTTCAATTGGGAGTCTCTCAAAGTAAGGCATTATTAATATCCAGTGGTCAATCGGGTAGCTCATTTGGGAAAAGTTTCTAGAGAATGAAGTGATTTCTCTGCTTGCTCTATTCACAGCTATGGCACCAAAGGCACACTAATTAAAATCCTCTTATTTTAGGAGTCAGATCACAGAAGGTGTTTGTTAGTGAGACTCTGGTTGTCTAAAGTTGTTCCATTAATAAAAAAAATAAGTTTAGGCAAAAATAGAATGCCCTAAATATGAGCAAAAAAAAAAATAGTAAGAAAGAAATCAGAAAACTGATACCTGTGAGATTTAAAAAAATAGTGCAAATGACTAGGAGAAAAGAAAGCCTGAAATCTTGGTCAACCTTTATTGATAACTTCACAAAACCCAGAGACACCAGGTACAAGGATCCTGGGATGAAATGCTTCTATCACATTGCCCCACGGCCATGTTTGTGGGGTATTATTTTGATTGGTGATTGTTGTGTTGGGGTCCAGCTTTCTGTGAGTGGTACTATCCCCAGTCAGGTATCCTGAGATGTATAATAAGTTATTTAACCATGAGCCTACCAGTCAGTGAGACAGGAAGTGGCATCTTCCCATGGTTCCTACTTCAGGTTCCTGGCTTAGCTTCTTAAAATAAATCTTTTCCTCCCCCAATGCTTATGGTCAGAATGTTTTTTTTTTTTTTATTCTTTTAAGGACTGGAAAACCAAATTATGACAGAAAGAGAAGCCAGATCTCCAATTTTTTTTTTTTTTAAGATGACCCAGTGTCTTCTGAACAATATCTCTTTTTATTTTTAAAAATTATTTCTTTTTTGATATTCTAATGTAATCACAACATTATCCATTCTTTTTTTTCCTCAAAACCCTCCCATATATACCTCCTTGCTCTCTTTAAATTTTATAAGCTCTTTTTCATAAATTATGTTGCATACATATATGTATATTCAGATTAAGAAAGCAGGTTTAAGGTAAAGGTGTGTTTCTTATACCAAGGAAACTGGTGACACTGACACAATGCTAAAATTAGGAAAAGGCAAAGTCATGGGCACAGAAATGAACATGGAGAGAAAAGGTATAGGAAGCTTTCTTGCATGCACAAGGGCCCCATATTCAATTTCTAGCACTGGAAATAAATTAATTAATTAACAAGTAGATAGATAATAAAAATAAATATGGAAAAGTAAAAGTAAAAGAGAAAGGGACAATGCTACTGTGGTTT
The DNA here is from genome assembly GCF_011762505.2 of Arvicanthis niloticus. Classification (NCBI taxonomy): domain Eukaryota; kingdom Metazoa; phylum Chordata; class Mammalia; order Rodentia; family Muridae; genus Arvicanthis; species Arvicanthis niloticus. The sequence goes on from NC_047673.1 coordinate 54,874,646, forward strand.
ACGGTGAACTCAACTATATATGAAGTTTGTATTGTGTAGTAGAAAGATACTGTGTGTTCAGGGAGAGACAGCACAAGTAACTGAAGATCTAGGAAGGAAGTGAAGTTTATTTGTAAATGTCAGCCTTTCTCTTGAACATCCTTGTATCTCGGTGATTCTGTCCCCTGAAATAACAGACACTCAACTTAAACTGTAACTTAACTGAAGCAGAGTCACCATTTCAGAAATTAGTTGTAAGTCTTCCTGTTTAGAGAAATGTGCCAAATACAAGGTCCTGATGCAGGCTGGTCCTTTTCTTTTTTTTTTTTTTCTTTTCTCAGCAAGCACATACACAGCTGTAAAAGGTATGGTGCTGGGGTACCAATGGTCTTACCAAGGTGGTAGAGTGTGGCTCAGTGTAGTGCCCTTGCCTAGCATGCACAAGGCCTTCAGGTTATACCCAACATGGAACAAATGAGCAAGAGAAAAAGAGAAAGACACAGAGAGAGTTTGAGACAGACAGAAAGATTGAGAGCAACAAAGAGAGAGACAGAGACAGAGACAGAGACAAAGACATAGAGAATGAGAGGGAGATAATGAAGAGAGAGGGAGGAAGACAGGGGGAGAAACAGGGAGGGAACAAAGAAAGGAGGGAGGGAGAGAGAAAGAAAAAAGGAAAATAAGAGAGAAGAGAGAAGAAATAAGAGAGAAGAGAAAAGAGGACAGGGCAGAAAATCATCTCCAAACTTTTTGAGCAGGAGTGAGGATCCAGTCAGGACTAAGTTCTAGGAAAGAGAGAAAAGCAGCCATTCTTCACTGAGCCCATTCGTTACTCTAGGGACTTCTGGCTTTATTTTTCCTCTGCTTTTGGCATTACAGGTCTAAGAGTATCTGTAACAGGACCATGAAGTCACCAACAATCTCAATGTGAACGATGAAGGGCTAGTTGAGTCTTGAGTTGAGTTCTTCAGAAACTGATGCTGTCTGAGAAAACCTGATGAGGTCTGTGATAGATCACATGTCTACAGCTCTCTTCTGCAATCCTGAAAGGATCCAAATATGAGGAAATAAAACCATAGCAGGGCAGGGTTGCAGGTGTGAGCAGGGCCACTGAGGTGACTGGCAGAGGATGCTGGGATTGGAAGCTTGGGCAACAACATTTGAATGTCAGTTAATCTGTAAAATGAAACTAACACAGTAATAAAGGTGACTGAAAATTCTGCTGGTATTTATATTAATAGGCAGCACCTGTGTCTCTGCTAATATCGAATCCAAGCAAAAAGTGACCAGCTGCTTCTATTCCTTTATTTTGGAAGTTAGCATCCATGAAACCTAAGAATTCTACAACAAAGTTCACAAGAAGAACAAATTAAGCCCCATCCAGCAACCCAGAGGAGCTTACATCTCTAGCCTACCCTCAGGTTGGCAGCCACACAAGTCACCCATCCTGGGAGAAGGTCCCCTAAGTAAGTCCTAACCAAGCTGCCTCAAGCAGCAAAGATTAAATAACCAAATCAGAAATGTATCAAGCTAGCTTTCTAGGAAAGGAAAATAGGAGAAGGCACATATAATTTTAAAAAGTCCAAAAATTACAGTACACATAAGCACCATCAGATGTTGGCAAAAACAAAAAGTATAATATTTAACATGTAAACAGGCATCAAAATTGTTTAATAACAAAATTATTCTCATCATTATAAAGGCTCAAAAAACTGTTAGCTCTTTTAATTTAATTGCCAATCAAATACAATATGGTAACCATTATAAGGCAGACAATGTACAAGAGCATACATAACTCAGGCCCATATATTTAGGTACACATGTACATTTATGCACACATTATTAGCATCATCGTTGTGATAGTTATCTTGGCTATTAACTTGATTGGCTGTAAAACCAACTAAGAGAAATGCTCACAGGAGGGTTGATGAGGCATATCCAGAATGGATTAACTTGGGTGGGGGGCGATGTGCCCCAGAGTGCAGAGCTCCTTTGGCAGTGATCACCTAGATATAAAGAAGCCTAAGGAGAAAACACAGCTGATTTTCTATTTTCACTTCTTGTTGGTGAGTGGATCTACTTGGATGCAGCCACAATTGCCATCTTTGGCTGGCATGGAACCCAGATTCCTCAGCCTTCTAGCATCTCTCCAATCATCCTCCATGGCTTTAGTGTCAGATTGGAGTTGGTGAGACATCCAGTCTCATGGGCCTAATGAGCGGGTATGGTATTCTCTAAAATTAGGACTACCAAACTCACTTCATGTAAAGTCAGTCTAATTTGCCAACTAAGGTTTCTTCTCAGCCCTTTGGAGAAAAAGGGATGCAGAAAACCTTACAGGTCTACTATGAAACCCATACATCGCAGTGTGTGAAAGATTCAGGTAATGCATGTACCCTCAAGACTTTCTAAACCTAAAAGCTATATTTATTTTTGAAAACTGCTTTTGGACTTGTCCAAAGAATTTGTGCACATTTCCCTATTTCTCAGTTTTAATTATCAGAAGGATTTATGTGAAAAACAGGATTCTTATTTTTAAGAGTTCATCTGTCTGCATTGTTTATTCCTCACTGGGAGTCACAGTCAAGCAGCAGACAGGGATCAGTGGGAGGGAAGCCCTTAAAGAGCAAACATCTTGTTTTTATGAAAACAATTCAAATAATGCTTTTGAAGTCAAGGCTAAGATTGATGCTATGCAAATGTATTTGTCTGTAACATATTTTTCTTTATAATCGAAGATTTTTTCCAAAGGACTTACTCTATAAAGCAAGTATTCAGAAGAGATAGAAAACATTATCTAAGGAATGTTAAAATATGTTATCAAGAAAATTAGGTATAAGAGGGATGTGACAGAGGTCACATCACATAATAAAAGGCTCACATTATGCTTAGCCATCATTTGTGAAAGGCAAGTAATTTGATTGTGGCCTTGAAAATGATCTAAATTAGGAACAGAACAAATGTTCTAGAATAAAATGTCATTGCATCATGCTTTATTTATAGAAATAAGGGTTTTCAAGTTTGTTTCTCAATAGTATTATATCAGATACATTAAAAACTAGATGGTTCTTAATTCCTATCCAGAGTGATTTCTTTAAAGAAGTATTCAAAGCTATAATGTCCTAATATAAAAACTATTGAGAATTCCAAAGTTGAATCTTAAAGTTATAATTACACATATCATATTGTCTACTCTAAATACTATGTTAAGAAAGCCAATGAATACCTTCATATGAAATAATGACCATGCTTGCTTCTTAAAATTCTTGTTAAATAATAGAGAAGATATGATTACTTAGCCCTAAATTAAAATAAAGTCTGTGAAAAATGATCTTACTTTTATAAATTATGTATTTAGGTAATGCTATATCTGGGTTAAAAATTCAGGTATTGCTGGGATCTGGGGTTCAGTATTTGCCCAGTATGTTCTGTATGTATAAATAAATACCTATGGGAGAAACAAATTCACAAAGTTAAAAACTATAATAAGTTTTTGCTTTATAAAATGTTGGAATTATCATCAGACCGAGTCAGAAGAAAAAGAGGTCATCTGGATCAAGCTCTCTGTTTCAATTAGTGATGGTGAGCATCTTGGCTACTTTTTGAGTGCCCTGACAGGTCACTGTAACTAAAGCAACGTGTAAAAGGAAGCATTTAATTTGGGAGTTCCGGTTCAGAGTTGCAGAGGGTTCCAGATCATGGCCACTGTGCTGAGGAATATGGCAGCAGACTATCAAGCAGTTAGTCCTGAGAGCTTATATCTGATCCATAAGCATAGCATGGGGGAGAGAGAGAAGGAGAGAGAGAGACAGACAGAGACAGACAGAGAGACAGACAGACACAGAGAGAGACAGAGACAGAGAGATAACACACACACAGAAAGAGAGAGAGAGAGAGAGAGAGAGAGAGAGAGAGAGAGAGAGAGAGAGAGAGAGAGTTGACTCTGCCAATCTCCCACATTGTTTCTACAAGGCTGGGCTGAGCTCAGACCATCTTGCCATCCATGCAGTACATGGTAGAAATGAGACTCTAATGCTTAATATTATCCAAAGGCTTTATATAATCAGAAATGCTCAATAAACAAGATACCCATACAATTAGAGGCATTTCCCCAAATCTAACCTTCTGATATAAATCATTACCCAGGACCATCCTGGACACAAGCGTGGTTCTCCCTGGTTCCTACCTCTCTCTTCCTTGCTCCTCCTCTTTCTCTTCCTTTTCCTGTCCTTCCTCCCACATTAGCTCCTCCCAAGTTACTGAGTCTATTGTAAAATATAGGGGGGGGGGGAACCACTTCACTACACAGTTCCACCAAATGGGGACCAAGATTCAAATGTGTGCCTATGGGGGATGTTCTCATTCAAACCACATCAGGGGCTCCTTAAAGAAATGGAACAAATAACAGTCTCACACAGGGCATGTTTGTGTTTTATGCTTAGGTGAAATAAAAGATAGTTCACAACAGCATATTGAGAAACTCCCAGTCTGGTAAAGGGATTGATAAGTATGAATGGGGAACTCAGTTCTTCCTGGTTTTTACATTGAGCTCATCTGCTTAGAATGACTGGAAACTTCCAACCATTGTCTTTCACTGATGAAAGAAGCAGAGGGAGCTCTCAGAATGCAGCATATAGTCTGCAGAGTTATATGGCTGGTGTTTGAGGTTTTGCCTCTAAAAAATATGGCCCTAATCTCACTTTTACCATTTCCTCTCTTCTTTATTATTTGTCTAATATAAAAACTTAAAAGTGTTAGAAGACCCCTAATGCAGCTAAGTGACAGAACTGGGCCTTGCTCAGAACATATATTTAATAATTAATGATTGTCTCTAATGTTTAGCTGACAAACACATAAGAAAAATGTGGTATATTTGGCTAATCTTATAGTTATCTCAAAGGAGGAAATTGCTACCTCAATTACCTTTTTATTCTGTCTTTGTGTGCAAAAACACATGTACTTAAAACAAATCTCTCTGTAAGGGAATTTATCTGGTCTATGTGGTTAAGTAACAAAGCAGCCCAAAGTGACTGAATCTGAGAACAATATTTTCTTTGAATCGGATGCTAATCTCTTGGGATTGAGTGTATGTCTGTTTCCTTCAGCTGGAGCACACACTCAGGGCTGGGTTGGGCTGAGACAGATGGATTGTGCTTTGCCTGTGGCCGTTCACTTCTCTGGGTACTAATCCTAGTTTCCTCTGTGGTGGCAACAATCTAAGTTGGCATACTCTTATGTGTGAACACTAACTTCACTTTGCTCCACTTTTGCTTGTGTTCTATAACCAATGGGAGAGAGAGATACAACCCCAATGGTGTGCTTAGTGGGAGGCAAAGTTCACTGAGGGCACCTTGCCTGTCTCTATGCTCTAGTGGGAAAAATGGATACTCTGAAATAAAATAGCATGCTTAGTCAAAAGTCTTTGAGAGAATTGTAGTGAGACCATATGCATTTTTCATGGGATACCTTTTGCGTCAAAGAACTACTTAATAATGGTGTTTTAAAACTCTATTTGAACACATTTCAAGGCATAAATGGCAAACATTGCTTACTGTATATACGATGGCAGCCTCAATCCCCGGGGACTCAGAGAGGGTTTAATGGTCTTCAGGATGGATGGATTCTCTGAATAGTGCTTATTGTTCACAAAAGTACAAGCATGTTTGGCCTGACCAAAGTTGTAGTCTTACCTTTACATTCCACGTTACAGACCGACATGGCTCATTTATAACCTTCATAGTAGCTGCATGCTGAACAGTTATAAGAGGAACAGTCATGGCAGATCACTAACATTCACATAAAATGACACACTGGCATCAAGTGGGAAATCAGTCAGTGATACCTCAAGAGGAAGCAGTGTATTAGGAGAGGAAAAAGTATGGGTGGGGATTAATGAGCAAGGAGGATTTCCTAGACAGAAGAGGACAACCTTGGCTTAATGCATTGTGAAGAAAATACATTGCTTTGAAAACAAAGTGAAGAAAATTTCTAGCAAATTAAAACTAAGGAACATCATCATTATTATTATCACCATCACCATCACCACCATCATCATCATCATCATCACCATCACCATCATCACCATCACCACCATCACCATCATCATATCTATCTATCTATCTATCTATCTATCTATCTATCTATCTATCTATCTATCTATTTGAGATGGGGTCTTTCTTCAGAGCCCTGGCTATGCTGGAACTCATGTAAGTCAGGCTGGTCTCAAACTCATAGAGATCTTTCTGCCTTTTTCTAACAAGTGTGGAGATTAAAGTCACGCACCATGATGCCTGGCCAAAGGGACAACATAATTAGTTTACCTCTGAGTCAAAGGAAGCTTGCTGGCTTTTCAGTATCTTGTTTATCTTAACTAAATAACCACATGATTATTCACTTCATGTGCTACCTTCTTTATGTAACAATGCCTCAATAATTCATGCATGCACATAAACATAGATTTGCATTTCTTTCAGAACGTCACAACTCCTAACTGGCACTGACATTTTAGCATCCAAGATACACTAGGGCCACCAAAGCAAAACAGCTGATATTGATCCCCAGGCCTCAAGGGTACATCTGTAGGAAGGAAAGTCCTCTCCAACATCTCTCAAAGGTAGACTGCCTCATGAAGCACCAGCCACAAACCACAATCTAAGCATGTCCCCAATTTGTTTCAACTGCTTTTGAACTCTCTCAAGTAAGTTTCTTCTGCTCAGTATAGCTCATTGGATGAAACTGGTTTTTAATCATGAACACACTTTACTTACTTGAATCTCTACCAGACTTCTGTGAATATTGAATCCTGACCTCTGCCTAAATACTATCATTTATCTAGTTAGTGACATAGCCAGGGCCTGAATTAAACAAAAAATTAGCTACTGAATCTGGATTCATGTAATGATTGATTCTAAAGAAAATGCTTAGTTTCCACACTAAATCCCAGTACTTCTGACAATGATGGTGATGGAAACTCTTGTATATTTTTCAAAGCTAGCTTGCCACACTTCCTGCTGTACTGATTGTTCTAAATTAAAGATCTGCTGCTTCCCTGTGGGCATCCTGCTGGAACATATAGATTTTCCATTGAGCTGCTAGGGTGTTGCTTTAGTTCTGCACAGTAGTCAATTTAAGGAGATTGGAGCAATATATGCAATCCTCCCGCATTGCCAGCATTGACATTGTGTGACCCAGAGTAATATTATGGGCTGGGAGCACAAGTATGATAGAGAAGTCATAACCCCAGTTATTCAGAGTCAGTATGAGCTGCCAAAAACCATGGGTTAGGGGCCCAGCGTGATCTTGTTCTGTTGGTTCTCTTTATCTGAAGTAAAGGTGGGTAATGTGAATTACATATAATACATGTTAAGTGCCCAGTATACAATCTATATATAATAGAATGTGGCTACCATTATCACAAGAACAAAAGATTATGGTCTTATAAAACATAAAATACTCATAGATCACTAATTCAAAAGTAGGGCCTTTTGGCCTTTGATGATAGTAGTATGTCTCTTATACAATTTTAATGTAAGATCAATAGTAAACATTAAGATAATTTTTTAAGGAACAGATTTCTGGATTTTCCCAGCAGTGCTATAATTTTATTCTTCTCAGGAAATATCAGTATTCAAAATCTTTTGCCTAAAGCATATTTTTTAATTTGCCTTTGGATAATCCAACACTATTTAAAATGTGCTTTAATCATTTTCATTCAAAAATGTCCATTTCTCTTTGATCTTTTCATTAAGTATATGAAAAAGAGCCTGAGGAATTCATTACTAAAAAAACACTGAGATATTGCCTAAATAGGAAACAAAATGTAAATGCCTTTATTGAATATATTGTATATTCCCATCAGAGACCTGAAGCAAAAATGAATTATTATGAAATGAAAATTACGCCAAAATATGAATGAAACTAAATGGCAGAGTCTAAAGAGACTAGACTTGACATAGGAACATTTTGATAGGTTTCATTCATTCATTCATTCATTCATTCACTCATTTATACAAAACCACAAACTAATGGGTTGTGGTGCATGATTTAAACAGTATGCTTCCAGTTTCATATGGTCTATGTCTAGTCAACATCAGAAAACAATTTGAAGAGTGTAATCAAGAGAGCCTTGCTGAATATGGAGCACTCTGGATACTCTGGATCAGCTACCCAGATGTTTCCTTCTAATATTTGATGCATGTATTTTGAAACATAAGATATCCCTAAAGCAAATCTGTAATACTCTTTACACAGGGAAACATTTATGTTAAGAAATGACTGTTTCGATAACCATTGAACTGATCATGGGGTTCCCAATGGAGGAGTGAGAAAGAAGACTGAAGGAGCTGAAAGGGTTTGCAACCCCATGGGGAAAGTAACAACACCAACCAACCAGAGCTCCCATGGTCTAAATCACCAGCCTGGAAGCACAATGGGAGGGACCCAATGCTCCAGCTGTATATGTAGGGGAGGATGGCCTTGTCGGGCATAGGTGGGAGAGAAAGTCCTTGGTCCAGTGAAGGCTGGATGCCCCACTGTGAGGGAATTCTTGAGTGGGGAGGTGGGAGTGAATGGGTGGGGGCATATCCTCATAGAAGCCGGAGGAGAGGGGTTTCTGCATGTGGGGGGAATGGGGAAAGGGGATCACATCTGAAAAGTAAATAAAATATCCAATAAAAATTTTTAAAAAGAAAAGACTCATATTCTCCTGAGCAATATTGTCTGTATGTTTTTCAATAGGAGCTCACCTCACAGTTTCTACAATTAGTCTACTGAGTATTTCATAAAAATGTCCTTTCTACTTAGAAAGTAGAATCAACGTATGTGTATGAGAGTTTACTTGGCAACAAGATTAGACAGGTCCTTTGATTTAAGATCAGTTCCCTGGCTCCTCCTTCCTTCTGAAGGGAATTGGGTCAGCTTCTTTAACTTCTGCTCCAATGTACAATTTTCACTTTAAGGTAAGTTCTTGTTCTTCATGTTCTTGTTCTTGTTCTTTTTTATTGTTGTTGTTGTTCCTCATCTTCCTCTTCTTCCTCCTCCTTCTCTTCTTCCCTTTAATTTATCCATTTATTCACTTTACATCCTGTCACAGTCTGCCCTCTTCCCAGTACTCTCTCACAGCCCCTCCCTTTCCACTCCTCCCTCATCTTCTCCATTTAGAAGGAGGCCTCTCCTGGGTACCAACTTACCCTGGCATATCAAGTCACTCCAAGACTAAGCACATCCTTTCCCATTGAGGCCAAACAAAGCATCCCAGTGAGGGAAAGTGATCCAGAGAGGAACATAGTCAGGGACAGGCCTTGTTTCTGTTGTTTTGGGTCACTACATATGTATGGGTGGGGTATAGGGGTTGGGGGAGGGCAGATCCAGATCATGCATGTTCCTTAATTGGTAGTTCAGTCTCTGGGAGCTCCTAAGTTTTTAGGTTAGTTCACTCTGTTGGTCCTCTTGTGGAGTCTCCATCTTCTCCAGGTTCCTCAATCCTTCTTCTAACTCTTCCACAAGATTCCTGGGGTTCTACCTAATGTTGGACTCTAGGTCTTTGCATCTGTTTTGCTCAGCTGCTGTGTGGAGCCTTTCAGATAACAGTTATGCCAGACTCCTTTCTGCAAGCACAACAAAGTAACTTTTAATAGTGTCAGGGATTGGCTCTTCTCCATGGGATAGGTCTCAAGTTGGGCCAGTCATTGGTTAGCCACTTCCTTAGACTCTGCTTACTTATAAATGGATATTAGTTATAAAGTACAGGATACACACACTACAAATCACAGAGCCAAAGAAGCTAAATAACAAGGAGGATGCTTGAATCTTACTCTGAAAAAGAAATAGAATAGTCATTAGAGGTGCAAGGAAGATGGAAAAGGGGATGAGGAGGAGGATAGAGGGTAAGGTATAGGGAGAGCCAGAGAAAGAGGGGCAGGAAAGTGAATAGAAATAGGAGTGGGCAGGCGAGGGGGGCATCTTTAGAACATACCAGAGATCTGGGATGGGGGAGGTTCCAGGGGTTTATGAGGATGACTCTAGCTGAGACTCCTAGCAGTGGAATATATTGAGCCTGAAGTGGTCATCTTCTATAATCAGGCAGGACTCACAGTGGAATAAGGGCATCAACCTACCTTCAGCCCAAAATTTGTTCTGCATACCAGACATGCAGAGACAAATATGGAACAGAGAAAAATACTTCTTTTAAAAAGGTACTGGCATGAAGTTTTGTCTGTGTGGTTCTGTCATCAGGATACCAATAGATTCATTCTTGCTTTAAAGACTTTATCAAACACATATAAAATATATAAACAAGGTATGTTTGGAGACAGCTAGCTCCTACCCTTGTCTAATTCACTGTCTCTTCAATATTAGTCTTTAAAAATTGCCCCATTGAGATAATATAGCAAATATTCTCTACATATTCTTTTTTATATGTTCTTACCAAGGTATTGTGGAAATGACAGCACAAGTTATTTTTTAATAATAGCCTAGCATGCCATGTATATTTAATGTATGTCTATGTTTCTCTGTGTATCTCTCTCTCTCTCTCTCTCTCTCTCTCTCTCTCTCTCTCTCTCTCTCATTCTCTCTCTCTCTCTCTCTCTCTCTCTCTCTCTCTCTCTCTCTCTCTCTCTCTCTCTGTATGTGTGTGGTTTTTTTTTACCACCTTGGATTTTGGATTTTCTTTTTCCTCTGTCTTTGAAGTAGGATGTTTGCTTATCCATAATTTCACCAGCAAAGAATATTGTCTATCTTTCAGATTTTCTTTAAGAGTGGTAAATGACAAGGAGTATTTCAGAGTACTTGTAAAATTTTCCTCTTTTCCATTCTCATGATCATATGAAAGTATTTTCCATGTTCAAGAAACAATTTTATCTGTTTAATGAACTGTCTGGGCACCACTAAATTTCCATGTGCCATCTATTTTCCCCATTGTTGTTTTTTGTTTACAATAGGAAGACAAGATAGAAAAATGTAAGTTGGACACACTTCCTGATTTTTCCTGACCATAATATAATAAGTTTTGTATATGAAAGATTTTGAAATCATATTTAGTCTGTTATTAATTACTCATTCCATTTTTTATAGTGTAACTAGAAATTTTTCTCTGTTCAAGGTAATATAATTTCTTCGTTTTCTTCTAATTCATGAATGATCTTACAATTTGCATTTTGATTTTGAGCTATTCAGAATTTATTGTAGGATACAATGCAAAGAACAGATTGTTTTGTCTCATATTTTCCTATCCACTTACTTCAGTACTACTTACTAAAATGCTTATATTCCCCACATGTCTTAGGTTGTAGCCCTCATCAGCATTAAATTTTCACATGGAAATAGTTCTATTTCTGTGTTTTTCAACTCAGTTCCATTCACCTTCCAGCTTAGATGTGGTCTAGTTCTGTGCAATTTAAATTATATAATCCAGAGCATATGTTTTAAAATCTGGCACAGCCATGCACTTTCTAGTTTTAGTTGCTTTTAGTTATTGTATTATTTTTCTGATTTCTTTTCTCTGAAATAGGGTATCCTGTATCCTAGACTACTCTTGAAATTATTCTGTAGTTAACGCCGACCTTGATCTGACTCTCCTGCTTCTATCTCTCAAGTGCGAAGATTGTAGATTTATATCACCATGCAGCTCTTTTTTGTTTCCTTCTTTTAATAAACTATACTCAATGGGTCTAAAGGAAACATGGAAGCATTTTGAATAGACATCTCCACCATTTAGCTCCCGAATCAAGGCACATTGCTCTGTTCAAGGACAGTAATTTCTACACATCCAAATCCAATGGTTAAGAAGAGGAAGGGAGACTGCAGGTCAAGAAAGCAAACTCATAGTATGTTTGGCACATGTGAAAATGTCACAGTGTAACATACTATATTGTATGATTAATGCTAACTGGGACATTTTTAAAAAGTTCATGAAATTCTCCTTTCACCAGAACACCACTTTCTCAGCTTTCTTCTAGCAGGGTTTCTCTTCTCTTCTCTTCTCTTCTCTTCTCTTCTCTTCTCTTCTCTTCTCTTCTCTTCTCTTCTCTTCTCTTCTCTTCTCTTCTCTTCTCTTCTCTTCTCCCCTCCCCTCCCCTCCCCTCCTCCTCCTCCTCCTCCTCCTCCTCCTCCTCCTCCTCCTCCTCCTCCTCCTCCTCCTCCTCCTCCTTCTCTCTCTCTCTCTCTCTCTCTCTCTCTCTCTCTCTCTCTCTCTTGTCCTAGAGTATGGTATTAAGAATTCTCATTTCTGTCTTAGCTCCCATCAGGCATCATGATTAACATAACTTTTGTTTTTTGAAGTATCTTTTAAATTTCTTCACTCAGTCTTCTCCAGAAATTACCAGTGTTCCTGCTCAGACTACCTCCATTGAGTACTTGATATTCCACACCTTGACTTAGAAGTCTAATACACAGTTCTACATGAGTTCATCCCAACCTGGAATCCAAGTCAAAAAGGTGCTGAGACATTGATAACTTTTCAACAGTATCACTCTAGAATGAGTTACCTCCATCTCTCCTGGGCTTTCAGCACAGATTCCTACATGCCTCCCTTTGTTCACACTGGCTTCATATCATATTCTCAAAATAATGCTAGTACATAAATCAGGTTCTTGTTTTTCCATATTTCTCATCAGAATGAAAGGTTTTGCAATGTCTCATACATTGAAATCCAGCTCTCTGTTGTTTCTGTGGCTTTGCTTTCCTTCGCTCTCATCCACTGCTCTGCTTGCCACCTAAACACCAAAATGAACTTCATCAACATATGTACTGTACTCCTCCTTACATCTTCAGGTCCTTTACGTCTTTCTAATATCAGAAATTTTTGTCAAGTGGAAATCATAAGATATAATACATCTTTTCAGTTGTTGAAATAGCTTCTTTGAAACATGGAAACTCATATGTCTTCAGCTCATTATGTCAAGAGCCATGCCAAGAAGGCCAGTTGTGTACATAAAGGTTAATAAGCCATATTTATCTTGTACTATCTGGAGATCCTTGGAAAAGGGACATTTGTACTCTTTTAAACATCTTATGCACATGTTCTTTCATGTCTGATTCAGTTAGTAAAATTTTCATCTTTGATGCTTCTGCTTCAAAGCAAGGTATTCTCGTATACACAAGGCTTCTCAGGTCATATAATGTCAACCTCTCAAGTTTTTTAATGGAGAATGAGTCTGGAGAAATAAAAACACAGAACAATTTCTGTTTTAATTAGGATTTCTATTGCTGCAACAAAATACCATGACCAAAATGCACGTTAGGGAGGAAAGTGTTTATTATTTTGTTTACACTTCCATGTAGCTGCTCATCATTGAAGGAAGTCAGAAGAGGAATAAAAATAATATAAACGGCAGGAACCTGTATGCAGGAACTGATGCTGAGGCCATGGAGGGGTGCTTCTTCCTGACTTTTTCCTCATTGCTTGCTTAGCCTACTTATAGAACCCAGGGCCATAAGCCCAGGGATGTCTGTAAAATAAATGACATATTGTAGCTAGCCCATATAAAACACAGAGAATCCAGGTATTTTATTTACAAGCCACAAGCCTAGATTGGGTAGGTTTCAAGCTAATGTAGCTTATGTCCCAGCCATACATCTCTTGTTACTTGCTGGTTCTTCTGGTCATGTGCTTATGGTTCAGCTCTGTTGCAGTAGATATTTAAACTGGTGGCACCCATTCTGGCTTGTAGTTACAGAGCATCCATGTTTCTGACTAGCCTAGGCCTGAGGCCATAAGCCTCCGTAGTCATTGTCTTCGCTGCTAGGCTCAGGCCACCAGCTCAGAGACACCAGCCCTGCCACCCACAAGATGCCAGCATGGGAGACGGCTCTGCCAATCTCCCATGCTTTCTCCACAAGGGTTGGGCTGAGTCCAGACCATCCCACCATCCATTCCAGCCCAGTAGAAATGAGACTCTAATGCTTAGATTATCCAAAGGATTTATATGTTTTGTAATGCTCAAAAACAAGATGCCCACACAATTAGATGTGTAACCCAATACCCATCCTAGATATATCAACTACCTTTGACTGCTAGAGACACGTGAACATCCTCTGCCATGTTCCTCTCTCTCTAGTCCTCTGTCCCTCGCTCCTCTTCTTCCCCTTCTTACTCCTCCTCTTCCTCTCCTTACTCCTCCCACCTTAGCTCCCCCCAACTTTAGGGGGGAGAGAATATGCTGCTATACAGCCCTTCTCATAGAAGCCTCCCCCTCCCTTGGTCTCCTTTCTTCTTCCCTGCCTCTACTTGTGACCCCTCCCCCCCCAACCCACCTCCTTGTATCTACTGCCCAATCAAAGGCTTTAGCTTTTCATTGACTAATTAATGTGGGGAGCAATTTTTGCACAACAAAAGCTGTTGTTCATAAGAATTCACTCCTCATGGTTTTTGCGATGCAGTGTTTAACATTTGAATATATTGGAGTACCAGACCAATCCCAGGAAAGGTTACTATTCAGAGTGGGCTGGGCTCTCCTCTATGAATTGCTGTAAGAAAATGCTCTACAAATGTGTGTACATCCTGATCTCATGGAGCCATTTTTTCAGTTGAGGTTTCCTCTTGTCGGATGTCTATAGTTTGTGTCAAATTAACAGAAATCTAGCAGTACAATTTCTAATGATGAGAAGGAAAGATAAGTAATTCATAGTGATAGGAGGAAAAAGGTTTCATACATGCAGCCATAATCCATATCAGATTTATAACATCAACTTTGCCTCTTTCATAGTTTGTTTAAAGACCAACTGAAATAATATATAAGGTGAATTAATTCCTATATATTATAGAATGAGAAGTTGTGGGACCTAGAAAAGTATGAGTTATGTAGCTCCCATGTAAGAAAATACCTGAATTATTGTAATCAAAGGCAGCTCATTTTTTTCCAGCATAAGAAATGAAAATGAAAAAAAATCAGAATATTAAGTACCAAGGGAAAATACCAATATACTAGGTAAATGACAAGCTGAATTTAAATTACTTTAATTTTAATGTCGTTCATGCTAGAATTGTTGAGCTAAACAGAAAAAAAAAATTATTTCCCCTTGGTAAATGTTAATGTTCTCAGACATCCAGCAAGGATGTAGATAAAAGACTGAAAGGCTGGTAAGTTGTATCATGGCAATTCTTTGAGCCTGAAGGTTCCAGAAACCTCCTAAGTAGATGTATTTCTATAAAGGCAAGAGTAAATAACAATTATAGTTGCTGTCAGTTTGCACACCTTAAAACCACAACATAATATTTAAGCACATGAAAAATATTTTATATGCTCAAATAAAAAGTGAATTATTTCAACATAACAGTGTCAGAGGGTCAAGGGTGGGTTTCCCATGGTATTTTGTCCCTCCTAAAAAGGTTGGAGGGTGCAGAAAAGAATCAATTCAAAGATGACATGATGTAGTGTTTACATCACTAATACTGGAAAGGGGTATTTCACAAGGTGAAAATTTGTGCCATGTCTATATTGGCTTAGTGATACCCACCAAGAAACATTGTTATGTTTAGTAACCTTAACTCTCTGCAGTGAGATTATATTGTTACCTCTCAAATAAATCTTTAAAACCTTGAAATCAGAAAGGTTCTTCTACCACTGTTTCTTCTAACTGTGGATTTAATTGGTGGAGACAATGAATTTAGTTAGATTTACTTATAGGCTCACGGGTCTCCATTGGCCACTCCACTGATATCTCTCTATCTCTCAGCAGCCATCATATGGTTGTAGTACTCAAGGAGGGCAGGACCTTTGAGCCTTTCTTCCTTCCACAGTGAAATGTTGAAGCATCCAAACTGGTGCAGGTCTTTTGTGGGTAACTACAGCTATCTTAGAGCTCAAGAGTACAATGATCATGGAATGAGCAGATGCAGATGATAGCATTTCACCACACATTGTCTTTTACTGCTTCTCAAATTCTTTGTATCTGCTCTTTTTTTTTTACTCATGTTTTCTTTTTCTGTTTCTGTTTCTTTTTTTGACATAGGATCTCACATATCCCAGACTGCCCTCAAACTCACTATATCTCATATATATATATCATATATATTATATATATATTAGATGGTCTTCACCACTGAAACTTCTCCCTCAACAGCCAAGTTACACTGTAACACCTAGTTACATTTATTTATTTATTTATTTACTCACTCATTCATTCCTTCATTTATTAATTCATTCAGGGTTTACTTATCTTATTGAAAGAATTAGCATACAAATAATAATATTAATAGTTATTAAAAACTTAATATTAAAACTTAAACTTCTGTTTTAAAATAGAATTGAACTACCAATATGTTTTTATTTTATTATATGCATTATACAAGTGCATATAATATTTATAGGTACTTAATGGGAGAAAAGATAGCAAAATTCATAACAAAAAATAATTCTGACTAATTTGGAATTTGTCTAATGCAACTTTGCATGATTATCAGGGCTTTAAAGCTATACTAAGGGAAGCAAATAGAAAAAAAAGAAACCATATAGTTTTATTTTATTATAACAACTTATATTCTTTGGATATTAAAGAAATTCTTTATTTTTAAAGGATCTTTTACTTGAATACATTAACGAATTCTACCATCTGAAAACCTCCAGGATTCTACTTACAATATTAAAGTTTGACTTTCTGGTCAAATAACTGTTGCTAGGTTTATCTGTTAGAATACATAGAAAAAATTCAGAGTTCAGTTTAGATTACTAATAAGTTCCCAATTTTCAGGCCATGATTGGTATTTCTTCTCTGTTTTAAAACCACAAAGTCCACAAAGACTCAAAATTAAATAACTTACTCAAGATCAGAGACAAAATAAATAGAAGCCGGACAGAAGCCTACCAGTTGAACCTCTCATGCTTCTTGATAGCCATCATCTCAAGAATAAAACATATCTGTCCAAGTTCTTTATGATCTTCCATAAAATGCAAGAATTTCAACTTCTTGTCTCTGGATAATATCAGTATGATGAACATGTAAGAAATAATATTTCAATATTTCTGTGAGCATATTTAGCATCTGAGGATAGTAAGCTGTGTGGTAAAATACACAAGGGGATGCCCTTTTCCTTTCTAATTACCTCCCAGAGGTTCAAGAATAACTCGACTGAATTTCATGTAATATTCTTCAGAACACTCTCAAATAATGTTTTTTAAAAGAGAATTTCAAGTTAACATACGCCATGTCTTCTAAATGTCAACATAAAACTCTCAGATTTATTCCAGGGGTTACAGAGATGACTAAGTGGTTAAGAGTATTTGTTGCTCTTGCAGAGCATCCAAGTTTGATCTCAGCACCATATAGATGATTTGTGGCTCACAACCATTTATAACATCAGTTCCAAGGAATCCAAAGCCTCCTGTTGACCTGTACGAGCACAGCATGAATGGACATATATGCACAGCATCCATATACATACAGATACATATATGTAGTCAGGAAGTAAAAATATAGTTAAAACTAATCCACTGAATTGTTCCTTACATAAGGCTAAGAATAAAAGACTGGGTGGATTTTTTTTACTCACTGTGGCTGGATTTTTTTTATACAAAATTATTTGAGTTGACTAGTTGTTTTGATGACAAGTAATAATCAGTTATAAGACATTAAAAAGACAAGAAAAAAATATTCATCATAAGGTGCTGTCTTCGATAGGTTAGTCAAAAGTGTCTTGAAGGAAATGGCATTTGAAGCTGTGGCATGAAGTTAAGGAGGTGTCTTTGTAAAGAAGCATCTAAGAAGATAGAATAATTAAGGCTCTGAGTTCAGAATGTGAGGCGAGAATGGCTAGAATCTGAGTCAGAGTATGATGATTTGAATAGGAATGGCACCTATAGACTAAAGTGTTTGAATGCTTGGCCCATAGAGAATGGCACTATTAGGAGGTGTGGCCTTCTTAGAGTATGTCACTGTGGAGGTGGGCTTTGAAGTTTCATTTGTTCAAGCTAGGCCTAGTGTGACAGTCTCCTTTTGAGGACTTTGGATCACAATCTAGAACTCTCAGCTCCTTCTCTGGCACCATGTCTATCTGTATTATGCCATGCTTCCTGCTATGATGGTAATGGACTAAACCTCTGAAACTGTAAACCAGCCTTCATTTAATGCTTTTTTTTTTCTTTATAAGACTTGTGATGGCTATGGTGTCTCTTCACAGCAATAGAATATTAACTAAGACAAAGAGGAGTCAGAGATGCCATTGGAGACTTAGAAAGGTCAAATAACAAACTTTGTAAATCCAGGATAAAGAATTCTCATCTTAGATATTTTAAAGGGGCTACTGTGTTTGCTTTGTAGAGAGAAAAAAAAAAAAAGAACAACAGTGGAGAGGAATGCACGCTACATGCTGTAGTCATTCTCTAGGTGAGAATGGTGGTGATTCAGATTAGAATGATCATAGTGAAGGTGAGAAGTGGCAGAGTGTATGACGTTTTACATCCTGCTAATGCAGGATTTGTTTAATACAAATAGAGTACTGAGGAAAATGCACATGCATGTATAATGTACTATTTTCTTAAAGGAAGAAGCTTGAGGCAGAAAGGGTGGCTGGGTTTAGTTTGAGAAGCTTACTCCAAGGAAGACCTCTGCACATGTGAATCTGAAGCTTCAGGAAGAATGGCATCAGAAGTGAAAACTAATGTCCTGAACACAATGATCAGAGCTGAAGCAGTGAGATGAGGTGCCATCACAGAAGGAGTTAGGATAAATGGAAACCTGGAAGGGAAGCCAATCCTTTGGGGCAATCATTATGTAGAAAGTGGGGAAGATATGCATCACAGAAAGGTGAAAAAGACCACAGAAATTCTGTGCTCTAAAAAGCAAGTGACCAACTTGGAGATTTCAAGAAGGAAAGCAAGTGAGTGTTTCAGATATTAAGGTGAAGACTGAAGATTAAACATTGGAAGACATTGTATGTAAGTCATTAACAAACTTGACAAGAGCTATTCCCATAGAGTCTCTGAGATGAATTCATCACTGGAGTGTATTCTAGACAGATCCGGAAAATGTTACAGTACAATCAGTCAGTTACTGCAATTTTTCTGATTTTTTAAAGGAGGGACAAAAAAAGGCAGTAACTTTAAGAAAGAATTAAGACGCTTAAAGCATTAATGTATTTGTATATTGGTAGCCAGATCTAGTAAAAAGAAAAAAATATAATATAAGCACTCACTTCCAGAATGCTTATAGTGCCAAAGCCTTTGGATGGAGGAGAGGCAAGGAGTAGGGATCTTGGGTGATAGATTAGAGATCACACATGACTTGCTCCATCTTCCAGATGTTACAATATATGAGGATAAAGAAGCTATCTAGAAGATATCTCTTTTATCTGAGTGAGAAAAGTTGGCAGAATAACTGCCTGGAATGGCCTGGGATTAAAAAAAAAAGACAAAACATAAAATTGAGAGTCATTAGGGAAAATGCCAGTGTTTGAGCAAACACAAATGCAGTGTATGTGATGGTTAATCTTGATCTCCAGCTTTCCAGGAGCTAGACTTACATATGAGCCAAGCCTCTGGGCTCACTCACCTATGAAGGATTATATAGATTAGGGAAGCTTTGATTAGGATATCTGAAGTGGAAAGAGCCATCCTAAACAGGGACAGCATGTTTCAGCAGGGACCCAGCTATAATGAGGTCCAAGGGAAACCTTTTGCTTTCCCCAGCCTGCATGCCTTTGTATCTTGCTGGTGAGTTCATTTATACTCTTGTTCCTACTGCTATTCTGCTGACATCAGCCACCTTCTTTTGTCTCAGATCATGAACTCTCCAGGTTTCAGTGACTGATGGAGACTACTGGAGCATCCAGGTTTATGGACTAAATAGCTACTGGGGCCCTAGCATCTCAAGTATGCACACAGCTTCTGTTGGACTACACAAAGAGTAGTGTAAGCCGGTCCAGTAAATCCTCTTTTACTATGTATTCATTCTCTTGCTTCTGATCCTCTAGAGAAGCCTGATCAATATAGCAAGTGCAAAGCATGATAGCTGTGGGTCCAAGAATTATATTTAGCTTAGATAAGTTATTTATATCATTTTCCCAAATAATTTTCTGATGTGGGGGACCCTGTTTGTGGATACAGATCATAGAAAACATTATCTGATATTACACTTGTAATTAAATCAAGCCCCTTGGTGTTTAGACTAGGGTCCCATTCCATGAAAAGAGAAATTATTGAAACTGAAACAAAACTGAGTTTCCCAAACTGTACCCTCAGTGAGAGACGAGGAGGATGAGAGTCTTGTAAGTCTATTGTTAAATAGAAATCCAGGCATCCACAGTGTGTCCCTACTCATGGGACACTGTAACCAATGCAGTCTCAGAGGAGGAATTCTGAATATATCGATGACCATGATACATTCCTTCTTTAGGTCACACTGGGCAAATGTTTCTATTGGAGTGGGTCTGCAAACGAAGACTAAAGATAATGAGATAAACTGAGCAGAAGAGGTCAGGATTGTAAAGAGGGTTGTGGGGAGGGTGTAGACTTAAGAGTTTAAAACTATTTTTGAAATAGTTTTGACCATTTAAAGCTGAATGGTCACTCTAAATTTATCAGAGAAGGTCAAATAAAAGTCAAATGGCAGTGTGAGGTCATTTGACACTGTCTTTATTCTGTTAAGCTTCTTTTATTTTTTTTTTAAGATTTACTATTATCCTTATTGCTTCAAATAATGGTATAATGTATAATAGAATAATTATCTGGTTCCCATAATGTTTTTTAAAAGTTTTTTGGTTATTTTATTTATTTACATTTCAAATGTTATCACCCTTCCTGGTTTCCCCTCTGAAAACCCCCATCGCATCCCCTCCCCATGATTCTATGAGGATGCTCCCCCACCCACCCACTCACTCCTGCCTCACCACCCTAGCATTCCCCTACACTGGATCATCAAGCCTTCACAGGACCAAGGTCCTCCCATCCGATTGATGCCAGATAAGGTCATCCTCTGCTACATATGCAGCTGGAGTTATGGGTCCCTTTAGTGTGTAGTTTTTGGTTGGTGGTTTAGTCTCCGGGAGCTCTAGGGAGGTTGGTTGATATTGTTGTTCTTCCTATGGGGTTGTATACTCCTTCAGCTCCTTCAGTCCTTCCCCTAACTCCTCAGTTGGGAACCCAGTGCTCAGTGTGATGCTTGGTTGTGAGCAGCTGTATCTGTATCGGTAAGGCTCTGGCAAAGCCTCTCAGAATACATCCATATCAGGCTCCTTTTAGCAAACACTTCTTGTCATCAGCAATAGTAACTGGGTGTGGTGGCTGCATATAGGATGGTTCCCCAGGTGAGGCAGTCTCTGGATGGCCTATCCTTCAGTCTCTGCTCTACTCTTTGTCCCTGCTCTGGGGCTGACCCTGTGCCAATTAAGCTTCTTATAAGGAAATAAAAACACAGATTTCTTTTCCCAACAATTGAAACATTGCATAACTGACCGCTATGAGAATTGATTTTGCTTGAACTAAATTAGAGTGCAAAGTGATCATTTGGGTTATTTAATAGAGGCCAGCATGTAACACAGGGTACAGAATATTTAAGCATCATTTTATGGTCAGTAAGGAAAGCCTGTAAAGTTCCTCTTTTTCAAAAAGAATCAATCTTCCGTAAAAAATAGAGGGTTGGTCACTGAATGATAACTAAGCAAAGGAACATCTGTGAGGAGTAGAGATAAAGTTGTCCATAAACTATTCCCAGTGGTCAAGCTCTAAGCAATGTCTGAACATGGAATTCTTTGTTAACCAGGCAATTAACACACTCATTATGAAGCAGCTTTCAGACATCAGGTGCCTTAAATGAGTTCTGTACAGATGTTGGAGTTTATTCATTTTGAGTTCAAATCCTGTGGGAATGACTAAGAGTGCTGGTGTTTTACAATCATAATTTCAGCAAAGCTGGATCCATGTGTTGCCCAGCAGAAGGAAAAACTAGCATGATACACATTAGAGTGCCTTGCTGCCCAGGGATGGAAGAGTTGAGTTCCCTATGATGGTAGAGTATATCTTTCATTGAGTCTTCCATTGAAGATCACAGAGCTACCACTCACCCCAGCCCTCTCTTAAGAAGGCTGTACTCATGTAACTTCCCATGTTTTGTCAGGAGATGTGTTGATAATAGGCTTCGTATAAAACCTGATGGTAAATTTCCTCAGTATTTAGCAGTCTCTCAGATCAACATCATGAAACCAATTTACGTTGTGGGTTTTGTTGAGGAGTGGTTTCTTTCTTTCTGTTTTTAAATTACTGCATTGAAATAAACTCACAAACTAAAACAGCACACAGCTAGTTTTAAGGAAATCTCTTAAACATTTGCCCAGTTCCAGGCCATTTTAAAGCCACGAGCTTCACTCATCAATTATACTTCCACTGTTCGTTGCATTTTTATTCACTTAGGTATCACAAAAAGAAAAATAAAGCTATGATACAGTTATAACTAGAGAAACAATTAGCATCACATCCTTTTTCCTGTCTCCTGTTTTTTTACTGCTAGTGTTTCATTACTCATGACCTAATAATCACCACTTCTTGGTCTCTTTCCTAATGGGAAGGAGGTTTTCTTAAGTATTCTATACTAAGTAATAAAAACAGTGCTTAAATAATTATTTCCAATATCATATATAGGCTTTCTCCTTTATAACTTAACTATTTAGACTGCCTATTTCCTAATTTAGTAGCATTGTATTTAAATTTTATTTCCATTTAGATAGCTTCTATTAAATGCTGTATTGTGAATTTATTCCTTTTATGGTTTTGTTTTGTTTTGTTTTTTTGTTTTGTTTTGTTTTTTGCTTTTGTGCCTCTGGGAATTCAATCCAGGGTCTTGTGTATGCTGCTTCCACACTCTGTCACTGAGTCATGTCTCTGTGGTTTCTTTCCCCAACAACATAGTACAGGACATATTAATGATGGCTACTTTTCAAAAAAAGAAAAAAGTTACTGTTTAGCAAGTACTGAAGGCAGGCAGAGGCAAGAAACAAATGCTGACTGAGTGTATTCAAATGGACTTACCAACAGATGATACCTCTGTGGGCAGGTAGTTCTCAACCTGGGGCTTGTGACCCCTTTGGGGGGGTCACATATCAGGTATTCTACGTATTGTATATTTACATTATGATTCACAACAGTAGCAAATTACAGTTATAAAGTATCAATGAAATAATTTTATAATTAGGGCTCACCAAAACACGAAGAACTGTATTAAAGGGTTGCAGCATTAGGAAGGTTGAGAACTACTGGGAGCATTGTATATTTTAATTAGCTAGATTTACGTCACATAATATATTACTCAAGTCTTATGACAGACACAATAAATACATGTCAACCTGAAACACAGTAATGTTTCACTTTTCTACAAAGAATCAAAGAATTTCAGTATGAAATTCTAGTGGCTGGAGTTCCAAGCTGTCATGAACATTAGTACCAGATGCTGGTGCAGGGAATCACACTCGGTCCTCTGTAACAGTAGTACATGCCTTTCTCCATTAAGCCATCTCTGTAGTCCCACACCTGGCTTCTTCTGTAAGTGCTGGGAATCTGATTTCAGGTCCTCGTGATTGCACAGCAGGGCTTGTACCTACTGGGTCATCATAGCCTCAGTTTGTGTTTATTTACTGATGCTCTGGCAACTAAAATGCTAGGACACCATTTCCCCATATGATGACTTATTTTTTTGTCTTTTTTCCCCCCAGAGCTGAGGACTGAACTCGGGGCCTTGTGCTTGCTAGGCAAGCACTCTATCACTGAGCTAAATCTTCAACCCTGACTTAATTTTTAAAATGAAAATCTTCACCTCAAAGATGCAGGGGTAGAATTGCTTTCTATAGAGGGAGATTAGAAGGAGGGATTCTTACTCTAGATATATTTACATTAATCCAGATATCAGAGAGAATATCATTGCTCCTAAAATGGCCCGGTTAATGCAAAGAACAGTGTACATTTAAGGTGATACTATCATATTTAAATATTCAACACAAGGGGATTATTAATGACAAAGCTAGCTCTTGACATTTTCAGAGGCTATTTCTATATAGACATGCAACAGTGGGAGAAACAGTTTTATACATAGAGGAAGAGACTGAGAGAAGTGAGGAACACAATTGAGGGATCTGCAAGGAATGTAGGTAGATCAGCTTCCACACTCTTCTCAAACCTTCCAGTGTGCCCACTGGCTCTGACTGTGTGTATGAGTGTGTATGTGCATGCATGTGCATATGTGCATGTATGTGTGGGCATGAGGGAAAAACAAAGCACAGAAGGTTTAGTCCTAGGGTCTCCTAAGACAGGAGTCATATGTAGGTCTGCAGGTGTCTCTGCATTTGCTACTCAGTATTACAGCTATATTTTCTTATCTTCAAAGATAGGATTGAAGGGTTTTGAGGTGTCTTAGCTTCATCTGGCTTGGACATACGTGCAACAGTTAGCTTTAATTGTCAGGTGGTGAACTGAGGTGGGTGAACCCACTGTCAATTTGGGTGGCAGCATTTCATAGGGTAGGCTCAAACAGCAGGAGTGTGGAAAGAAAGTGAGATGTGTAGAAGCTGTTGAGACATAACGAGCTATTTTAAGTTCCGGTTGCCTTGATGTCTTCACAGCGATGGACCACAGCCTGGAATCACTAGCAAAAGTAACCCTTCCTCCCTTGATCCATACCCTTGCTTTGCATTAGGATAGCTGATCATAGCAACAGAAATGAAATCATAGCAGCCTGCAGGAAAGGCAAACAATAGACACCATCTGCTATCCTTACAATGAAATACTAAATTCATTTCTTGAGCTCTCAGATTTATATTATTACACAAAACATAAGCCAAATGTATTGACATTGCTAATAATATTTTCCTGTTAGAGGAGCCATCATATTGAAAATCAGACCCTTTCCCTAACCATCTTCGTTTTTTTTTCTTTTCATTTTCTCTGACTCCTCCCAAGAGACCCCTTCAGTTATACATCAGAGTTGTCTCTCCCTCTTTTCTATCTTTCCTCAGAGGAGAGGCACTCGTTTATGGTCTTGTTTAATGCAAGCATTTCAGCTTCCTTGTGCTTGCTGGCTTTCTGCTCACTCTGTCCTGGTTCTGAAGGAAGCCTGCCAGGCTGTTTTCTCCAGGGTCAAGAGAGTCTCATTCTGATCAATCTCCCTGACTCCCCAAGCAAGTGAGGAATGCTGACATTCTTTCAAAGATGTAACATGCTATAAGAAAATCACCACACACACACACACACACACACACACACACACACACACACACACACATATATATATATATATATATATATATATATATATATATATATATATGCTATAAATGTGTGACTAGGCTGTGCTATCTTGGAATAAACACTCCTGAACAATTTTTTAATGGAGAATTTGATAAATTGCAGAGCCTGCTTATAAGCACAAGTGCCAACTCATTAACTAGGAATCATCTGAGCCATCTAATATGGGATATGCCACCCCCATGAAGAATCTTGTGATTGTATTATTTTTCTGACTGAGGATGAGGATGTACACACTTATGTCAATAACCTTTGAATGCACACACATACACATTTTATATATAAGTATATGTGTATGTGCATATGTATATATACATGGCACCAAGTGTTTCATAATGAAGTCCTTTGGTGAGTGATGGAGCATTAGTAGTGGCAGTACTATAAGGTTATGGTGGAAGAGAAAAGTTTTTATTTTTTCACATTTCCATTTTACCTTTTCTGTGTTAGCTATGTTTAGATAAACAGCATTTGCTACTGTGTTACACTTACCCCAGGCACTTAGTACAGTAACATACTGTAGAAATTTATAGCCTGGTAGCAATAGGCTATACTTTGTAGATTTGTACAATATACTCTGTGATCATTATAAAATATTGAAATTGCCTAATGATCTATTTTTTGAGTATAGATGAATATATATTCATGTATCTATATATGTATATACTCTTATATATATTCTCTTATCAGTTACTTTTCTGTTACTATTATTAAAATATCCTGAGAGAAGCAGCTAATTCCAAATGATAACTAAGAAATTTAGTACTTTATGTTCATGGCAGGGAATCTAATATAGTAGAGGCTTGAAATAGCTGGTCACACATCATCCACAATCAGGAAGTAGATGGCAATGAATTTTTGCTGTTGCTCAGTTCACCTCCAACTTTACCAGTTGTTCTCAACCTTCTTAATGCTGCAACCATTTAACAAAGTTCCTCATGTTGTGTTGACCCCCAACCATAATGTTATTTTTTATTGTTACATCATAACTGTACTTTTGCTACTGTTCTGAATTGTAATACAAATATCTGATATGCAGGATATCTGATATGCAACCCTGCAAAGGGGTTGAGAACCCCTGACCTATTCAGTCTTCAAATCCAACTAGAGAATGTTATCACTGACGATGGTTGGATCTTCTTTGCTCAGCTAACGTAATCAAGCTTATCTCCTACATGCATGCCAAAGGACCCACATCCCAGGCGAGTCAGAGCCCATCAAGTTGACATTTAGCACCAGTCACCAAATTGATACACACATTTATATTAAATATGTAGTGTTTAAATATGTATACATATATATGAAATTTTGCTCTTACACACTCTTTCAGTTTGCTCCCTCTGATTTTTCATGTGTTAATAGCTATTAATTTGTCACCACTTTGCAGAACTCCCAGCTTTCCTTTCTTTCCTCCCACAGGCATTTCTGATACTCGTGTGACACAGTGAATGAATGAAGTGCTCTGAGGCAGAAGTACTTTATAGATGGCACAGTTTCCTTATCTTTTGAAATGTCAAACCAGAAAGCCTCCTACTGTGGTGGTGACAGTATAAAGGTGGCCAGTGTCCACTCACTGCACAGCTTCTTTTGGACAGAAAAATAGGCCCTCAGTACAACCTAACCTAAATTATTCCACTCATTATAATAAGCTCTATATCCTTCCATTTGAATTCTGTCCTCCATTTTCCTCTTTTTTAAAATCTTAAATTTCTCTAATTTTATTCGATTAAAGTTTTGTTTTCTACTAATATGGCTGCCTCAAAGCTACACCTCTTTATTTTTATGCATATAAAATCTACCACAACTGCTATGTGAGCTTGCTGTCTGATTTCGTTTTGAAAGAATAAATGGACATTTTGGACCTACTTATAACATGTTTCATGTTGCACCAAAGTTCTTATTATGAATGATTTGAAAGTAGCTTCATATAGAATAAAAGAGTTATATATAGGAAAAGCTTGTGGCATTGATTAACTAAGATTCTAAATATGCCATGAGCATGGACAGCTCAATGACAAGGAAACAAATAGTCTTGTAAAGAAAGGTGAAACACTGGAGTAGATGTTTGTCAAAATAAGACCTACAAATGACTAATAGGTATATAAAATGTCAGTCATTAATGATTATGAATGAAAAGCAAAAATACACACAACGGTCAGAGTAGATATCGGGAAGTGATGGAAGACAGCAAATGTTGGCAAGGATGTGGAGACAGAAGATCTGTGCAGACTGTAGATGGAAATATCAATTAGTATGGTCATTATGGAGAACTAACTGAAGAACTATTATAATGAGCCAGTAACACCACTTCTGAGTACATATTCAAAGGACTTGAATAAATATTGACGAAATATTTGTATTTTCATTTATTATAGCATTATATATAAAGCTAAGGTTTAGACTGAACCCTACATGTCCATTTGCAGATAAATAAAAGAATTAGTGGTGTATGTGCACAATGGAAGGCTATTCACCTTTCAAGTTTGGGGAATTCTTTGCCATTGGCAATTATGTGGAGGAGGGCCTTACATTAAGTAAAAAGAGCCAAACAGAAAAACAAACAAACAAAAAACAAGACAAAACAAAACCCACTCAAGTTTTTTTTAAAGTGGAATTTGTATTTTAGAAAGCATTTTGTAAAATCAGGAAGCCCTGTAACCATGTATTACTTTACTCTCAGGCCAGAATGGTACAGCAAAGTGCACGGACTCCCTTTAATTGTGGGATAGTTCTTGTACACTATTAGGAATGGCTGAATTTCTTTCTGCCACACCAATTTTCTCTCTTACTTTGGTGTTCTTGAAGTATTTTAGGGAAATTCTGTATATTTTGAAAAATACTTTCCTCAAAGAAACAGAAAAATATATCTTATCTGAAGATAGCTACAAACATAAGAAAATGGTAACAAACCCCAGAAGGCTTTAACTGCAGACTGGGGGACTCATTCTACAGACTGGGGAGCATAATGAGGCCCTTTCACTACATCTTAGGGGCCATGTTGAAGGCCTGCAGACTTGCAGACCACGATAAGGCCTTGTGAATTACAGACATGGAGACCATGATAAGGCCCTGTGAATTACAGACTTGGAGGCCATGATAAAGGCCTTGTGAACTGCAGACTTGGAAGAAGCATGATGAAGGCCTTTAACTGAAGACTGGGTGTACATGATAAAGGTCTTGAATTACAGACTAGGGAAGTGATGAAAGTCAACTTTTGTTGAAGGCTCTTCTAGAGCTTTCCATAATGCTGTTTACTTTGCAGAGAATTTACCAACTGCTAAATTCAGTTCAGAAGTACAATTGCTTTATTTTAAAATTAATGAAAGCCCATTGTACAAGGTAAAGAAATCATTCTACAATAGTAAAAGCGCACTAAGAGTTTATAATATTATGGCAAAATAATGGAAAGGATAAGTACACATATCATTGGGGTAGAAAGTATATATGGCAGTGGGATTATTTTCCAGAAAGCAAGACTCTATATTTATGTTTAAAATATCTTATGAATTTAAACTTCATGCAGTGCTTAAATTGCTACTAAATAAAATAATGTTTATAAACATCATTCATAACACTTATCAACCTCATTAATTCTTCAGTTTTAAATACTGTATGTTCTAATGTAGCAAAAAAAATTCACAGGTTTCTTTTGCTAACGCAGGATCTTATTAAGTATCTTAGACTGGCCTCAAAGTCACTATGTAGCTAAAGATACGTTGAACTTCTGATTCTTCTGCTTTCACCTCCTTGGTGCTGGGATTAAAGACATGCACCACTACACCCAAGTATGATGCACTGGGGATCAGATCCAGGGCTTTGAACACACTAGACAAGTCCTCTACCAGCTGAGCTACATTCCCCGTTCTAATTAATGCTTAAAAACAACTAAGAAAAATATCAGCGTGCATCCCTGGGGGTGCAGCTAAGATAGAGGGTCAGGAAAGCTTTGCTCATATTTTAGTTATTTTATCTTCTCCATTGTTTAACTTATTTAGATCCGATTGTGATTTTGATTACTTGTAAACAGAAGAATAAGCACTGTTGTGCATATAAGACATTAATGGAGTTGCATCCAGGTCCATGTATTTGCTCAAATTTCTGAACATTGTCCCAAATGCTTGCTTGAGTGATCAGAGCGTGCTCATGGCACTGTCCAACGTGCTGAACCCAGGCTTGCTGAACTCAGCTTGCAGAGAGCAAGTTCAGGGTTGACTGAAGTTTTAACAACACTCTATACTGCGCCCTTGTGACCATAGACTTTCAACTATTTGTCTATAGAGTGCCGTCAGTTTCTTGTAGATGGCCCAGGAAGCAGAACAACATGTCAGTTCACTTAATTGTACTGTGATTTTTCAGCTATATGTGAACTCCAAGAAATCATTAAATAAATAAGACATAAATATAAAACACATACTAAAAAAAAGAAGACACTAGATGGGTTTATACATTGGAATAGTTATTTAATACTTTTATATAATTTGCATCAAGAATGTTGATTATCATAAGAGTAACCAGCAGGGCTTAGTGGTGCACTTCTTTAATCCCAGAATTATGGAGGCAGAGGCAGATGGATCTCTGTGAATTTGAGGCCCTTTTGGTCTACAGAGTGAGTTTCAATACAGTCAGGCCTAGATAGTGAGACCCTGTCTTAAAAACACTGTAATTTCTTTGTCATCATAAAATACTAATAAGAGCCACATGGTCTGTCATAGTTAGGAACTGTCAGAATGTCAGGTAATAAAGTAATGACAACAAACCCATAAAGCCCCTCATTCATTACCTTCATTTTATAGATGAGAAAGTTGAACAATGTAGTTGTGAAGAGATGTGAACAGAATCTAAGTGTAGGCAAACTGCCTCCTGTAAGTGTGCTTTTAATTGCCCCATTGTACTGTGAGAAATTCTTTGCAGGGCTATGTTGTTTAGAAAGAGCAAAGAGAAATCATTGTTTTGATGTAATGATTAAGAGAAATTGACTGTAAAGTAGGTCACTCCCAGTCATCAGGCAAAGCTGGAATATGGACAAGGGTATTTCCACATTCCTAATTTTGGGAGATTATTTGTCAATAATAGTTTAATTTTCTATTTATTTAATATTTCAGTATTTCATAGTGATTAAAAAGAGATCCATACCCAAACATTAGGTGGATCTCAGGGAGTCTTTTGGAAGAGTGAAGGGAAGGAATGAGGAAGCCAGTGGGGTTCAGGACACCAGCCTCACTACACGTATGTAGCAGAGGTACCGTTTGGTCTTCATGTATAACTTGTAACAATTGGAGCAGGGTCTGTTTCTGAATCTATTGCCTGTTATCTTTGGATTCCTTTCCCCTAGTTTGGCTGCCTTTGTTGCCTGTGACTAAGAGCCTAGTCTCCCCAGAGTGAGTTGGTACTCATGGGAGGCTTCTCCTTTGAGAAGAAGGGGATGGAAAAAGTGGGGGAGGGAGAGTGTGGAGGTGGAAATGGGAGAATGGGGCCTTTTGATCGGGATGTAATGTGAATAAATAAGTAAACAGATAAATAATAAAAAAAAAAGAAGGCTAAAAGGCATAGTTAATGATGCTCTAAATACCATTGGGGCATTTATAATCAAAAGCCTTTACTATTGCTCATTTTCCTTTTCTATTTGATTTTTTTATTGTTTTAAGTATGTGTGTTTCATTTTGTTGTGTTTTATTTTGTGTGTTTTTGTGTGTATGATGCATGGGCATGTATGTGAGTATGTGGATGCTTATGATCATGAATACTCGGGTATAGAACAGAACAAGATGTTGGGTATTTTATATCTGCACCTCACTGCACTGAGACAAATTCTCTTACGGAACTTGAGGCTCGTCAGTTCAGGTAGGCTGACTGGTCTGTGAGCACTCATGATCCACCTATATGCTGCTTCCTGCTGCTCCCAGCAATGCTGTGGTTACATGTATGTACAGCCATGTCTTATTTTTTTTTAATGTGGGTGCAGAGTATTTGAACTCAGGTCCTTATGTTTAAAAAGAAAGATGTTCACTGAACCATCTCTCCAGTCCAAGCATCTTTTGCTTTTTCATTCATTTTCTGTATTTATAATATGAAGGAAAATAACAATTCAAAATGATTTTACTAGTTAAATGCCTTAATGAATGCAAAGCATTAAGAAAAAATGCCTAGCATTTAGCAAATCTCAGTAAATATGAGTCATTGGTGTTGCATGTTTTTATGGCACCGATTAGGCTACAATTGCATTTTTGATACATTTTATTCTCGTTCATGAAATATTTTGTGGTCAAAGGACATTGTTTATATATTTAATTTTCTAATGAATGGATATTATGTTTTAAAATGCATGTTTGGATGCTTTTACTACCATATGCATCTTTTAAATTAGTCTATAAGTTTGGTAAATTAAAACAACATAAATTACAATGTGCCTTAAGTAAACTGTTTTCTATTATGAAGCTAATTTACAACATGTGATATTGATTACAAAATTCAAATTCTGTTAATACTTACATATGAATTAATTCAATTAAAGTTAAAGGGAAGTTG
The DNA here is from genome assembly GCF_011762505.2 of Arvicanthis niloticus. Classification (NCBI taxonomy): domain Eukaryota; kingdom Metazoa; phylum Chordata; class Mammalia; order Rodentia; family Muridae; genus Arvicanthis; species Arvicanthis niloticus. Next base: position 54,906,367 of record NC_047673.1, read on the forward strand.
TGTTTTCTTTGCACATATGGTGAGTTGATTATTATTGTGTAATTAAGACAATGAAGAAACCAGAAAACAGTGCTGTGGTATAGCTTGATGCCATATTATATTAAGTACCATATTATCTAAATCGCCCAGTTTTGGGTCGGGAGTTGAAAGAAAATTGACACAGAAACACTGCATTGTCATATTTCCTAATGTACATTGTTTCAATTTACTATTAAAACAGTATCATTCTTCTAGAAAGTATTAATAATGAGAATAATTTATTCTACAGTTAATTTCAAACACTTTTTATGCTCTGATTGCAAAGAAGCAAGAGTAACCAGGTGTGGTAGTATGTGCTATTGTCCTAGTTGCTTGGGAGGCTTGAGTAGCAGAATCAGTTGAGCTTAGAATTTTTAGGCAAGACAGGAAGGAAGGAAGGAAGGAAAGGAGGGAGAGAAGAAGGAAAGAAGAAGAAAATATTCTATTCTTACATGTCACAATAAGGGAAATAAATAATAAATCATGATCATGGAGTATGTTAGTACAAAATGACATGGCACTGGAAAGTAGAGGCCATGTAGGAAAGTGTGTGTGTGTGTGTGTGTGTGTGTGTGTGTGTATGCAGCTGTATACATGCAGAACCCAAAGAGGACATTGAGTGTCTTCTCTACCACCCCTCACCCTATTCCTTTGAGTAAGGAAGTCTCCTTGAATCTGAAGCTCACATTTTTTTCTAGGCTTGAAGCCAGCAAGCCACAATGATCTTCCTGTTACAGTCTCCCCACCACCCAACAATAAAGTTACTGGCACCTGTCAGACCACCTGTAAGACTACTAGCACCTGGCTTTGTATGTGGCTGCTGGAATCTGAATTTAAAATTTTCTGGTTTTGCAGAAGTACCCCTAGCAACTTGAGCCTCATGAGGACATCTTATAAAACAGGATGTCATGCCTAAACTATAACTTTATTTGAGTTTTAAAGGTGTAGTTTTGAAGTCTGATCATATTTCAAGTCTTAAGTTTTGAACAGGTACAAACCTCTTCACCTTCACTTCAGTGACTATAATAGGCATACAAAGTAGTAAAACTAGCTTATTGGTTTTAATAGAATATTTTTATTATAAAACAAAATAAAATTTATTATTAAAAGGTTATTAAGTGTGGGTGAATAGCTTTCAGAAGGAGGAGAAGCACCTGAAGTTATAATTCGGAGTGTGGCTCTGTAATTCAATATAAGTATACACTATTGAGCAATAGAAGAATAAACTGGAAAACCAGAACACAGATGAGATTTTATCTTTTGAATATGGATATTATTTCAATATGCGATTAAAGATTTGATTCAGAAAACACACTGTGACAAAGTCAGTATGACACCTGCATGTATGTCTGTGCATTCCTTGTTGTGCTTGGTTCTGGTGGAGGCCAGAAGAGGGCATCATGTTCCCTAGAACTGTAGTTTCAGATGGTTGTAAACTGCCATGTAGATTCTTGGAACAGAACCTGGAGCCTCTGGAAGAGTGGCCCATAATTCTCTTAAACACTGAGCCATCTGTCTAGCTCCAGTGTTCAGAAGATAGTTAGTCACAGAGGTAGAATTTCAAATAATTTTTATATGCATATATAACACTGTTTTCTTTGTTGTGTGTGTGCATGTGTATGCACATGTGTGTGCTCATGCACACATGTGCTTGTGTGTATGCAGACACATGTATAAAGATCTTTTGAAAGATCATTTTAAAAAGTCTCAGACCAGAAACCACTGCTGTGGTGATGGGATGCCATGGCATATTGATCAGGAAAGTGGCATCCTCAGGTTTGCAAGGAAATCTGTCTCTGATTGAGAATGTTTTGCAATAAAGGCTAAGCACTGGCTGTAAATATGTAGTAACTTATAGACAATTCCAACAGTTAGAAGGCTAAGCACTGTCTATAAACGTAGTCACTTATAGACAATTCCAATAGTTAGAAAATGCCAGTGTATTGTTCTGTATTTTGCTAGGAGAGGGTACAACTTTCTGGGGTTTATTAAATGATGTCTTAACAAAGAAAACATTTTGTGAGATGAACATAGAGTTAAGTAAGTAACTGGTTACCTCTGGAAATATTGGAAAGTCATGAGCCACCTCAGACTGGCAGAATCTCACATGTATGAAAGTCTTACTGGAGCCTAGAATCAAGAAAAAACTGCAATTTTGAGTTTGAAGTGTAGAAAACAGACCTTGGGTCTCATTATTCTCTCCCCCTATATCCTTAATCCAATCCAACCCAACTAGAAGCCACAGAATAAGGAAATAACCCCAACCCAAATCATCCTTCAAGATCACAGGGAAACCTAAAGAATAGAAATCAGGTCTGATTGGCAGACAGATTATACAACAGAAGATGAAGACTCAAAATGACAACAATAGCCACGGGCATGGAAAAGGGTAAATTATTCTTGAAATTCTCATGGAGAAGGACGTAAAAGACTGTGATGATTCTATCGCTTACCCCCAACTTGACTCTGTTAATGCACATGAAACAGCATTTGATTAGCAGTCACAGTGACTTCACCTCCATGGTTCAATTAATTATAACAAAATTACTTAAAATATTTATATGCCTTACAGGAGATGTTATTTCAGTAGGAAGCACATCTACTTTTGTTGTAGTCATGAAGGTATTGTGTTTAGTCAACCACATTGTTGATTATTCTCAAGAATAATCTTGACAGAAAAGCGAAAACTATATAATAGAAAAATGCAGCATCTTAAACAAATGGTGCTGGTCTAACTGGATGTCTGCATGTAGAAAAATGCAAATAGATCCATTCTTACCACTCTGCACAAAACTCAAGTATAAGTGGGTCAAAGACCTCAACATAAAACTGGAATCACTAAAGATAATAGAAGAGAAAGTGGGGAATAGCCTTGAACTTATAGGTATAGGAGACAACTTCCTGAATAGAGCATCAACACCTCAAATACTAAGATCAACAGTTAATAAATGTGACCTCATGAGGTCACTGTCAATAAGACAAAATGGCCCCTTACAGAATTGGAGAAGAGTTTCATCAACCCTATAGCCAACAGAGGACTAAACTCTAAAATATATAAAAATGCGAGAAAGTAGACACCAACAAAACAACCCAATTTTAAAAATCAGTTACAGAGCTAAACAAGAGATTTCTCAACAGGAGAATCTCTAAAGGCCAAGAAGTATTTAAATGTTCAACATCCTTAGTCATTAGGGAAATGCAAATCAAAATGACTCTGAGATTACACCTTACACCAGTCAGATTGGCTAAGATAAAACATTCAAGAGACAGCTCATCCTGGGAAGGATGGGAGCAAGGGAACACTACTCCATTATAGGTATGAGTGCAAACTGTGGGACCATAAAAGGATAGCTTGGTTTCTGGTGGAGCACTGGCTAGAGATAACCAGACACCCTTCAAGGGACAGCATACATTTCACCACACCTCCAGGCTCCTGACATATAGCCAAAGACCTCCATTGATCCATGCCTTTCAGTCATGTAGGGCAATACCCCTACATCCCCTTCCAAAGAGAGGTTTGTGTCACCTAGTACAGGTAGAGGGCATGACTACATGCCTCAAGGCCTCAAGAGATCTACATATTAATGAGATACCTAAAGGCCAGGACATAGCCAATTAAGCATTCCTTCTCAGACCATCCTCCTTCCCTATTTAACTCAGGTCTGCCCAGAGAAACGGGGATGGGGGGGTATGGCTTCATTCGCTTTCTGCCATGACGATAAACCATTTAAAACTATGGGCTTCCTCGTGTCTTTGGGGCCCCATGGCAGGGAACCATGAAGAAGGCCTTTGACTACCGTTGCTTAATCTCCCTCTAGAAGACTTCTCTCCATTCCTGCCATGGAGCCCACCAACTCAAGCAAGCTAGCCGAGCCAGCAATCCAGCCAAGCGAGTCGAGTCGCTGTGACCAAGAGTCTCCTATCCCGCTGGGTGCTGCCAGAGCTCCCCTCTCGTCCCTCTCAGCGGCGAGCCAGACCAACCTGTATGCCCTCCATCTAGGTTCTTCTGTGGGTCCCAGCAGCATCTTGGGAGCCCAAGGACAGAGACCACCGGTCTCCCAGTCAGTTGCTTAGGCCCAGAGACCCCCCACTCAAGAACTCTGCTCCTGCGGGACTTCAGGCTGAGACCTCTCCACGCCTGGGCAGAGCCCCGTAGCTTCTCACAGCCCAGCGTCCACCTGGCACCACATTGAGGGAACTCAGTCTACTTCCCGAGCTTCTGCCTCCCTGAGCTGAGGCACACATGTGGGAACCACAACACAGCCCAACAGGACCGATGCCCACACGCGAGCTACAGCCCCACAGCAAACTTGTATACCACTTTGGAAATCAATTTGGTGGTTTCTCAGAAAATTGACTACGCTATATTTGATTTCCTATTAGCCTTAATTCCATATGTATAAATGAGATCAAGCGAGGCAATTTAAGCAAGATGTAGAAGCAGGCATGGTAAGATGTAGGTAAAAATACTGAGCAAAAGTCATGAATGATGCTATTATAGGCCAGTAGTCTGAGCATTAGATTAAGAATAATCTCAACCTACAGCTGAGCAGCTGATACAGGCTTCAGGCACTCAGCACTTCGATCTTTCAATTTCTTTTATTTTGGGAAAAGCTTCAAACCCCTTTCCTCATTCCTAACTGTAACTACACAGGCATCCTTTTCACAAGCAATGTGGTTTTTTTTTTTTAAGTGTGAGTTCTTCCTAAAAAGAATAATTATCCATCCTTTTCTTTTTCTTTCTTCAAACAAAAGCAATTCACAAATGGTTATATCTATGTCATGCAGGTACCAGTGACCTGCACTGCTGCTGGGGCATCAGCAAGGTGAGCTTGCAGCCATTAACAGACCATCTGTCCTGCTAATAATAATGTTTAATTTCAGTATTGAGTATTCTGAAACCCTAAAGTCAAAATAATAGTATTTGGATAATAAGAGTGCAATAAATAAGTTTGTATCTATTAGCACACTATACAAATGTGAAGCTTTTTATTACTTTTTAAAAAAAATTGTTTATATAAATGAGAAGTTAACACACAGCTCCAAATTATCAGTATATCTTGAAAGACTAACCATTTGTTCCTTTTAACCTTTGAGCCAATCTATTCGAACTAATCCTTGTAAATAGAGTTGCTAAACAGCCAACTATCAAAAGATAAGATTAAAATGGTTTTGAAAAACAACCTGTGCTGAATCATTTTGTTTAATGAATGTTGGACATACATCCATGCCCTGAGAATATCAATATCCCTGATAAGCCTATGGACCCTAGGGATGTAACATATAAGATGATCAACCATTTTTGTCAATATTCACAGTAGGAATGACTACTTTCACTCCACATATCATCACAGAATCCCTGAAGGCACTTAGCAAAGTGTTTGTCTTTGTTTACATTAATGGTTTGTGGGTTTTAGAAATATTGTTATTTGATACTAATTTCTTCTCATGAAAAAAAAATCACTGTATCTTGTTTAATTCCCAAGATTATTTAAGGATGAACTAAAAAGTAAACTTAATTTACCATGTTCAAGTTATTTTGTTCATAACTTTGGAAATATTTCATTAACAAGGATGATGAAAATAAAATTAGTGATAAATTTAGCAACTGGCTGAACAGTTTACAAAAGCAAACTATTCACCAAATAGAATATAAAGACATGACTATATAAATATGGGTATTTGTATTAGTTACTTGTATCATTGTTGTGACAAAATACTTAACAAAACTCAAACCGAAGAAAGGATTTGTTTTGGCTTACAGGTCGAAGGCAAAGTTTATAATAGAGATAAAGCTATGTCAGCATAATTTGACGAAGTTACGGTTACATCTAGTTAGCAAACAGTGAGGGGCAATGGAGATACAGCAGGACACACACAGATAGACACAGAGATTGGGAAGAAAAACACAAAGACAGAGAGAAGAGAGGGAAGAAAGGGAGGAGAGAGGGCACGAGAGAGATATACAGAAAGACAGAGAAAGAGGAAAGAAAGACAAGAGAGGGAAGAGAGAGAGAGAAAGGGTACACACTCTCTCTCTCTCTCTCTCTCTCTCTCTCTCTCTCTCTCTCTCTCTCTCTCAACAAGAGGAGAGAGGGACACTTCCACAGAGAGACACAGAGAGAAATAATAAAGAGAGAGAAGAGAGAATAAGGGAGGAGGGAGAGAGAAGAGAGGGGGAGGAAGAGATGAAAGAGAGCAAGCCAGAGAACATATTTTGTATCAACTTACTTTCTCCTGAGACCCTAGCCCAGGGGTATCAGGCTGAGACCTACAGTTGAACAAGTCTTTCCATCTCAATTAACCTAATTTAGATGATGCCTCAAAAAGGCATGCTTGTCACTCAAGATCCTGTGAAGTTGATCATCACAAAGGTATACCACTATAAACCATTCAACATTTTCAGAGAAAAAGTATCTAAGAGTTGATGTTAAGAGACAGGCTTCAGATATGAGTATCTTGGTAGAATAAAGTCTGATTTCTGATTTGTTGTTAGTTTAGTTTTGTGAACAATGTTTGTAATTCTTCTAAGTCTCTTTTTCCATATCTCTTAAGATAGCCATGGTACTGGGTAAATTGGAGATAAAACAGACTAATGTGCACAATTAATACTGCACATTATTTGGCATGTTTCATGAGTATTTTAATATAAATTCTAATTTTATCTATTATATGTCAAAAGTATGTAAAGCCATACCATGACACATCTGTGTTCATGTATTTTTCATAAGGATATGAGAATGTGTGTACTACGATGCACATGTGGAAGTCTGAGGCATCATATGGTGTCAGTTTCACAGACAAGGTCTCTTTATTGTTATTATTGTATGTACCTGGGCAGCTTGGCCAAGAACTTCCAGAAAGTCTCCTGTCTCTGTGTCCATCTTCTTATTATAACAATGAGATTGTAGACACGCACTACACACCTGGAGAGTAGAATTCAGGACAAATATATCAAGTAATTTACCCATTGACCAGTATCTCCCCCTGGAAAACTTGTCTATAAAATTACTATGTATAAGTTAATCTATTAATTAAAATAAAACAAAAGCATAAAATGTTTGTATTTGCTGTAAGACCAGAACAAGGGAAAATACTGGATCTTTCGGCTCTCTCTCTGCCTCTCTTTGTCCCTCTCCCTTTTCCTCCCTCTTTCCTTCCCTCCCTTCTTTTCTTTTTTTCTTAACTAGCAAATCACTGACTGCTTTTGTGAAGAAAATCATGTATCATGATGGAAACAGCATAGCAGAGCATCAATAACTGAGGTTCATTTAATACAGTCATTCTAAATCTTTAGTATCAATTTTTGATATACTCATTATTTAAACAAGATTAGAATGTATGTTAGGATTATAGAATATGATTTTTGATGTAAACTCTTTAATGAATTACAATACTTCTGAAATTTTTATCTAATAATTGAACATTTTATTTTGGTGGGTTGTGGCCCTTTGGAAAAAAAGTCTTAAAACACTAAAGAAGCGGATTATTTTTTTCTCCCTTTGGCTTTTTGAATCAGAGTCTCACTATGCAACTGAGTTTGGATTATGCCATATAACCCAAACTGGCCTTGACATCCTCCTGCCTCTGCTTTACAACTGCTGGGGGCTTTAGGCATGAATCATCACACCTGCCTTTAAACAATTATTAAATTCTCAAACAGTTATTAAACTCACAAACATCATTTAAACATTATAAGGGAATTTAAAAACATGGATCAGAAATGAGAAATTTTATTTCTCAGGCAAGGATGCTGGTAGGTCAACTGTGATTAGAAAAGAACATAGGTATATGTTCACAGTATATGTGTATCTGTATGTACATGTCTGTGCATGAATTTTTGTGTATGTGAATCTGTGTCATGGTTCATATATGGAGATCAAAGGATAAACTCAGTTGTGGGGGCTCACCTTCTACCTTCTCTGAGACAGGATCTCTTTGTGGTTTTTTCCACTGTGCACACACTGGGATGGCTCCATGTCTGGGGACTCACTTCTCTCCCCTTTACATCACCTTGTAGGGGTGCTGGGCTTATAGGCACTCTCACTACATGCCTAGCTTTTATCAAAACAAGAATTTTTTTTTGAGGTGTAGAGTAAGCTCAGCTTTTAAACATTAAAGGTCATGGCAAAACACAGAACTTTCAATTCTCAAAGAAGTACAGATCATATAAGTGAGTTTCCTTTTGGACCAAATAAATTATTATATATAGATACATCTTGTTTTCTTCAAAGTACAACATACAGGCTGGGTGTGAGCATGGCAGTGTGCTGCTGTAACTATAGCATTATGGTAAGGATAATGAATCAGTTCGAGGCTAGACTGGACTACACAGTGAGATTCTGTTTCAAAAGAAATATTATCGCCTGCCTAAGTTTTTTTTTTTTTTTTTTTTTTTTGAGAATCCACTATTTATCATATTATGCCCAAAAGTAATTTGTGTATATTCTTAAAATTAGATGCATGGTGAAAACAGACATGTTTAATTGATAAATGATTAAATGGTTAATATGTCACTCAAAATAGAAAAATACCTACATTACAGCAATAAGGAAGCAAATTTGTATTTTTCATAACCCCAGATAAGAAAGCTTCATACAATAATTAGGTCCCTGTAACTAATATATTTCTTTTTGGCATAGACCATTGTTTTGCTACAAATAAAGTTTCCTTGCAAATCCTTGGTTTTGTTTTTTTTTTTTCCAAAACGCTTTATTTATCAATATTTGTATAAGCATATATACTTATACATGTATACATATATAAAGAATAATTAAACAATAAGATGTATTCAAAAAGTATGGGGGGTTGGGAAAAGTGGGAGGAAGGAGAGAAAGGGGAAAATTATGTAAATACAGTGTTCATATATGAAATTCTCAAAAAGGAATCCAGTTTTTTGAAATGTTCAACAGATTAACTAACATTTTACAATATGAAAATAAATATGACCTATAATTATATTAAAGGACATTTTAACTCACTACAAACTTTGATGTTTAAAATGAGATCAATAAAGATTATTTTACCCAGCATACTATCAAAAACCACAATAACATTCTATAATTCAACGTATTTCTGAGAACAAGAAAATAGCAAATCCTTGTTTTTATTTCAGTTGCTTGAGTAAGAGGTGAAAAACCTGAAAATGCTTAGTCCAGACATCAACCACCAACACTGATTACAGTTTTTTTTTCTTTTTCAGTTGATAAGGCAATAACTTCTTTTTCATATTTTAAATTTTATTTTATGTGTATTGACCTTTTGCCTGCTCATATATCTGTGCACCACATGCATGTAGTGCCAGAAGAATCAGAAAAGAGTGTTAGATCCCCTGGGACTGGAGTTGCAGATGGTTGTGGGCTGGCATGCCAGTGCTAGGAGTCAGACACTGGTCCTCTGGAAAAGCACACAGAGACCTTAACTGCAGAGATATTTCTCCCTGTCTTGGATCCTTCTGACCAACAACTTTAAGAGAAAGGATCCAAAACCTGATACTAGGCTTTTTATCAGCCATAGCTTTTTAATGGTTTAATTTTAAAGATATTAATATATTAGATCCCTGTCCCTGGGACAAAGCTTTTTATTTTATTTTTAAGCAGGATTAATAAAGAAATTTTTGTCTTGTGGTTATTAATGTCTCCAGATCTAGTTTGCATCCATGTGTGTGCACTCATTCCAATAATACTTAGGAAGAACAAAAAACAAAAGAGAGACAATGAAGACAGATGGGGCGTCAAAGAACCAATCCAGGAGGCAGGGCTTGCAACTTGACCTTCTAAAATGTACTTACATGAACAGTTCTAATTATGTTTATAAAGCAGCTGGAATACTTTTCCATCTCAAAGACAGCTGTTACTTACATCCACAAATTTTTATCACTCGGTGTTTTCATTAATTTATTTCACGCTTGCTCTGATTTTTTCTTACAATGATTTTCACTATTTTGATATTTAGAAAAATAATTGTTTCTAGAAATCTCTCATGAATTTCATATGTTCTTTTGTACTTAGGATGAACTAATACATTAATATCTTAAAAATTAAAGCATTAAAAGCTGTAGCTGACAAATAACCCTAAGTTTCAGGTTCTTCCCCTTAAAGTTGTCAGAAGGATCTGATGTCAGAAGGATCTGAGAGACACCCCTCCCTCACCCAAACAATATAGGCCATTGATACTGCTGTTGGTTGCCCACCAAAACTTGATGATAGGACCATATTGATAAAGAAACTATACATTTGGTCACATGATTTGAAGAAATGGGGCTGACACCAAGTTGAAAGCTATTTCCCACTGGGCAACTTTCATAGTACAAGAAGGTGTTCTGTAGGCTGGGGATGGGGTGGGAAGAGTCAACCACAGTCTCATCCAGCTGTGCACTCTAGGAGCTAAATAATGATCTGCCTGGAAAGTCATGCCTGTGATTGTAATAATGGAACAAATATTATAAGTCTAATTAACTGCTTTCTGATTGGATTTAGAACCTGCTCCTTAGGCGTAAACACATCATTGGTGCTGTAAACATACTCCTAGTATTTTGTTAAGGAAACACAATATCAAACTGCTTTCTAAATATACATCTTGTGTCTATAGATTAATGAAGCTCTTGATCATCATTAGGGAAACATGTTTGTTCAGAGGACGGTGGTTATGCAGAGGCTCCCAGCTGGTCAAAACCCAGAGAATAAATGTCTGTGAAGAGTTCAGTTATAGATGGGGCATTTATATTAGCTCCGCTCAGGTTTCTGAGTGTGTCATGAAACAGTGGTAGAAAGACTGTAAGAACAGTTGTCAGGAAAGACCAGGGCAAGTGTTTCTAATGGTCATGTCAGGATGATTGCACTCATGAACCAATAGCAGCTGTGGTGACAAGCGCAAAACATAGACAAGACCAATGCATTCAACATTCTAGGATTAGAAACGAACATGAGCCTCCATGTATAGCTGAGAATTTACTGAGGATTGATGACTTTCAGGAAAGGGAGAATGAGTTTTCATTAGGGGTGTGGTCTCTGGTATGTTGACCAAACTCCATTGGTCAGCTCACCATGAGTATAACCATGAGCATAAATTAGACTTAGTTGGATATTTAAAAGAAAACATGAATCTGGGAAGGGAAGTTGCATGTAATCTAGGAAGAGTTAGAAGGGGTGGCTAGAGTGACTATGATTGAAACGTATTTCATGTATGTATGAAATTCCTAAAGAATTATTAATGTTCTATTTAAAAGAGAGGGATATTAGCAAAGATATTCAATGCATATAGCTATAATACATATGAAAAATGTACCTATTGTACCCCAAATATTCTAATATTCTAATTTGCAAAGAACTGAGTGAAACTTAACCCTTTTAGACTTCCAAACTATATGCATCACAGACATTTTGGATGTTTTATTTAAAATAAGTTCAGGTTTTGTTTTAAAGCATGTTTTCCTTCGGTGTGTATGAGTATTTTGCCTGCATGTATGTATGTGCACATGTCCATACCTAGTGCCTGTGGGTTCAAAAGAAGTCATTGGGTATTCTGGAGCTGGAGTTATAGGTGGTTGGGAGATCTGGGAGCTGAACCAGGTCCTTCCCAAGAGCAGTAAGTACTTAAAGCTTCTGAGCTATTGCTCCAACATCAGTCTGACTTTTCCTCAGGTAATGTATTGGGTTTTTTTTTTTTTTTTTTTTTTTTTTTTATTGTTTTTTGCTTTTTTGCTGTGAAAGGCTCTACTGACCCTCACAATTTCATAATGCACAAACTAACCTCTCTAATATAGGGAATAGGCTTCAGTATTGTTCCTACAGTTACTGCTATGTGGAGTCCTCTCTCTTTTTACAAAAGATACCAAGTTTCTAACTGTACTCATCTTTGTAATAAATGCTTCTCCAGTGGGTGCACGTCTACAGAACATAGCCTAGATGCTATCCCCAGGCACTGGAGGTACACTTTCACTGCCAACGGTGACTGCTGCTGCTCTCCAATGTCTTCCAGGAATGAGAAGTGGCAAGACATCCTGCAAAAGACAAGAGGCTCCTTGAAGCATAGACAGTTAAGGGCACAAACCCTCAGATACTGGGGTCTGGCATTTATTTGTTTTATTGGGAGCTATAAATTTTATGTGTATGTGTGTGGACTTGAATACATGTTTAGGAATCATATGTGCAGGTACCCGCAGATGCCAAGAGAGGGCATTGGATCCCTGGGAACTAGAGTGGTGGTGAATAGTAAGCCTCCTGATGTGGGTGCTCGGACTGAACCCAGGGCCCACACCAGAGCAGTCAGTGTTCTTAACCACTCAGCATCTCTAGCACCAAGAAGTCTGGTACTTAACAGCAAAAGTTTCGGATACGAACATGTTTTAGATTTATTTAAGCATGGAGCTCAGATTGTAGGTTGTACTTGTGTATTAACTCTGGTGGAACTTTGAAAGTATTAAGGCTATTTGGCCCACTGGATACCTGTAATAGAACTTTCACGAATGTTACAAAGAACACTAAACAACAGGAGCATGCATCACACCTTTGGTAAACATTATGCAACTTGTTTCCCTCCTAGATGGCAACCCTTGGTGAAGCCAAGAGACGTTGCCTCAGGGTGTTTGCTAGTCCCTAGGGTCTCATCTTTGGTGAGTGTATGCAAGAAGAGCATTACCAAGGTAGCCAGAAATTCTGCTGGTGCCTTCCAATCCCAGAGCAGCGGTCTTCTGGCGTTTCTGTCATAGATCATGCTCCCTTAATCACCCTTAACTTTAGCTGAGCATCACCAAGGTAGAAGGAACTTTCTGCTGAGACCAGGCTCCAGTGTTCCTGAATGTTGTCTTCATTCCCTTGCCTGTAGCCCAGGGATCATCACAGAAACGCAGCTCCCAAGAAGACAAGAGAAAGACATCCGCAACAAAAACAAGAAAACTTTCTCCTTACCCGTATTTTTTGCTACTAATTAAGATATTGATTTAAAAGACACCAGAACAGAAAATACTCGGTTTTCTCTAGGCTGTCTCTACCATGTGCGGTCCACCCTGCCCTTTTCTGAAGTCCCTACTCTGTCCTGTCCTTGACTCCAGCTAAAGGGGTCCACTTTAGGTTCTAGGAACAACTAAAGTCTCCGCTGTGTCTTCTGCCTGTTCTGTTTTTCCCCATGTGAGCGCTGGATTATTCCAGTTTTTGAGCATGGCAGATTTCCACTGGATGACATCATGGGAGCCCAGTGAGTGCCGCTGGTGGAGGGGGACAGAGAAGGGGAGGAGGCTCAGAGCAGGAAAGAGGGCTGGGGAGCGGAGCCAGAGCCGGGCTGCCTGCCACCCGGCTGCACGTTTGTGAGCTGAGGAGTGCACCCTGCCAGCCACTGACAAAGGATGGGAGGATGCCACTGCCCTGGGATGCCTGCTGCGCGCAGCCTGCCGGCTGCCTGAGCTACTTCACCCTACCCGGTGAGTGACTGCAAAGACCTTTTGATCAGCCTCCGGCAGAGTCCACAGTCTTTGGTTTGCGGTCCTGGGAGGCTTGTCCGTGCTCCTGAACACAAGACCGGGCACAACAGTAGCTTGGAGCGCAGGCAGCAGGTGACTTTGCCCAGGTGGGTTCAGCACGGGAGGTCCTGTTCCCCTTCTCAGATGGGTACCCAAGCCTCTAGAGGCAGGATCCTCTGCTAGGCTTCCCCAGCGGGGTGCTGCCCTGGTAGCTCTTCTCATAGACCTTTGGTGGATTACAAGTAAGCACTGTTTACACCCGCAGCCGCACCCCTCTGAAAGCAATTCCTGTCAGTGACTTCCTTTAGGGTGGGCTTGAGAGAGAAAGAGAGTACCGGTTACCAAGGGAAGGGCGCGCACCACGAAAGACTGAGTGCAGCCTTTGTCTTGGGTTTAACGCGGATGCGCTCAAACCTGAATCAGACTCTCAGCAACTGTTGGGTTTAGTACTAGTTCTCGAGCCCAGCAGGGCCGGATGAGAGATGTCACTGTGTTCCTGCTGAAGGAGAAGTGGAAAGCTGGGAGTTTGGACACGGGAAGGGTCCTGCGCTCACTGGGTGAGTGTCACAGTTATCCAGGTGTGGAGCTGGCTTTTGGCGCACAAGGAAGTGAAGTAGATGGTGAAGACAGAGGGATGTCCAAGTTTTATACCAAGTGGTGCAAAGGGAAACAGCAAACTTAACAGAGAATGGCTCTGGATCTTTTTGTCCTTTCTGATGCGCTTCTTTGGGGTATTGTTTGTGGAGAGTGAATGGAAACCGAGCTATGTCCGGTGTGAATTTAAAGAGCTCCGGGTTTTTGTGGCAATTTCTTTTGTTACTATGAAAAAGATTTGCTGGATAAATAGGCTAAACATCACTATCTTTACTGTGGTACAGCTTGTGGACTTGAAGCAATTCAGAAACTGCTCAAGTGCCTTAGTTGAGAGTAGCACCCGGTGCGTCAACATACTAATACCTAAGCTTGCTAGCTTCTTGCCTAGGGGACACATGCGTTATCTATGAATTCCTGCTGTTTGGGAAGAGTCCAATTTTTATATCTCAAGGAAATGGTGATATTCGTAGGAACAAGTGTGTTTCTGTCAGCCCCCCACCAACCACCTTGTGATAAATATGGAAACCAATAAAATCTTGATACTTTGGGTTCACTTACAAAAGAATGAGTTTCAAAGCTCTGTTACCGGACAGATTAAATAAACCTCAATAGCTAATTCATATTCTTGGATTAGTAGAAAAATCATTGATCATTAAGAAGATCCTAGGTATACAATTGTGGTGTGAGTGTCCCTAAAATAATGACAGAATACAAGAATAAGGTAATACCAGTTATAATTCAAATATTATTTTATTTTGTCTGTAAAGGCTTAATGTTTTCCTTTAGATTATTATGTATTCTTTAAAGATAGCTAGTCTTAATTAAGAGCTTATAAGACAGAGAATCAAAACATATTTTCTTACTCTATGATTTTTCCCTTCTGTTCCATCCAAGGCAAAGATGATAGAAAATGATTGGGATAAAGAATGCACTGGGAGTGAAGGAAGATCTGAGCTACTAGGACTCATATTTCTAAATAGGCGTCACAGAACTAGGACGGCTATCACAGCACATTATTGTGATGGGGGGAGGCTCATTCGGGGTTTGACATGATCATGTCTTCTGAGAAGTACACAAAGTGTTTGATTAAGTGAATCTGTGTGCAGAGACAGATAATCTGACCAGAGAGCTTGCCTTTACCCAGGACTGCTGAGATTGGCATAACATTTTTTTCAGTGATTAAAAAAAACAAAACAAAACAAAACAAAACAAAACAAAACAAAAAGAATGTTCATTGCGTTATTTGTGTCTTAACTTCTTGTCACAAAGGCTCTGTTCCTCCAGAGGTTTTCTTTCCAACTTTTTTTTTTTTTGTGTGTGTGTGTCTCTGTTGTACAGCATACTCAATTCCATGATAAATTTCTGGATACCTGTTGCTCATGTTGATGGTTTCTCCCTGATAGTATGATAATGGATTATCTTTAAGGAAATAGATAGACCTAAAGTGTGCATGTGCACACGCACACACATACACAAACACATATATGCATACATGTATGCACCACAATTCTGAACAGACCAGCCAGCAATGATAAGCAGAACATTTTGCGACACTTGGTTCATTTCACATAAAGGATATTGTCTTTAAAAATGATATTTATCCATTTCTAAGTTAGCAAAGATATAAAGTTAAAACTGTATTTCACATCTAAAGTAATTTAATTAAAAATGTTTTACTGCTAACTCTGAAGCTAAAAGTGTTTCTACATTTTACTATGAGTGTCTGTGTAACATGTAAGGAAAGTCTTCACAAAAGACAAGTGTCCCATAGATGAATATGACATGTTCGATAGGATGTACAATATTAGTTTTTTAAAAAACCAAGAGGATAAAATGGTATTCCTGAAGTACAGATTATTTCCCCAGCCTTCTTTAACATATGTCTCAAATACGTTAGTTGTTTCACTATACAAGATCTCTACACTGGAAAAATAAGAGTAAGCAGTTAGCCAAAGCCATAGCATGCTGCCAAGAGCAGTCTCTAGTGATGTGTGGACATGACACTGTCAGCATGAGGAAGAGTATTGTGAGTTACTCTTCTCTTTGATCAAACAGGGAGTTAAGTGAGTAGAGGTTCATACTGGCTCACAGTTGGGAGGAGTACAGTCCATCCTGGTGGAGGAGGCATGGTGGTCCAGTGACTCACAGCTGGGCAGTATGTATGTGACTGGCTCCTCAAGCTGACAGAAAGTGGGGAAACAGCAATGCTGATGCCTATCCACTTTTCCTAATGGGATGGTACTACCTGTGTTCAAGGTGGATCTTCTCTCCTTATCACAAATACTATGTCAGAATACTGGAAAGTTTCCAAGAAGAGGTGCTATATAGCATGAAGTACATATTAGTTAATGGGCCCTTGATTTCATTTTTCTAGTTGGTTGATTTAACAGATCCTTTAGCATCTCTGTGATTTGAAATTTCCTTCACTTTCCTTCATGCGATGTCATATTTTGAACCCAATGAGAAGGTTATTTTCTGCCCTTTACATGAAGACATCTTTTGGTTTTTCTGCTGAAGGATGCTTATGGATCACAAATATTACTCTTGTTGTGGGAGTTGTTTGATATGGATATTGGCAATATGGATATTGATACAGTTGAAAAGTTGATACACCTTGGTTTCTTCTGCAATTATAAAATGAGACCAAAAGTCAGGAGTTACTGGGTTATTTAAGATGTTGACAAGTATATTTTTATTTTTAATTGTGTGTGTGTGTGTGTGTGTGTGTGTGTGTGTGTGTGTATGCATATATCACAGTTTGAGTGTGGACATGAGAGGATAAATTACAGGGGTTGACTTACTACTTTTACCATATGGGTCTTGAGGATAGAACTCAGACTGTCAGGCTTGGCAGTAAGTGCCTTTACCCACTTAGTCATCTTGCTAGCCGAAGTAACTACTTCAATAAAAGAATAAAGAAAATTTTATTGCAGTTTTTACACTTAGAATTAAAGATACCATATTAGTCAGGATTCTCTAAAGCAACAGAACTGGTAGAATGTATTCATCTTTAAAGAGATTTATTTGATTGATTTGCCTGGTATGGTCTGGGTAGTCCAATAATGACTGACTCTTGGAGGTGCCAAAAACTAGAACTTGTTCAGTCCATGTTGCTGGCTGAGTCAGTGGTTCACTTTGGGACTGAAAGCTGGTAGAATATCAGGAATGCTGCTGGTCTTCAATCTTCATTGGAATGAAGAAGAAGTTGGTTCTCATATCAGTTCAAGAATGCAATAGATACAGGATAAATGAACTGGATAGCAAGAATGACAGCAAACAGGATAATAGCAAGATTCTTTCTCCTTCTTCTATGTCCTTTTATCTAGACTGCCACAAGATGATACTATCTACATTTAGGGTAGGTTTTTAGACTTCAGGTAATCTGATCAGAAAGGTCTCTAATAGGAATACCCAATGGCTTGTGTTTAGTTGACAATCAAAAGTAGCCATCATAGATATTTTGAATCATTTTTTTTAGAAGTGACCATTAATGATTTAGTATATATTCATAATGATTTAGTTTTAAACACATTTTTATATTAATGTGCTTCTAAACATTACTAATTAACCAGCTACTTTATTGTGTCCAAATGATAAACTCAACAGGAAATAAACATTGTAGTTTTGACCTTATCATTGCCTCAAGGCTAACTCTCTTCTGTGAATCTGTTTCTTCTAACACTAAATGCATATGATCATTTCTGCTTTGTCTTTATCACTGGGGGGAGGACAGCCCTCATGTATGGCAGTGATCATGAGAAGAGCAATCTGACAAGTAAATACAATTAACCCTGTACCTTTTAAATTTCTAATTCATTTCAGTTAAAGAAATAACTTTATAAATGCGAATTTACTGTTTTATATCTGTTTTAATCAATTGGTATTTTAAATCAGTGGTGTATTTTAACCTTTTTCTTTATTATAATTCTGTCAAACTATTACCTTTCAAATTAACACCCTTTTATTCAGATTAGATGAGTAGCATTTTCTCACATTCTCACAATATTTTTATATAGATGTAATTCTAAAGAATATTTAAGATGGGCACAATTTTGTTCAGTGAGATTTTTTTTCAACAAACTAACTTATTTTTAAAGTCTTTTTGCAAACCTATCAAGTCTTATTGTTCCTTTGAAAGTGATATGTCTTTGTATCTGATTTCTTCAGTGTTAGTGTGATATTTCCAGATATAGTTTTCTTTGTACCTATTCTCCTTGAATTTAGAGCTTCTTATACATGTTAATTCACTTCTTCACACATATCAAGAGAGACTCATTGAATTCTTGACTATTATTTCTTCACAGACAGCTCTACTATTGTCTCCTTTTTCAGTTAAAGTGTAATAGATTGATTCATCACACCCAGCATGCTTCCTATGCTTGTTTTACTATTTTATAGTCTTCATTTTCTTTCCAACTACTTTAATATTTCTTCTGACCTTTTGTTCATCTTACCAGTCACCTTCTACATATATCCACGGGACTATGCAGATTGTCTATGGATGCTCTATTATATTTGTAGATTTCAATCACACATTTAAAGCAAGCTACTAAAGGAAAGCCAGTAAGTAGCACTCTGTTGTGGCTTCTGCTTCAGTTCCTGCCTCCAGGTCCCTGACTTGAGTTCCTGTTCTGACTGCCCAATGTGACATGGATTTGTAAGCTGAAATAGGTCCTTCCCTTCCAGGTTGCCTTTGTTCATAGTGTTTTGTTATAGCAGTGGAAACTCTAAGCAAGATAGACATGTGTCAGTTGGGTTTTCTATAACTTGTTTCTCTGAGAGAATTCTCGTTCCTCATATCTCAAATGTGTTACATTATTCCCCAGAGACTATAAAAAATATGTGCAAGATTATTTATCTCATAAGAGTAATCTTCTGCCCTCATTCTTCTTCTGGGAGAAGCAACTTAAAAAAGCATCTTGCCTCATTGATACACTGTACATGTGATACCTTGTAAGGAAACTCTATTTTTGAACTTTCCCAAATGCTCTAGGACCTAGGCTTTGGGTATTTTCCCAAAGGCCCACATTGTCTTGGTCTCCAGCTTGGTGTTACTGAAAAGCTGTGGAACTTTTTCAGCTAGGCCATAATGCTAGGAGTTCGGGTTCTTGGCAATGTCCCATGGAAAGGGATTATGTCACAGTGTCTACCTGTTACATCCTTTTGAAATCTGAGCAGTAGGAGTGTGGTTTTTCTCTACTACATACAGCCTTCTGATGAGCTTCCTCAGCCCAGGCTCCAGAGCTCAACCTATCAGGAACTGAAACCTTACTTCAAAAATTGTAAGCAAAAGTAAACTTGTTACCTTTGCAAGGTATCTCAGGTATGGAAGCTTAACAATGAATACATACTTCATTTAAGTCAAGGTTTTGTTCTTAATGTCAGGCTTATCTAGTGGCTTTGGTGGCATTTTTAAACACACTGGGTTTTTCTGCCAATTGAATCAGATTATTTATTTATTACTGATTATGAACACAGATATTAAAGATTCAAGCTCATTACCTTATAAAATTAGAGTTACTAACTTCAGCCTACAAGACTTAAATCCATTTAAGTTTTTAAATGGGCTATAAAACAAATTAGCTTCTATTAGACATTGGTATTGTATGTCATTAGATATAGAAGCTGTTCATCACCTTTTCTGAGGTTGATCTTAGACTCTGTGAAAATTAATAATTAAAAAAAGCAGTAAATTTAATATCTTGATGATTTTTCTCTTAGGAATGATATAACACTCCTTCCCAAATATGTATGCTAAAACAGGGCCCCTTTCAAAACACAAGTAGGTGGTGATGAATTTGTCAAACTTAGAAATAAATGCCACATATATGGAAGGAAAAACATAGAAATCTGGACTCTGCCCTTTCTTATGTAGAAAAGCAACTGATGTAGATTGATATCTGCTCATATCTATGTTGAAGCTTGTGAAAACTAGTAATATATTGACTTACTTGTATGTGCATGAAACTGAATAGATTTTGAGGTCAAGTCATAAACTTATAAACAGTTCAGATCATACCTATAGTATAAATTTAGACACACATAAGATGAATTATCAATAATTTTATAGGTTGGTTTATGTTATGTTAAATCTGTTAGACATTGAATGGTATTCAATGTGAATGATATATATTTGCTTGTTTTAGTTTATATATTTATTAATGATTCTATGTTTTATTTTATGTTTTATGCAGGTGTTTTTTCCTGCATGTATGTCTTTGTGAGGGTGACATATCCTCTGGAACTGAAATTATAGGCAGTTGTAAGCTGCTCTGTGGGTGTTGAGAACTAAACCTAGGTTCTCTGGAAGAGCACTCAGTGCTTTTAAC
This sequence comes from Arvicanthis niloticus, assembly GCF_011762505.2. Taxonomy (NCBI): domain Eukaryota; kingdom Metazoa; phylum Chordata; class Mammalia; order Rodentia; family Muridae; genus Arvicanthis; species Arvicanthis niloticus. The sequence continues at coordinate 54,926,764 of NC_047673.1, forward strand.
CACTAAGCCATGTCTCCAGTCCCAATATTATGCTTGTTTATGCAACTATAAATTCCACATACCATTGGAAACCATTGGCAATGCATGGGAAATATAATCAATTGAAAAAATACATGAAACAGATTCTTATTCTGGTTAGTGTTTTGTCAGTTTGACACAAGCTAGAGTTCTCTTTGAAGAAAAACCTCAATTGAGAAAATGCTCTCATCAGATTGGCAACCATGGGGGTATTTTCTTTATTGGTAATTGATGTAGAAGGGCAAAGACCATTGTGGGTCTCTAGACAGATGTTCTTGGGGTATATAAGAAATCTAACTGAGCAAACCAGGAGCAGCAAGCCAGGAAGGTATATTCTTCTATGGCCTCTGCTTCAGTTAATAATTCTCTTTTGAGCTCTTCCCTTAACTTCTTTTCAGGACTGTGATTAGGACATGGAAGCAAAGCAAACCCTTTCCTCCACAAGTTCCTTTTGGACATGGCATTTCATCATAGCAATAGAAGCAAACTAACTCAAGGACTTTCCTGCCTTTGATTCAGTGACACAAAATAGAGTAGGAGAGTCTTTGTACTTGGATGAACATGGCACATTGTCTTAGAGCATCACAGGATCATTCATTGTTTCAGACTCATTCACAGATTGAAGAATGCTTTACTTCCCAAAAGGCCTATGAAAGGCTTATTGAGCCCTGATTCACATCCTTCTCATTTCACTCTGGCTCTGGCTATGACATGTCAGGCAAACATTGACCTTAGTCTTTTCCACCTCAAATTTGTGTTGAATATATTTTTTTTCTGCCATGTGACTTATCTACCATCTCAAACTCAGGTCTAAGTACTCTGAAATGCTGAAGAACTAACAAAACCAAGGAAAGCACTGAAGTAATAAAGTAGCTTGGCAGTTCAATGAGGTGAATAGCTCCTTAGAGAAGGAGCTATCTGAAACAACCTGGGGGTAGAGGAGGGTGGAGCTTCCATTCTTCCTAGTTGTGATGGAACTCCAGACATTTCATTGTCTTTTTTTTTTTTTTTTTTTTTTTTTTTTTTTTTTTATTCTTTTGCGTGGTGGTTCACTCACTGAACAGCTACTGTCAAGACATTGCTTCTTAGTTCCGACTTCATTTTTGGAAGGAACTACAGCCAAGATACATGGTAAGTTAGCTTCCTTCTTGAGTAAAATGAGAAAAGAGACAAGAGGGAGAAAAGGAAAAAGGAAGGAGACTGAAAGAGGGTGATAGACAGATCCAGGGTTGCAGTTCTAAGACATCACCGCTTATAAGAAGAGAAAATCGAAAAAGAAAAAGCTAAACCAATGCCTTTCTCAAGTATATTTTGTTTTAAACTAATCATCTTTTATTAATTATGGAGTAATCTAGTATTCTAAAGAGAAATTTTTCCTACTTTCCCTCTACTTCCTGGCATTCAACTAAGTCTTGGTTTGTTTAAAAAGAAGAAAAGAAAAAAGAAGAGGAAAGAAAAATGTATTCAGGTTCTTGATACTATAAAAACTTTTACTCATGTAGACTAATTAAAAAGCCACACGAATCATGACAAATGTGCAAGGGTGACTACAGGGAAGGACAGCTACACCTTAATGAGATAGCCTATTATATAGTGTGACTTACCAATAGACAATTTTGCAAGACTCCTTAACAAAGAGACATTCTGAGTTGTTATCTGAAGATAAACAAGCACAAGTTAATAGATGAAGAGAGAGTATAAAATATCGCTAATAGTGGGATGGATGGGGTACTCTGGAGGCTGTACAGCTGAGGGAAGCATGATGGAGCTGTAGACAGTTTAAGAGTTTGGTGAAGATTTAAGTGGAGGTGTGCCACTCATAAGGGGAAGTTGGCAGATGTGTGACATGGTGTGTATGTGGAAGGTCATGAGGAAAGTGTCGACAAAATAGGAAGACCATCTAATGGGGAAAATGAAATACATGAAGAACCTGGGGAGCACTGCATAAAATAGTATGAGCTACTACTACAGGTAACTGATGAAAGCTGGAAGCAGGAACTAATTGGTTGTCCAGTGCCAAATGATCAGCCCTAAAAACATACCTACAAGTAACTTTATACATACCGAGTAGGTTATATTTAGTAATATATCTTTATCTATCTCTCTATCATCTATCTATCTATCTATCTTTATCTATCTATCTATCTATCTATCTATCTATCTATCTATCTATGTATCTATCTATGTATCTATCTATGTATCTATCTATCTATCCATCTATCTATCTTTCTATGCATATATACACATTCATCCAGTAACAATGAAGAAGAGGCCGTGAATGTGAAAAAATCCAGAGAGGAGTATATGGGAGGCTTTGAAGGAAGGAAGGAGAAGGGAGAAATGTAATCATGTTATAATGTCAAAGATAAAATGAACATGAAATAAAAGATTGATGAACACTTGAAAATCATGAGATTTTTAGGATTGATGAATTAGTGAAATTTTAAAGACATGTAATTGAGTATACATTTTCTCTCATGTTTTGCTCACTTTATGTATCCTTGCTTATGATGTTGGTTTTTAGGATTAACATGCAAGGCTTTTTACTTTCTACACTTCTAAGTAGCTTACCATTGTTGTAAATTTATGTTCTTATCTAATTATTTATTGTTATTATTTTTAAAATATATTTTTAATTCAAATAAAATTGGAAGAATTTCTCCTCTGTTTCTTCACTCCAGATCCATATCCACTGTCCTAACAGCTTTTCTTATCCCCTACTTTCAAGTTGATAGCTTCTTTTTCTTTGATAGTTCTTGTTACATGCATACATAATACATACATACATACATGCATACATATATGTGTAAGCACAAATGTGTAAGTATGACCTTCTGAGTTCATTCTGTTGTTTGTGTTTATAGTTTTCAGGACAAACCAATCTGCATTGAACATTCAATAAGGGGAGGGGTTCCATTCCTGGGAGAGGCTAACTCTTCTTCTAGGACCCTATGAAATTTCTCTCTTCCAAGTTAACATGCACATTGATTGCCATTGTTCTGGCTTTGTTTATTCAGGTATTCCTTGGAGAAATCGTTTTACCACAGCGTTCTTGGTGTTGTGGCTCTTACAAACTTTTCTGTCTACTTTTCTGTGATGTTCCCTGAGCCACACATTCAGAGGTTGTGATACAGATATTATCTACAGGCCTGCACTCCTCACCATCTGTTGACCTCTGAATTGTGTGCAGTTGTGGTTTTCTGTGTTAGTCTCATTTTTTTTTTTTTTTTTTTTTTTTGTAAAGAGAGGCTTCAGTAGGGAATAAGATTTAGAATCTAGTAGGAAATTAGGTTGGAACAAGCAAGGTGACAGTAGAAGAATTTCTAATGCTCATGGCCTCTCTAAGCCTGGGAAGCTGTCTAGTTCTTCAGTACCAGGCATGTTTTCCCTTCTGTTGAGTGGGTTTGAAGTCCAATCAGACAGCTGTTGGTTGGCACAACCATGAAAGCATCACTTACTGCATCTTTATGGATGCATTACTACAGGGGTCATCAGTGTGACAACAGGATAGGACTTTTGCTTCCCTCTCGTGGCAGCTTGTATAGTTGAAACTATGGAAACTACATCAGGAAGGAGGCAATCAGGTCAGATCCAGCTAAGTAGGAGTGGGAGGCATCTTTAGTTACAGGAGCCCACCATCAGCCTGAGGGGTAACCAAGGGTGATAAAGGGTCAAGGAAACAAATGACCCCATTTAAAATGGGTTAGGTGGAATCATGGGTTCCTCCCTATGTGCTCCCAGGCTGATGGTTTAGATCCTAGGGAGCTCTGGTTGGTTGGTATTGTTGCTCTCCTCATGAGGCCACAAACCCTTTCAGCTCCTTCAGTCTTCTCTCTCACTCCTCCATTGGAAACCCCTTGATCAGATCAATGGTTAGCTGTGAGCAGCCGCTTCTGAATATGTTAGACTCTGGAAGACCTCTAAGGACACAGTTATATCAGGCTCCTGTCAGCATGCACTTCCTGACATTCACATCAGCGTCTACCTTTGGCAACTGCACATGGGATGGATACCCAGGTAGAATGGTTTTTAGATGGCCCCTCCTTCAGTTTCTGTCCCACACTTTGTCTCCATATTTGCTCCCTTGAGTATTTTGTTACTCCTTCTAAGTAGGACCGAGGCACTCACACTTAGTAGTCCTTCTTCATGGGCTTCTTGTGGTCTGTGAGTTGAATCTTGGCTATTTCAAGCTTCTGGGCTAATATCCGATTATCAGTGAGTAAATACCATGTGTGTTCTTTTGTGACTGGGTTACCTCACTCAGGATGATATTTTCTAGTTCCATCCATTTACCTAAGAATTTCAGGCATAGGTGGGAGAGGAGATCCTTGGTCCCATGAAGGCTGGACACCAAGTGAGGGGGAATTTGAGGGTGGGGAGGTGGGAGTGGGGGGTAGGTGGAGGCACAAACTAATAGAAGCGGGGGGGGGAATAAAACAGGTTAGGGATTTTTTTTTTTAAAGGATTCTCTATAGAGAGATTTCACAACAGGACAAATGAAAATGGCTAAGAAGTATCCCCAAACGTGTTCATCATCTTTAGCAAAGAAGGCAATACAAACTAAAGCAACTTTGAGATTTTATCTCACTATAGTCATAATGTGGTTAAGATCAACAAAACAACTGATAACAAATACTAGAAAATTGTGAAAGAGAGGAACTCTTTTTTTATTCACGGTTGGCAGGAATGCAAATTAGTGAAACCATCCTGGAAATGAGTATAGAGAATCCCCAGCAGACTAAAAGTAAATCTACCATATGAACCATTCAAAGCACTCCTTGGCACAGTCTCAGACTTTACATCCTATTCTACAGACACTTGCTCAGCAATGCTTATAGCTGCCTTATTCCCCATACCCAGGAAATGGAATCAATCTAAATGTCTTTCAACAGATGAATGGAAATTGTGGTACAGACACACAGCAGAATACAATTCAGCTGTTAAAAAAGGAAATAATTTATAGGTAAATTGATTGCCCTAGAAAAGATTATACTAGGTGAGAAAACCCAGACATAAAGACAAATGCTTTATGCCTTCTCTCCCTTCTGTGAATTCTAGCACCAAATTCTCAGATGTGGGGATACAATGTGGCATAACCACAGAAACCAGGAACATGGAAAGAGACTGAAGGCAGGGTGGAGGTGGGCTTGAGAGGGAAATAGCAGGTTACAGGTGAAATTAAGTGGGAAACAGGAAAATGGGGAAGAGGCTACTACAATGCTGGGGCGGGGGTGACGGGTAACAGATGAAGAAGGAGGAACAGGGGCAAACAATGATAAGGTAATTTGATTAAAAACTCAAGGAGTCATATAATTTTATATTTATTCAAGCTTGTATACAACACACACACGCACAGACACACACATACACACACACACACACCTTAAAGAACCACTAAGCCAGTCACTTGGGATGACAATGTTCCCCAGAAGAACGATAGACTAGCAAAAACCTCAGTACCAGGAAAGAAAAAATATTTCCTGTTGAATAGTTGGTCAGGGTCAGAATAATTCCAGCAACTCCCAAAATAACTCTTGATGTTGCTGCTGGCTGCCTCTATTAATTTTTTAGAGTGATGGAATTATAAGCAGATTTTCTCCTTAGTTTTTAAAAGGAAATTACTTTTAGTATTTAAACTTTAAGAAGGTGAAAGAAAGTAATTTAATATTTCAACCAAAATTATACCAAAATTGATTTTAAAAGTGAAACAGAAAGGTCTATTCATATGCTGTGTGGTGCATAGTCACATTTAATCATTTAATGTCAAACCCATTCTTTTATTTAGAGTCTAATAAAGCTAAATTGCTGTATATTAGAATAGTTTGAATTCTGGTTGTGTTAATTTCTTCAAAATGTGGAATCCAGTCAATTAGAGACAAGCTATTTTCTACTTTGATATTTCTCAGCAATTTTGCTTTAATAGAATCCAAAGTTTTCTGTCAGATACTGTGTGAGATTACCCTTTACTATTTAATATGTGCCTAGTGTAACTTTTGTAGGCTACTGTCTTTCTTGTACCACATGGCATACTTACAGATTACTTTAAAAGTTAATCTTTAAAGAAATCCATGGTCGTCCCTGTTTTTAAAATGTTTAATGAATAAATCTAAAGAAATATTCAGTAAGTAACACAGGCAGGAGTAACAACAAATTCTGAACCATGCCAAGATATAAGAATCAAACGGGATTGATTTGACAGAGTAAAGTAGCATTATACTGAACATATATCAAAAAAAAAAAACCTTAAGATTATCATTTTGGTTTTTTTAACTCTATATTCTTTATCTTCCAAATACTTAATGAATTAGTTCCATAATAAAACACAGGCAAATAGTTTTTAAGTTAAAAAAATATGGCCTAAACTTCAAAATGTTAACCTGTAAAATCTGAGTATTTTCCTTGTTTTTCCATAATGTCCATGTCTAGAAGATGTACATGAATAAAATATTTATGATATATCAATGTAAAAGACAAACTGAGACTCTCTAAGAGTAACAATAGAAACCATATTCAACACAACCCCACGTGTGGGTGGTTACCCAGGATGTAAGAATAATAGTTGCCCAGAAAGCATGCTGTGGAATGCTGTTTTTTTAAAGGATCTGATTTTGCGGATAGTAAGGAAGAAGTAACATGAAAGCAGTTTCCGCAATTGCTTTGGCCTACATGAATAGCAGTGGTCACTTTCGTTCTTAATTCCAGGTAAGCAGTGCAGTGAGCATAGACAAGACATTCTCTAAGTTACTAACTCATGGTTTAGTACCACAAGCAAACAAATGAAGGAAGCTGAATGTTAGTTAGCATTAAGATGATACAAAGATTTACAGTCTACGGAGACAGGACCACAAGTCCTACTACGGAGGCCTCATAGGAACTTCAGAGTTTCTTCATAGAACATTTCCAAAGAAACAATTGCTCACCTTCATCAATTTGCCTTAAAACCTCAGGGTGACTTATTGCCAAGTCTCATGTGGGTTCACTGCCATGCACACCTCTTCCCTTGTGCTTTCTTAGTGGCAACAGTCCTGTATTAGAGACTGTGCCTTCCCAAATTTCTCCCTCTATGGCTAAGTAGCTTTGAGTGTGATTTTGATGATGAATTCTCTATCAGGTGGATATTTAGAAGAAGCATGGCTTTGAATACGGAATATTGTTGTCTAGGCTCTTTCTCCATCCTTGAAATGCTGTAGAAAAAATGGTTTTGTTAATGAAAGCTGTTTTTAAACTTATTTTTTAAGCAAAGAGATTCAATTTCACAAGTGGTAATTGCAACAGGCTCAGATTCAAGTCATCTTGATGTGCTAAGGACCTGCCTTGGCTTGGAGAGGGGTTCCGAGGAAGGGGTATCTGGGAGCAGAAGTACAAACTACTCCAAGTCAAATTATGGTTATGAACTGATGGCCTATGTTCTGCTCAAGACAGCTTTCCAGATTGCGCTCTCTCTGTCTCTGTCTCTGTCTCTGTCTCTGTCTCTGTCTCTGTCTCTGTCTCTGTCTCTGTCTCTCTGTCTTTCTCTCTCTCTCTCTCTCTCTCTCTCTCTGTGTGTGTGTGTGTGTGTGTGTGTGTGTGTGGTGTGTGTGTTCTGCTGGAGACGGCTTTCTCTGTTATTCTAAAAAATATTTGGATAGTTCATCTCTTGCATATTGATGACCAGTTTTTTATTTGCGTATCAATTTAGTCATTACCCCAGGTTTCCTTTTCATTATCCCATGAATCTGCATCCCATGAACCCCTTGATTCTTAAGAAGAGACAGCAAGTACAGCATGGACAAGGTGGGATCCTGCCCTGAAATTACCATTCCAACCACCCCAGGCCTGAACCTGGACCTAAACTTCCTCTGTCCCTGGCTAACCTTGATCTCAGGAATGTACCTGCCTTCTTGTAGAAGATATTAGTTAAATAATTTAAACTATTTAAATATTGGTTTCCATAGCTACAAGATATAATTGATACTATTTTCTTACTAGGATGCTTTTTAAGGGTAAAGATGGTAAGTAAATTCATTAATAATCTTTAGTTCATACCATCAACAAAACTACATTATAGTTTTAAATTACCAAGTATGGTTTCATCTTTAGAAAATATCCTATATATTTTAGCTTGAACTGGTATTGATCCCATTTAGTTACTGATGAAATTTAAATATTTAGATGTACAGAAAAATAAACTTGGTGTCCATTACTATGAGAAAAATGATATTGACTGAGTGTTCCATGGTTGGCATCATTTCTGTAGTGGACTTTAAACAAATGTTTCCTCTTTCCAGAGTTTCTACAACTTCTTTTTGCCATGTTGGATATTGAAGGTAGAGTCTACCTCATATTATGCAAGTGCTTTAGCACTGAGTTACATCCTTAGTTTTAGAACTTCAGTGGTGACAACTTACCACTTTCATAATAGTGATACATTTTTTGAAAATTAATTGTATGCTTATCAGCTTATGGATAATGTACAACATAAATATTAAATCTACAATCCAAGGATGTGTTTTTAGCTATACAATACATGAAAAATGTAAAAACAAAGATATGTTTTCAATGTCTTCCTTCCTTTTTCCTTTCTTCCTTTTTCCTTTCTTCCTTTTTCCTTTCTTCCTTCCTTTTTTCCTTCTTCCCTTCCTTTCTTTCTTCCTTTTTTCTTTCCTTCCTTCCTTCTTTCTTTACTGCTTTCCTAAAGACAGGGTATCATACGTATCAGTCAAACTTGGGATGATCTTGAATATTTGGTTTTCCTGTATTCACCTCCTTAAGTCCTAGGATTTCAGGCATGTGACACCATGCATGGTTTATGTCACACTAGGGATCAAACCCAAGGCTCTCTGCATGAGATGCACCCACTTTATCAACTGAGCTATTTCACTGGTCTTGATTTTTTAATGTTTTTAAATTGTGGGACTGGTGAAATGGCCTAGCTGGGCTCATGCCACTAAATGAGAGAACACAAGTTTAGTCTCTGGGAACCTAATGACAGCAGAAGAGAACCGATTTCCAGAGTTGTCGAACTTCCACGTGCATGATAGATAGCATATGATTCCACACACATACACACAAACAATGTACATAAAATGTGTTTAAAAATTTATGGTTACAAACCCATGAGATAAACTATATTTGTTGAAAAACATTATGGAAATAGGGAGAATGAAAAGTGAAATTTCTTTAACTCTTTCCTACCCCCAAAATTACTTTCTGAGATATGTTTTAAGGAATAGATATTTAAGGGATAGATATTTAACTTCCTATGCAGTTATTTTGTGAAACACAAAAATTTTGCATTTTCATGAATATATTTTGTGCTCTTCCTTATTATTTTGAAATATCTTTGATGCATTTTTTATGTTAGAGTAGTATGCCAAGTATATGGCACAATATTCCTGAAAGCATGATAGTTTAGTATACTAATATTCCTGAAAGTGCTTCTGTAAGACTTCTTCATATATTGGCATAAAGAAACATATCCTATGGCTCTATTATTTCTGTTAATTTAGAAATTACAAATAATCATTATTTTTTCCATAGAACTTAACACTACTTAGCAGTTAAAATAAATAAAATTGCATTTATATGTGTCAGGACCAATCTTTAAAACATGTCTGAGTTGCTTTCAATATTTTATTTTTTTGTTTTTTTTTTGCTTTCAATAATTTATATGCAAAAATGTAATTTATATATTTTCCAGGTGTCCTTGTGTTTTAGAGTTTTGTTAGCTTGCTTTTCCTAACCTGATCGGTCTTTAATGTTTAACATTTTAGGCAGTCTTTAAGTATGTTAGATTCAATCTTTTTCCCCCTTTTTTATACTTCAAAAGTATCTTGGCTGTTCTTATAAACCTCACATGTTACTTAAAGGCCATCTCATTAAATTAATTAACTGATTTAATGAAAATTCTTTGTTGGTTTCTCTTAGACCTTTTCTGTGGAGCTACATCTTCTGTGCCTATTGGTTTCTTAATTCTAGTTGAATGCGTCAATTACGTGTCTGTTGCTGTGATAAAAACTTGACCATATTGCGCGCATGGCATTATGGAGAATGCCACCAGCAAATTACATTGCATCTACAGTTCAGTAGCAGAGTGAACAGAAATGGGTCTAACCTATAAAATCTCAAAGCCCTGACCTCTATTTCCAGACTTCCTGCAGCAAGTTCCACTTCTTAAAGGTTTTTGAAATTTTCCAAACTGTGCTACCATCTGGGGAGCAACTGTTGAAACAAGAAGCAATGAGAAACATTTTCCCTTCAAGCCATAACATTGGATTTTACTTAGAAGAACCAGAGGATTGCACATTATATGAAGTCCTATTTGCCTGCTCTGTCTCTCAGCAGTTGCTGAAGAATGCATGTGGTGGTTTGAATATGCTTGGCCCAGGGAGTGGCACTATTAGGAGGTGTGGCCTTCTGGGAGGAAGAGTGTCACTGTCAGGGGTGGGCTTGAGGAAGAGTGTTACTGTCAGGGCTGGGCTTTGAGACCCCCTGCCTAACTGCCTAGAAGTCAGTGTTCTTCTGTTTGCCTTCAGAATCAGATGTAGAACTCTCAGCTACTCCACCACCATGCTTCCTGCCTTGATAATGGACTGAACCTCTGAGCCTGTAAGTCAGCCCCAATTAAATGTTGTCCTTTCTAAGAGTTGCCTTCGTCATGGTGTCTGTTCACAGCCATGGAAATTAAGACAATGTATAATTCATGATCCCAGTTTTCAGTCCCTGGCGTTCTTTGACCTCATTCCTTCTCTTCTCCCTACCAAGCCTGAGAGGTAGTGGTGGCTCTGGAAGACTTGATAAAGAAAACAGTCATGGCCTCTTTTAACCTCAATATGTCTCTGCATTTGTTCCTCCAATGACGTAGGCACACATCCTGCTGGAATCGGAAATGTGCTGGGTTTATGGCTTAATTTGAGGGCACTGCCATGTTTATGACAGAGCCTTGCTAATAATACGTCCTATTTATCTGGTTCTTTTATGTGTTTCACTGATGTTACAGCCTTTTTTATCTCCATAAAGATCTTGTTTAGCTGCTTTGAGATTTATTCTCAAGATTATTGTTTTTGCTACAGTTAAAAAATGAAAAATTTTAGAAGATACATGCTCTAACTGTTTATTGGAGATGTACATTGATTTTTACAAGTTGATTTTCCATCTTGCAACCTCAGTAATAGCTTCAAGAAGGCTTTCTAAATGTTTATGATATAGGCTAGATAACTACATTGGCTATATATCATAACAATTACTAAAATTTATGGAGAACCCACTTATCTTTGGTAAGTCAAATTTTAAATACAGCAGCCCACTTAGTCAATCCTTTGATACAGGTAATACAAAGTAGTATTGTCATATCTCTGTCCTATTTCTTTAAAAGAGGGCTTTCCAGAGAGTCAATGTTTACAGTCAGCTAAGTAAAGCTGTGCAGGATAAAGCTGGAAGTTAATATCACCCCGTTTTTTCTTTATATAAATTCATAAAATAAAAATTATTTACAAAAATATTATTTAACTTAGCTCACTAAAACTACTAAAGTTCATAAGTGTCAAGACCAGCAGTTGAACTCCGGCATTTACTTTGATGTCCTTGCAAGAACTATATTTAGGTATAAGAGTTTATGGTTTTTTTTTCCTTTTAAGATTTAAAAACAAAATGCCCAAAGGCCAAAGGCATTGGATCTACTCAGGAGCTGGAATTATAGGCATTCATGAGCTTCCTGACTTGTGTACTGCAAATTGAACTCAGGTCCTCTGTGAGAGCGTTGTAAGCTCTTTGCCACTGTCATCTGTCTAGACCCCCCCTTTTTTATATACTTATTTTTAAATTTGCTTTTCTTGCTATAGTATCTCAGCAAGTTTTAGTAAAGGGATTGATGTAGACACAGCCATGCATACACATCCTCCTTCAAAGGGGGTTTGCTTCCTCCTGGAGGCGAGTGCCCTTTTTGTCAGCCTCCATCTATGACATTTCTAGTTTCTGATTCAGCTGATAAGAGCCACCAGGACCCAATTCATCCTTTTTTGGCCTGGCCACTTAGCTCAGAGAGAGGGAGTCGACACACTTTTTTCTTGATACTTAATGCTGTGGTTTCAAAATTCCTCCCGTGAAGATTAGGTTTCATAAAACACTCTCATGATAGCAGGACCAGCAATGTGCAGAGATTTGAATGAGAGTAGGCAAATCTACCATTATTTCTTTGTAAATCTGTTTCTGTGGTAACAAGGCTTCCTGAACAGGTGTCATTTTGAAGCAAGGTATTTTGCCTTTGGTAACTATACTTGTGAAGGCCTGAGGAAACAAAAGCTCTGTGTTGTGAACTAAATGATGCTACTTGGCGTGGCTAGTCCATAGTAATGACATAAGTCACAGTAAATTATCTTTGAATCACATGGTTTGCAGCACAAGGAAATAAGAAAAACATCTTAATTTTTATTGTATACAGAAATGCAAACATAAAGTAGGTATAACATACAAAACAGTACAATAAAGATGTACTAAAATTTGTACAATATGAATGAGATTATACAAAAATCTGGAAAATATAAGCTTGATTTTTACAAATTATTATTTTTATTTCATGTGCGGGGTGTTTTGCCTGCATGTATGTATGTGCACCACATGCCTGAAGTGCCCAAGGAAGCCAGAAGAGGGCATCAGTGATTCTTGGAATTAGAGTTATAGGTGATTGAGAGCCACTGTGTGGATGCCAGGAACCAAACCTGGGTCCTCTGTAAGAGTAGCAAGTGCTGTTAACTACTGAGCAATCTTTTTCAGTCTGTGAAATTTCTTTTCTAAAGTGATAAATGTTAATTTTTTTCTTTTTGTGAAAAACATGTTTGATATTGTTAAGTTGTCCTTTCAGTAAAATGGCTAAAATGTCTTAGGATGGCTATGAGGAAGGATCGGGGTTAGTTAACTAAAGACACTGTTCTGCTTTTCAGGGACTCAAACATGCAAGGCACAGTAAAGCAAAATAGCAATACAGTACTAACCTATATTTATGTGATTATGAAAAATTCTAAAATATATGCATATGTATTATTCAACTTAGTTATTACCATGGGTTTTTAGGGACTGGCTAGTCTATGCTTTGTGAGTTCTAAGCCTGTGCTTGTAGCAATAGAAACTACCACATTCGCCTAGTCATAATTCTCCATAACAGATATGCCTGCTTTGTTAGTCACTCATGTAGATAATTCTTATAAGTATACAGAAGCAGTGTTTTTCACCATTCTGTACATGAAAGGCTGATATAGAAAGTTTAATGGGCTTGCCTTCATAAACACTGAAAGAACTGGACATAATTTTATATTTGCAGTTCTATTTATTGAAATGTTGTTTTCCTGTTCCGCGCACCTCTCGAGTCCCCTTCGCCCGTGGGAGAGAAATACGAGAGACAGTATTCGGGTAGTTACTGCAAAACAAGGCTTTACTCTGTATCAGCAAACGTGGAAAACGCAGAAGGACGAGGAAGGACGCGGAAGGGCTGAAAACAGGAAGCGGCCTAGCTTAAATACACCCTAGAGTGACGTATTCACTTCTGATTGGCTGTTCGCTCACCACCCAGTATTACGCCTCGGGATTGGCCAGTGACTTTGGTGGGCTTTCTGCCTTTGCAGCTGCGCAGTTAATTGTTTACTACTGGGAAGACACGAGGCCATTGCCATCTTGGAATGGCGAACGTATAACCACTGACTACGGCTTCCTACATTTTCCCACGTGAAAGAATGACTATTATAACAACAAAAGATATGCAGGACCATTGAAACTACTTGTCATATGGTATTGAAGACTGTGTGTTCTTTTCAGAGGGTAGAAAACATTAGAATTTGAGGCACTTGCAAGGAATAAAGAATGGGAGAAAGGGAAGACTAAGATTATATTAATGTACTTTTCTTCTCTGACTTTGTAATGCCCATGCAAGATAACATTATCCACCAAAGATAGACATTTACCAGTGAAAAGGGTTGGTTTAGTGCACAAACTCTCAAACAGTAAACAGGAGTTCAATTAAAACTCAGACTTTATAAAATGGTTGTCCTTGAGCAAGTAAATAGATTAGTCTAGTTAATCCTCAGTGTCTTCATCATTAAAATATAAATGACTATATCTAAGTAATAATGAGATTGACAGATTAGCTGATGCCTACAAGGATTGTGCACATAGATGTGCTCAGTCATTGCTAATTGTTGTTATTATAAAAATTATTTTAGTTAATGCCTGTATGGAATTTTGTTTATAGTGATGAAGTGGAAGCTTGACTTTCCATAACATACCTTTGATTTAAGTGTATTTTCTCTGATCTTATGACTTTTTCCTTCTTAAGCAGAAAGGGAAATATCTAGTTAATGCATTTCAAGTTAATAAAGCAGAAAAGTCTCACTAAAGCCAAGTAAGATTTTAAATGGGCATTGTGTCTGTGAAAATTAGAATATGAAAGAAAGGCATAGAATGGAAATAATGTATTTTCAAAGCCAAATTGGAGACTAGGGAGTTATCTCAGAGGGTAAAGTGCTGGCTAGGCAAGCACGAGGATTTAAGCTTGGATCACCAGGATCCAAAGAAAAAATGATTGCGATGAAATGTTTCTACAACTCCAGTGCCCGCAGGCAGAGTCGGGTAGGGACTTGTTAGCCAGACTCTGGTCTAGCCTAAACAGCACCTGAGTGCAGGTGCATTGAGAGATCCTGGTTCAAAAAATTAAGCTGGAGAAATGACTGAGGAAGATATCCTGGTAGCAACCTCTGGTTTACACGGGGCACGCATGCACGCATGCGCACACGAACGCACGCAACACTCGCACACACGCATGCACTTTAAATAGTTACACCCTTTGTTAGCTCTCACTTAAGGTGTGATTCTGGTGATTTCTTATGTAACTGTATTCAGGGCATCTCTGCTCATCTAAGGGACATTTATGCCATGCATTTAAGAAAGGTCAGTGATTGCTCCCAGAATGCTTATCTGTTGCTTTCCTAGCAGAAGGCAGAACCTAGGCACAGCTAGATCCTCAAGTCACTAGATGCCAACGCTGCTTCTTTTCTCTTCAGACATCACAGTTCTGCAGCAAAAAGCCCCAATCTCACTCTTTTAAACGTTGTGATATTAATCTTCAATTTTGCTGTGTTATATTAACTGTGGCACTTGCCTGAATGTTTTCCTCATAGTCTATACTAAACAGGGAAAAAAACCAGTCTCTAATCAAATACATTAGAGATTGAAGAAATAGAAATACATCCCAAGATAACAAAGAATGATGAGAAAGCAAAACAAAAAAGAGGAAATGGGTTAAAATGACCTCTTATATTAAATGATAAACAGAATTATTAAATGGAAGTATTTCATTTTTAAAGGAAGTATTACAGAGTAATTTAGAAAACTCGAAGGTCAAAAGACTTTTAAAAGCTTTAAAAAAAAAAGAGATCCCCTCAATGGGGTGCATAAATGGAGAACATTAAATAAATGGATTGCGAATTAAACATGGGCAGTTCTTGTGGGCATGGACAAATTTAAATTTGAAAGCAAACATGCATAAGTAGATTGTAAACAATAGCCTTTGTAATAGATAGTCCTTAATGTAACAATGTTTAGTTTCTGACATTCAATTTAACTACTATTAGAACTAATGAAATAAATACATTTTTGAAGAGTTATGAAATTTGAATATGACCATTCAATTTAAAAAGAAACTGGATATTGAAGGTTTGCTTATGGGTTGCTAGAGTGTTCCAGTCATGCTTCTTGGTTGTCTGAAGTTGTACATACATGGTGATTCTCTAACCGCAAGGAATTGACTGCACACAAACTTGCATCCTGTAGGCTGGAAAGATAGTTCAGTAGGTAGTGCTGGCTATGTGCTTTTAATTCCTCTGCAGTGGAGATGCAGATTGGAGGAGTCTTAAGATTTCTGGTCAGACAGACTAGCTGAGTCAGAGGAGTGCGAGATTCAGCAAGAGAACGTAGCTCAGAAGAATTAGGTAGAGGTGGCTGGAGAGACATCTTGGTGGCAAAGGCATCATACTGCCCTTGCAAAGCCTGTGGTTCAGTTCTCAGCACCCTGTCAGGAGGCTAACAATTGCTTGTAACCCCAGGTCCAGGGGATACGATGCCTCTGACCTCTATAGAATCTGCACTCATGTGTGCATATCTCATCTTCCACAGACACATAAAGTGAAAAATATATCAGTCTTTTAAAAAACAGTAAGAAGGTGGAGAACATTTGAAAAGGATGCATGATATTGATCTCTGGCTTCCACAGTTATATACACACACAGACACACACATACAGACACACACACAGACACACACACACACACACACAGAGAGAGAGAGAGAGAGAGAGAGAGAGAGAGAGAGAGAGAGAGAGAGAGAGGAACTGGAAAGACGAAGTGATAGAGATAGATACAGAAAGAGACAGAGACAGAGACAGAGTGAGACAGAGACAGAAATTGAGAGATAGACAAAGAGACAGACAGACGCACAGAGAAAAATACAAGTGCACACAAGAATACCATAACTTTTACCTAACTGACTATGACTGTTAAAGGGGTGTTTGAAATCTGGTTTATGTTTACTGATATTAAGTGTCTAGTCATACCTTTCTTTTTTTGTAAGTAAGTCCACCACATGTTCTTATTTTTCTGGTGGCTTCTGTGACACAATGATGAAATTCAATCAAAATGCTTCAAAAAATTGGAGGTTACAAGGACAAAAGGGTATATTTTTAATATACTCTTCTGATAAGTTGTAAGGAAACATTCTTTGGAATAGGAGCTGTGTTGTTTACTTCCTGCATGGTATGTTACTATACCCCCAGAAGGTCTGTCCATTCCATACTCAGCATGAGAATCAATGAGGTAGATATAGCAGCTGTAGGAGATAGTTAGTGCAGCTGCTTTGCAATGCCCATAATTAGAAAATACCGATTCTCATGGGCATATTATACCAAGCTATATAAAATATATTAGTACATTATGGGATGTGATAACTGTTGGAGTTTTAGGAGGATATTGCTTGCTAAAAGGTCTAATTGAATTTGAGCTTGAAATAACTGGGAAAAACCATTAGGAACTCTTGGCATTAATATGAAAACATTAATGTAAGGAAATGCTTTGAAATACAAGGATGTTCCTCACTACTTATTAGGACTTACAGTATAGCAAAACAGAAATGAGAATTGGGTAATAAAATATTGGGAGAAGAGGACTCAAATAGATTTATTCTTGGCATCACAACCAGTGTTTCACCAATCTTTTATGGGAAAAAACTACAGTCAAGACTAGAAATAACATTTGGTTAATTTTACAAGTATTTGCTCATGTTAACTAATTTGCTTTTAGTGTATATGGTTACTGACAATTGTGGTTCATGTATTCTCTAGTAGTCATCACAGTTTCTGTGAAATTTGAACAGAAAAATTCTTTCAGTTATTAACATGGGCAGATAAAATGTTGCATTTGCAATAGCAACTTTGGTGTGCCAACAGAAAAGAGAAAAACTCCAGGACAAATTTCATACACACACACACACACATACATACACCACACACACACACACACACACACACACACACACACACACATATATATAACCATATATATATATATATATATATATATATATATATATATATATATATATTTTGCTTCAATGTGTCTACAAGAACTGGAATTTCCCAATTATAGGTGTTGCTGAGCAGCTGCACTATCTCCTATGGCATCTATATCCACCTCATTGATTCTTGTGATGAATGGAGAACGGACTGTTTTGTTTTCTTTTTGAGTGGGGAGGTGGTATAGAGAAAATTCATGCTTCCCTAAAACTCTGGTAACCTGCTATATAAATATTGTCAATTCTAGAATTCCTGAACAAAATACCTGGCAGAAACAAATCATGGAAGGAAAGAGCCTTTATTTTGGCTCACAGCTTGAGTCCATCATGGCAAGGCAGACATGACAGGAGCAGTAGGTGGCTGGTTCTGTTACAGCTACAGTCAGGAAGCAGAGAGAAGTGAATGTTGGTGCCCAGCTTGCTTTTTCCTTATTTTTGAAATTCGTACTATTATTTGTGTAAATAATAGTGAGCATCCTTCTATAACTTCCACTGTTATCACATTTTATCATATATATGTATGTACACACATGTACATATGTATATATACATATGTATATATGTATACACACTCTCATTAAATGTGTAATCCATGAACACTGTATCTTCATCACATCCATCCCTTTCTTTAGTAGAGGACCATGGAATGGTGCTTCCCACACTCAGGAAGGGTCTGTCTTCCCTCCATAGAAAAAAACCCTGTTTGTCATACACAAAGGCATATCATTCAGATGCTGGCAAATTCAGTCAAGCAGAAGGTGAACATGAGCCTCCTCCCCAGTCCAGACTGCTTATAGTGGACACTGAGGCACTTGTATTTTTATTTTCCAGTGCTCAGTGGCCCAAAGGTCAGTTAGTTTTATTTATTTATTTATTTATTTATTTATTTATTTATTGGCAGCTTATTTTAAAAATGGAGAAACAAAACATTTTGTCATTTCAACAAATCTAAGAAAGGAGTTTCTTTTCCTAACCCTGAAAACCTCACCTTAAACGTTAAAAACCGAAGCTTTCTTTTCTTATCTTTTTCTTCTTCCCTCCTTTTCTTTTAGAATTCAGAGCAAATATTTCTTATACAATGTTTATTTTATAGAAAAGCCACCCAGTTTCCTTATACCCGGCGGTTAGGGGCTGCTCAGAAGTTATGGATAGTATGCTGTGTCTTTCAGTGCTCGATTTAGTCGAGTGATGTGTGTTATTGCATGTGTGAATTGCTTCTGAGGGAAAGCACTGGATTCATGAACTGATGTTCTGGGAAGAATTTCTTCTTCCTCATATTTGCACCATTGTTAGAATTGTTACTGTTGCCTTTAAAAACTCTGAGCAAACTGCATCAGGTCCATCTGGCAGGAGGCTTTTCAGTCAAAATGTGGCTTCTGCCACATGTCAGGACCAAGGCTTCAGCCACTTCGTCTGAGAGGAAGCTGGCATTTTCTAAAGTCTGTGATGACATCCGAAGGCCACACGTATGACATGCCCTATGCAAACCTTGGGAATGCCCATCCTAGATATAATAAAGTGATTAGACAGCACCATCAGTTACAAGAGAAACTCAGCATTTCTGTGATGCTGCAAGCTGAGATTTCTGACCAACTCAGGAGTTAGGCATCCTCGGAGTTGATTACTTTTACTGTACCAGCAATATTTTTTTTTAGTAGCAGTGTTTATTGTCTTTTTTCAAAATTTCTAAGTGAATGTTACATTTTGAAAACAAAAGTGTCATAATGAAACAATTATTATATATAATTAGTATGTGTTAATATAAAATCACTTTAAAAGACATTTCTAAGCGCAGACAGTACTATATATAACAGAGGTGTTTAGATTTAGCTACCTCCTGTAATTGTCTCCTTAGGGCTATTTAGACAGGAGCCATGGGCCACTAGAAAAATGATATGTTATTGTTCTAAGACAATGGTCAAAACATTTGAAAGTGGGAACCCCTAAGTCTGTAATTTTAAAAATAAATTATTTTATTTGTGACTATGGGCATTTGGATTGCACATTTGTGTGTTTCGTGTGCATGCGGAGGTACCTGTGGAGGCCAGAACACAAAGCTGAATCTCTTAGATCTAGAGTGGTGACATTGTGGTGACAGGAATCAAATCTGGGTCCTATGGAAGACCAACCTCTTAACCACTGAACCACCCACCCAGCTCAAATCTGTGGTTTTCATCAGTTCCATTATAATTTGGGCAAAAGGCTGGCATCCACTAAATGAGAGGGATGAGATATGGTCACCGTAAACTATGCATGTGAAAATTTCAAAGAATAAATAAAAATAAAACCTAACCAAACCAAACAAAAAAAACAAAGAGTCAGGGCGATGTCAAGCTGAGCACCGGCACCCATTTTCCTCTACTTACTGACTATGGATGTGCGGTGCCCAGTGACCTCGTGCCTTCACTATAATGTCTTCTCTGTCACCATGGGCTGTATCTGGTCAAATTCTGAGCCAAAGTAGATGCTTCTTTCCTTTCTTGGTTTCATTTTGGCATAGCACTGTGAAAAGGTAACTACTATAAAACAGATTCTTAAAAATGTTTACTCTACAGAAGTTTCTATTGGATAGACTGTTTCTGAAATGGGTCTAGTATCTAGAGATGATATTTTATTTTCCTGCAATAACATTAATTTCGTCAATACGTTTCAACACGTTTTAAGATGTAATAATATTATCAACTTCACCTTACAATGACATCTACATAAATGACAAGCCCCATCCATGAGCTGCCATGTGCCTAGAGCAATGTCTTCTATCACTGTACCACATTTTTTATGCCCCGGGCAACAATCTTGTTGAGAATGTAATTTTTCTTTGCAAAACTAGTTTCAGATATTTGATTTAGAGCAGTTTGCTTTGAAGTGCACAGTATTCTGCGCCTGTTCCCGCGGTTATTCTCTTAATTGGAGGCGGGGCTTCTTACATTTTCTCACTCTTACCCTGTTACAAACAAAGCCATGGCTGTCTCATGTTCAAAGTTGACTGCATTTGTGTCCCAGTCACATTATCTGTGTTAAGATGTCACACGATTACATCTATTTCAAGGTATCCTAAGAGGATACTGGTGCTGCTCCCACACAGCTATTACCAGTTTGTAAGCTTACTTCTAAGAACATCTCTTTTGCTGTGAAGGAACTTGCTGTAGCTCCCATCCTGGGCTCTAGCTCTATAATGCAGGCTGATGGAGGAGGTTTTCCTGGAGACAATGATTCATATTTTATTTTATTAGGAAGCAGACTCAAAGTGTGTGTGTTCTGCGACCGTTCTCTATTTCCCATGATTCTCACTTTGTCACCTGTCATCTGAGTTACCACTGTGATGGAAAACTGAAGTTACCCTCTTCCAGAAGATAGATGTTTCCTTTTCTTCTGGGGCTTCTGGGGAAAGTATTTCACAGAAATACCTTTCGTACAAACTCAGAACTTGGGTGCAGGTTTTGCTTTGCCAATGCTAGGGATAATATTTTTTAAAAAATTACTTTTTAGCAATCATGAGTTTTACCAATTGACATTTCAGTGCTCATGGCAAAATGACTCACATTTGTGTCTATGAATCTTCAGTCACTCACTACACATTTTTTACTTGCTTTTGCATTGGAAGTAGATGGAAATGTGCCCAGCCTTCCCTTATATGTGTTTTTGCTACATTATAGTTTTTAATGTAGTTTTATCGACATTTACACCTTATACAGAAGGAGCCTGATTAATGCCCATTTTTCCCTCCCAATCTTCACGTTAGCTCCTATAACCTGTGATATGTGAGAGGGCATCTGCCGCCGTGATGAAGGATTTTGAAAAGAGTTCCTCTAGGTGATCTGAATTGGCCAGCTGCAGTCACGAATGGCTCATCAATAGAAATTGATTAGAATCAAATGAGGACAGAGATGTGATTATATGTGTTGCCAAAAGCAACAGACTGGCTTCAAAAATGGAGAGAGGGATCCAAGTCCAGGGAGTTCAAATGGATATGGAATACTCGTTCCAGGATGGAGATTCTACTTTTGATCCTTGCAGGATTAACAAGCCTTTTTGGAACCTCAACATACCTCAACATAGTTGCCCAGAGGCAACTAAGCCTCTGACCTCTAGATTCCAAGTAACACTTTTATTTGTCTTTTGTCATAAACTTCATTAGAGCAGCAGCATGACTGAGGTGATGAGAGCAAATATTAATAAGAATGTGAGGCAGGGCTGTCTTAAGGGCGGCAGAGGATATCTTATACTTTGGTTCATACAGCTTGATTAACACCCAGGACTGTTAGGCACAGGCTACTTTTTGTACAGTGTGCTTGTCTCCTTTTTCTTAGGGGACAAAATACTTTATGAAATCAAGAAAGAAGGAGCTATTTTGACCTATGGTTGAGAAATTTCATTCGGTGGTCACCTGGCCTCATTGATTGTGTGCCCGTGTGTGGTAAGATAGAGCATCATAGCAACCATAGCGGAGAGGATGTGGTAGAGTATGGTGGCTCATACAACAAGGAAGCACAGAACAAGACAGGGAGAAAGGACCAGAAACCAAATTAACTGCTGGCATGGTCCTGTGACTAGGTTCTCCCAATTCAGTCTGCTTTCCAGTTTCTGATTCAACAACGCTATGACTCAGCTCTCTGAAGTGCCACCAAGTGGGGACCAAGCCTTCAACATATAAGGTTTTTTGTTTTTTTTTTTTTTTTGTTTTTTTTTTGAAAATCCTTCATATCAAAACCATCACACACCCAGAGTTAGTGGTAATATATCTATAGCACCATGATCACGCAAGTCATGACAGTTTACCTACTTAAAGATTACTAAAAATATATGCATGACTGTTCATTTAAATATTTGTTTGCTTGTCACACACATGGATCCATTTTAAATGCATCAAAAATCTCTAATTTAACTCACACAGTTTGAGGAATACATTGTCATCTCAATTGTATAGTTAGTAATATGGAGCTTGTTTGATCCAAATCTTCATTGGCATATGATAAGCACATTGAAATTCCAATTTGGGTGGAAGAAAATGTTTGTTTTGCTGTGATATTTCACCATCTTTTGTGTATTTAAAATGTTGCCAAGCCTCTTCAGCAACATGAGGATACAATATCATTATATGTTACTTTTCATTTTATAATTTTGCACATGAAAGACTTTCCCCTCCATGTCTCTTCCTCCCCACACTATGCGTTGTAAGTAGCTGCCATGAGCTGATGATAAGTACTGCATGCCACAAAGCAAAACACCACAACATGTTGTGTAAATACCAACCTTTGTGAGTGCAACATTTAATGGTAAAACTACATTTCAACATTGGGAGCTGTTGAGTGGCCACTTACCTATTGTTCTCTCTTAATAACACTGTTGGAGATGAGGGAGCAATGGAAGTGCACAGGTGTAATTTTCTTCTCGTTGAACGTCTTATCAGAGGATGGAGTAGAAGCTTGTGCCATGCTGCCCCAAATACATCTGGTATCATCTGATCTTAGTGGCTAAGCAGGTCTGGTAGTCCATGGATGGGAGAAAGTCCTCCTGAGTGCCTAGTTTTATCTTGCTTTAAGAAGTATAGTGTCAAGTCTCAAATCACTGGCATTTACAAGATCAGTATAATATACCAAAAAGCTAAGCAGAAACTTATAAAGGGTGGTGGTGGGGTAGGTGCGTGTTGGTAGCTGACAGTGGGTTGGCAGAGTTGAGTCAACAGATCTCATAAAGACGGGCATTTTGATATTTTCTGCTACCATATTATTAATTTTTCTTTTTCAAAAACTTTAGGTTGATTCTTCATGAGTCTCACATCATTCACCCCAGTCCTGTTTATGTCCCCATTCCCCGTCTACATCCTTACCTCTTGCAACCTCTGCCCCCAAATAAAACACAAACAAACAGCAAGAACTGAAAACCAAGGCACAGTAAACAATTTCATCGTGGAAGCTGTAGTATGTCACAAAATGTCCCACAGTATACCCCTCTGTCCATTCATCTTCGTGTGCAAATGTTCATTGTAATGAATCATTGGTTTGGTTTGAGATCCCTGGTTACTGTGACACCAACAATATTGGATTCTCATTGGGACTCCTCTTGATTATCCTGTTGTTGCCCTGTGTCCTGGAGATCCTGCAGCTTCGGATCAACAAGACTCGTGCTTTCATGCATCTCAACAATTTTCTGATGATACAGAGTTTGGTGTAGGTCAATTCAGAGCCCTGGATGGCAGTCAAGGTTGTCAGCCCACTGGCTCTCCCTTATTCACACCACCAGGGTGAACTCTCCAGCACTGCTCCAACTAGGCTGCCCAGTGCCTCCTGCCTATGGTGGCATTGGGCAGCCGGCAGCATTATTGTATGGCCACTGTGTGATTGGAAGGGTGAGACTGTAAGACAGTTGTAAAATGTAAGACAGTTGGTTATATATAAAGCTGGTTTAGTTTTAGAACTTCAACATATTTTTGTTGGTTATTTTAACTGTCTTCTCTAAACTATGATACTTTAAGTAATAGAAATTATCTGGCTTTGTTTTGTGGTAAGTGAAGTATACAAAAATATTCAGGGGATGTAAAATGTCTCAATTAAAAATACTAATATATTGATCTTACATTCCTATAGTTGGAGCCTCCTGGCTCTTAAGACAAAGCTCTTACATTGTACAGAAAAGAATCAATATACTTTTTGCCTTTAAGATTCCTTGTGTGTAACTCAGGAAACCAACCAACACCACCCTCAACAAGCTGAGGCATATCCCTTTTTGTTTTATTTTTGTTCTTCTGGGTCAAATAAAGTAAATTGTGAAGTGAAGTGAATCTATGATTAGATAAAATCTCAACTATTGTTGCTAAAAATGGAAAATTTTATTCTTATAGATAAATACTACTAGGTTAAATCAAGATAGTCTACCTCTTATTGTGCAAGCAACTACAGTAAAACTCTCCCTTTTCCTTTCCCCTTCACCCAAACATAAAGGACGTTTATACGTCAAGACTGAACATAAGCCACAGAACAAGCCCTATACTGTGACATGATCATTCACAACGAAAATAGAACAAATTTTCTTTCAGACAGAATGTCAGCATCTTAGCTCTCCCACATCTACTTGCTCTTAGAAAATTATAGAAATATTCACATTGTCTCCCTTTCCCATCCACAAAAACATGCTGTTTTTTCAACTAATTTATGATTACTTAATTCCACCTTCTTTCTCTTCTCAAAATAAAAATTTTAAAGTCTAATTGGATTGAAGAAAGGCTAAGTTTTAGATGCTACATGCAGTCACAATGAAAACATCAGTTGCATTAAATGTCATGAAAATAATTACTTTGCACTCATTTCAACTAGTCTAAAATGGGAATTTTTTGTTTTGTTCCCTGAACAGCCTGGCTCTTGTTTCCACTATAACCCACTACCTCTGAATTGTTATACATGGAGTACATTAACTCCTTGGTGATCAAAGATGTCATAAATAGCAGTTATTTCTAGTACTATTTTTCTATTAAGCTTCATTAAATGTTGTGAACATTTAGGAATCGTCTGCAATGTATCAGAGAGCTAATTATGAACTTGTGGATGGTGAGGTAGGGAATAGGAGTATGTTTCAGTTGTTTTAAGAAAAATAACTTACAACATAGTAGACATAAGATATAACTGGGTCACTTTGAGAGATGGAGCAAATTCCTCTATATCACCTAGGTAAGTTAAGAGGAAATAACAGCTGGGAACAATCTGGGAAATAAACATCAAATCCAACATGGCATAGGAAGTACCATGGGCCACTCAGATGAGTGAGGTGATTGAATACCACACCAGCCCTTTAGTCTAACAGACATACTTGTTTCTGGCAAAGAAAAGAACTGGTTTGATTCCCATTATTCACCTCTGCAGGCAATTTCTCAGCTGTGTACATCAGCAGAGGCAATCGGGTTTAGCAGTACTTGGAGGGACACAAAGAAATAAAATCTGTCATCTCTGACAGCAGAAATTGATGCCTAAATCATAAAAGGATATCTGGAAAAGACCATCAACACTAGAAAGAATATCATTTCTTCAGTTGGATAAAAGTGTTTCTCATAACCCATTTTGTTTTTTTTGTTTTTGTGTTTTCTTTATTTATTCACTGAATGATGTTGAATCCTATTATGTGTCTGATTCATCCCAGCATTATATGAATACCAGGATAAAATAAACTCTTTTGCTAGCATGTAAATCTGAATGCTGGTCTATGATCTCAACAGAATACACACACACACACACACACACACACACACACACACACACTTGTTCATGAAAGAAGCTATAACTGTCAGGGCAGGTATTGGTGATGGGGGCTATACAATAAAGTGATCTTTCAAAAGTGACTCATCATCATCCCTGAAAAGATGAAAACTGAGCATTTTTATACATTTCTCTTTACATTTAAACATTTGTAGACCTGGTGCAAATATTTCTTAGGGCCCTTCCCTGGTACTGTGGTACTTCAGATACCAAGAGTGCACAGCTGAGGTCTTGATCATCAAGGCCTGCTGCTCTTTCCACTATATTATTCTTCCAAGAGTGAGTGTATATGAACACATGAGCAATGCACCTTAGTGCCAATCTCCTATTCATGAATTATTGATTTGTAGGGAGCTGTAAATAGTAATTAGGTTTTTACTATGGCAAAGAATTCATCTAGTTAATAACATCAAACTTCTGTACATTCATACAAAATACATTTTTTAGCTACCCTACTATTTCTTTTGTCATTTTATTACTCGAACTCAGTTCCCAAGAGGATAATTTTCTGGATCCTGATCTATATGGACATTATCTGTTTAGATTCACTAAGCTCACTTACTGAGAGCTAATGAGAACAAAGTCTCAGCTCAGATTCTCAAGGGGGTATCAGGCCATGGACCACATATTTGCTATCTCAGCTCTTAGCCATAATGGTTTCAGCAGGCCTGAGACTTTGGCTTGATAAAATTCACACTGTTAAACATATATTTTATATAAATATCTAACCTGATGCATTTATTTTTATTTTATTTTGTGAACCATGAACACAAGTTTTCATAAATTTCCTATTAATCTTGTCAGAGAACTTTTCACATCTGCAATGCCTTATCAGATTCTGGAACTTGGAAGTTGGAAAAATGAGAGAAATAACTTGAAAAAATAGCAGCAGATAAACAAATAAAACCACATAGAATTGGGAATCTAAAGCTAAGTATTAACATTCAAAATAGTTCTCAGCAGAGTAGAAACAGAGCTACAGCCACATAAAACATGATACAAGAAGATGAAGTTGGAGTCACTGGTTGGAGGCTTAGCAACCATCCTGATGCTTGACAATGAAAACCAATTAGTTCTTCTTTGCCAAAGGGGCAACTTAATTAATGAGAACAAGGATGAATTTATTTTAGTTATTTAAAATAGAAGCTTTTAAGCACAGACAGTAAAAGACTAATTTAATTTTCGGTGGTCTTAATGTAGAGCATCTGGGCAGGTCTACTCAGAATGGGAGAACTTCTTGTTATTTTTAGTTTTATTGGTGTAGGGGTATTAACAGATGAGAAGAGATTTGGCAGGTGATGACTGAGTAGCAGCAAGTGGAGTAAAGCTGGTTCTCAGGCTTCACATTCACATTTGACCCCAGCCCATCCAGTCCAGTGATTGTTCAGAGCCTCCATCCCCCTCATTTGCTGCACTTTGTCTCACTCCCTCACCCAAGTGATGGAAGAGAGTGTTAGTGAAGAAAGAGAAATGCATGGATAACCAAATTAAGCAGTGAAGATAGGCTCTGTCCTTTAATTTTCAGAGGTGAGGAGTAGCCAAACACTCTCTGCCACATGGTGCATTTGAAGGAATATTAAGTTTACAGCTTTAAAAAGTTCTCATCTTTCCTGAGGTGATATTGACTTATGGAATCTGTACATGTTTAAAATAATAATACACATAAAGGCTGAGTGGTTATCATATGTAGGTTGACTGAAACTCATCATCTCATATTGTTACCATGGGATACATAGTGACAATATTTAACATCCAGTCTCAGAGAATTTTATTTTATTTATTTTTTTTTTGTTTTTTGTTTTTGAGAATTTTATTTCAGTCCATAGATCCTGTGCTGTACATTGACTCCCTAGAACTTCTGATCTTATAATGGAAACTTTGAAATAGTTGATCAACTTCTTTTCAGTTCCCTCAGTTTTATATCCTTGGTCACTCACTCTACTTCCCTGTATGAGGACAGAATTGGGTTAATGAAAAAATGAACAAAACCAACCAACCAACCAACCAACCAAACCAACCAACCAACCAACTACCAACCAACAACCAACCAACCAACCAACCAACCAACCAACCACCAACCACCCAACCAAATAAACAAACAAAAAACCCTACATGCATGAAGTTGACCTTATCTAAGACTCCTAGCAATACTGGGATATGAAACCTGAACTGTCCATCTTCTGTAATCAGGCAAGACTTCCAATGGAGGGATTGGGACACCAACCCAGACACAAAACTTCAAACTATAATTTGGATTCTCTTTCATGTTTCTTATAGGTTGGATTTAGTGTTAAGAAACTCTGAGACTGTCTGGAGAAGTCTTTATTTCATTTTCAATTTAGAAAGATGAGGTCATTGGTCATAGTATTGTGTTGGCAGTTTACAATTTTTTGAAGAGTGTGAGTGTATCATTGTGCAATTTCCTGGACTACAAGATTTTGGCTGAAAAGCCACTGACCATCTGTTGCTGGGTGCTTTGCTTTGCTCAGGCTGCTTTCAAATCCCACCTTTTTTTAGCTTCAGAGAATTTGATTATGGCATGTCTCATTTCAGATCTCTTTCGATTAAACTTATTAGTTGTTCTTGGTTGCAAATTTCATTCTACTCAATTGTGTTTGCTGGAATTATTTCTTTTACATATACTGTCTACTCTTCTTTTGTGTCTCTTATCCTTTGTGTATGTGTCAGTGAGGCTTATATTGCTCTGGTGGATAGTGTCCTTTCAGTCTCGTAAGCTATGCCCACTTTTCCATAAAAGTTTGCTCTTCAGATGACCTTGCACAGACCTGCCTTCCACACTACTTATCCTTCCTCAAGTTTGGTCTACTGAATGTTTTATGGGTATGATATTCTTCGGTCGTGTGGTTTATATTTGATATATTGGTTTTTAACTTATCCTGAAATTCTTTGTTCTTGCATTGCTATCTTGATCTCTGTAAGCATCGTTATGAGGACTGTTTGAATTCACTTTTGAGTGAGTCATGTTTCTATATTTCACATGGGATAGTTTCTGAAGAAGTATGTCGCTGTTACATTTAGAAATTGTATCAGTTTCTTATATTTTGGTGTACGAAAATGAGGCCACGGTAAGGGGAGCCCGGGGATTTCTAGGCTTAGCTGAAAACGTTGACGTTTGCTGATGTAGCTTCCCTGATTTTACACTAAAGCTGAGTGCAAATGTTCATCTCTCCATCACTGTCACTACACTGGTTGGAGGGTGGGTGTGCTAAGTACCCCACTAAGATGAACTATTCACTATTCTCAGAGAAGAGTACTTGACAGACGTGGGCCCCTTTTATATTCAGCTGTTTATCTTCTATAAGGTCACAGAGTAAAAAAAGCCTTCATCCAATCCAGTAGCTAAAGTGTTTAAGAAACAATTCCTTGCATCGAATCTTGATTTTTATGGCACTTGGGATTTAAAATTCCAAAGAGTGAGCAAAACTGTATTCATTACAGGGTTGAGATGAAAGAAAGAATGAGGAAAGAAACCTTAGGGTCTAGCTTGCTGTTCAGTTATTTTGTTTAAATGCCAGGCTTCTCTGCAGAGTTCTATGCTATATCATTCCTGTAAGAAAATGATAACAGGCCTTCTAAATCTCTTTTCTACACTTCTTCAAGGAAGAGTATATCTGGAAGTCCTCTGTGTTTATTTAAAGCTATCCTTTAACAGATCAGTCGTAGTGGCACAAACCATATTCTCCATAGTCCAATACAGCATTTCTGTTCTCTATAGGAACTGGTATTACTTAGTCCCATTGGTCAAGGACCTAGGAGGTGTAAGATGCTAATGCTGTGCCTTGGGTAGAAGTTGTAAATGTCTGGTCCTTGGTGTGTAGACAATGTTATTTTGGGAAGGATTAATAGACTTGGAGTTATCATTGTGGCTAAACCTGGGGAGAAGGTATAGGAAGTGCTGATGTGCATGTTTGTTCAGCTGTTGGTAGGCTAATATTAGTCTGTACCTCAAGCTTCCCAGTGGATGTTACTGAGAAACCAGGACATCAAGTAGCCAGGGGAAGACTGTCATTAATTTCCTCCATAGAGATGAGTGTACATTAAAAAACCAAGCAAGCAAACAAATAAATAAACAAAACAAACAAACAAAATAAACTCCTGTTGTCCCACCGAGAAAGCCCAAGGTTGCTTCAATGCTTATGTAAACTGCTACTTTTAAAATATAGCACTAAAAATTTCACATCTGTGTAATACCATCTCCTCCTAGAGTTATTGAATTAAGAACTAACCCATGGGGGAACCTTAGAGATAAAGTCATATGCTTTCTAGGTCAAAACTCATCTCTGTTCACAAGGATGACTGGGATGATAGGGACAGGAATTCCTTGGGATATAATTGGAGGCTAAATCTGCTCCAGCACAGCATCCCTCTCTCTATGTGGATGGTTTTAGCTTCTCTGCACTCAGATCTTTCCATTTGTTTTTTCCCATAGGAAATGGATCCGTAAATATTTATTGAACCTGTGGCTAGGGTAGAGTCAAGGGCTTCTTTTTCTACCATTTGCAGGCATTTTCTCTTTCCTCCAGGTCTGAAGAAAAGTTTTGCCAGGGGAAGTACTTTTGGTTAGCAATTTTCTCCCTTCAGTGCTTTGAGTAAATCTGACCCTTATCTCTGTTTCTGTCAGAAAATATATTGATTGCCTCGTAAGGATCCCTGTACATGATGAGTTGTTTTCTCTTTTGCAGCTGCTAAGACTTTCTTTTTATTTATTTATTTTGGAATATTTGGTTATAATGCCTCTATAAATGATTCTCTAAGTTGGATTGAGATATTTGTAATTCTTCTAGAACTTTGAACCATAATTTATATAAATAAATTTCCTAGATTGTCAGTCTTCTTAAACTAATATGTTATCATTACCATTTTTGATTTCAAATAGGTTCTGTAGGGTTTTTCTTATTTCTCAATACTTTCTTTTTTCTTTTTTCCTTTTATTAACTACCTTTAAATGCCTCTTGTTATATTCTAGATTCTTTCTTTTAATTATTTAATTTTGTTGTTGACATTCTTACAATGTTTTTTATTTTATGATTTATGCTTTTGAATTATATAGTTTATGCTATTAATTATTTTTGATCTGTGTCTAGTAGCCTGTTTAGAATCTTTAAAGAGATTTTTTTAAAACTCTTTGTTAGAAAGTTAACAGATCTTCATTCATTTGAAGTTGACTAATGGAAACACTATATTCTTTTAATAGCCAATATTTTGTTTTTCTTTTTTCTTTATAATCTTGTGTTGCTGGTTTTTTCATTTAAAGTATCATCTTCTACAGTCCTCACTGACAGACTTTGAGGGAAACACCTTCTCTTGAAAGTCAAGCCAGGAATTCTGAGGAACTAAGACATTTTGAATGCATGTACCTACTCCACTCCTGCTGTTTGTTCTTCCTGGGTGTACTGGCTGGTTTTGTGTAACAAATTGACACAAGCTGGAGATATCATACAGAAAAGAATCTCCCTTGGGGAAATGCCACCATGAGATCCAGCTGGAAGGCATTTTCTCAATTAGTGATCAGGGTAGGAGGGCCCCTTGTGGGTGGTGTCATCCCTGGGCTGATAGTCTTGGGCTCTATAAGAAAATAAGCTGAGCAAGACAGGGGAAGCAAGTCAGTAAGTAACATCCCTCCATGGCCTCTACATCAGCTCCTGCTTACTGACCTGTTTGAGTTCCAGTCCTGACTTCCCTTGATGATGAACAGCAATGTGGAAGTATAAGCTGAATAAACCCTACCCTCTTCAACTGGCTTCTTGGTCATGTGTTTAATGTAGGAATAGAAACCCTGACTAAGACACTGCTGGAGAGATTTCTTTGAATTGTTTACATTTCTTCATCCTAAAAGTCCTGGACAGAAGTTCCCACAGCACAGCCATCTCAAATGTCCATTGGTGTGCCTTATCTCAAGAAGAGTCAAGTGGCATGACTGCATTGTTTGTAAGCTTTCTATAAAGACTTGCTTGCCATCTGGAGACAGTACAGGAAAGGAAAGAGAGGAAGTATATGGAGCACTGAAGTGGTTAGGAAGGTTAAGTCGGGTGGGGGGGGCAGAATCTGTATAAATTGATCCTTTTTGGTTGCGGTTAGACATTCTAATGGATTCTGAAAAGGGTCTTCAGTCTTTCTTCTTTGTTCACATTCTTTCCTAGCTCTTCACACCTATCACCAACATCAGTATAGTATAGATGTTGGTAAGAGTGACCTGTCTCTGAGCACTGTCCTGTGTGGCTGGGAGAGCAGGAGCCCCTTTACTGCCTTCACTTTGCCCCCTGGGAGGCAATGAGTCTAAGGAACCCTTCCTGGTACTATGTTTCTTGGCAGAGGGAGGATGCATGTCTTACCGTCTTTGCTAACAAGCTTTGTTCTCACATTGCTGCTGCTGTTCTTCAGACAGGATGGCACATCTTCGCTGAACTCATGGACTCCCACAAGGTTCTCATTCATGGGTAGTTATAGGAACCACTGCTTTTTCTGAGGTCCTGGCGTTAATTTCCTAGTTTTCCATCTATAGTTAACCATTACCATGCTTAGTGCCAAGGAGCTAGTGAGATGGCTCAAAAGGAAAAGGCACTTGCTGCCAAGGCTTCCAACATGAGTTCAGTGCCCACATGATAAGAGAAGTGAATTGACTCTCCTGCAAGCTGTCCTCTGACCTTTGCATGTGTGTTGTGGTAAGTATGTATGCATATACACATATGAAATATAATTAAACAAAAATTAAATTCACTTGTTTACAACTCTCTTTTCTCATCTCTTCTTCTTCTTCTCTCTCTTTTTTCTCTCTTATTCTAAATATCATCTGAAGTTGGGGGAATTTTTGTAATGACACTGTGCTATGAAAGACGGATATTCTTTTGAATATTTAAAATACAGTTAATAGAAATACATCACATACTTGTAGGAGAGAAAGGTTTTTAACTGACTTGCCTGTTATTCCTTTGTGTGATGAGACATAACCTTTGTCTCTAATCCCCCAAAGAATAGCAGATAAATGCTTCCAGTCTAGTAGTAGTGTTCCTATAACTTTTGAAAGATTGTTTGCCATGACATACCAACAATGAGAAGAAAACAACATTTATAACCTTTAGCACTAAAGTAAGTGCATTATTGATACAAGGGTAAGCAATTCCTCCTGTAAATGATAGTGTTCTTTCAAGATTATTTTTCTAAGATGTAATATTTTACATATTAATATTTGCTTTAATGAAAATGAAATTGAAGGAAAAATTGTCTTTCAACTCTAGCTATGTGCTATAAAAAATAAATAAGAGCAGAGAAGCTTATTTGAAAGGGCAATTGGGTCCTCTGGGACTATTAAGGATGATACATTCATTTACAGTTGATGTTCTACATTCTGTAAATAACCCTCAAAGCAAAATCCTATTTGGTTAATGTCTCCATCTTCCTGTTCTCTTTTGTAACTCTAATCAAATGCAGATAATTACTACAATACTCCTCCTGTTACCTGTCCATATCTAGCTTGCATTGCACATCTGATAGGCAGGCTTGCAATACATAGAGTACTGATTTGCAGGTTTAACCTTTCATCTGTTAAAGAGGTACCACTTTCCCTTTGATGTTCATGTTGGAAGATAGTCCCTTGGCATTTTATATCCCAAGAGTCTCTCAGTACATTGAGGGACTGTGTTAATTCTCACTAAATGAGTTGAGTTTGTTGTCAACTACTTGTTTTAGGTAGAAATTAGAGATTTCTCTAGAAAAGTTAATATATCCTGTTATTATTTGACTAAGGGTTTGACTAGATATATGCAATGTATATATGAATATGTATAACTTCTCATTTATACATGCACAATATGCATTCTGAATTTAATATACTCATATTTAATGCTAATCAAACCTGTCATATAAAATTGGTAATGATAACTCATAACCAACTTTTTTTAACCCCTCTTATATCTTCCATTTTCTTATGTTATATTGGTAGGAATCACAGGTAATTTATATCACTCATAGACATTCAATAGAGATATTTAAAATATGTATCTTCAATATCATATATTTGGGAAGAATCAGCAATGGCAAGACACAGCTACTGATAAAACAATAAATTGAAAATGTTTCCTTGATAAGTCAATTTGCAGAACCTCTCAACCACAACGGCAGTATTACAAGACTCACATTCATGCAGACTGTGTCATAAAAGCTCACTTAACCAGAGTGTGTGAAATGCATGACCTCTTTACACTAAGTTCTAGGATCCAAAATCAGGTCTCTCTCTTCTTGTGCTCAAGGTTGGCTCTACTATAAATTTCTAAATGCAGTAAAGATGCCTTCCTTTCTTTATCTTGGTTCCATGAGCTTACTACTTACAAGAGTATTAATTCTAGAACGTATACTTGGGTACCCAGCTTCTTCTTGTATTCTGCCTTCAACTATAACCTGTAGCATTAATTTTCATTTCCATCATAATACAGAGACTTGTTAGAGTGGCATTTCCTGAGCTTAATTTTAGTGAGAGTTATATTAACTTTGCCAAGTTGGGTGAATTAGAAGCATTTGGTTTTCTAAAGGGAATAAGTTTATTGTGCTTGTTGTATACGCATCTTTAGAAGGTAAGACACTAATATCAGTAGGAGGGAAAACAGTTGAGTAGCATGTAAGCCCTTGATGTTCTCTTGCTGAGAGCAATCTACAGATTCAAAGCACTCCCCATCAAAATTCCAAAATAATTCTTCACAGAGTTAGAAAGAGCAATTCTCAAATTCATTTGGAGTACAAAAAAACCCAAGATAGCAAGAACTATTCTCAACAATAAAAGAACTTCTGGGGGAATCACCATCCTTGACCTCAAGCTACATTACAGAGCAATAGTGATGCAAATTGCTTTTATTGGTACAGAGACAGGCAGGTAGATCAACTGAATAGAATTGAAGGCCCAGAAATAAACCTATATAGCTATGGTCACTTGATCTTTGACAAAGGAACTAAAACTGTCCAGTGGAAAAAAGACAGCATTTTCAACAAATGGTGCTGGTTCAGCTGGAGGTCAGCATCTAGAAGAATGCAAATTGACCCATTCTCATCTCCTTGTACAAAGCTCAAGTCCAAGTGGATAAAGGACCTTCACATAAAACCAGATACACTGAAACTAATAGAAGAGAAGGTGGGGAAGACCCTCGAATACTTAGGCACAGGGGGAAAGTTCCTGAACAGAACACCAGTGGCTTATGCTCTGAGATCAAGAATTGACAAAGGGATCCTCATGAAATTACAAAGCTTCTGTAAGGCAAAGGATACTGTCAATAGAACAAAACGACAACCAACAGATTGGGAAAAGATCTTTACCAATCCTACATCCGATAGAGGGCTAATATCCAATATATACAAAGAACTCAACAAGTTAGACTTCAGAGACTCAAATAACCCTATTTAAAAATGGGGTACAGAGCTAAACAGAGAATTTTCAACTGAGGAAAGTCAAATGGTTGAGAAGCACCTAAAGAAATGTTCAACATCCTTAGTCATCAGGGAAATGCAAATCAAAACAACACTGAGATTCTACCTCACACCAGTCAGAATGGCTAAGGTCAAAAACTTAAGTGACAGCAGATGCTGGTGGGGATATGGAGAAAGAGGAACACTCCTCCATTGTTGGAGGAATTATAAGCTGGTACAACCACTCTGGAAATCAGTCTGGTGGTTCCTCAGAAAATTGGACATAGTATTACCAGAGGACACAGCTATACCACTCCTGGGCACATACCCAAAAGATTCTCCAACATATAACAAGGACACATGCTCCACTATGTTCATAGAAGCTTTATTTATAATAGCCAGAAGCTGGAAAAAACACAGATGTCCTTCAACAGAGGAATGGATACAGAAAATGTGGTACATTTACATTTACACAATGAAGTATTACTCAGCTATTAAAAACAATGACTTCGTGAAATTCTTAGGCAAATGGATAGTACTAGAAAATATGACCTGGAGTGAGGTAACCCAATCACAAAAAGAACACACATAGTATGCACTCACTGATAAGTAGATATTAACCCAAAAGCTCACAATACCCAAGATACAACTAACAGACCACATGATGCTCAAGAAGACAGAAGACCAAAGTGCAGGTACTTTAGTACTTCTTAGAAGGAGTAACAAAATAGTCATGGGAGCAAATATGGAGACACAGTGTGGGATAGAAACTGAAGAAAAAGCCATCCGGAGACTGCTCCACCTAGGGATCCATCCCATGTGCAGTCACCAAATGCAGACACTGTTGTGGATGCCAAGAAGAGTATGCTGACAGGATCCTGATATAGCTGTCTTCTGAGAGGCTCTGCTAGTGCCTGACAAAAACAAAGGCAGATGCTTGCAGCCAACCATAAGATGTTCTTAATTCTTACTGAAAAGATGTTACTTTAAGATTTGTCTTAAATTTTCCTTCTACCATAAAGTATCAGTCAATATTTATGCCATATTTCACATGTTTCTTGGTAATTTTAAAAATAATAGAACATAACTCTGTTGCATTTTGTTCATTTCCTATTTTTACAATAAGCATTTTTTTGTGAACATGCAATGACACATATTTTCTTTTGTTTGAATCATGCATTACATTGTAACTTTTTGAACTTTTAAAAGTAATCTGAAATTTAGGCTTGCACATGGAATGAGATATGGAACCAAGTAATGTTTTATTTTAATATGAAATGCTTCACAAATTTGTGTGTCATCCTTGCTCAGGGGCCATGCTAATTTTCTCTGTATCATTCCAATTTTAGTATATATACTGCTGAAGTGAGTGCCAATGAAAACTTTTAAAATATGTAACTAGTATGTTATAGTCTTGATACAGAAACTACCCTTGAAATATCCCCATCAAACTATAGCTTTACAAATGCTGATTACAAATAAATGTATGTGTATACATAGTCACAGATACATGTATATATATACATAGCTGTTTGCAGATATGTGTCTGTGGATGTGTCTTTCACTGACTGTCATTTCCTATGCCAACGGTATCCTTAATTTCATAAAGCAAACATCTCTCTCCAATCATCTCTTTTCACTTTTGGTAATGTTCTAGAATGTTTATCAAAGGGAATTTGTTTTTAATACAGAAAATTAAAAATACATTTCAATTAAAGTATATTAATGTTTTAATTTAATGCTATTTGTAGGCCTTTGGGAAAACACACACTTTGATTATATGCATCATGAAGAAAGTGACCACATCTCCTTTCTGCTGCAGTTTCTCTGAGTCTTTTCTAGTTCCTTTTGATGTTTTCATCAGACTGATGCAGTGTATATCTTATTATATTCTTGTTCTAGAAAAATGCTTCTCTACTTTTCTTCTGAAGCACTTTGAACTGAAAATAGAGAACATTGATTCTTTAATATTACTGTATATGGAAACTATCAAATTACTATATTTCATATAAACTTTGTGATTTTTCAGATTTTATAGTAATATTCATTTCTCCACATGAAGTATCCATTGTAGTCTCATGATGGCAAGTGAAGTTTCATATTGTTTTTTGCCATTTACACAAGTCACTTTAATTATATTCAGCTAGATATTTCAATTTAATGTTGAAAAATACTTGAGAGTTTCCAAACTATAAATTGTGATTGCTTTAGTGCTTCAACATTGGCCACTGATGTTTAAATGATCATCATGGGTCAACAATATTCTATTTTCTCTGTGATTCCTAATATTTTTAGAAAGAAATAAAATGTGTCAAATGAATTTCTCATCATAATGTTGTAATTTTATGATTTTTCTCCCCATTTGTTGGTAAATATGATTATACAATTTCCAAAGTAAGATCACTCATATGTAAGTTTCTCCAGTAATTTATATTACTTGCAAGAATTTTTCTTGGGACACTTGATATTAAACTTTCCAAATTCAGGAATGAATTCTGTTTATTAGTGATTTACTTAAAAATTTGCATCAAAATAATTAAAATTAGCCTTTTTTGTTTGAAATTTGTTTGCTTTGGGATGGAAGTTCTGCTTGCTCTCTTCTTAAAATTAGAATAATTTACAATGTGAATTTATCTTGTTGAATATTTCACACTACTGTGAAAATATTCATTATTTAAAGCTAAGGTACAAAATAAATTTTCTCAGCATCTATTTAGTCTTCTTTGGAAAATAGATCTTTGATCATCTTTCCAAAATATACATGAATAATAAATATATTTCTTGTTTTCTGATTGTTAGCTTCTAAAGATTTTTTCCTTCATGGGATTTAATATTTCATTGCAGACTGTTGCTCACCTTTTCAGTTTAGTATATATGGTAAACTTCTCCTTTGTTCCTATTTGTCTTCCAGTATTAGCCTTATAATCCTCTTCCTTTCTAATTCAGGGTTTATTTGCTTTGCTGAAATCCTCGGAGATGTTTCAATCTTTAAACATGCTTATTCTCCATAGTTTTAAATATTTTATGCTTTGATTTATATTAATTTCATCTTCTAACAGTTTTAGTAATTTCTGTTTACATCAGCGACTTCCTTCTGAGACTTGTATTTTTATGTGCTGCCAATGTTTTAGAACAATGGAAGGACATGCTTGTGTTTACCAAACTACAGCTCTTGCTGCATGCACTTTCAGGTGACATTTTTGTCTTTGCAGTTGGTCCTCGGTATCCGCATGTTTCCTGTTTGCAGACTCTACCAACCTCTAATTTAAAATATTTGGAGAATGTTATTTGTTGTGAGCATGAACAGAGTTTTCATCTCTTGTGGTTCCTTGTTATTAGTGTTTGTTTATTTGACTCATCTTCCATTTATTCTATTGAAATGTATGTATTCAATACATACATGTATATCATCTCTGTTGGAACAGCCTAGAATATTTTTTATTATTTCCTAAAGGACACATTTGTATCATACTAGGCATTCTAAATATCTTAAAAATGATGTAAAAGATATAAGAAGATATGCATATATTATATAAAATATTAAGCTAAAAAGAATTTGGTAAATGAGGTATGTCATGGAAATAGTTCCCTTAAGATTTTGTTTTTGCCTCTCATATAGGAATTATGCAAGATAATATGTTAATTTGATTGGTCAACATTATTTAATGTTATCTAAATTAGGTAAGAATGCTTGCTGCACAAGTGTGAGTTCATATTCTAAGAATATATGTTAAAATTTAGGTGTGGCCACAATTGCCTTTAATCATCCCAGCACTATTGGGATCAGAGTTAGGAAGATAGGTCAGGCTTGCTGGCTGCCAGGTTTATTAAATGACCTTGTCACAAGAAAATAAGGCTGGGTGTGAAGGGTATCCAGCATCTTCCTCTGAATGTGCTCATGCATACATATCTGAATTAAATCTCTCTCTCTCTCTCTCTCTCTCTCTCTCTCTCTCTCTCTCTCTCTCTCTCCCTCTCCCTCTCTCTCTCTCTTTCTTCCATACACCAACATTAATGCCATATTATTTTCTTTTTTTACTTCTCTTCTAACTCGTAAACTGAGACTTTGTTTTGTTGTTTTTTTTTTGTTTGTTTGTTTGTTTGTTTTTCTACATATTCCTTCCATCCACAATTTCAAGTTCTGAGGTCGGTATTTAATACTCCTTTGTTGGGACAACTACATGAAAAAGCATTATATTTAAGTCACTGATTTCATCCTGGGAGCATTGTTGGCCACTTCCTGCGAGTGTTCTCATTACATATGCTGCCTTCCCCTTGGCCCTCCATGTTAGTAAGTATTGCACACATTGATCATTATGTACTCATTATTTTATCTTCCTGGTGTTCAGGTTGCTCAGCTCTAATACATTTGTGGGTATATGGTAAATATTGTTTTTTAGTTTCTCTGTACCCCGAATGTCTTATTTAATACATGGAGATGACTGACAGTTTATTAGTCTATCTGGATTGAATTTTTTTGTTTCTATGGACTCTCGATATTTTTCCACTAAATCCTCACCTTTATCATTGCAGAGGAGAAATTGTTTGTGAGTTAGATAATGATTTCTTTTTGTATACAGTTTAAAACGTTTTTGACCATGAAATAGTGTTATATTTTATTTCTGTCCTTGGTGTCTAGGCATTTTATCACAACATCTCATGATTTCACCTCCTTATATCTTTTTCTTTTATAAAAATCTTTTGTTTGAGATTTTATTTAAATACTAAAGTAGGTCTCATCAAGCTCCCAAATAATCACACACACACAATCACTCACTACATAAATCTTGATTTAAATAGTTTGTATTACACACACACACACACACACACACACACACACACATTATTTTTGTTGACAGTCTACCCGTTCTCCTCTCTACTCATTCTTAGTAGTGTTTTTTCACTTTGCCATATGTCCCATTCTAGTTACTGAATTCATTTAGATATTTACTTATTTATTTAATTGATTGATTGATTTAATGTATGAGTGCTCTGATGCGTGTATATCTGCATACCTGGAGAGGACAACAGATGCCCTTCTAGATAGTCATGAGCCACCATGTGATTATTGGGAATTGAACTCTGGACCTCTAGAAGAGTAGTCAATTCTTTTAGCCACTGAGCCATCACATTAGCCCCTAGATGTGGGGCTGTTAGCTCGTGCGTGGGTCCTATTGGGTGGAGTTGTAGATCCTGTGGCTCTAGGGAGCAGAAGAGCAGGAATTTGACTGTGTTCATTCTAAGCAGTGCCAGGCAGATGCTGCGAGGCTCTGCCCAGTCATGAGGAGACCTCAGTCTGAGGTCCTGTGAGGACAGGGCTTCTGAGAGAGGGTATTGGGGCTGACCGGGAGGCCAGTGGTCTCTGTCTTTGGGCCCTCAGAAGCTGCCATTGAGAGCCGTGGAAGAACAGAGACTGGGGGCTGGACCAGCTTGGCAGCAGAGAGGAATGAAGGAAAGAGAAGCCCCAAGCCCCGCAAGTTGAGACTCTCGGTACAGCACTTGCTTGGCTGGATTAAGGCTCTCTTGGATCGGCTAGCTTGGTTGAATTGGTGGCCTCTATGGCAGAATGGTAGAGAAATCTTCAGCGGGAGATTAGGCAGTGGTGGTGGCATCACCAACGACTCATTAGTTAAAGGCCTTCTTCACGCTTCCCCATGGTGGGACCCCAAAGGCACGAGGAAGTCCATGGTTTTAAAGGGTTTATTGTCATGGCAGAAAGAAGACGAATCTGGGTGCACCCCCCAACCCCAAACTCAGGGCAGACCTGAGTTAAATAGGGAGGGAGGGGAAAGCAGGGTCTAAGAAGGAATACTTAATTGGCTACACCCTCTGGCCTTCAGTTATTTCATTAATATGGAAATCTCTTGAGGCTGAGGCCTGTAATCACCTGTGGAGGGACTGGTAGGGGCATTGCCTTATGTAACTGAAAGGCGCTGAGCAATTGAGGTGTAAGACCTCCATTGTGTCAGGAGCCTGGAGTCTGGGAGCATGGGGGAATACACACGGTCCCTCACAGGGTCTCCAGCTGTTTCAAGCCAGTGCTGTACCAGAAACCAAGCTATCCTTTTCAAGATCCCACACCTAGATATATTGTTATGTTTAAAAATACATCTCTGTTGGAGTAGTCTAAGAGACAAGAGTTTCAACTTAAATTACAAGTGTCACAGAACCATGGTATTTGCAAAATCCTATACTGGACACTCAAAGGCTAGTTGCTTGCTGTGCTTTCTGTTGTGATAAATACCTGAGATTACCCCCAGATAACAAGAAAATAATTATTTTGGCTTACACAATGGGTATCTAAACTTTTGACCTGGTTCTGTGATACATGTTCAAATGTGCTATCTTGGATTGCTTGGGGCCCATGAACTGGGTTTAATATTGAATATGGGTTTGTAGGTTTCAGTCCATGGGTAAGTGGCTGCATGGCCTTTGGGCATATAGAGAACAGTACATCACAGTGAAGAGCCTGCGCCAGTGCAGAGGAATTCACCTGATAGCCGGAAAATCAGGGAGGAAAGGAGGAAGATACTGGAGTACCAGAACTTTTTGAAAGGCTCCTTTCTCCAGGACCACTTACTTGGCTTCACTTCTTCAAAGTTTCACTATCTCTCATTTCTAAACTTGGGACCCAACCTTTACGACACGGGCTTATTGGGAGATGTCCAGGTTTTGACTCTAGCACAGTTTCCCAATCTGTTTGAGAAAATTTTTTCCTAAGAACTGCATCCAACATTTTACACTTTCTAGAATTTGGCTCAGAAAAGGCAGAGAATAATAGAAAGGAAATAAACTATATTTGGTAGCTTTCTCTCTAGAACTTTCTCCCCAATAACATTGAAGAACTGAATGTGTGAGGTTTTTTTTTAAATCGTTTTTGTGTGAGCATTTTTAATTACACATTTATGTGTACTTGCAGACATGCATCATCTCCACACATGCCTCTAGATTTAACTAAGAGAGGCTTTGATTTCTAAGATATTACCACTACCCAGTGATTTTATTTTTCTACTTATGTGTATCATACAGGATGTTCTAGTGATCTACAAATGTTCACTCATCAGTTTCTGGTTGCTTCTT
Organism: Arvicanthis niloticus; assembly: GCF_011762505.2. Lineage (NCBI taxonomy): Eukaryota > Metazoa > Chordata > Mammalia > Rodentia > Muridae > Arvicanthis > Arvicanthis niloticus. Next base: position 54,969,105 of record NC_047673.1, read on the forward strand.
ACTAAGAAATTTCTATTTTCTGTGATGGTGAAAGGTCTGTGGGTTTGTTGAAAAGTGTGTATGTTAGAAAACCTGCATTTGTTGTTTGGTGGCCTTCTGCATGTGGTGGGCAGCCTGACTTTCCCATGCCTTAGTTCCCATTCTACTGCTTTATTTCCTTCCCTTTCTCCTCATTCAAATAGTACCTGTTCCTTAGCGCTCTAACTTCGAACTCTGCAGGACCTATCATTTGGAGAAAGCTTCATATAGTAGCATTTTCTTGGGATATGTCATTGGACAGACGATGGTTGTTGTTGAAATCTGTTCCTTGGTGCGTAAATTCTAGGTCATTAAAAAAATTTATAATTCCCAGAGAAATTAAGTCAAATACTTAGCTCGAGAATAGTAACATTGTTTGGCTTTTCATTGTTTCACCTCCTGCTAATATTGCATCATGCACACAATAGGTGCCAGCAATATTTGTTGAATGGTAAACTGGATTTAGTAATTCACAATTAAACACAGGAATGCATGGAAGCTCTGATAGGGATTGTCCTTCACAGCACAAAGAACAAGTTGTGCTTACATCGTTCCTTGCATAAGAAATTGCACATATTTTAGTCTGAAAATGCCTAGAGAGATGTGACAGGAAGTAATTGGACTGAAGAGGTTGGTACATTGCTTATCTGACATTTGACCTTTTCATTCAAAAAAGACTGTTTTTTAAATTTACATAATTTTGCATATTTATTTGCTATTTCCATACTAGCATATGAATGTGACCCAGGCAGGGCATCAAGCCTATTCATAAAACTCATTACCTCATTCATATCTTTGTTGTCTTTTCACAGCAAGGAATTTCATTGCTAGCTGAACACAATCAATCTGAATTAGCTAAATAAATAATTTAAACTAAAAGTAAAATACAATTTCTTAAAACATAGGGCTAGGGGTGTAGCTCAGTGGTAGAACATTTGTGTAGTATGCTAGAGGCTCTGAACTTCAGCTCTAGCACTCAAAATCAAACCAAACAAACAAAGAATAGCATATGAAGCAGACGGTTAGAAATATATATAACATCTTGTCATTGTTATTTCCTTCTACTATAGAAATTTACCAGTAATAATTTTAAACATCTATATTTTTTATGAAACATGAATTTATTAAAATTTTACTATTAAAATTGGTAATGCAAAAAACACAGCTTCCATCTGAAAGGGAATAAGTTTATTTTGAGCCACACATGAATTGAATGACCATGACTCAGAAACACAGTCAACATGTTACCATGAAGAACAGGCTGCTCTATGGAAGTAGTTATATGAGCTTTATAAAGCCATAAAATGAAAGTCATAAGTAAAGGCATTTACCAAACACACTGGAGTCAACATCAGGTATATAGGTTACAGAAAAGTAAGGATCTTAGCTGTAGTTTTGAGATTCTCTGGCTTAGCATTCTTAGCTTTAGAGCTAGTAGAACATGGAGATCTCCTACTAATAGTATCCACAGTTTTTACCTAATAGACAAGAAAGATACTGAATCCAGAAGAAGGCAAAATATATATTAATGAAGATAAAAATTGTTCAAGATAATTTTGGCTTTGGCTTTGCAGCATCCCAACTCTCAAAAATCATGATATTGGAATCTGTCAATATTCCAAAGCCTCTACGTAGCTGTGGCTTAGATTTGATTGACTTATTTTAAACTGTTTTATGTGTACGAATGCTTGCTGCATGTTTTCCATAACCATAGTGACCAGAAGGGGGTGACAGAGTCCCTGGAACTGAAGATAAAAATGGTTGCAAGCCTCCACTGAGAGCAAAGAACTGAATGTGGATCCTATGTTTGAGCAGCAAGTACTCTAAATCACGGAGCCATCTTTGCAGCCTTAAACTCTATATTCTGTAATGACAAGAAGCTAAGATAAAAAATTGAGCACCAATGAGTCTCATTATGTACTGAAAATTACCAATGATTTTATAGAAAAGAACATACACTTTCATAGACAAATATTATACATGATAAAGGTGAAGGCCAAGCATTGATTTTCAATTTCTCCTAGAGTAAATGATTTTGTCTTTCAACATATTACATGACACTCATCTCAAGCTTCTAGGAACTCAATGCTGGGTTACCTGCATGCAGTCAATGAAAGGACTCACTCATGAAGTACTTTAGATAGTCTCTATTCAGAGAAATTTATATATATTCATAGCCTTGTATTTCCACTTCCAAAATCCCAGTGTTATCTTCTGTCTTTACCACATTTATAAATACCTGACACCTTTTTTAATAATATGTTTTCTCTCTCTTTATACAGTTCTTCTCTTTCTCTCTCTCTCTCTCTCTCTCTCTCTCTCTCTCTCTCTCTCTCTCTCTCTCTCACCTTTCTCTCTCATATCTATCCTTGTTTCCTTCTACCCAACATCTTACTTATTCATAAATTCTGTTGTCATAAAGATTTTACAAGCCGGGCAGTGGTGGCGCACGCCTTTAATCCCAGCACTTGGGAGGCAGAGGCAGGCGGATTTCTGAGTTCGAGGCCAGCCTGGTCTACAGAGTGAGTTCCAGGACAGCCCGGGCTACACAGAGAAACCCTGTCTCAAAAAACCAAAAAAAAAAAAAAAAAAAAAAATTTTACAATACCTTACTCATCAGAGGAGAGAATCAATTATAGACTGAGGATAACAGAACCACTTCCTGAGGCACTGTTTTGTACTTGTGAGCACTATCTGCATTATAATAGTTATAGTTCATCCTTTCTACAACCCAAATTTGCAGTTGACAATGAACTAAAGTTCTAGCCCTGTCCAAGGACTCACTTAAGTGCCTTAAGTTGATTAACTCATTTAACCCTGACCCCAGCTCTCTCTCTCTGTCTCTCTCTCTCTCTCTCAAAGTGTGTGTGTGTGTGTGTGTGTGTGTATGTGTGATCATCTCCACTTCTGGAAATGATGAACCTAGAATTGAAAGATATTAAGTAACTAACCCAATTTATATTCTTGATAACACAACAAAGCAGGATTTGAATTTATGTTTCCAAATCTGCATTTTTAATTATTATATCACGTTGCCTGTTGAGACACAAAGCACAGTGTGATTTTGTCTAAAATAGCACAGGATCCTGAATCCTTGAATCTATTGCATAGGTGAAAATGATCTCAGTTACACAGTTCTGTGTCTGGATGTGTTATCGACTGTTATGATCCTGAAGATTACTTATTATGCACATCATTAATTACCTAAATGAAATGCAGTGTAACAAATATGCAATTTGGTGTTTCTCTTCAGCATACTCTATGTAAAAACCTTACACCCTTTTCCCAGTTTTCTTACTTGGTCATAGTCAATACAACCTGAACCCTCTCCATCTTCAACAGGATTTACTATTTTATTATCTGGACATTTCCTCAGAAAGAAACAGCTGGTTGCCAGACAGCTTTCACAGGGTCTTTCTGAATTGGAACATGAAGCTCGATGGTAATTTTTTGCCTTTCTTGTTCTCAAGTTACCAAACCTCTAGATTCATATCCATGAGATAAAGGCAAGTATGTTTGTGACATTTACGGTGTCTTTTGTCAAAAAATTCAGTTGTTTTTTAAGAATCACTTTCTTGCTTCGATACTGGATATGATATAAAGGGCTATCCTCCAAAAACAGCTGTGAGGTTAGTTGAGGGATTTGGGCCTGAGAAAACCTTAAGGAGAGATCTACCAGCTAATTTCCCAGAGTCTTTTGATTCTAGCAAAATATACTTCTGCTTTTCCAAGCAGCCATTGATATGGATTTTGTCATACTACAGAGCTGAATATAACTGGCACATTCTGTAAGCTGAAGTGAAGGGTTTTGCATAATTGAACAGAGGATGATACAAAGTCATGTAAACCTGTTAGTGGTAATTTGTGCATGATACCATTTAGAATAAAGTTACGTGCTTATCTTGTAATAGAAATCTGCTCATTTTAATTTTATTACTTCTTCCAGAAAATTACATTAGAAAACAGTCTTCAGAACATTTATTCTTTTAAAAGAAAGTAAATGATAAGACCAGGATAAAGTGACTGTTAACATAGAGGTTTTAAAATTGTCTTTTTAAAGTAAAAAGTTTTTGTTTGTTTGTTTGGGGTTTTTTTTTTTGTTTGTTTGTTTGTTTTTTCAAGACAGGGTTTCTCTGTGTAGCTCTGGCTGTCCTGGAACTCACTCTATAGACCAGGCTGGCTTCGAACTCAGAAATACGCCTGCCTCTGCCTCCCAAGTGCTGGGATTAAAGGCATATGCCACCACTGCCCCGCAAAGATAAAGTTTTTGATTACTCTAGAGATTGTTATCTTTTACTTTCAATTAAATTAATTGATTGATAAGTTAATTTAGAGCCAGTATCTCATGTATCTCGAGCTGGACTTGAACTTGCAGCTGAAGATGACATAGAACTTTCGATCTTCCTGTTTTTACTTCCTGAGTACTAGGTAACCACATAGAGTTTTATGTGGTGCTAGAGATTGAGCCAAGGCTTATGAATGCTAGGCAAATACTTTACCCATTGAACTTAATCCCTCCTTAACTTTAGAAAATAACATTTCTTGGAGCTGGAGAGATGGTTCAGATGTTAAAAGTACTGACTGTACTAGCAGAAGTCCTGAGTTCAGTTCCCAGCAACCATATGGTGGCTCATGACTACCTGTAATAGGATCTGATGCTCTACTCTGGTGTGTGTGTGAAGACAGACCACACATAATAAATAAATAAATAAATAAATAAATAAATAAACAATCTTTTTTTTTAAACAAATAAGTGATTGGTAAGGACACATTTTGGACAAGTTTTGTTATTTTTCTAACTTTATTTTTAAAAATAGCATTTACATTAATATTTAAGGAATGCAGTTTTTCTAATCTTTGTTTTTCAACATGGTGAAAAAAAATCAGTCAACTGAGATCTGAATACTAGCTGGCTGGTGAGGGAAGGTCTTGCGTTATACCAAGCAGTTGCTTGTGCTATCTATTCACTCCACATTTTACTACATCCAGGCCTGCCCCAAGCATTGAGCTGATTGCTTTTACATGGCAAGCTATAAGAGGGGTAGAATAGTTAGTCCCAAAGTCCTTAGACCTGGCTTCTGGTACTTATTCTGTCTGATCCATTGAGCAACTTGATTGATTATGACTGCTATAATTCTGAACACTCATATGTTCCAGGCACTCATCTTGCATTCTGGAAATTAAAGGATCTACACTGGAAAACACCCATTTGTAGATGTTATTTTTACACTTCTATCTCAGTCTACGAAAACATTGCATTATTTACTTTCCTTTAAAACAAGTTTAAAATGTAGACAATCCTTTTCAATATTTCCTTGAGTTTATTTTTCACCAAGACTGATTAATGAATAAGTGCATCATTATTAGGCATAATGTAGTTATGATTTATAGGGACCATCTGCAATTATCTCAATATTTTTCAGTACACTCACCTTACTATTTACACCCGGTAAATAGTAAGATATCTTGAGTCTTCCAGGGACCATAATCTTTGTCAGCAGCTGGCTTGAGGTCAGGTATGGTAAGTTTCAAACAATGCATAAAATTTAAATGCTAGACTTTTCATATTTTTTCTGTTTCATGTCACTTTGTCAAGTTGGTACATTTACCACCATTTTTTTTTTAGGATAATGTAGTTGCCTGGATCCTAATGATATGGGAGACAGTGGTGTACTTTGAAGTGATTTTTGCGCTGTAGAATTAAAAAACTTTTGTATGAACATTGCCTACTGGTGCATATAGTAGCCACATGTGGACCATGTTTCTATGGTACTTTGCTAGCTATTGTATTTAAGCACTAATGGGTATTTAGCTCTGCCTCTGCATTTTCCGCAAGATGGCATTGTAATTGAAAGTTAAAGGTCTGTGTAATTTTTTTAAAGGTTAAATTAACCTGAAAGAGAAGAAAACTAAAGCTAGCCTTAGCTGCTTTCTTGGCTTTGTTCACTTGGTTTTTAATGGAATCAGTGTGTTTCATGGAGCATAGGCATTTTTGTTGTTTCTTGGATGAAATGTAGCTTGGTCACCGTCCTTCATATTCTGCAACACTCAAACAAAGTGATGCTATTCTCTATTTTATTCATGTGCTTTTGTTTGATATTTATTTTATGAGTGACTTTTAAATTGACCCTGATGTTGAGTTCTCACTATTGTAAGTCAAAGTGAAAGAATTGAAAATATAAATGTTTTCTTTCTTTTTGGGGAGAAGGGTGAGTAAAAAGAATGACCGTGATGACTTTTGTTGTACTTAGTATAAAAAAAGAGAAGCCATCACATTGTACATATAGTACAATATGATATGTTAAGCACTGTAGCATGTGGAATAAGTTGGCATTTGATGCATGTCCAATATAGGAGTGAGAAAGAAAAAGATGTTGGCAAAGAAAGGCAAGAGCTAAATTGATGAACAGCTAGCAAAGCACTAACACATATTTCCTTAAACACTGAGCATGGTTTAGAGATAATATAATATTCTAATTTTGTTAGAATTTAATTTTAATTGCTTTCCTACTAATAAACTTAGAAATAGTACTCTAATCCATGGCATTATTAATTGTTCCTTGATTTTATTCATGTCGGGGCACACCTATGTCTATTCAACTATGTGTTTGTTGACTAGCCAAACTTCTATCTCTGGTAAAGAGAGAGAGAGAGAGAGAGAGAGAGAGAGAGAGAGAGAGAGAGAGAGAGAGAGAGAGAGAGAGAGAGAGAGAGAGAGAGAATTACATAAATTCAAGGTGAGGAAAACTATTTAGGTAAATGTAAAACAGTGAAATCCTTCTCTCAAGCCCCTGGGTGGAATGGAGAGAGAAGACAATTACTACGTAATTTTCTGCTGATAATTACAAGGTACAAGCTTAGTTCAATTGAGTCCAGCATCATGTGGGTCTACCTAGCATTCATAATTAAAGACGTATGTAATGTTTAATAAATATCTCCTAAAGTCTAGAGTTGAATAGTTAAATAGAATATTAGTTTCCCTATTCTCCAAAGTCTTTGATGTCTATGTCGAAGTACAATCCAAAGACAGCAAATGAAAAATTGCAGAAATAAGTAACCCATAAGCTTTAAACTTCATTGTGGAGCCTTGTGTCATCATTCTATTTCCATATGAAATTGTGTGTGATCGCTCTCTCCAGTGTATCCATGTCGTCTAGCTACACATTTATTACTCACGTAGTAGCCTTCTTGATTGTCAGTGTTGCAGGCAATAGTGCTTGACTAAGCTTTATTTTATTTAATAATGGCCTCAAAGTGCAGGAGCAGCAATGCTCAGAAAAGAAGCTGTAAAGTGAAAAGCGGAAAGTCTCCACTTAGGAAAGGAAAATTAGTATATTGGGTTTCTCAGATCTATGGTAAGAACAAACTGGCAAACATCCTGAACACATACAGTCCCCCCCAACCCACAAGGACACATGTATAAACATTCAAAACACACATGTGCATACACACATGTGCACATACACACACACACACTACCCACAAGCACACACACATACACACATACCAACACCACACACACAGAAACCACATATACACACACCAAACACACACACACACACACACACACACACACACACACCCCATACCCACAACGATTCTCTTTGTACTTTTAGGCATTTATGGTGGTCTTGGACCATATGTCTTGTGAGTAATCCAAGAGATGACTAGGTAGGTAAAAGCGCATAGTTTCTCAAATCTTTATGAAATCCGTGATGAAAGAAATTATCCATTTGGATACAGCCCAGAAAATGCCCTGGGCAACCCGAGATAGAGAAAACTCAGCACAGCATGCTGAATGAGCATAGATGAAGCTCCTCCCGGAAAGTGGGAGGATTTTCACTTTATCTTTGAAGCAATGAAGGATTTGAAGCAAAGTGTCGAGATCTGATCTATTTATTGGAGCACTCCCTCTGGCATTTGTGCAGAAAATAAATTACAGAGATGCAACTGGAGCTAGAAGGCTGCATTCTTTTAGGCAGAGGAAAACGAAAATTGGAGTTAGGGTAGATTAATAGGGATACAGAAGAAGTCAGGGGCTTGGGAACTGCTTATGAGTAAAATCTATCAGAGTGTGATGGATGACTGTGGGAGAGGATGAAGATTTCAAACTGATCCACAAGGTACTGGGGTGTGCAGTGGGTAGATTTAATTTTCATTCACTAATTAGGAAATCTAGGAACAGGAATATTTAGGCAAGATGATGCATTTGGTCATCCAAAGGTTTTGTTTTCCTTTAAAATATACCCAAATTTGAAGAGGAAAATTATGAATCTTTAGTGGTTATTTAAAGCTAGTGACATTTTTACTTAGGATGAGAGGAAGGAAAAGAAGAGCTTGGACAGAGACCAAGCCAGCTTCACTGTGTGGCCTGGAGTGTCTCGACAGTTTTTTTTTGTCCTTTTCAAATGTGAACTACAAAGACAATTATGTCTTGAACCCTGATAAAATGGTACTCTTGGAACCTAGATACTGAGAAGTTTTCTGTACATGTTTTGATCATTCAAGGAGTCCAATAAAGTTTACGGTCACTACAGGTGCACATATGGCTTTTACAAGTCTATATTTCACTAGTTAGAGAGTATCAGATGGACACAAGGCACCTTTAGTGTCATTGGCCTTGAAGATATAAACAATGAAGTCTCAGTAGGTGAATCTCACACCTGCTTCCGTTCTGATCCAAGCTCCTGGAATTGCAGATCATGGGGCTTATGGAGGCTGACTCCAAATCTCAAGATAGCTATTGTTAAATATTCTCTTGAAGACAACAAATCATTTCTACTTTTTCTCTCTCAGCATAAGGATGCACTGGGAAACAGATGAGGTTATTAAGAAGTTTGTTTTTCCTGTAATAACAAGTTTTTATCTTAATTTAGATATTTGCAATAAATTAAAAATAAAAAGTCTTAAAAAAAAAAAGGCTAGATGAAGGGAGCATGGATTGATTAGGTCACACTGCATTCAGGAATTGACATCGACATTGTATTGTATTAGCATGTGAGTAAAAATAAGATATTCAAATAAATTAAAAAGAAATCAATGTCCTGCTGTGGTGCCTCAGTTATTTTTATTGATTGTTTTATGTTGACCTGTAGGGCTAGTTTCATCAGGATGATCTCAGTATGACTTACTCACTGGCATGAAGCTGTAGTGACATCTTAGATCCTATGCATTGAACATTTAGAGACATTCCACTGGAAGTTTGACATAAATTTTGGGAGTCACAAGAAAATTAATACTATCTATGCTAGTAAAGGCAGCACCAGAGACAAGTAGATATTTTTGATGGCAGAGAGAGAGAGAGAGAAAGCTAAAGATGTGTCATTATGAGTTTTCTTTGCAAGCAAAGATTAAGGGATACATGAACAGGTAAGTCTAAAATTAAAGAGACACAGACCATTGTTCAGAGCATTAGTTAGAAAGCCATGGAATGCTATTCCATGCCAAGGGACACTTAATGATATTGACCATCAGATACATAACATAACAATTCCTGCTTTTTATTTGTACATGTACAAATAAACACACTCCTTATGTAAAATACGGAAGCACACAATTTTTTGGGTATATATGTAATACAAATGGGATTGAAAATTTATTCAAACAAATTCCGTTATCTGGTTATGAAAAATATCTCCCCAAAAGATAAATGGCCTGGATTAGTGTGACTCAGGATGATATTTAGAGCCGTAATTTTTCTTCATTAGTTTCTTAGCAACCAGGAATTAATTAGAGGGTCTCTTCTTAAATGTCTAACTGCTTCTCAGACCTAAACGCACGATTTGGACCGATGGTCAGTCGGGAAGTTTCTTGCAGAATTGTTCAATAAATAGTAGTCTTTGGAAAAATGAGTTTTCTGTAAAATACAAACAGCAGACGTAATGGTTAACTGCACATCATTTTGGTGCTAAACTCAAATATCTGGCTTTAGTTATTCTCTCAATGAAATCAAAGATGTTTTTGTAAACTGATTGTCTTTTCTCTATTGTATATTTTTGTCATCTTTGTCCTAAATCAGGTTCCTGAATGCATGTGGATTCTGTTTGAGTCCCATATTCTGTTGAATTTATCTATGTGTTTGATTTTTAGCCAGCACCACATTACTTTTTATTATTATAACTCAATAGTATTACTTCCAATCAAGTATCGTGATATCACCACCCTTTTTCTTTTCTGCTTAAAATTTTTATAGCTATCTTGGGTCTTCTGTGTTTCTAGATTCATTTTAAGGGTTTTTAAAAAAATTATGTGAGTAGTTTTTGAAAAAGTTGTTAAGATTTTTTTTTCAGTAGTAAAATGAAACCAAGATTCTTAGGTATGACAGGCAAGCACTTTTTCATTTATACATATCACTAGCACTCTTTTGTACCTCTTGCTTTGACATAAGATCCCACCAAGATTTCAGGCTTGAATGCCCTATTTTTCCAAGCTGGTCATTACTTTATGATCTTCCTTTGTCAGCCTGGCAAGTAGATGGGATTGTGGCCTTCACCATGATGATTACCTTATTTTTTCATAGTTTTACTTATCTTTCATCCTAAATTTTATTTCCTTATAACAGACCCTATTCTTTGCGCAAAATAAATTTTTATTCTCACTGTATCTATCATCTATCTATATATGTGTATATCTATCTACCTATTTACTATCTATCTATCTATCTATCTGTCTATCTATCTATCTGCTGTTACTGATAATGAAGTTTTATATAAGCTCAATCGGCAAGAGGTTTTTCTTTTAATGACTAATTCATGAAGTTGTTTTTAATGTGCTAGTCTCTTTCATTTTTTATTGGTAATTTTATTTATTTACATTTCAAATGTTATTTCCCTTCCCAGTTTTCCCTATACAAAACCCTCTATCCCCTTCTTTCTCCCCCTGTCTCAATGAGGGTGCTCCCCCACCCACCTACCCACCCATCCACTTCTGCCTCAGCTCGTTAGCGTTCCCCTACCCTGGGTCATTGAGCCTCCACAGGACCGAGGGGCACTCCTCCCAGTGATGCCTGATGAAGCAATTCTCTGCTACATATCCAGCTGGAGCCATGGGTACCTCCACCTCATGCGTACTCTTTGGTTGGTGATTTAGTCCCTGGGACCTTTGGGGGAAAGGAGTCTGATTAGTTGATATTGTTGTTCTCTCTACGGTGTTCCAAACCCCTTCAGCTCCTCAGTCCTTGTCCTAACTTCTCTACTGGGGTCCTCATGCTCAGTCCAAAGTTTGGCTGCTTGCATTCACATCTGTATTTGTCAGGCTCTGGCAGAGCCTCTCAGGGAACAGCTATACCAGGCTCCTGTCAGAAAGCACTTCTTGGCATCAGCAATAGTGTCTGAACACTAGGGATTGACACAATAGGGTTTGGTGTCTGCAGACAGGATAGATCCCTAGGTGGGGCAGTCTTTGGATTGCCTTTCCTCTCATCTCTGCTCCACTCTTTGTCCCTGCATTTCCTTTTGACAGGAGGAATTCTGGATTAATATTTTTGAGGTAGATGGGTGGCCTCATCCCTCAACTGGAGACCATGCCTATCCACTGGATATGGTCTCTACAGGTTCTATCTCCCCTTTGTTGGGTATTTCTGCTAATGTCATCTCTGTTGGGTCCTGGGAACCTCTTGGTTCCCTGGGTCTTTCTAGTGTCTACCCTTCATTTGACCTCCCCCACTGCTGCACACCTACTTTCAAATTCCTGACCCTCTGTACTTCTCTTCCATCTCCTCCCTTATCTGAACTGGCCAACCTTTTTCTCTCTCCTTCCTCTCTCCTTCCCAGATCTCTCTCTCCCTTTACTTCCTGGGATTATTTTCTTCCTTCTTCTAAGTAGAACTGTAGCATCCATACTTTGGTGTGGTCTTTCTTCTTGGGTTTCATATGTTTTGTGAGTTGTATCGTAGGTATTCTGAGCTTTTTTTTGGCTAACATCCACTCATCACTGAGTACATACCATGTGTGTTCTTTTGTAACTGGTTTACCTCACTCAGGATGATATTTTCAAGTTCTATCCATTTGCCTTCAAATTTCATGAAGTCATTTTTTTAATAGCTGAGTAGTACTCCACTATGTTAATGTATCACACTTTTCTGTATCCATTCCTCTGTTGAGAGACATCTGGGCTGTTTCCAGCTTCTTGCTATTATAAATAAGGATGCTATGAACATAGTGGACATAGTGAACAAGGTGTGCTTGTTGTATGTTGGAGCATCTAATCCCACCAGCACTGGGTATATGGCCAGGAGTGGTATAACTGGGTCTTCAAGTAGAACTATTTCCAATTTTCTGAGGAACTGCCAGACTGATTTCCAGAGAGGTTATATTGACTTGCAATTCCACCAGTAATTGAGGAGTGTTCCTTTTTCTCCACATCCTTACCAGCATCTGCTGTCACCTATGTTTTTGATCTTAGCCATTCTGACTGGTGTAAGGTGGAATCTCAGGGTCATTTTGATTTGCATTTCCCTGATGACTAAGAATGCTTAAGTTCTTCTCAGCCATTCAAGATTTCTCAGTTGAAAATTCTATGTTTAGCTTTGTACCCCATTTTTAAATAAAGTTATTTGATTCTTTGGAGTCTCTTTGTGTTATTTGTATATTTTGGATGTTAGCCCTCTATCAGATATAAGGTTTGTAAAGATTTTTTTCCCAATCTGTTTTGATTAAATAATAACATCTGTAGTTTTTGGCCTAACTACTGAAATCCACTTCCATATTTCTGGGGCTTGGTTGAGCAGAAAGCCACAAGTGCAAAGTGAGTTGTGCCTAAAATCATACTTGTGCACATACTATTGTCTCCAGTGTGATTTGCAGTAAGCAGATTCCATCAGTGATGGTGTAACTTCACTTAATCATTTCTTTGTCCTAAAACCCATGATAAGATAATATATCTACATGTAAGTCAATGTATTTTTTAAATTTAATATTTGTTGATATGCCTCTCTTTGGATGCTAGGGTTATGTGTGTGCCTGAGTGCATGCCTACATACATGTGTATGCAGGTGCTTATCAATGTGTTTTTCTGAATATGAAGACTAGATGTTGATGCCTTCTCTCTTCCTCAGTTGCTCATCACCTTATGCATTGAGACTATATTTTTTAATGAACTGGGTGCTCACTGATTCAGCTATACTGGCTGTTGCAGAAAGTCCCCAGGGATTCTTTAATCTACACCAGTACTGGGCTTACAGGCACTTCCTAATGTGTCCAGCGTTGTGCATAGGTAGTAGGGATTGAACTCAGGTTCTCATGCTTGTGTGGTATATGCTTTACTGATCAAGCTATCTTTCCTATCTTAATGATAGGCTTTAATAGAAATCTAACTTACTGTGAATTATGTGCAAATCACACACACACACACACAATTGCACTTTTCCCTCTACTTATGATTAAACCTACCAAAATTAAGTCCAGTTGTTCATGAAAAGATGCTTGATCTCCTTGTTCTGGGTGGAGAGGAATGTGAGATTTCCTTGTTCTTCTCATCTAGCTGTTTTTTATGCATCGGTCTTTAGTCTTCTGTGCATTTCCTCCATTTGGCAGATATAAAAGAGTCAGTGTGGGTCTGAGACAAACTTCAAGCTTGGGCATATTTAGTAGAGCACATGGGACCAATGATATGTATGAAGATACGTGATTTGAAAGCATTTACAACACAAAAGATTTGAAGACTTTAGCATTAAACTCATGTGTGACTCCTGGAAGGAAGCATAGAAAGAAGTTGAAAGTGTTTGAGTTTCTCAGTCTTTACACTTGGCACAAGTTACCTTCTGTTTTTGTCACTGTTTATTATCTCTGCACTCTGTATTTTGTTCTAGCAGTTTAAAGTCATGGGTGACTCCATAAATTCATTTATACCTTTAGTACATAGCAAATTCTCTTACAGAAAGAGCAATACATTTTATACACAGGCAGAAAAGTTTTGCTTCGAATTGATTTACAGTTGGCTGGGGTCACGGTGATCTTCCTTCCTTTGAATGGCAAATATTAAAAAAAATAATGACATCATATTTAGGAGTTTACTTCTGTCTGTCCCAGGGTCAGGACATGGGAGCTGAGGTGTGATAGGACAAAGCTTGTTTTGAATTGCAAAGAAAGTGCTTTGGTCTTTACTGGCCACATACTGAGCTGCCAACTATTGGTCCACCTAGCGTCTGATTCAGATTGAACAAGCTGTTGCTGCTGTTAGTCCTTTATTTCTATGCTTAAAGGGCCACAGGGTCCATATCCTGTAAAGCATCAGAGCTAATGTGACTACTTACTCAGCTAGATGGTAAGAAACAGCATAAAACTGCGTCCATCTCACTTGCGATTTTCATGTCCCAGTCCAACATGAGCCCATTTTCACCTATTTCCTAGATTTATCAGCTCATTTGAAATTTTTTACCTTGGTGTAGAAAATCTGAATCTAGTTGGGCAAGAAAAGAGGGATGGGTAGCGAAGGAGTCTAATTTCTGAAAATGACTTAAATGAAACACTCAATGACTGGGTGTCATTACTGGCAGTGACTAATTTATAGCATACTAAGTCCCTAGCTTAAAAGCATTTGCTTTGAAAAAAATTAGTATTTATCATCTTGTTTTATTAAATGTAGAATCAAATTTTCAGATGGTGATAACTGGACACAAAAGACTAAAATTTTAGTTTATCAACTGTCCATTTGTGCACTGAATCACTCCGGGACACCTTCTTATTCTCTTATTGCCTCTTTTGTTCATCACGCTTGTAGAGAAGGTGTCTATCCTTTAGATAGGACAGATAAGAGTTGTAACCCAAGATCAATGCCTATCAGAGAAGGAAGTAAGGGAAACAGTTCTCTGAAACAATTAGCATTACTGTGGTAAGGACATAATGGTTGGAAATTGACTTTTGCATGAGAAGATAAAGCCCACACAGCAACACATGTGGGTCTTGATGAGTGTGATCATGAATGAGCCGGTCATAGTGTCTTTCAAGAGTAAGCTTATTCTTTAGAAGAATACATTGATTTTAGTATCAAACTCTTTAAGATTTTATAAAGTTTTATAATATATAAATTCTAAATTATATAAAATGAGGATTTTATAAAATTCTTATAATAAAAGATATAGTAAATTGGAAAGAAATACTGTAGATACAGGATAATTTTTTCTTTTCAATTATTATAACATTTTCATTATGTCTAGGAAACATGAATTATTAGACTATAATCCATAATGATTTTTTGATACTGATAAATCTTATGAATTAATATTCTTAATTATGTTTATTTTTCATTTTATTCACAGATTTATTTTGTTCATAAAATAACATGATTGTACACCAATACAAATAATTATGTATGAGACATGTACATTAAAAACAATTGCTAGTATCATTCACTAATAACCTCCTAGAATTTGAAGTTGTAACTAAACACATGAACATATCACAAGACCATTTATTTTTTGGTACTGTTATCGTAACATCCTAGCTGCATAAGCAAAACAGAAGTTTCATTTATTAGATTTGGTTAACAAAATAGAACATTCATTTTAAACAAGTAAATTCTTCAGATAAATAGTGCACTATAATTTTTTTAAAATCATATAACATTTTTTTTGAAGTCAGGTTTACTGGTAAAAGCATGGAGATTTTAGAATATTAAGATCTATTCAACCTTCTTTCTCGGTCACACTGCTAATGGTCCTGCTGGAATAGGGTCCCTTTTGTTTTCTCTTTCACTTAGTATCTTTGGATCATGAAATTCATTCCTTTCATTTTCCCCTTTGATTTGACACTTTCCTGTCTAAAATGGCTTAGCATTACTTTTATTCTCCATCCATACTTTCTCAAAAAAGTAAATTTCTGACTAAATGCTCCTTTCCTGAATGTACCATTTATAGTTTTTGTTTTTCTAACTCATTCACGCTTTTTCTTCCTGACACTTCATCACTACTCATAATTTTATATCTATGTTTGTGTTGAGTTATTTGACTGGCTACAATGAAGTCAGGAATGTTTCCTACTTTGGTGTCTATTGTTCTCAATGCATAGAAGGGTGTGTATATAACACTCATCAAATTTGTTATGAGCCAATTAAAATATGAACAGCTGAATTAGCGGGTCTACTATAATCAAAAATTCATTTTAGGGTTTAAAAGTGGTTTTGGATTTGTCTTATTTGTATGTTATACAAAGCTATTTGATAAAAGCATTTTTATTTATCAACTATTTAAATAACCAAACCCTCTTATTCTAAAATAGTAAATACATATCCAATGTCTTTTCAATAAATTTAGTTTTCTCTTTCCTAAAAGTAAGAAGAAGTAAGCAAATAAGTCTACTGAAAATTCTGTAATCACTTACACAGCCCTCATATCTACAAACATTTGCAAATATGTAGTATATACATACAGCAGATACATCTGTAGGACAAAATCTTGGTGCAAAAATTTAGATGGTGGGGAAGCACTCAGAGACTAAAAGGTCAAAGATGTTTTCAACAGAAGGAAATAGTATTTTCTGATGTGAACCTCAGGAGACCTGTCTCGGTAGACCTAATGTATATCACAGTACCATAGCAGTTGAAATTCAAATGAGGCAACACTGAGAAATTATTTAATATTTTTGTAAATTATCTTTTTAGACTTCTGAACCCCATCTAGCTTCTGCTAAAGTGTTATATTCTGATTCTAAATAGTTTCCAAATGAGTAAAGACATGACAGAGTGGGAGGAAGCTACAACCGGAGGCTATACATGACTCCTCATTTATCCCAGAATGTCAGCGGTCTTAGCTTTCCAGTTAGTAATATCCACTTTCCAATATTCGGTTGATTGTCATCTTTAGAATCTTATAAACTGTTGCTAGAGGCCTCATCATTTGCATTCTACATCGCTGTATTTGTTCTGTGTTCATAGATTACCCCCAGGGACATCTGTAGTTGTTTTTTCCCTTTGGTTGAAGCTAATCACACAATACCCTTTCTAGTATCTTTTTCTATGGTCTCTCACTTAGGATCCTAATTGTAAGCATCTGTCCTATTTTATGGTTCCCAATCTTCTAATCTTGGAGGATCAATCATAAGCTGATTGTTTTCAAGAACAAAATAGCTTGCAGTAGTTCATCTGTGGGAGACTGAATATTGTATCAGCTTGATATCTTAAATGCCAGCCGTAAGGTGGAGAGGGGGCACCTTTTACACAAACTCATCAGTCACTTAAAGTGCTTATTATCCCTACAGTGCCCAGAAGAATTATCTTACCCATTTCATGTTACAACTAAGAAAAGAAAAGTCTTCTTATATTGCGTCACATAAGACCCCTGAGTTGAAAAAATTATGTGTATCTAAATTGGTAGTAGAGATTAAGGCAAGAAGAACAGTTGTTGAAGTAATTGGGAATGGCAACCTAAATTTGTTCAATACTTAGCTTGTGTGACTCCTTCTAAGGTGCTGTAACACTTAAAAGGCTGTGGCTGTGGTTCCATTCATGGGTGAATGAAGGAAAGTAAGTTGTGTATTGACTCTGTATAGGCACATGATAGATTGTGTCTATATTACACACAATTTCAATTATTTGTCTTTCTTATAGTAGGAGGTATAAAAGTTGACAAGGAGGAAACAAAACTTACTTAGACAAATTAAGTTGTTTTTCTAATCAGTCTATAGTTGTAGCTGTTTTCCTTCTTGCTGCATCTATCAAGTGTTCTTCCACAACACAGGCTCATTTTTTTTTTTTTTACCTATTTAATGGAAAATATGCACTCTTATTTAAAAATCAGATCTCCCAAGTTTATAATACAGAAACAACTCCTGACATCTGATTAGAAATCACGAAGCTGGGAGAGGCTCACAGAGATCTGTAAGGCCTCAGATTTCAAGAAGGAAAGCAAAGGAGATGTGAGTAGCAAAAAATGTGCATGTTTATACATGGCATAATTTATTCAAAATTGGGGAGTCTGTAGCAATGCAGCTGAAACAGACACAACTAAAGGCCCAGTGAGGGCCCAGAGAAGCCAGAATATCCAATCAGTCTGAAAAGATGAGCATCTATTAGAGATATTAAAGATTCCTTTAAACATGAAAATATAATTAGATCTTACAAACTCCTTCATTCTGAAGGTACATGCTGTTTCTTTTCCAGATTCGACTAGAATGAGCAATTAGAAATTCTTTAGAGTAGAACTTAGAGATTTTTTATGAATTCTATGAGAATTTCCTACATTTACTCCATCCCCTGGCTTGTCTTAGATTTACCTTCTTTTCCCAATACACTCAAGTTTGTGTTCTTCTTTTTTAAAGACCCCAGTTTCTGCTGCTTATATACTTTAGGATATGTAAAAGTAACTCGTTCGCCTGCATTTTTGTCTTCTCTGAGGCTTACTTCTGAATAAGATCACCCTTTTTAGTTCTTTCTGCACTTTGGCTATCTGGCTCAACTCAGTTGTTCTTGCCCAAACTCCTCTCCAAGCTGACTGAGTCAATTTTGCTTCTCTCAGCTTCTCACTGAATTGCTCTGCTTGGCCTCAAAGTAACTCTGGTAATCTGTTCTAATCTTCTGGCTCCTTTTTATTCTCTGGCTTCAACTCCCTCTGCTCACCTGCTATGAACTGCATGAACTGATGAAGGAACTCATCTCCACTGCACTGTACTCAATCCGCTGACCAGAACTGACTGACTCTCTCCCTGTAATATTTATCCATTTAAATTTAACTGATCTTTATATGATTAAAGTCATGGGGGTATACTGAGGCAGAAACCTGCTAGCTCAGTAAGGTAGTTTTATTTTCTGAACCATATACAATATATCTATTTACAAGCCTGATTCTACAACTAAACTGCTGGCTCTTTAGAGATCTCTATCTGTAATATTCTACTGAGCTAGTCAGCCTTTCTGCTGAGCTTCTTCACACCAAAGAGGGGTCTTTAGCTCTCTTTCCTAGAATACATGTATATCCTGCTAACTTCCTCTTTGCAGTTCCTGCAAACCCAGAGAGAAAATACCTTTTACCCAGGGCTCCTTTTATAATGCTCCCCCAGGCCAAAAGAAAGCAGAGAGAGAAGGACAGGGAGAGAGAGAGAGAGAGAGAGAGAGAGAGAGAGAGAGAGAGAGAGAGAGAGAGAGAGAGAGAGAGAGAGAGAGACAGAGAGAGACAGAGAGAGACAGAGGGATCTCAAAGGTCCAATTGCTGGCAAAGTAGTCTAGCTCCTCCTATATACTCTTGGAAGACCGAACCATCTCACACAAATTACAAATTCATACATGCAACTAACTCCCCTGTGTTCAGAAAACTTTTCAATTAATCTGTCTCATTTTCCTTGCTGATCTAAAAGCCTTAAATGTGGAGGCATGTGACATGCTCGTTCTTCATTCTTTGAACCTTGATCAGTACAGGGTTTCTGTATTAATGGCCATAAATTGCAAAAGGAATCCCCTTTGATGGCAGTTGAGAGATACACTTATCTGAGTTGAAGGGTAAGTCATTAATATTCAGTTTCACACTGTTGATTTAGGAGAATAATAGTCATGGGTTTTCTGGTAGCGCTTATGACTTGTTTGGACCATAACAGTGGTGTCACATGATCTTGACCCTAATAGTGGTATCAATATGTTTTATCTTGTAGAATGGGCATAACTCCAATCAGAAAGTGGTTGATTGCTTACATGATATTCATGCCTCTATTGCACAAAAGTGACTGTATTTTACTTTGCTGGTCATTACTATAGCATGTAGAGTTCACAGCTAGTTAAGATAAAGATTTCAAGGTAGAGAAAGGTCTAAAAAGAAGGATAACTAACCCTATTGTCTTTTTGAAAATTACTGGAGAATCTTTCATATATATGTATATACATTTATACACATATACATATATATTCATAGGGAAGATTCTCTAATTTTTAAAAAAAGACTATACATATATACATTTATATAATTTAATTGGAGTAATATTATAATAATGTATCAATGTTCCTCATAGACTCCATAGGCTAACAAATCAAAATGCCAGGGTCAGGAATGTGTTGCCTCTTTTGGAGTTTATGGCCAGTGAAGTTCTACAGGCTATTGCAAGTGCTTCTGATTCAAGTACTTGAATCATAGAACATGGGCAAAAATCAAGCTGGTATTCACTTGGAAGCTTCATCTATACTGACTAGCAGTTATCTTACTGGAAGGTGTGATACATACTACTGGAGGAGAAAAGAATTACAAAAATCTAAAAGTATTATTAGGTGTTTCTTCCAAACTATTTTATCTATATCAAAATTCTCAAACTTTTAGAATCCATGATACTAGGGTTATCAAATATTTTTTCTCTAAAATATAGATTTGGAAGTTTAAAATTAGTTGTAAGCTGCTTATCTATGAAACTCATGAAGTAGACATCTTAGAACATGTTAAGGTTCAAACATGCCTTTTAAAACATTTCCTTGCAGTGTTTCCTTTCAATGGAACTTTGGACTTATGTAGAAGTGTTTAGTAAGCACTTCTTAAGGCTCTGCCAGAGCCTGACAAATACAGAGGCCAATGCTTGCAGTCAACCATTGGCCTGATGATGACAAGGGAGAATACAGGAGACAAAGAGAGAGAATACAGGAGAGAGACACACAATAAAAGAGACTTGATCTGAACCTCTGTCTTGTCTCCATTCTTAGTGTCTCTTCCCCTTTATCCTCTCTCTCTCTCTCTCTCTCTCTCTCTCTCTCTCTCTCTCTCTCTCTTCCCTGACCCACAGACTGGAGTGGCAGCTTGGGCCGGGAAACAGTGGCTGACAAGCATGGAGTGGAGACGGCCACAACACACTCCCACCCCTCCCCCCAAATTCCCCCATACTCCATGTTAAGCTTTCATGGAACCAAGGATCTCCTCTGACAAGGTCATCCTCCCCTACATATACAGCTGGAGCCATGGGTCCCTTCTTATACACTCCTAGGCTGGTGGTTTATACTCTGGGAGCGCTGGTTGGTTGGTATTGTTGCTCTCCTCATGGGGCCACAAACCCTTTCAGCTCCTTCAGTCTTCTGTCTGACTCCTCCATTGGGAACTCTTTGATCAGTTCAATGGTTAGCTGTGAGCATCTGCTTCTGAATGTCAGACTCTTGTAGACCTCTAAGGAGACAGCTGTATCAGGTTACTGTCAGCATGCACTTTCTTACATCCACATCTGTGGGGAGCCGACAGAAGGCGGCTATCATCCTTGCAGCCATCTTGAGCCATATACCTTGACAAGAGACTTGATTACATCTGCCTACAACAGCTGAGCACACTCTGATAACATCTTGTTTTACATACCCAGGATCTTCCCTTGGGTGTGTGAGACTTAAAGGTGTGATTTAGAGCCAAGACTTAAGGGCATGACTTAGAGATCAGATTTAGAGATAAGACCTAAGGGTGTGACTTAGAAGTGAGACATAAAAAGCGAGAGGCAGACAGAAGAGTTCAGTACAACTTGGAGTTAGTTATTAGGCATTAGGTATTAGTCACTTGGCACTTGGAGGAAGAACTTGGATTTAGACATTAGACATTTGAGACAGAGAACTAGGTAGTAGGCATTAGAGTATTAGACATTAGGCACTTAGCACTTGGAAGAAGTAACTTGGAACTTAGAGGCACTAGGAACTAAGAATTAGGAACTAGGGACTAGGAACTTCCTACTCCAACTTGGGACTTGGACTAGGAAGAGAGACTGAAGAATAAACAGGATTGAATCACACTCTGTCTGGTCTCCATTCTCTCTCTTGCTGAACCCCAACCCGAGTACCTGAGCAGCTTGGGGCAATGCAGGCTCTAACAGTTTAGGCCCCAAGGCTTTTGGCAGTGCAGGTTCCAACACTGACAGAGTGGTCCCCAAATGTGGGGCAGCTCAGGCCACAATACACATCAGTGGCTACCTTTGGTGACTGCACATGGGATACATACCCAGGTGGGGAGGTGTCTAGATGGCCCCTCCTTCAGTTTCTGTCCCATACTTTGTTTCCATATTTACTCCCAAGAGTATTTTGTTACTCCTTCTAAGAAGGATCGAAGCATCCACACTTGGTCTTCCTTCTTTATGAGCTTCATGTGGTCTGTGAGTTGAATCTTAGATATTTCAAGCTTTTGGGTTAATATCCAATTATCAGTGAGTGAATACCATATATGTTCTTTTGTGATTGGGGTACCTAACTCAGGATGATATTTTCTAGATCCATCCATTTACCTAAGAATTTCTCCAATTCATTGTTTTTAATAGCTGAGTAATACTCCATAGTGTAAATGTACCACATTTTTTTGTATCCAGTCTTCTGTTGAAGGACATCTAGGTTCTTTCCAGCTTCTGGCTATTATAAATAAAGCTTCTATGAACATAGTGGAACATGTGTCCTTGTTATGTGTTAAAGCATCTTCTGGGTATATTCCCAAGAATGGCATAACTGGGTCCTCAGGTAAAGCTATGTCCAATTTTCTGAGGAACAGGCAGGCTGATTTCCAGAGTGGTTGTACCAGCTTGCAATCTCACCAACAATGGAGGAGCGTTCCTCTTTCTCCAGATCCTTGCTAGCATCTACTATCACCTGAGTTTTTGATCTTAGCCATTCTGACTGGTGTGAGGTGGTATCTCAGGGTTGTTTTGATTTGCATTTCCCTGATGACTAAGGATGTTGAACATTTCTTTAGGTGCTTTTCAAACATTCAAGTTTCCTCTGTTGGGAATTCTTTGTTTAGTTCTGTACCCCATTTTTTAATAGGGGTATTTGATTGTCTGGAGTCTAATTTCTTGAGTTCTTTGTATATATTGGATAGTAGCCCTATATCAGATGTAGGATTGGTAAAGATCTTTTCTCAATCTGTTGGTTACCTTTTTTCCTATTTTCAGTTTCCTTTGCCTTACAGCAGCTTTAAAATTTTATGAGGTCCCATTTGTTAATTCTTGATCTCAGAGCATAAGCCATTGGTGTTGTGTTCAGGAACTTTTCCCCTGTGCCTAGGTATTCGAGAGTCTTCCCCACCTTCTATTAGTTTCAGTGTATCTGGTTTTCTGTGAAGGTTCTTTATCCACTTGGACTTGAGCTTTGTACAAGGAGATAAGAATGGATTGACTTGCATCCTTCTACATGCTGACCTCCAGTTGAACCAGCACCTTTTGTTGAAAATGCTGTCCTTTTTTCACTGGATGGTTTTAGCTCCTTTAATGATCAAGTGACCATAGGTGTGTGTGTTCATTTCTGGATGTTCAATTCTATTCCATTGATCTTGCCTGTCTTTGTACCCATACCATGGCATTTTTATCCCTGTTGTTTCTAAAGGCGGTTTCTATTCAGTGGACTTCTGTAGGCCTTAGTTTTATGAAATTCACTGTAATTTACTCTCAAGTTCCCATGTTGAGACAGCCTCAGGCATGGTCTCTATTTCTCATGTATAATAGTGGCTGCTTTTTAACTAGGCAGGAAAAGAGTTAACACTCCACTTTCTTCCCTGGATTTGTCAATTCTTTGTAGTTATTATTTTTTTTTTCAGAATAGCTACCTTTTTTGATGTCCCTCCTTAGTCTTTACTGCCACTGTCATGGGTTTGTCTCTCTGTTTCTTTGTAGTATCATTTCTTTCTTATCTCTTCACATATGGTCACAGCTACTTTTTCTGTTAAAGTTGCATCTTCAACATCTTCAACATGTTGTGTATTTTGATGTAATGTGTATGAATGAAAAATATAAAAGGAAAACTTGACTGTTGAGGGTTTTATTATAGATATAGGGGAGAGCACAGGCACTGACCAAGGCATCCAAAATGGTTCAAACTGAACTGTGCTATGAGAGAAGGGGGGCAAGAAGGACGATAGAGAGGAATCAGAGTCTGAGAGGGCAGAAGCCAGCCTGTAGATCAGTTCATGATGGTTGAGATATATAGGTTATATAGAGAAGAGCAGCTGGAGGACAGGGCTCAGCTTTGATATGTTAAATAGATACCTCAGTTAATTATTTTCCAGGTTTAAGACCTATCAGTATGGTCATTTCAATTAACAGTGTCTTTTTTTCATGAAAGCTTTCCAAAGACCTCATCCTGGAAAACTTAAGCATGCTATATACTTTTTCCTGTGTGAAGTAGCTCCTTCTCTTAGGTATTTTGTATTCTTTCCCCACATTCTCAGATCTCCATTTTACTGTAATGTTAAGGTGAGATGCTACCTTCTTACTCTAGTCATCCTAAGTCAGACCAGAAATTAACAATGCTTGATTTTTATTGTGTTTCTTGTATCTGATGAACTGAATCACTTATTCCATTCAAAGCAATAATATTGTTAATTTCATGCATGCTCTCCTCTGTCAATTATAAGAATATGAGATTACGAACTGTAAATTGTTCAAGGCACTGGAAATTCCTAGAGGGCAAGCAATGGGATCTTGGGAGAAATAATATAAGTTTTAGTGTCTCAGATGATACTTGGATGGCTCTGGATTGATCAGAAGAGTTGATATAAGTTTTAGAATCTATATGCATCTTACAAAGTGGTAATGTCCTCCAATGCATTTTATAATTGTAATCACTTACATCCAGTAAGTGAGGTATATCATTCTTTCGAGATGTTGGCTTTATGTAGAATATTTATTGCAATGAGGGCAACCCATTACAAGAAGTAATTAAATCAAACTTTTAGGAGTCATGCTATTGATTAGAATGATAATTTTATACTTCAGAGGGGAAAACAGGCACAATGTGAAGAGCCCTATATGAAGGAACTGAGAATCACTACTTATGTAAGGGTTAACAGTCCAAGGAGAAAAGTTTGGTGCTTTGTTTTTTATTTCTACTGTTCACATTTGCTAGACTTGTATGTGGAGTTTATATTTCCTAGTAGCTTTCTGCTTCGAAGCATGGTGAGTTTGATGAATATTGAAACATTATAATTTGAATAAGTCTATTGGAGGTTTACATATTTTTATTCATGTGAATTCATGTGTTTTATATGAGTGTGTCAAGTTATCTGAGAATGTCAGAGAGGATAATAAACTATCTGGAACTGGAATGATAGGTTATCCTAGGCCTCATCACATAGGTTCTGTAGAAAGCATTCTTTAACTGCTGAACCCCCTTCCAGCCCCTTGGAGCTTATTTATAAATGCAATTTAATTTAGAAATGAGCTATCTTACACAATATTCTCTTTGATTTAGAAACAGAATGCCACAAAAATTAAATCTTATTTTTATACGGATGCTATTAAGCTAATTCTTATTTTAGTGAAAAATAGAATGAGGGAAAGAGTTGGTTTTCTTTTCTTTTTTTCCCTTCCCTTCTCCCTCTTGCTCTAGTCCTGCTCACTCTGGCCCTGCTCGCTCTGGCCCAAAGTCCACTGTAGCTGTCTTTAGAGTCTCATATGAGGGCATCAGATCATATTACCAATGGTTGCGATCCACCATGTGGTTGCTGGGATTTGAACTCATGACCTCCTGAGCCTCCTGAGGAGCAGTTGGTGCTCTTAACCACTGAACCATCTCACCAGCCCCGAGATGTGATTTTCTTTATGGATATGGTCATTTGTAAGTTGAGCATGCTCCTGTGAATGGTTCTATACTTATGTATGAAGCCCTAATTCAGTGGTTTATACAATCTTTTAAAGGACATGAATGGCAGGAGATGTGGGAGGATTTGGAGAGAACAAGGGATGAATATGATCTCTGTATGTTGTATGTATGTATGAGTCTCAACAATTAATAGAAAGTATAGTAGTTAAGAAATAGAGTATAACATGACATTCCTGTTAGATTCTAGATGGTTCTCAATGTTCCTAATGTTATTAAATGACCATTTAATAAAGTTCATCATGTTGTGGTGAACAAAAAAATTATTGCTTCATGATAACTGTAATTTGGCCATGGTTATGAACTACAATGTAAATATCCGTATTTTGAGATGGTCTTAGGGGATCCTGTGAAAGCATCATTCAACCACCAAAGCCATTCTGATCTACAAGTTGAGAACCACTGAAGATCAGCCATCACTTGACTTTTTAAAACTTTAATGATGGAGCTCAGAGAGTATTTCAGCTCTAGACCATTTCAGTTGCATCAAACAAAAAAACTTCTTTTGTGTATCTAAGCCCTGTCCATTCTCAAATAGACTGCTTGGACAAAGCTCATGTAGCTTAATTTAGTGGGAAAAATACAACTTTTTAACCTTCCCAACTGTGCTTTAGGTCCTTGTAACTACTTGATTCATTTTCCTAAAGCTAATACACTATTTCGGTAATAAAGGCAATTTCTAAATTTCTCTCATATTATTGAGGGCCTGCTGATTTCTGATGCAATGATTTTCTTCTATTATAATATTTTTAAGATTTCCATTTAACATGTCAAAATGCCAGTACTTTTCATGTTATTTCCCCTCTCCATTAAAACACTGATTTTTAGAGTTGCAAATGATTGTGGACATGATGGAATTAGTTCTCAGAAGGTTGTCTCCATGGAGAGAGCATAAGCCTAATGGAATGAACATAATACTATTTATGTGCACCAAGCTGGGAATGTAGATTTTCTTTCAAAGACTTGTGGGATTGACATGTTTTGAACATGTCTTTTAAGTTTTAATTTATAGAAGGTGAGTGGATAGTAAGTGTATGTCAGGGTAAATATGTTTTGAGATAAGATAGTGTATATGCAAACTTTAAATTGAATTTTGCTTAAAAATACATCTTTTATTTAGACCTTTTTATATCATGTAAAATTTCTACTACTAAAGAGTGTACCTAAAAAAAGAAGTGAAGTATATTCTATAATACAACTGTATTAGGCAACTTCACTTTACTTCATTCATTTGTACCAGTTAAACTTGAAGAATACCCTCCTATGGTCAAGTGTTCTCGATAGCAGAAGGGTTTTTAATTGATAAAAATGACACTGAATTGCCCACATTCTTAGATATTTTAGTTTTGTGTGCATACTAAAAGAAAAACCCATTTTAATATCTGGTGAAAGTTAATAATAACTGTAGAAAGCAAACCTGAAAAGGCTTGTAGAGAGGTCAATTCTCAATATTTTAAGGAAAACCACAAATCCAATTATAACAAATATTATGTGAAACAAAATATGAAAAATATGTATTATTTGGTTACAAATCAGGTGGTAATGGTTGGTTTACTTACAATAGGCTTTTCTTATTTGGATTTTTGTTCAACTGACTGGGTGTCACTATATCACAGGTTTTCCTACAACTCACTAAGTAGCACAGCCTAGTCTTGACCATACAGCATTTCCTCTCCTTTACTTTCAAGTCATTATATATCAAACCTGAGTGGTACAACATTTTAGTAATCACACACACACACACACACACACACACACACACACACACACTGAATTTAAAACAATGAATATTCTACTTTGGCATGAGGATTCTTTTGAGCTAAGGACTTTTGAAAAACAACAGATGCAAGAAAGGCATTGAATTCTTCATTTTAGGGAATAAAACACTCTCCTGTGAAAAATGTACTTCCTGTACCAATAAAACATTCTTTGGCAGAGTGTGAGGAAAGAACTCTGTACAAGCAGACTGTGGCACAATGATTCTTGTCTCCCTCTAGCCTCTTCCACACACTTACTTTTTCACATTTGATTCTTTCTGTTCAACTTAAAATTATTTTTTAAAAAACTGCTAATTCTCCAAATCTTTATTTCTCTGTGAGAGTTTGAGTCTTCTATAAAATATACACAGCGGTTACTTTTATGTTGACTTGTATAAATATGTATTCCTCCCAACAGTGTACAAATGTTTTCTTTCTGTATATGCATTGTAGCATGTGTTATTTTTTCTCTTATCAAGAGTTATTCTAATTGGCATGAGGAGACATTCCAATGTCTCTTGAACTTGCATCTCCTTGATGAACAATGAACAATATTTTTCATAATTCCTGTTAGCTATTTGTGCTTAATCTTATTGTATTCTCATCTTTCTTATACCTCCCTTTCTTCCTTTAAGATTGGATCACATGAAAGCCCACAAAAGCATTGATCTTACAATGTGGTTTAGGCTGACCTTCATTGCTTTGCTTCTATCTTTCAAGTACTAGAATTGTAGACATGGGCAACCATATCTGATTCCTGCATGCTTTCATTTGAAGGTTAGATTACTCAGGACTCTTAACATTTCATATTATTTATTGGTCCTTATTATTGTTGTATTTTATACTATGGTTTATTTACCTTACATATTATGGATATTTAATCCCCTGTTTGTTGCATAATTTGCAATTATATAACCATATTTTGGGTTTTCTCTTTGTTGATTGCTTATTGCCATTATTTATTTATTTATTCATTCATTTATTTATTTTTATCGCCTTTGTTTTTGGAGCATATTGCTAATGCCAATGTTAAAAATACAATTTTCTCTATGTGGGAAATGTATTACATGCCCCCGAGTAATTAAAATAGAATTACCACATGACCAATCAACTTCATTTCTAGAAATATGTGCAAGGGAAAATAAGTCAGTATATAAGCAATATATTTACTTTTAGATGGCATGGTTCATATTAATCAAGAATCCTACTAGTGTTCAAGAGTGATGAGTGGATAATTAGGATATGGTCTATACATGCAATAGACTACTATCCACTTATTAAGAGGAAGATCTTGTCCTTTTAAGAAATATGGATTAACATTGATGGCATTGTATCAACTGAATTAGGTACTAATAGCCAAATAAATCCTGCATGAGTTCACTTGCAGGATTCTAATGAAGTTGGTTTTATACTTATATACTTAAGAGTAATTACCAGAGCTAGGAAATGGGACTAGGAGGTTTTAGTACTTAGGGTTTCATGGCTGTAAAGAGACATAATGACCAAGGCAATGTTTTAAATAAAAACATTTAACTGGGGCAGACTGGTACTTTCAGAGGTTTAGTTTGTTATCATCATGGTGGGAAGCATGGAAGAATCCAAGAAGACATAGTGCTAGAGGAGCTGGGAGTTCTAAATCTTGATCCACAGGCAGCAAGGAGAAGACTCACTTCCACACTAGGCAGAGCTTGAGCATATAGATGATCTCAGAGCCTGCTTCCACAGTGACACACTTCCTTCAAAAAGGCCACATCTACTCCCATGAGGTCACACCTCCTAATACTGCCACTCCCTATGGTAGGCTTATATTTTTCAAAATCTAATAAATGAACTTCAATGCTTTAACCTCTCTTCTAGCCTACCATCCATCAGAAGTAGTAGAAAGGAAAGGTTAATAGGGCAAAGGAGGATGTGAACCTGTTTAGAAATAGTTCTTTGGGGGCGAATCCAATTTGCATTATCAGTATATCAGCATTTCAGTTTACATGAATTAACAGTGAAAGCTTAATCTACTCATAAAGACCATTCATGAATCAGCAATACAAGAAACTGCAAGGCTCTGCCAATTGGCTTGAGTCCCCAGAAGCAGTAAGAAGCTGCTGAGACACCACCAGAAGTTGCTTGGTGCATTTCTCACTACAAAGTCCTGACAAATGATGATGAGTGAAAAAGGCAAGGTGAACCAATACCACACTACCTGGTCAACAAAGAGCAGCAAAGCACAGTGAAGATGAACAAAAAGTGTTGCCATGAGCCAATACTACATAGCTTCATCCATCGTCTTTTGGGTTGTATACATACCATTTTCAGGCATCATGTGAACACATGTCAAGCATCTGCTCTAGCAGAATATCACATGTCCCCTTTCCATGAAGCTTCCAGAAAAACACATGTCAGTTCTCAAAAAAACAAAAAACAAAAACAAAAAACCCCAAAACAGAAAAAACAAACAAACAAAAAACCCAAAACAAAAACAACAACAAAAAAACCTTCCCTCATGTCTGAATCAAAAAGAATATCTTCTCATAAGACAGTTTCCAGAAAAATATCACATGACACAACTGACTTTCCACAGAAACTAGAAATTTCCACTTCACCTTATGGCCAAGCATTTAAACACATGAGTCTATGGGGGTCATACCTATTCAAGCCACCACAGAGGGAAAGGGAAAGAAAAGAGTCTGGCTAGACCAGTAAGTTACTCTTAGAAATAGAAATTCTGATGTTTTATATCACACAATAACACAGAGGCCATGCTTAATATAATATCAAATATTTCAGGCTACTTAGAAAAGATGAATTTAATGCCAAGATTTGACTGCTACACAATGGGTACATTACCAAGTATCACATTGTATTTGATGGGTACATTACCAAGTATCACATTGTGTTGGATAAATATATACAATTATGAAAATTTGTTTAAAGTTTTAAAAGCATCAAAGAGATGCAAAAGATCATAAACTTTGTTCTCTTTGAAGAAAGGCTGAAATTTTTAAAAAGTTTTAAAATTTTCTTTAATTCATATTTTTTGGTATATGTTTTCTACAAGTATTTGTAAGGCCCCTGGAGATGAGTACATCAAAAAATAAAACCTTTCAGTAACTAGAAAGTTAACATTCTAGGTGATAAAGGAAGTTGCCAAAGGTTTAAGGAGGTGTCTTCTTTAATATTCCAGAGGGATAGAAAATAATAGAACAATTATAATTAAAGAATGTTAAGTTCAATCTAAAATATGGGAAATCTCTATTAGTTGACAGTATAAGACCCCAAATTGGTATTTCAGCAAAATCTACATGACAGCACAAATAATATTTGTCAATTGAATGATTAAATGAGTAAATTATAACAATATAAGCAATATTAAATTTCCTGAGAGAATAATACTTCTAATCTATCCCTAAGTCATTAAGGACATTCCGAATTCAATTAAAATAAATGATTAATATAATTTATTACTTTAAAAATGGTTATCCATATGTCTTTTCACATCAGTCAGATAATTTTGCTGCTAAAACAGTCATTTTACATACAAGTAGCTTAAGGACAGCTTATTACATTTATATTCATAACACTAGAGATGGCAGGCCAGAAACAGCTTTAATCACTTAAAAATGAAAAATCTTTTATTTGCTCTTTTCCAACAAAAAGCCTCCCTATTCTATTATTCAATCTAGTTTTATGGGAATGTTCAAAAATGTTATCAAGAATTTCATCTCACAATTGCTGGCTTATGCACCATGAATGGAAAAGCTAAGTAGTCATTTTTGACTGTCAGGAATCTAAACATGGTGATTTGATGTTCTGTTTTGATATCAGCAAACCTGAGTGCTCTAATGCTTAATCGCATCCTCTAGGCTACCGAGTGTTATTTAAATTTCAATCTCAAAACAGAGATAACAAGCAATTACAATAGTTCACATCATTATAGTTTACAACACTGCTTAAATACCAGGAATGATTAAGATATGCAAATACTTTAAGTAATATATTTATGAATACAGGTCTTTGGAAGAACCTCTTTGTCCTTATAAAAAAAAAGTACCGACATCTATGCACATGGTGCACAGACATACAAACAAGTAAAAAGTAAAAATTAATAAATATGCTTGAGTACCTATTTCTAGAAGTTAAATACAATTTAAGGAGTTTTATCTCATTATAGTTCCTTTATGGAGTGTTCAGGTTATAGTTTGATACATTTAACATAAAATAAGTTACAGATAATAAATTATTACTTGCGTTCTTAACAAACGAGAATAAATACTTCTGAAATTATTTTGATTGTTAAAAACAATTTCTGTCTCAGAATTATATAGATTTTTGAAAACTAAGAAATATAAGTTGAAGTTCTCAAAATACTATTAGCAAAACTGAATTAGGTAAATAATTAAGAATATTTTAGAAGGAATAATTCTTGTATTTTGAAGTAATTTTTTTCACAATTATGCTCAAATCTAGCAAAATTCTAAGATATGGGAGTTGTAGGGTTCATGTTTGAACCAGTAGTGATTACAAATGTCTTTTGCAAAGCAGTGGCTTTACCTTTCCCTTTTAGGAGGGCATACAACATTCTTGTGATGCAATATCTTGTGTTTGATTTAACTGTGAAATCATGTAAGAAATAATGGTCAGTTCTCAATGGTGTTCTAATGTAATTGTAGAAATTGTCATAACTGTCATACATCTGTTATCAAATTTACCCAGGGACCAAGAAGCCCTTGGATCAAATATAAGGTAAATAAAATACAAGATAAATAAAATACAGCTTTGTTGACCTAAAAGATGGTACTGTAGGCAGGGAAAATGACCATAAAAATAAATAATTGTAGCCCAATGTATGGATTCTATTAAACAGGAACACCTCTACTCTTGCAGCATTCAGAATCTCTTCTTAGGGAATGATGCTGCCCATAGGGGGATAATTTTTCCCACATCAATGAACTGAGACAATTCGCTAAAGACATGCCTAGAGGATACCCTGGTATAGACAATCAATCCATCATTGACTCTTTTCTCCCAGAAGAATCTTGGTTGTTCAAGTTGATAAAGTAAAACTAACAATCATAGAAACATCCTAAGACTTTAGAGCTCAAGGTTTAATCACTTTTCTTACCTCATCACTTCTAGAAAGGTGAATGAGTTATTTCAATAATAAAAATGAAAAAATTTCATAGTAATATGTACTTATAAGCTTTGAAAAATTGATTGAGAAACAAAATTTATAAATATTCCAATGTCAGGTCATTAGAAATATTGAATGCTATGAGATACTAAAAAACCATCAAAATATCTCCAGTCTAGTTTTCCTTTTCAAAGAACTTCAAAGGATTGCCATTCATTAATGAAACAGGTCTCCAGAAATATGGCATAGGTGAACACTTGGTCTGTATTTACACATTAATATAAGCATGAGAGAGACTCGTTACACCTGATAGATATGAGGGACATTTCTTTTATATTTATTTCATCAGCTTACTATAAGATTTCATTTAGGTTGATAACTCTTAAATTTTCATCTCTTCTCATGGTTAAATTCATTAAATCATTTTGTACCTATAAATTCTCAATTTTTAGTTTTTAAATTACATAGATACTTCTTCCTTGATATATTATAATATGATCTCAATAATCATGGGTTGTTAAAAATCCATTATGCTAATATTTGTGTCACTAAATATGCATAGTTCTCTAGTGGGAGATCTTTAAATCTCCAATCCAAATAGGACTGGTCACGGAAAACACAACTCAGTAATTATGAATATATTCTGTAAGCCTAGATTGGGCAGATACCCCTACTATTCGGTTCCCCAGCCTTTATTTCTCCACCTCCCCTTCCTCTGCCCAATCACTGGCTCCAGCCTTTATTTTACAAATTAAGGTGGGCAGGTTCACTAGAAATCACCTGTCTAATGATTCACACCTCCTCTGCAGCCCTTCACAAGAAAGGGGAATTAGTATCAAAATACAAGGCTGGGGCTATCCACAACATAGTTCCCTTATTTAATACCTTGAAAATAATTCATATATATATATATATATATATATATATATATATATATGTATGTATATATGTTCATATTCCTAAACATTATGAAAAAAGTTACTATAGAATGTTAAATTTGTATGTGTACATATTTCAAAACATTTAAAACAGCTCAAGATTCAGTGGTAAGGGTTTTTACATTTGTTTCTTGAGTCCTTCATACAATATCACTGGCAACTTCTCTACCCTAGGGATATTCAATGTGCAACCTTAGACTGCATGCCTTGTAACCCAGCTCTTCTGGCATATGCCTGTTGTGTCTTATCTTACCCATGTCATTTTACTTAATTCACATACTCATAGCCTTAGTTTAGTTTGTGCCTTTATGTTTCTAAAGTAGTCTATATCATCTGTTAAATAATTTATTTCGTTACCCTATGAGTCACCTTTTCTTTGAGATATCTGTCTCTGTCTTCTAACTCTTTTATAAACAAATCTCTAAGAAATCTATTTACTCATCAAAGGTGTTATGCGATTGTGACATCAGAGTAAATCATTATCAAATAAACTTCTGGAATCTCATAAATCTTTAAATTCATATTCTAAAGGCCTTAATTTGGTTCTCATGCAATGTTATTAACACTTGAATCACAAAAGAAAAACAGCTATTTTCCTTTGTGCATCGTGAAGGAAGATGTTATGATCTTGACATCAGAATGAAAGGATTTTCCCCTTTAAATTCTAGATAACAGGAAAAGAGATGTCATTTCAAAGTTGCTTTATGTCCCTGGGGGATGCCTAGACCTCTTCTCAGATGTCCAGTGGCACCTTTACTGTTTTATACTTGAGAGGTTCTTTAGATCATGACAGATTTGAAAACTATGCTATTTACCTTAGCCTGGATGCTGTAGTTTGGGGCAACAAGAGTACCAGCAGTATAAATAACGATAGGTAGGTCCTCAATTAGATGACCTTAAAATGAGTTCAGGGCTGTGGGTGGTTCTAACTACTATGTTCTTGACCCTTAATGAAAATAGGTGTGAATCCCTTTACCTGGTGAGATATGGTTGACTAATAATGTAAGACAGAGAGAATGTGGAGACAAAGAGAGAGAGAGAGAGAGAGAGAGAGAGAGAGAGAGAGAGAGAGAGAGAAAGAGAGAGAGAGAGAAAGGAAGAAAAGCAGCAGGAAGAGGGTTGCAATGGAAGAAAACTTCCAGCACAATTTTCCATAATCTTTAAGAAGGATTATCTTTCAAACTACCAAGGGGTGTTCATAAGTTTTCTGTGTTGCTAGAATTCGATGTGTGTGAATTGTGTTACTCTTGAAAAATAATCACCTTGAGAGACCCAATTATTGGTACTAAACTGCCATAATATTAGATGTTTTTATAGTGGTTTGTTTCTACAATGAGAACTGATTACAAAAGATGTTATTAATTTAATATTGGATTTGATGTTTTAGTAGTGAAGCTCATACAAAGTGGTACCATTTGATTTTTTTAAAAAATATATAAAGTCATATATTCATTTCCTATGTAAGGCTAGTGGGTAAAATATAGGATGTCTGGTTAAATTTGGATTTAAGAAAAATAACATTTTAAAGCATGAATATGCAATATAGACAGACAAAGATGATTTCTTTATCTGATTTTCAGATTTAAATTTTCTGTCTTGTAATTTTATTTGCTGAATCTGAATATTTTTTCACTGTTTGGAATCACCCTCTGGTCACTGTTGCAAAACTCTTTGCAAGAGAAATGCATTTCCAAATGGGTTTAGCATAAGACTTTCCAAGGCTAGACAAGTGTGATGGTTCAGTCCTCTAATCCCAGCCTTTGGGCAGCAGAGGCAGGAACATAAGGAGCTCAAAGTCAGCCTCAGCTACTGGGAAGATCTGAGACCAATTTAAACTACATGAGAACTTGTCTCAGAAAACAAACAATAAAAGACATTTAAAAATGAACAGCAGAGAGTAACTCTAGTGTGGTGGTTTGAATATGCTTGGCCCAGGGTGTGGCACTATTAGGAGGTATGGCCTTGTTGAAGTAGGTGTAGCCTTGTTGGAGGAAGTATGCCATTGTAAGGGTGGGCTTTGAGACCCTCCTAGCTGCTTGGGAGATAGTCCTTTCCTGTAGACCTTCCAATCAAGATGTAAATCTCTTAGCTACTTCTGAGCCATGCCTGCCTGGATGCTGCCATGCTCCTACTTTGATGACAATGGACTGAACCTCTGAACCTGTAAGTCAGTCTCAATTAAATGTTGTATTTTATAAGAGTTGCCTTGGTCTTTTCACAGCAATGGAAACCCTAAGACATCTAGCAAAGATTCTGAGTGATGGGGGACACAAAACCTGAACTGGCCATCTTTCATAACCAGGGAAGGCCTCAAGTGGAGGTGTTGAGAAGCCAACCCAACCACAAAACCTCAGACCTGCCTGCAGTGTTCTGGGAACAGAACCAAGCTGAATCATCATCAGAAAGACTCTATCCAGCAACTGATGATGAGAGCAGATGCTGAGTCCCACAGCCTAGTTTGGTGGAGGTCAGAGAGTCCTGTGTAGGTAGAAGAGAAAGGGTTGAAAGAACCAGAAGGTGAGAGATAAACTAGGAGAATTTGGCCTAAATTATTAACTGACTGGTTCTCATGGGACTCTAAAAGATTGGGGAGCCTGTAGGGGTTTCACCTAGGTCCTCTGAATATACATTATGGCTGAGTAGCCTGGAATTTTTGTGCATTCCTAGAAGTGGGAGCAGGGGCTGTCTCTGAATTTTTGGCCTGTCTTTGGGACACTTTCCCTCCTTTTGGGTTTCTCTGTCTAGTCTTGATGTGACGATAAGTGCCTGGTTTTATGGTTTGGATGATGTCCTAGGGAGGCCTGCATTTTTTCTCAGGGAGACAGGGCATGAGTGGGAGTGGGGGTTAGTTATAGCAGACAAAGACTAGAAGAGCAGAAGGAGGGGAAACTACAATCAGGATGTAATATATGAGAGAAGTGGGGAAAGAAGAAGACAAGAAGAATGAGGAGGAGGAGTAAGCAGAAGAAGAAAGAGAGAAAGGAAAGGTAAGGGAAGGAAAGAAATGAAAAATAACAATGAAACAATCTCTCACATATGAGACTGAACATTTCCAGGACTCTGCTCATGGTTTTCTGATTCAGAAAGTTAGGAAGACATCTAGCAGTACTCATTTTTAGGACACTTCTGAACCAATTTTCACAATCATGCTTTAAGAAATCTGCTAAGGAGACTTGATGAGCCAGGGTAGGGGAATAGCTGAGGGGGCACCCTCTCAGAGGAGAATGGGAGGGATAATGAGAGGAAGAAATCTGTTTAAGGGGGGACTCTGAGTGAGACAGTGATTGGCTGTTAAATAAATAAATAAATAAATAAATAAATAAATAAATGCAAAAAAAGAGAAATGTCAGCTTATTTCTCTCTAACCAATACCTAGAGAGACACAGTAGTTTTACTTTACTTTCTTATATTCTGTTACTTAAATTTTACAGGGCATTTTATCACATGTGACATGTCTACCAAGTAGAAACAATCATTCAGAGGAAGACAGAGATGAAGCACATGATTGTGAGAGGTCTTATTTGAGAAAACGTGATCCCTGTGGGTCAATCAAAATATTTTATCCAACTCTCTTAAACGTAGGATTTCTTGGAGAGAGTAATTTGCAGTTAAAATATAAAACTTATGTTTGTTTCTGAAATTATGGTGGTTTGTCCCTCAAGGCAGAAGAATTTGTGATTTAAACTGCTTCTTGTTTCCTCTAAGTTTTAAGACGTATGTGATTTTATTGATGGAGGTTTATTAAGTAAGTCTAGTAACAATGAAATGCACAGAGTATGGCTTTCACCAGCAATCATCAATTTGGGGGTCCTTGAGAATGTTGAGTATTTCCAAAATATCCCTAATAACTGGATTTGTTTGGCTCTCTTGCGTCTGCCAAATTCCAGATGAATATTTTATAATAAACTCCTTTGTATTTATTTTTCTAAAAAGAGAAACCTGTTAGAATACTTGACATTGTTCACATATACAGCCACTATGATTCTTTCCAGGACTTTTTTTTTTTTTTTTTTTTTTTTTCCCTAACATAGTGCAGATTCCTTTTCCATTACTTAGGAGCTCAGGATCTGGGCCCCAGAAAGAAGCCTGCTAGGTGCTGTCTCCAAGAATGAGGTCTTTGAAAATGTGTGCGTCCCCAAGAAGAAATGATTTGAATGCCCCTCCTGGTCTTTGATTATTTTTTCTTCTAAATTTAGAGAAACCTCCCCACAGTCAGCCAGTTCCTCCTCCCGCCTCTTCTTTTTCCTCCTCTTATCCTCTTTAAAAATGAATTGGTTAGTCTATTTTCGCACTTAAAATGCATAACAGTACATCTTTCTCTGTGTTTTGAAAAATGTCTATTTAAACTTTTAGCCCATGTTTCAATTGCCCTGTCTTTGCTTCTGAGTTGTGAGATCTCATTATGTATTCTGCATATTAATCTACTCTTATATGTATGGTTTTCACCTGCTTCTTTGCCTTTCTGTAGGCTCTTTGCTCTGCTGATTTTGTCACATGATGTGTAAAAAACCGTTAACTTTTAATAAATTCTCATTTCCTGCCCTAAATGTTCTTTCTGTTGCCATGCATTGGAGACCATACCCACAGCATCACTGCCTGGGACGATATCCTGAAGCATTTCCCATGTTACTTTCAGTGGTTTTATAGTCAGGTATTATACTTAAGTCTTTACTTGCTTTGGAGTTGATCTAATAATTTGTCAGAAATGGGGTCTACTTTCACTTTTTTGTATATGCATATCCAGCTTGGTAGAACTATTTATTGATTGTGGGGGGGGGGATCTGTCTTTTTCTCTGCTGTGTCCTCTTAAATCTTACGTTTGTTGCTGTACTGCCTAATACCCATCATTAAACATTGATTACATAATATGTAACATAATATTAATATATAACTCAGTATTTATATGTATGTAATATCATGGGGGCAGGGCTTTTTTATTAAATACACAAAAACTTGACATCTGTGATGGAAATAAACCTGGAGGACTCTCTGATAAGTCATTAAATCAGATAAGGATAAGCTCATGATTTTACTCCTAAGTGCAAACAACAGAAGCTGATGTCATATATATTGGGAGAATAATAACAGCATGGGGGAGGGAAAATGCTTGCTAGAAGGACAGAATTCTGTTAGGGCATGATACCACACAGAGAACAGGGTTAGCATGGTACAATATGTCTCAAAATAAATGCACTTGAATTACTCTTTTCTTTATTAAGATATATCTATCACATGCCAAAGACTTTACAAAAATATAAGGGGATGTATATGCTAATTACTCTGAATTAATCACTATCCAATTTATACATGAATCAAAACAACACATTGTATCTTGTAAATGTGTACAAACTTTACATGCCAATCAAGAAAATGAAAGTTAATTTTAAAATGAATATAGTTGGAGAGGCTAATTATTTCTGTGGGAGAAACAAGAAAGAAAATTGACGCTTTTTTTTTTAAGAGAGGAGACAAAAGTTTTAAATTATGTCAGTGACAGAGTGATTAGGAGAGACAGCAAAAATGAGAGTTCAATTGTGTTTAAAGCAAAACTTACTTGTCATCAAAGAGACACCCTGACAAGGACATTGATTGTGACATACACTAGCTTTTCCTCTTACCATTGTTCTTCTCCACGGGAAAACAGGACAATATGCATTAGATAACCAGTCTTCTCAGGTTGTTACTTTGTCAAACTGATTTGCTTGATGTACTCATTACTTGCTAGTCTTGTAGACTTGTTATATGTAAGGAGTCTTAAAGCTAGAATGAAAACATGCTATGAGTTCTTATATATTTCCACAATAAAAGCAGTATCTGCACAACCAATGAGATCACATGTTATATTTCCTAGGGTAAACAAATGCCATGTACTTAGAACCTTGATGTTAGATGCTACGGTAGTTATTTTTATTGAATAAATGGAGACATTTTAACACAAGTTTAAAAATATTGTACATAATTAAAATCTCCCTTTACCTTTTTGGAAGCTGAACACAAGTAGAAACTATACTAAATAAATTATATTGTGTAGCTATTTTTTTCAATTAGCTTCACATTATAGAATATTTTCTTTAGCATTCTATAAGTTATATCTTTTTTCTATTAGAAATTTCTTCTTTAATTTCCATGCTTGCTCTTTCCCGAGTTTGATAGAAGGACTAAGATAAAGATTGGACTAGTTTTTATTACTTCCTTAAAATTAACAGCTTTCTTGGGAAGTAGATATTGAAAATGAATATTTATATGATACTGAACAATGATATTCAACTTAAAACATGAAATCTCTTTCCTTGAGGTGCTTAGGATTAAACCCAAGACTTATGTATGCTGGCTATCCACTTACTACTGAGCTTCACTTTTAGCCTGAATCAACATTAACTTTGGTCTTATTTTTTGCAATAATAAAAATAATCAATCCTAGTGACATGCCTTATAGTTATTTTTGTCCTGAAGCTCTCAGAATTCTTAAAATTTGACACTAGGAAAGTGTCAGGAGTGGGTTGTTCTCTTTCGTAGCCCCACCAGCCATGGGTGCTTCCTTTGGTTTATAGTAGCAGGCATGAATTCCTGTCTATTGCACGAGTCTTAAATCCACTAAGACAACTGTTGGCTAGCCCTAGCATTGCTACTTCTGAGATACCTTGCTATGTTGGTCAATGTAGTGGTTAACATAAGTAACAGCAAGGTGTGACAGGAGATTCTTTTTCTCCCTTGACAGTTTTCTGCACCTTATACTACTTTCAGAAATAATCCTCGGGGAGAAGGTTTCCAGATCAGACTCCATTCAATTCCTCTAAGTACTATGTTCAAAACGTATGGTATTTTCAATTAGATATACTTACCTTCAGTTCTAGGAGGGAACCAAGGGTACCACCAGTAGGCTGTGTTGTTTTGGAAGTCTGTCGGACTTCCCTGGCCAACAGTTACAAGGGAGGTTTCTCATGCCCAGCACTGCAGCTTTTGTTAGATATTCTGTGGCTCTTAAGGTAGAGTATTCTCACTGCAAGTGGCATAATCTTAATTAAATATTTATGTATACACATATGTATACATATTCTATGTAATTTTAAGTAAATATATAAATACAGTTCTTTATGGTATTTTCAAATATACTTAGTATTGTCTCACCTCTACTTTATTACCCTCTTTCCCCACTCTTCTCCTAAAGTCTCACTCTTCTGCTTTTCCCATATCTGCCTTGATACCATCTCTTTAGAGCCCCACCTTGTTCCACTGTAGCCCTCTTTTTAATCAGCCATGCTCATTGCCACCCCATTCACAATTGATAAGAAATGGGACAGCTTACATATCATAAACTGATGAACAGATAATAGAAATGTGGCAATATACACGATGAATTCTCTTCAGCTGTAATGAAGAAGAAAAGTACAGTTAAATGGAACAGGAAAAGACACTGTTGAGGTAGCCCAGACCTAGAAAGACAAATACCTCATACTCTGTCTTAGTTTTCATTTCTGCTCTGTATCTTCAGATGTGAATATATATCTCAAAGCAACTCTATTTTGTATTTTGGCAATGGTTACTACTGAAAGAGAATTCTTTGGAAATTAAGATCCTGACAGTATTTGGGCTATTTTATTTTAGATTTTCCCATGCTGTGCTTTGCCAGACAGATGTGACAGTCAAATGTAACACTGGTGTACTTTATGCTTGAGAGTATTTGTCTAGGAGTAAAAATTGTTGCAATAAATGAGCAGTTCTGTGATTTTTCTTCTTTTCATCCACCTTTAACATATGTAAATTCCTGTAGTCAAAAAGGTGTCTGTTATGGAAAAGGTCTAGCTATAAAGCTTAACCTCAACATTAGGGAGAATGACTGATTTGTCTTGGTTTTGGGTTCCAAGATGTCAGA
Source organism: Arvicanthis niloticus (assembly GCF_011762505.2). Taxonomy (NCBI): domain Eukaryota; kingdom Metazoa; phylum Chordata; class Mammalia; order Rodentia; family Muridae; genus Arvicanthis; species Arvicanthis niloticus. The sequence continues at coordinate 55,010,322 of NC_047673.1, forward strand.
GAACATTGACAACTCTTTAAAAGACTCTACCTGAGTTCCAGTAATATCAAAGTGGTTACATCTCCTAAGTTAGGTAATCAAGCCTGAATACTGAAAACCTGAATTGTGTACATGCCGTAATGATACAAACATGGGCATGTTCAGAAAACCTTCAGCACAGTCAATGTGTATGCCTTTTCTCTTCTCTTTAACTAAACCAATACAACGTTCCATCCTGCCCACCCCCACCACCTTCTTCAGATTAAGGAATAAAGCATGATTCTTTCTTTAAATTCCTTATTGGTTGGCTTATTTTAGTATACAACTCCAGTTAATGAATTATTAAAAATCATCTCATATCTAAGCTAAGAATGTGAAGTTTCTCTTTCTGTCCTCTAGGTGACTTGGATAGTCAGAATTTCCAAACTTATGTGTCATCTCAGGGCCTAAGCGTCTTCATTTCAGGATTGCATTTTGCTAATTACTGCTTTAGTCCCTCTACTAGAATTGATTAAAATATCATGTCAATTAATGGCCGAGTTCAATTTTAGTCTCTTACTTAACAAGTAACATGGGTCAAGGACAAGGAACTGGTCTGCTTGGCAGGAATATGAGATTGACCAAGGACAAGAAAGTGGGCTTCAGGCAGGAATCTGACATTAGACTAGAATGAAGAAGTAATTTCAGGCAGGAATCTAAATATTAGGCTAGAACAAGGAAATATAGGCTTTAGACATGAAAATGACTTTGGGCTATGACAGGGAAGTTGGCTCAGATATTTTGGTCATCCTGATAAGTCCTTAGAAACTGTGATCACAGAAGTGTTCATGGAATTTTGTTTATTGCCTTGCTTGTTCTTTGACTATTTGTTTAATTGTCTTGCTTGTTCTTTGACTATTTGCATCTATTGTATTGCTTGTTTCTCAACCTAGAACTGACCTTAATACTTGCATGTAAGTAAAATGGTATAAAAGCAAAAGGAAGGAGGGGAGATGGAATGGGGGGGGGTGGATTCCTGGGAGGGAAAATGGGGAAAGGGGATGGCATTTGAAATGTAAATAAATAAAATATCCAATAAAAAAGAAAAAAAATTAAGATTTACTTAACAAGTAGTTAACAAGTATCATCTTAATATGTAGTAATGTTTTTTGAATTAGAAATATCACCTATGCATGGTTGAAACACAATGTCTCTATGTTCAGAAATAGAGTACAATAAGTCAAGATATAGTTCAAGTTCTTCCATCTGTGAAAGTGTCCCCTGACTCCATTGCTCATCATATATACTTCATTTTAAATTTTCTCCTTTTTTGTGGCCTCATACTTAATGTCTTTATTAGTGCTTTTGAATTGTATCACATTTGCCTCTTGGTATGTGAAATCTCCATTAGCAACAGACGCAATGCCTTTCACAGATGCATGAAGTCCCAGATGATGTCTGGTGACTTTCCTAAGCTTCCAACATTACTAAAAATCCTCATTTGCATACTCAGGTCTCAAATAAGCCCATTTCTTCCCATACTCTCCTTTTTTTCTTACCCCTGTTGTGTCTTTTAGGCAATGACACCATCATATGTGTTTTTTAGGACTCTCTTGGTTGACATGTTGAAAACAGACCTTACGGTATCGGGCAGATTTCCTATAAAATGACTCATATACATTGGGTAGGAGGAAAGAAGGTGAATTCCATATTGAATAGGAAAAGAAAACAAGACACAGAGCTGGAACTGTGGATAATGAAGTTTGATTAAATATACATTTGAAAATTGTGTTTCTGAATTTAAATAACAACTATCATTTTTTTTTAACATTTGAAGTTCATATACAAACAAAACATATTCACTTTGATTAACTTTGTGCTTATGTGAACAGTAGTATATCATGTGTCTCTGAATCAGTTGTCAGTACTGTTTCCTCTCTGCCACATGGGGAGAAGTCTTAACAGTTGCAAAGCCGAATAAGATTTCCCCATTTCCTGTCTACAGAGATGGGCATAAATGTCAAGCAGAGTCAAAGTAATTATTAGAGATACTGGCTTCCTTTTTTCTCAGGTTATTGATTTCAAAGGTATCATGTGATCTACGGAGTCAATGTCATTGTCTGTGAATGATGATCAAACAGGAGAATAATGCAAAGAGACAAAAGTACAGGTATTTATTGATCATTCTAACATCTATTTCTATCCATTTTAGAAACTCAGACTTCCAAGTTAAAAGGAACAAAAGTCTTTGTGTTCAAATGTGGTGTAATATTTCAGCCACTTGCATCAAATACATATTGATAAAAGAGAAATACAGTGATTTGGAGGGGAGAGAGGACAAGGGAGTTGAGGGTATGTCACACAGTACTGTTGTTGATGATGAAGAACTAACTGTGGGAAGTGGAACAAAGCAGTGAACAGTGATGGATGGTGAGAAATTGCTAGGAGTCAATGTACCACCAAGGTTGGTAATGTGGTAACACTACTCTTAGACAACGTTAATAGTTTGAGAGAAACCATGTGGAAATCTAGTTATTAGAGAAAATGACATCACTACATGACTGAGGTACATAAAGCTGTGGAGCTCAACACACTAGAAAGTCAGTTGCATGGCAATAAAGTTTAAGCAAATTTAGGGTAGAGTCACAGCTGTGGGTGAACTAAAGCGAAGAGAATTTGATTGAAGAGAGTGATCAAACCAGATGATTTGATGTTCATAGCTTTGCAAGAGGAAGGAATCAAATTATTTTGGAAGCACTATTTGAGCAAGGGAAGTGCTTCCTTGATACTTGTGATGTAAGAGAAAAGAAACAAGTGGCAGATACTTGAACTAATGCAAGAAAAAGAAGGTGATATCACAGTTGAATAGATTTAATGGGGTATTCATAAATCATGCAGTGGAAGGCTCTATGGTTCATTGTTAAAACAGTTAATTGTCCAAACATAGTCCAAGAACAAAACAGTGTGGGGCAAATTCCGAGTGCTTGTGGGAAAACACCAAAAAACCCACAAGAGTCTTGTTACCTAAGTGTCTTCAAAAAACAGAAATGTTTTTTCTTGGAATGTGTGTGTCCCTCCCAGGTGTTGTAGATAGGAGTGAGTTTACTTCAGATTGCTCATTGTGTCTGGATATTTTATTTGTTTATATGTCTCTATGGAAAACCATGATTTTGCTATGTGCAGCCTATCTTTGTGGTTGAAAGAATCATGTGATTCTTCTTAATCCTCAGAGTATAAACTGTCTAATTCTCTGAATACAGTAGGTATTTCATGAATCTTTGTCAGCCTCATTTTTAGGTTCCTTTCCCAGTTTCAACTGGGCTTTAGAGCAGTAAGCAGTTAATATTATCAGTTAGAGAGGATCTAGAAACACCTGGAGATTTCTGTACAGCCTGTGAGGAATTATACAGTACTTGATGTAGTAGGGACTCCTGTTAATTGTGGGTGGGAGCAAAGCATCCTGGAATATATTAAAAGGAGAAAGTAAGTTGAGCAAACATGTATTCATGGGTATGGTGTAACCAGATTCCTGTTCTTGCGTTCCCTGCTTGTTTCCTCAACTTTCTCACTATGATGGACTTTATCTCCTGGACCACAAGTTGAAAGAAACACATTCTTGCTTAAGTTGCTTTTACCAAAGTAGCAAAGAAGCTAAAACAGTTGTCCAAAAGGTAGAATGAAAGTGTAGGAAGAAAAAGAGTAATATTGGGTCAGAAGAGGTTACCTGTGATGGTAAACTTGATAGTAATTGAAAACTAGAGACTACTGATATTTGGTCTTCATGTATGTGAGATATTTTATAATATTAAAAAATCTATTATATGACCAGCTTCCAACCTCACTTCTACTACCTACAGATTTGTGGATAGGAGTCAGTGGTGTTTTCTGATAGGAGCTGGTATGGTATGCTATCAACTTCTCCATCATCACTTCCCAGGTATGAAATTAGTATGATTTTGGGAATTTTATTATCTAGGTTCTTTAGCCTTGTGTCTTGACTCTTTTCAGAATTGTGTATTATTTTCCAGCTCCAACAAAGCACTCAGTTCCCCTAAGGACTCCTCATTCACACATGTTCTTGCTTTTCTTCTTTCCATAAAATACTCTGTGCTCTTATTTCAACTGTCTCTGGCTTTGGCAGATGCTCAGTCTTGATCATGATTTGACTTTAGCAGTACTTCCTCAAGAAAGACACTTCCACTCACGTTCTTACTATTCTCAATACTGGAGAACATACTTGATGTTTAATGCAGGGTCTTTAATAGAAGATAGCATGCCATATATCCCCACGCTTTAAGGAGAGAGATGTATGGGATTAGTTAATATATACATTTTACAAGAATAAAATGAACAAATTAAAGTCAGTCATGATGTGATAAGCTTCCTCTTGAATCTCCCAGGTGGTCTCATTAGTCTGTCACTGATATTTTTGCTATACAATAAAGCATGCCTATGCATCAAGCAGATATAAAAATATGGCAGAAATTTCAAGATATGCTTGCAGCAAGGTATTTGCCATGTATGTAGTTAATTAAAGAAATGGGACCTGCATTATCCCAGATATTCAAAACTTGTATAATAATTTTAATTTTCCATGTTCTGTTCCAGTAGAACCAGGCACCATTTCATACCTACAACAGTTAGTAAATGTCCATATATCAGGGTAGAGTGAGCTCAGATGTAAGAAAATCAACATATATATTTGGTTTTAACAATTGATACTCTCATTATATAGCCATGGCATAATGAGTCTACCAATAGTAAGCAAGTGAACTAAAGAAATGTGAATTAGAAAAGCAAAAGTCTGAGTTTATGGTTTAAAGGATCTCATATCTATTCCTGAAGTGTTTCTCAAATTGTGGAAAGCATTCAACATTTTTATTTCCTGGGCTATGTTGACATATGCAATAAATTTGATTTAAATATTTGAAAATAAATCTATAATCCATCTGGAGTTTATTTTGGTTTGTGTCAGAAGGTGGAAATCAATGTTATTCTTTCCGCAAATGGTTAGCCAGTTGTATCACCACCTTTTCTTGAATAATTCATTTCTTTCTACAAGTTTAAAACGCTGCCTTTGTTATACACAAAAGTAGTTTAATTAAGTTAACTGCTAATATTTGTGTGTGAAGTCACTCAAATTTTACTTTAGGGTTTTTTCCTCTTTCGTGTGTGTGTTTGTGTGTGTGTGTGTGTGTGTGCTCACACGTGCACATGCGTATGTGCGATCACATACATATTCTCTTAATCTCTTGTTTTTGTTGAATTCTCTGTTTGAAAATGTATGATCTAAGTGTTACATTTTCGTTCTGCTTCCCACCCCAGTGATGACTTTCAGGAACGTTTCTCAGAACCTCCATTTACTCATTAACAAATAGACACAGTAATAAAATCAGAAAAAAAAATAATAACATCCTTTTCACAGGACTAAGTAATAAGGTCACGCATGTATAATATATCCTGCATGGCATGCAGTAAATAGCTAGTAGGAAAATTTCATAATTATTTTAATATGGGAGGTAGATGTGGTCCTTCAATTTATTTGACTTAAAGTTTAGGGTTTTTTCCCTACAGGTTCACTGCTGCACTGGCACTCAAGAATCCTTGTGTAAGATTTTTTAAAGGCATCATTATGGGACTTTGATTAGTGTCTATGAAAACTGTAGATATATTTTGCAAAAATCTGTGTGTCCTCTAAACAGGAGGCACTTTTTATTTTTACGTCCCTTGTGTCAGTAAATTTAGAAGACCTGACTATCATTTCCCTTCCCTCCACTTTTTCCATCTCCCACCATTACTATCTCCTGTCTCCCCTGGATTCACTCCTCCTCTGTTTTCCTTCAGAGAGGAGAAGGCCTACAAGAGATAACAACCGAATATCACAGATACATAAGACAAGGCAAGAGCTGTCATGTAGAGGCTGGACTAGGCAACACAATAGGAACGAAAGAGTTAGAAGAGAATTCAAAAGACGAAAGAGTACAAGAAAATTCAAAAGACGCAGCCCTTGCCATTGTTAGGACTCCCACAGAAACAATAAGCAGAAGCCCCTTCAGGCCCCGTGCTTGCTGGTCAGTCTCTGTAAGCTCATATGAACCCTACTTAGTTGATTCAGTGGGCCATGTTCTCCTGGTGTCCTCCATCCTCTCTGACTCATACAATCTTTCTTCCCCCCTTTCCATTAAGCTTCCTCAAGCTTTAAGGCTAGGGATGCAATAGAGACCTCCAACTGAGACTCTCTGCATAATGTCGGCAGTGGGTCCCTGCATCTGTTCCCATCTGCTGCTGGAGCAAGCCTCTGTAATGAAGATTGGACAGGGCACCAATCTATGAGCATATCAGAATATCATTATGAATCGTTTTGTTTCATTCGGACCAGTCATGTTTGGTTCTACCCTAGGTCTCTGGGATATTTATTCTATTCCTGGCTATCCAGGCAATGTAGGGCATGGGCTCCTTCTTGTGGTGTGGACCTCCAGTTAAACCACACTGGGTGGCCACCCTTACAATTTGTATGTTACTGTTGCCCCGGAACATCATGGAGACAGGACAGATTGTAGGTCAAGGGTTTTGTGGCTGAGTTACTGCTCATTTTTCTCTTTCAGCAGCCTGCAGAGTATCTTCTTGTATCAAAGAAACTAGAGTGTAAGGGTGAAGGCGCTATGTAGGCATCAACTCAACCTTCCTATGTTAAATAAGCTATGCATATATCCTCAGCAATAGGTCCCTGCTGTCAGGTTTTAGAGAGTGATCCGCTGTCCAAGCATCAGCCTTGCTAGGTTGTCCATGAACCTCCTAGGCCAACAACTCAATCGAATACAACCCCAGCCAATCAATGGAAGCCTTGCCTGGCTACAGAAGATGGCCAGTTCAGACTCCATGTCCTCTACTGCTAGGAGTCCTCACTAAGGGTGCCCTTGTAGATTCAAGGAAGTTTCCACTGCACTAGATTTCTATATTGCACCTACACAATGTTCTCTAATTCTAACCATCTCTTATTGTGTTCTCTCTCTCCATTTCACCAGCCTTACCTCACAAATGGAGTGATTTTCAAAATGTTACTTTTAATTGATTGTTACTTGACTAGGCCTTGCTTTTGGAATATGCATTTTGTAATGTGCCACTTATTGGTATTTTTGAATTCTAAGAAGATTTCAGTTGAAAAGATTTCCAGGTATACTATTTTTGGCACAAGTCATTTTTATGTATCATTTTGTGACATGCAAAGCTTAATTTGCATTTTTCTTCTATAATGGTGTGCATAGGCATATACACACAGATTTTGATAGACATATAATATAGTAGTAGGATTAATTTTATACTTCTTTTTTACTGATTCATCAAATATTAGGATAAATCACCAAAATCATAATTATATGAAATACACTAAAACTTTTATTCCAAGTAGTTATTCAGTTTTAACTGTTTACATTTTTTCTTTATGTGACAGATTAACTTCCTGAAGGAATAGAAGTTGAATTTTTATCATGTGCTAAAATTTTAAACTTCCTTGGTAAAAGGAGTTGTTCAAGATCTCTTCTGCTATTAACATTGATCTTATTTAAACATACACACGCACACACACACACACACACATACACAAGTCAGTGTCACTGGAAACTTAAGAAATATAATCAAATATTGCTTTAAATTACATTAAGCTGCATTCAAAATTTTTGTCAAGATCAACTCTAGTGTGGGCTAATAATATTTAACTGAATGATTATTTTAGTGCTTGATTAATGGTTATGTTTGATATGAATATGATTTTGTCAGTATTAAATTAAACTGTAATTTCATTAGTGAAGTTGATTTAGCAGCTTGAGAAGAGGCTTTTCAATAACATTTTCCAATCTTTGACATGCACACCCTCATCAGATTGATTATTTTACTTAGTGTTACTTAAAAAAAAAATCTTTTCTTATTAACCAGAGGGATTTATTTTCTTCTGTTCCTTTTAATTGGGAATAGAGGTGAATGAGCAACAATAATTTGGCCAGTTTTCTGTATGTAATCCTTGCCATCTTAAACTTAACCTTTGCTGGCCATAGATCAGTAACTGATAGCTAGTTACTACACTACAAATGGGAAAAACTATTGTGAAAATGACAATTCCATTTTCAGGAGATTTACAGTCAGTATGGCAACCATGAGTTGTTAGAGTGTAACAGTAGTATTGGGTCACACACTGTGTGAAGTACCAATGGCCAACGAGTGTAGAATTTTTGGGACAGAAGACCAGAGAATGTTCCCAGAAAGAAAAGATCTTACTATGAGTTGAAAGTTGAGAAAGCTTTAGCTAGGAAAAGTGGAAGAAGACCCTTATGCACAGTGTAGGCTATGGAGAAACATACTCGGAGACCCTAAAATGCCATGAAAACTGTTTCTATTAAAGAAGTTGGGAAAGGTAAATGTGATTCTGATATAGAATCTGGAGGGATAGAGCCTAAAAACAGGTTGGACGTCATGTACATTCAGCAGGGCCTGTATGATAAGGATTGTTCTCTTTCCAAAATGCAACGTATAGAGAATAAAGTACTTTTAATGGGTGGTGTGCTGTCTTACTTAGCAAGCAATTGTGTAGTTCTAACTATGTGCTGGGGCTTTCTCCAACTTTAAAAAACACCACAGGGACAACAAGGTCAAAGTATCCATCCTCATGCAATTCAACAATAGGCTGAAATTTTAATAGGCCAGGGAATGTTTTGCAGAAGTAATTTATAAGAAAGAACTAAAATTGCATTAGGTTTGTGGACTGCATAGAGTCTGTAAATGTGGTACATATACAAAACCCCTATTCAGCTGTAAAGAAAAATGGAATCATGCAATTTACAAGTAAATGAATGGAATATACTGACTGGGGTAAACCAGGCCTAGAATAGAGAAATGCCACATCTCTCTTATTTGTGGATGCTAGCTCCAAATCTTTAGATGTAGTATATATCGATAAACACAGAAATAGGAAAGTGAAAAGAGAGAAGTAAAAGGGAGACTCAGTGAACATGGGATACCGAAACCTCACTGATAGATCTACAACTGAACACCCACAACCAAACTCCACTGGTAAATCTACAACTGAACACCCACGCCCAAGCCTCACTGATAGATCTACAACTCACCCTCCACACCCAAAGCTTGGGGACATAATGGGAATGAGGCAGAAAGACTGTAAGAGCTAGAAGGATAGGGTGTGTCCTCTATATATGATAAGAAAGCTGTACCCATGAATATCAACAATATATTTGTCTTGACAGTCAAAAGTGGGAGTGGGGAATTTCACAAGGCCCCTTCTAGATGAAAAGTAGGAGTTGAGGGCTGCTAAGAAATGAATTGTCTACAACCCTGAAGGGAATAGGAACTCCACAGAAAGACCAACAGAATCAACTAACCTGAACTCTTGGAGCTCTCATATCTGAACCACCAACCAAAGAACATACTTGGGCTGGTCCTAGACCTCCACACGCATATGTAGCAGATGTGCAACTTGACCTTCATGTGAATCTTGAACAACTGGAGTGGGGTCGGGCCCAAAAGCTGTTGCCCTTAAGTGGGATATGTTCTTCTAGCTGTACTGCCTTGTCTGGACTCAGTGGAAGAGAAAGTGCCTAGCCTCACAGAGATTTGAAGTGCCAAGGTGGTGGGGATACCCAAGGAGTCACACCCACTCAGAGGAGAAGGGAAAGGCGGAATGATAGAAAGATTATGGGAGGGGGTAACCACAAGGCGGCAGTGAGCAGAATGTAAAGTGAATAAGTAAAAAGAAAATGCAGAGAGAGAGAGAGAGAGAGAGAGAGAGAGAGAGAGAGCGAGAGAGAGAGAAGAGAGAAATTGTCAGAATTGTCTTCAGGGTCAAACTTCCTGATAGGTCCTAAACACATATACATATACATATATTAAATGGACTGATGTGTGTGTGTGTTTGTGACTGTGTATTTGCGTGCATGAGTGCATGTGAGTGTGTATGAGTGTGTATGTGTTTGTATGTGTGTGTGAGTGAGTATGTGTATATGTTTGTATGTGTAAAGCAATAAGAAACAGATATTAAATTTAAGAGGGTGGGGAGAGGGGACACATGAGGAATGAAGAGTTGGTTAAGGGAGGGTTATATGTAAATATAGTACAGCAGTATATGAAAATTTCAAAAACTATAATGACACTTAAGACTATACAACGACTGAGAAGAGGAATGTACGATTTAGTGGACCTGTGATTGCAAACAAAAGAATAAGAGCAACTTTGTATGTCCAGATTCCACACATTAAATCTCTAGGGAAGCTAAGAAGTCCTCTCTCCCCATATCTCTCTACCACATGTGTGTGTACATGCATACTGTACTTGTGTGCAAGTAATATGAAGTAATTTAAGTACTCAGGAAAAAAAAACATTTTAAGCTTTGAAGAAAGGCAAAAGATTTTGTTGGTTTGGGAATAATGAAGAGAGCCTGGAAATAGGAGGAAATAGCATACCTATATGTGAATGTGTGTATCGTGTGTGTGTGTGTGTGTGTGTGTGTGTGTGTGTGTGTGTGTGTTTGATGAAACTCAATGTAAGATACATGAAAGAGAAGACAGTGGGACTTTTGTTTATCTGTGACTTATTTCTATGTTTTGAGATATTCTTACATACTTCAGGCATGCAATCACTGGAATGGCTGTGCAGCTGGGATCAGCCTTGGACTCCCATCCTCTTGGCCCAGGCTGAGTGCTGGGATTACAGCAGAGCCCCTGGCATGGCTGATAGGGAAGGCTTGATTTAAGTCATGTAATTATTCTTTGAGATGATCATATAGTTACTCCATCACCCCTTCCCTTTCCTCTCTTCAAATGCTCTTATTTACTGCTCCATGCTCCTTTTATAATTAGTGACCTATTTTTCATTCATTGCTGTTGCAATGTATTTGTGTGTTCCTACATAAGTACATCCTGGTCAGTCTGTATGTTCCTTGTAAGTATATTCAATGGCAAAGATAGATAGGTACTGCAACATTTCATTTTTCATTTTGTGACTTGACAGTAGTTAAATCCTTTTTGAATGAGTAGTAGAATCTAAGTTCATAAGAGTGGAGTAAACAAGAAATGGGGAGTGGGATACACACACACACACCTACACCACATACACATCACACACCACACCACACACATACACACACATGTGTATTCACACACACACACACACACACACACACACACACACACACACACACACACACACAATTTTGTTTTAATAAGAGACACCCTGCCATGTTTATTTCATTTTAATGTCTTGTGTGTGTGTGTGTGTGTGTGTGTGGGTGTGGGTGTGTTGGCTATATTTCATGTGTGTGTGTGGGATATCTCTCACTGAACAAGAAATTCCTTGTTCTGGCTGAGCTTGCTTACTGTCAGTACTAAGAAACCATTTGATCCCTCCACTGCAATACTGAGTTAATAGATACAATGGGCATATCAGGCCCCATGCTTGTAAAGTAAATTATCTTACCCATGGAGCCGTGTCCCCACATCTCCATGCCATATTTTAAAGGAGTCAGTGGTTCCAGTTCAGTTGGAGATGTGCATGCATATGCACGCACAGGCACGCATGCACACAGACACACACACACACACACACACACACACACACACACACACACAAGTGGGATAATTAGCAGTAGCTTAAGAGTAATTTGACACAAATTAATAGTAAGTTGGCAAGCTTTATTTTTCTGGAGATGTTGCCAACTATGAAGATCATGCCTCTCCAACTGTCACTAGAGCCACAGTGTGTTTAGCAACCACTTTACATGTGCCCTCCAGGACCAAGTAATCTTTCCTAACTAAGGATGTTGCTTCCTACATACATAACACAGAAAATGTCTTTTTATTTTCTCTCTCTTCAGTTTTTTGAGAGTTTCAGGTTTTTTTGAGAGTCTTCAGTTTTTGTTTTCTCTCTCTTCAGTGACTCACTCTCAATCCTGCTTTCTCCAGATAAATGAAATCTATATATAACACATTTTAACTAGGCATGGGGATTTAAAAATAACCCAAACCTAACTTTTAGTATCCGAGTAGAATTTAATCAGCCCTTCATCTCTTTCTCCCTTTACAGCTATTCATCAAGTTTATATCAAGAGACATGGAAAAAATTATTCTAACACTATGTAAAACAATTATTATTAATTATTGTTACATACCCAGAGGGGGATTTGGAATTACCCCTTCAAAGATTATTGTATGTTAGAGAAAAATTATTAAAAATGTGTGTAGTAAGCCTGACTCAGGCCTACTAATTAAGACTCTGTTACTTTTGTTGGGAAACAGGGAGGGACAATCAGCTGTCACAGTCCATATATAAGAAATGATTCAGTGTCAGAATCTGGTGAACAAGTGTCCTAGGCTCACTGTTCTCATCCCCTTTGTTATCGCTTTCAACAATTAGCCACATGTTTTTCTCTATCTACAATCTTCAAATTCTTTGCTAGTGTTCACTTCTTATGCTTTATAGACTTCAGTTGGCTAGAGGTCCCCTAAAAGCATAGTCACTATTCTGAACTGGGTGTAATGCAGTAAGTTAACATATTCTGTTCAAAGAGTGATACTTCAAATCCAATCAACCATAGGATTCTTTATTTCGACAAACATTTAAACACAACAACACTCAGAAATTATCTTTTTGTAGCTCAATAATTTTCAAGATGATTTTGCTTCTTATTATACCTGCCCCTGGCTATTCTACCACATTATTAAGAAAATCAAAACCATCAAGACCAGTGGTATTCAACCTGTGGATCCCTATGGGGGTGAGGTGGGGGTTCAAATGACCTTTTTGCAAGGTTCCCCTAAGACCGTTAGAAAACAGATATTTATATTATCATTTATAACCGTAGGGAAATTACACTTATAAAGTGACAATGGAACAATTTTATGGTTGGGGTCACCACAACATGAAGAACTGCATTAAAGGGTCATGCATTATTAGGAAGGTTGAGGACCAATGTCATGGATTGACCAAAGAACTTGCTTCTTGTTTACCATTGGGGAAATACAGAAGGCTTAAACAATTCCATTTCTAGGCATAACATGTACAGCTTGACAAAAGAAAATATAAAAGCGCAAATCAGGTTCTTTGTGATCTGGATTGCTAGGCAAGCTCTACACATCTTTTAATACTCTGAGAAATCGTGTCTAGCAAGGAAACATTTCACAGTGGAATGTTAGTAAGCATGACTCTTGCTTAGCTGACATGGCTAATTGTAGACATGGGATCTATTGTCTAAGACATTTTCTTTGGTGTTGTATTTTTAAGAGCAGTTTTGGAAGACTGGAGAGTTTTGCTGTAATGCTGAGGTTCTGGTAATGTAAGCTGAATATTGACTTCTCTATTTCTTGAAATAATGTTTTTATTAATTCTTTAAAAATGAACCAGGCTCATTCTCCTTTGCTGGTTTTGTTGTTTCTTATCACAGTGCCATTCAGGCACCACTTGGTTTTCTGAATGATCTGGCATACTATGAGAAGTTATTGAGTGAAAAATACCACCAAGTTTCCCTAAACATTAATTGGTGTGACCAGTGAAACCCACACATCTACCCAACTGTGGATGTTCTCCTGTATTTAAGAGTGGCAACAATCATCTTGTTTAGGATAAGTCACTTGAGCCTTTTCTAAAATGTCACACCTGATGGAAGTTAGCTTGCTTTATAAAAAGGTCACATTTTGGCAGGGTATGGTGGTGAACTCCTTTAATCCCAGGACTGTTGTAAGGCCAGGTCAATCTACATAGTGATTTTGGGACAATGTTATCCTGTTGAAAGAAAGCATTTAAAACATTTTCACATTTTGTCTTCTAATGGCACAAATGAATTTTTGCCTTAGTACAGAAGGTTGATAATTTCTGATGGTTCTGTACTAAGAATCCTATAACATTACTAATGTATATTTTTCTGTGAGTTTATAATCCAACACATGCCTTTTATATAAAACCTGAGACCAAAATTATTCACAGTATATCTTCCTACTAGGAAGTAGCTAATATTTTGATATATTTTGTTCAGTATTTTGTCTTAAATTCTTTTATGCACACATACAATTAAAGACATAATTATATGTTGTATCACACATCACAATGAAGAAACTGGCTGCTTAATATATTATCACTTCAGGGATTATAGATTTCTTCATTTCTTTGTTGTATGGTACTGAAGACTTTTCTTTTGATTCTCTAATATTTACAGGAAAATACTTTATACATACAAAGTATATAGTATACGTTTAGGTCTATGGCAAAGCACTAGAACAAATGCTAATAATAAAGCAATGCCCATTGTCTTCTGATTGAACCACTGTTTTTAATTTTCCCATTGATTTTCTTATAGTTTTATTATGTGTAAATATTTTCTTAAGTAATACATTGCTTTATTTTGTATGCATTATGGAATTTTTATATTAATCTAATATATGGACATTCTTCTGAGTATTATATTTTATAATATATTTTGGGGAATTATTTATATACTTACAGTTGATTATATATTATTATTTTATTTCTAGAGTAGGTACAACTTATTTGTACTTATTTGTTGAAAGAAGTATATAGCTTGCTCTTATTTTTGTGTTACTATAAACAATGGTAACAGAATTTTGTTTTTGTCTCCTGATACTTATCTGTAAATTTCTCTTGGATAAACATTGACAGTGAAACTGCTGAATTATCATATATACAAATATACAACTTTATTTTATTATATAATATTTTATAAAGTCTATGTATCTTTGTGAATGTCACCATCCATAGGTATGGTACCACATTCTTGGTGACAATTTGGCCTTTTCTTTTAAAATCAGACTGGAAGGCTTAAGAAAGTATCTCAATACAGTTTTAAATATTATTTAATGCTTGTTAACCTAATGTTTTCCTTATTTCTTCATAGATTTGCTCATCTGTTCATCTCATATTTTTTTCTGTTGATTTGATATCAATTATACATTATTTTGCATTTGGATTGTGTAGTTGGAATATATAAACATTCATTTATTATGTATGCTACAACTTTAGTTTGTGATTTGTTTTATCACTTGGCAACATCTTCAAAACATAAAGCCGGATATTTTAACATAGTCATTTATGTATTTTTCCTCTTTAATACTTTTGTTGCCTGATTATTTGACCAGTCAAAGGTCACCAAAACTCCCTTGCAATTACCTGAAAAGCTGAGACAATATAAAGAGCAAACATCTCAAAATCAGGACTTGCTATGGTTTTTAGGAACAGTGAGACAGCTGGCATGGTGGCAGCAGGATGAGCCAACAGGGAGATTAGATAACCAGGCAGTACATGCATACACAATGAGAAGGTCTCTTAGCGCTTCTTAAAGCATTCAGAGCAAAGGAAACATCTTTGCAATGGCCTGAGACTCATCCATATTTTACATAATACACTAGCATTACTGTAAAGACTGAACTGCTCAAGTCCAGATCAATTCAGAGGAACCATATGCAAGGATGTCATAAGAGAGTTTTATGGAAAGGACAAATGAATTTTAAAATGTGACATGGAAAACAGATATAAGGGGAGACAGAATAGTTTAACATTTTTATCTTTGTTTGCTTATCTTCCTTTTCACAATCAAAGAAGAAATGCTAAAACCCAAAGCAGGCCCAGGCAGCTTGGATAATTTTACATGGTCATTCTTACAAGCACTGGGTGCTGTAGAGATGCTTCAGTGTTTAAGAATGCTTGCTACTCTCACAAAGTACTATAGTTAGATTTCTAGCACCTATATGGCAGTTCACAACTTCCTGTAACTCTGTTTTCAGGGGATCTCGTGCCTTCTTCTGGTTTCTGTACGCACTGTTGTGTACTTGCACAAAGACACACTGTGGTAGTTATGAGAATAACGAGGTCTGAATAGTCTCATATATTTGAATACTCAGTCCTCTGTTGATGAAATTGTTTGGGAAGGATTAGGAGGTACAGTGTTTTGGAGGAGGCATGTCACTGGGGTGGGCTTTGACGTTTCAACAGCTCATACAATTCCCAATATTCTCTCTGTCTCTCTGTCTCTTTCTCTCTGTCTCTGTATGTCTATGTCTCTGTCTCTCATTGTCTCTCTCTGCCTCTTTGTCTTTCTGTCTCTGTCTCTTTCTGTCTCTCTGTCTCTCTCTCTGTCTCTCTCTCTCTCTCTCTCTCTCTCTCTGTGTGTGTCTGGGTTGTGGGACTGTAGCTTTTAGTGATATGCCTGTCTATCTGCTGCCATGCTCCACATGATATAGACAGATTCTACTAACCCTCTGAAACTTGAGGCCTTGGTCATGTTCTTTGTTACAGCAGTAGAAAAGTAAAACACACACACACACACACACAGAGAGAGAGAGAGAGAGAGAGAGAGAGAGAGACAGAGAGAGACAGAGAGAGACAGAGAGAGACAGAGAGAGAGGAGAGAAACATCGTTTAATTTTATTCTTTCATTCTAAAAGACAAAAGACAAAATTAATGAGCAGCTGCACTACTGACTTTAGGTTTAGTGCTATCATGTTCCCACTGAGCTTAGGTAAGAATAGTGGAAGAAAATTTTCTTCAAAAAATTAATTCCCAAATCATTAAAAACTGGCACTGAGTGAAAATGATTATAATAAATACAACAGACATCTAAAGCTAACAAAGCTTCTGAACCCAAACATCAATTCCAGTGTTCTCACCTAGGCAGTGACATTGCTGTAAAACCTCAAGGGTCCCAACTTTATCTCAGGATTCTATACAAAACTATAAACACATGGTACTAAGAACTTTTACAGCCTCACTTTATAAAGTTCCACGGGTGGGTTTTTTTTTTCATATCTTTTTGGATGCTTTTATGATTTAGTATAAGTTCTGGATGTGATCAGGTAAAGAGAAGAGAAGAAAATCTCCGTATCTCAGCAGTTTAGGTATAATGGTAGTGAAGGGTTTACAGAATTCTTGGCAGAGTTAGTAGAAATGACACCAGGAAAGCAACTAGAGATCAGAGGACTCCTGTACCCAGAGAGCTGTTCAGAGTGTAGCCACAAATCCAGAGTTTATTGGGATTTGGAAATCCGTAAATCCCATCCATCAGTAATATCCTGTGAAGCAGTCTGCAAGCCATCATCCTGACCCAACCAGTTGTGTACAGACCTCCAATAATACCAAATGCAAGGATCCTTCTTTACTGTTCCCTTCCCACTCTCATCTAAACCTTTTTTTATTAGCAATAAAATGTGGCACAGTGTACACGGAAAATGGCTGTGGATGAAGGTACCTTGACACCGCAACTGTATCAGTAGGCTTGACTATGTAGTTCTGTGTCCTTCCTCCTTCTTCTTACCCTGGTTAATTCTTTTAAGAATGTCATAATCAATGGTTAGTAATACAAACTGGATTTTTTATTTGAGTCTGTTTTTCTTGATCATGCTTTTAATATTTCTTTCTGAGATTGTTAATATTTTTCCTTTGAGGCTCATGGGATTTCTTGCAGCCTCACAGGTGTCTAAGCCCTAAGAATACTGGTGATAGCATTCCCACACCATATATCCCCCTCTGCAACCACCAAGACATAATAGCATATGCAGTGTTAAGTGTTTATTTGGGTCTTAGTGGACTGAGTTAAAATTTTAATGCCACTGCTGCTCTGGTACCAAGCAGAGCAGCCCATCTTTTCTCCATTTTGATGACTATATTAAAAGTTGCTTTTGTTCATGCTATTTAGACTTCACTATTAATGACAGAGACTAAAATAAGTGCTCAGTGTTTAAAGTCCAGCATCTGGTTTGTGAATCTATTTTCTATTTTCAGGTGCATTGTTCTTGAAAGTGGATACTTCTAAACTATGGGTACGAAGTTTAATTTGAAATTTTAGAGAAATAAGCCTGAAAAAAAATCATGGGGTTCAATAAATGGGACTTTTTTCAGAGAATATATTTTATTTCTACCCTGCACTTCGGAATATGACCAGGCTGAGATCACTTTTAATTCTCAGCTTGACTATTTGGGAACCATGTGCATAGTGTGAGTTCAAGTTAAAACCTGTTGAAGTACTGTATTCTGGTTACAAACTCATCATCAAAGATTTGAGATTTTAGAACAGTTGACTTACTAATTGTGTTGGCAATCATATTTATTTATTTTTATTTAATGCTCACATTGTTCACTGAGTGTTTTGCATGTAGGTGAGTTTTAGAGCAAGTTTTTACATCTTTTATTACCTTTCCTTCCACTGATAGTTGCTGACTGAGGCTGCAGTGTCTGCAGTTTGATTGGGAGTGGATCTTCTTCCTAGGTCCCTGACATAATCTTTGTCTAATTCACTTCTTTCCTGCTTGAATACTGGCATGAGACAATCATCATTGTTGAGTTTTTCCATTAGTTTCTTGTACCATGCTAGCTAGCTTCAGGTGAGCACTGGAAAGACAATAGGCAGTAAGAGAAAATGATAACAAGATGGAACTGTACTGTTGAACCTGAGAAGTGACATCTCATTACTTCTACACATTTTATTAAGCACGAACAATTTATTGGGACCAGTCTAAAACTGTAGACAGTGAATTAGAATTAAATAAGAGCATAAAGAGTAGAACACACACACACACACACACACACACACACACACACACACAACTTAAGCCAAATACCTTATACAGATCATAATCTTATCCAGGGATTCAATGTATTCTCATCCCTGATTTTGATAATAAATTTATTTCTATGCTTCCATACTTTATTTTTACTCAAGTATAGGCAGACTAACTCTGCACTAAATATTTTATTTATATCTCAATTCATCATAGGCTTAGAAACTCCAGAAATATAACCATCAGTTTCTTTTCAGTGTTAAGGATATACTTGGGTTGTAGTGGAGAGTTAGTATCTTACCAAAAATCTGCCATTTCTTTATCTTAACAAATCACTTTAGTACAGGTTGCTTTTTCTTCTGTTCTAATTTTGTGACTCTATTAGGCTCAAATGTAAAGGATCAAGGCTAAAAGCAATGCTCAGTGTTTTGCTTAAACATCTTGCCTGTTTTCATGTGCAATGGTGCTCTTGAAAAGGGGTAATCTGAAGGTGTCTATCAATCATGCTTCCGCTTCAGAGCTATGAAAGAAATGATTTCACTCACAAATTTAGAAATATGACCTGAAAAGTGTGGAGTTAGATATGTCTTAAGATTACTTGTCCTCATCAAACATGACAGTGGTAGATGAAAGCCCAAAGAATTCTGTGGATTAGAATCTGAATAGTCATATGTAAACATTTATTTATTTTATGGTGACTATCTATAAGAGACACATTTAAAGCTATACTAGCTATTAACCCATTTAGGTTAGAAATATAATACATATCTAATAATGATAGAATAACCACATCTGTTTCAATTACCTTTACAATATTTTATGTATTTCATGGTATTTCACTTGATCTCTTTTGGTCTTTAGTTACATTTTGAATTAGACAAACTAATGGCTGGTGTTGTTTCAGTTTTCTAATAAATAGTATGATGTCAAATGAGGCTAGGATCTATGTCAAGATCATATAGTAAGGAAAAATTGGACAGATGACATGCCTTATGTACCATGTAACTGCCATGGTCCAGTTATTACTGTGTTCCAGCAAGACAGCATCCTTTCATTCATTGGTTGACTCACTGGCTTATGCATTTGCCCATTCACTGGCCCATTCACTGGCTCATTCTTTGTCTTATTCAATGGCTTATTCACTGGCTAATCCACTGGCTCATTCACTGGCTCCTTCACTGGCTCCTTCACTTACCCATTCACTGCTTCATTCACTGGGTTATTTACTGGGTTATTCATTGACAAGTCCTGTGGTCCATCCATTAGCTCACTCACTGTCATACTGGCTCATTCACTGGTTTATTTACTGGCTTATTCACTGGCTCATTCATTGCTTCAGTCCTGGCTCTTCCACTTACCCATTCTCTGCTTTATTCATTGTGTCATCCACTGGCTGGCTCACTTACCCATCCACTCACTGGTTCATTCACTGGCTGGCTCACTTGTCCATTCACTGGTTCATTTACTAGTTCAATTACTTTTTATTCACTAGCTCATCTCTGGTTCATTTTCTGATTCATTCATGCAGCACATAATAGTACTTATTATACAGGTGAGGTTCTTCTCTGACTCACTGAAGGAGTCAAGAGAAACAACATAACCCATAACGACATGGAATTATTGCTTTATGTTGGTGACAGAAGCAGAACAATGAAAATTTCCAATTATTTTAAAATTATGATCATGTTTTGATATTATGGAACTATACAATTCTTTTTAATTTAGTTAGATGGGAGAGGCAGTTATGAAATGCTTCCCTGAATACATTCCATTTAAACTAAATTATGACAAATGACTAGTAATTTTTCAAGATAAAATAGCCCAGGCATAAAGAGAAGCAGTATAAAGGTGATATTTGGGAAGGTAGTATCTTTGTTTGGGAACTAAACATTTCATAGTATCTGGAGATACAGCTCAGGGGTACCACATTTTCCTAATATTTGTGGGCCTCTGGTAACACACTAAGAAAACACACACACACACACACACACACACACACACACACACACACACACCAAGGCAAACTGATAATAACAAAACTCTTATCAGGGTGTCCAACTGAGGGAGAGAACAATTCTTGTAGGCTTCTGAGGCCAAACTAAATATAAATAAATAAAGTTTGGTATCTGCATCAAAGTTTGAAAAGGAATATACAGCAAACAACAGTGTACTAATATCCAGTATACACAACTAAGCAGTTCTTTCTTCAATACAAGTTAGACATTTACTGTATAAGAATCATTTTTAGTAAATATCAAGTCTATCTCAACAAGGGATCCATAGACAATGTCCATGAATGATGTCATTATATATTTTATGATTTTCTTGGGATGGCTTTATCTTGATAACTTTGCAGGAAATAGATTATAATATTTATCTATTTTATAAATTATGAATTTCTAGTTATAGGATATTAACTCTCATATATGTATATCTTCAATTGTTTTCCCAAATCCCAATAAAATTTTTCAAATTTTTCTTCAAAACATACAATTATCAAAATAATATTTTAAGTTATCACAAAACTCTGTTTTGGATGAGATGAGACTTCCAAAAAGACTATACCAATATATTACATTATGGTTCTATACAAATTATGACTTACCATTAGCAATTTGATGAATACATAGCTATGAAATAAATAGTAGCTATGAATAGTTGTAGAGTGCTGAAACTAGACTGAAGAGCTACTCCTAACCTCACATCAATGTTTAGCTTCCAGAGTAGGACAAGAGCTTCCTGAACTGAAACTTCACTCCACTCTCTACACCTGAACTCTTTACTACCCATCTGCTGCAAATGGAATCAAATCAGGGAAGCCTTCCATGATTATCTCTCCCTTCTAAATAAATTAGAAACCTTGCATGATATCAGATCATTGTTCATAGTTTTAAAATAATTAGAAAGTTGCATTGTTAAGTTTCTGTCTCCAACACGAGACAACCATCTTATGTAGATATAGATTGTAGTAGTTAAAAATTTCTTTTTTAAGTGAAAAATGACATCAACTAAAAGTGGTGTAGTTCTTTTATACTTCTAAATGTGGCTTGGTGGTTTCAATTCACACCAAAGCATCACTTCTTAATATTTTTTCAGTGTCTGTCAATTTTTTTATTTCTCTGTGTGTTCATTGCCTGCCTTAATTTTCTCTAACACTAAATTTCTCTAATTCTCCTGTGTGTCTCTATCTGCTACAACACAGACATACACACACAGACACAAATATACTCCACTTTCTCTTTTTGAAAGCTTCCCCAAACTCTTTCATACCATCAGGAGAGCACTGAGCTCATGAATTCTTGCTCTTTCTTTTTTTTTGCCACCTTGTTAGATATGATATAATATTGTATAATAGATATACTTTTATATATTATATATTGTTATATAAAATGTATGTATATATTATGAGTATATATATGTTATTAAATGTATGTAATATATATTAAATTAAATTAATTTCTGCACTGAAAAAAGAAAATGAATTATCAGGCCATTAACCTGCCATGTCCTTAACCCCTATAGATCTTTGTGATTTCTTTAGTGAGCAATGTTGTTTTTATCCACTCTAAAATTTATTTCACATATGATAAATACTCATTATTCTTTCTTGTGTTGTTTATATCTGTCATTGTGACAGATTTTAATGTCAGGAACTAAGCTATACAAAGAGGTGAGAAGGACTCTGGTACTCACAGTCTTCACTGTGCTACTGCCCACTGTTACAGTAGAAAAGCCATCTGGACTTCACCCATTGTAGTTTCTGTGTTGAGTGAGTCCCTCTTTCTTTCATGTCCTATTTTCATTAGCTTCTTTCCCCTGACACAAGGCAAGCAGTGTACCCAAGGATGGAGAATTTATGAATATACTTCTTTTTGCATATTCCTGCTCAATAGGAGTGCTGGCATGCCTAGTACCTAAAGCTGATTAAAGTCTGGTATGGTCACTGATTTTTTTTCAACCATCGTAGCTACAATTTTAGGATAAAAGTAGTTCAAACATAATCTTTATCCAGTAAACAACTAGGGAAAATCAATTTAATTAAACATTCAAAATAAATGTAGCAGCCCAGTTTCTTTTTGAAAGAAAAAATTTTTGGCAAGATGCTTGCTTATTGAGGATCTAATTAGGATAGATTTGAACATGTTTTTCTATTTCATATGCACACAGTCATGTATTAAACTTGGCTTGTGGCAGCATTATACATATGTGTTTGTCTATGTGTCCCATTTAATGTACCTTTTATAGCTATGCAATCCACAGGGATTACAACAGCTTGCCCTTAGGTAGAGCAGCTATTTTCAAGTCATCCAACAATTTAGGAAACTGGTCTTTGAGGCGTGAAAATAAAAATTACTAGGGACAGAAAAGTGAATTCATAACCTGAATGTTGCATCACAGTATACATGTAAGAAGTTTAACAGTAGCTCTTAACTACAATAGAACCATGTGTTCTATGTTATCCTGTTGAATCATGATTTTGAATCATTAGTATGCCTATAGTCTTTTCATGGGCATAGTTTCTCATGTACTACTTTATAGCTATTAGTAGCCAGGGGTATTTGAAAGCACTGATGTACATGTTTATGCTTTTGAGTCCTATTAAAAAAAAAAACATTACTTAGGTTTTTAGGCCTAATAAAGTTGGTGTTTCTATGGTTAAACAGACACAAGTGTCTACATTAGTAAAGAATTCGACTGAGGGAAAACTGAATCAAATTACCAATGTGCTTTTGCTGACTTCAGCTGCATATCATGTTTGGTTGGTCATGAGAAACATCTAATGCGAATTTCGGAAGTACTGATGCTAATTAAATGCATGCAGTGGAACATTTCCTGGACCAAGTGTGCCAACTTGAGAAAGAGAAACAGGTTAGAGAGTTAATTGGCTAATTTGTTCAAAGTAAAGGATGATACACAAATTACACAGGATTTAAGTAGTCTTAAAGAACTTGTCATTGACACATTTATCTTGTAGTCTCTTGTTTTCTCCAGCACAGCTTCAAAAAACAAAGCAATTTATTGAGGCCAGTAGTTTCACTATTCTGGAGACCTATGCACTTAAAATTACCTGGAGTTTTGTGAGAGTTGATGTCACTGGAGGCTGGTATTGAATTAAAAGAGATGTGTTCTTGCTAATAGATTAAGGGCTGATAACCATGATATAGAAGACAGAATTTCATATTGTAAGTTTTTTAATATCAGGAAGAAATAAATTCACTGCTACTGTCATGCCATGCTTCTCACCAATAACTTATGTATTAAAATGAATTTCAGATATTGTGGCTACTCACAGAATTTCAACACAAGGTTAGGGCATCTCCATTGTATCATAGAAGGAAGATGGCAGTTTATTGGTGGCTGGAGCAAGGCATAACAATTTCTTCAGTGATGTAGCTACTGTAGTAAATAACTTTCCTCCTGTGTTCATGCCATCAATTCAATTCTAATTAAGGTCAGTGGTTATGCATACAAAGGAAGAGTTTTGGTAGGAAATGTTTCAGTATTGAGGGGATTAGAGTGATAGCAGGAGGTGAAAATATCTAAGACTCATACATATGCGAAATTATCAAAATATAAAAAGGAAAATCTCTCTCTGTCTCTGTCTCTGTCTCTGTCTCTGTCTCTCTCTCTCTCTCTCTCTCCCTCCTCCCCCTCCAGATTCCTAACAGTGCTCAATATTAAACCTTGGAGCCCTGGTACAGATTAATGTTTCCAGGAGTAGCCTTCTAGAAGCCAATTTGAGAACCAGAGCTATTGTGATAAATACTTGTGGCAGGGACATCTGTAGGGCACAGAAACTGCTCGACAGTCATGCAGGTTGTAGCTTATCTCTGAAGAATGAACTTAATTCAGGTTTACTGCTATTGCTAAATCTTTTTGAAAACACCTATTTTGCCTTTAGCTACTTCAACTATGGTAAGGGAAACTTAATGGTACTTTTCTGCTTTCTTAGAAAATTGAAATATTCAATTGAAATATTCAATTGACATAAATAATGTATAGATATTTACTAATTGCATGCTTAATTTTACAATCTAACTTATGTTGGCTGATAAATCCTGAACTCTGAGTCCTAATAATTTTTTTTCATAATTAGGGATTATTATTTTCTTTGGTAATAAAGTTTTTTGACTCTAAAGATAGTTTTCCAAATAATCAAACTGGAGATATTAAAATGTAAGCCATAGAAATGAAAATACATTCAACTATACTTTAATGTGTATTTATAATCAAAGGAATATGCTTTCTTTATAATACTCAAAATGCAAATGTATTATAGATTGTCTGCATGAAATGATGAAAAATAAACCTTGAAGTCTGTTTCTTTGATATTTTAATTTGTTCACACATGGAACATACTCACTTTCAAAAATTTTTTCAGAGGAAAAAACAATCCAAGATGAGAAAGTAAGATAGCTATCATCCATAGGACAAAGTATCAGTAGTTTTCTACCATTGTGATGAAAGAATTCACGAAAATACTTCAAAGAGGGAGAGATTTATTGTCTGGTGGTTTCAGGGGTCTGGGTTCATAGATAGTTAGCTCCATTGCTTTGGCCCTATGGTGATATAGGACATCATAGAAGATCAAATAACTAATTTCATAATGGCTAGGATGTAAAGAGAACAAGAGGAAGGATCTAGGCACTCAATATTACAATGAAAGGCACACATATATACATATATATGTGACTATGTGTATATATGGCATGGATTTCTTAATCCTCCTCCTCTGCCTCCTAAGTATAGAGATGACAGGCTGATCCCACCACATTCCAGGCTCTAAGCTTTAGAACACATAACATTTGTTGATTTCCTTTGATGCTGCTCATTTTCCTAGGATTTTTGGCTTCCCAATGTCTATAATTTGCAGGTGTAATTCAAACTTCAGATGCTTCAGTATTGGAGAGAGTACAGAGTCTGAAGTATGGCAGGGGTTCAGGATGAGGCTACAATGGGAAGCAGCTTCCAAGACTTCATGGATATAAAGTTTATTTCTGGGTTCTGTGCCTTCTCTCCTTCCCTTGATGATCTCCAGTGATTTATTTTTATTTTGAGAATACACACACACACACACAAACACACACCTCTGTGTGTATGCACTGAAAAATATAATTATGTCTGTTCTATTTTTCTACAGATTTGATGCAAAAGGGAAATAATTCATCAGTATTTTTCCCTTAGAAGCCAAATATTTTGAGACTATAAAAATACCAGTAGTTTAGTCCATATTTAGTTATATAGTAAACTCACATTTACTAAGTTTCAGAAGCTAAGGATTTTTTTAAAGATGTTTACTTTTATCCAGAGTTACACAGATAAAACAAACAGACCTCAACAACAAACAAGAAAAAAAAAACCCTTCAGCATATTTCAGGTTTAGGAACTGTTATTTCTTCAAATAATTTGAATAACTTTCTCTTTTAGAATTTTATCCTGTGATGTTTTACCTACAATAGAAATTAATACTTGCACTTGAAGGTACATTTGCCTAAGTTTATTTATTTATTTTTAAAATATTTTTCTTGGTTTACTTAAAATTTGTTTTCTACTTATCATTTTGTGAGTCTTGATACATTCTTTTTGGTTTCTAGTCTAACCATTACTCGACTAAAATATGTGCTATCCTGTGGAGAATTACACAGGTTTGTATAAGCTAGGATTTGAAATTCTCAACCTCATTTTGGGTTATGAAAACAAATTATACAATGGAAAGTTTTATTTTATCAATATGACAAAGCAATCTACCTCTGTCTCCATTCTGGTCTCCAGATAGTGAAACCACATCCATTGATTCCTCTGAAAAAGAATAATTTAAAGTAGTAAGTTGTTGATTGTTTCCATGTGAATTTTCATGAGCTTGAGGCTAAAAATTAACTTCTGTGGGGATGTGGGAGGTTAGACTACGAGAGATGGCTAGGGACAAAGTGGTCAAGAGTCCTTGCGTGCTCTCATCCTCATGGCTTATACTGTAGTTTTCCCCTCCTTTTATCTCCTCAGAAGAGAATGTGTATGAATTTGGTAAATAAGATTAGGAGTTCTGTCTGACAGGTCGTATTCATTAGATGTATAAAAAGGATAACACTCTGTACTACCAGCAAAGAATAAGTTCCAGTAAGTTCTTTTAGGAAAACATATTTCAGAACCAACTCAGAGAAAAGAACGTGAGGCTTATAATGCATATTTAAGCTTTTGTAGTGACTGTCACATTGACCAATATATACATTAGAACATTTGGGTAGTAAAGCTGTTTTTCTATTGGTTATTTTATTTACATTTCAAATGTTATCTTCCTTCCCAGTTTCCCCTCCACAAACCCCTTATCCCATCTCTTTACCCCTGCTTCTATGAGGGTGCTCCCCCACCAACCACCTACTCCTACTTCACTTTCTTAGCATTTCCTTAAGCTGGGGCATAAAGCCTCCACAGGACTGAGGGGCTCCCCTCCCATTGATGCCAGATAAGGCCATCCTCTGCTACATATGCAGGTGGAGCCATAGGTTCCTCCATGTGTACTTTTTGGTTGGTGGTTTAGTCTCTGGGAACTTTGAGGTGGTATGGTTGGTTGATATTGTTGTTCTTTCTATTGTGTTGCAGACCCCTCTAGTTCCTTCAGCCCTTCCCCTAACTCCTCCATTGGGGTTCCCCCCTGCTCAGACTGATGGTTGGTTGCTTGTATCCCTATCTGTATTAGTCAGGCTTTGGCACAGCCTCTCAGGGGACAGTTATACCAGGCTTCTGTCAGCAAGCACTTCTTGGCATCAGCAATAGTGTCTGGGCTTGGTGTCTGCAGATGGGATTGATCCCTAGGTGGGGTAGTCTCTGGATGGCCTTTCCTTCAGTTTCTGCTCCACTCTTTCTTTGTCCCTGCATTTCCTTTTGGCAGGAGCAACTTTGGATTAGTATTTTTGAGATTGTTGGGTGGAGCCTCTACTGGAGCCTGTGCCTATCTACTGGATATGGTTTCTACAGCTTCTCTCTCCCCTTTGTTGGGTATGTCTGCTGAAAGTTGCTCTTAACAATGTCTTTCAACCACACTTGTGGTTCTTCTACAATTTAGCAATCAAGGACATTTATTCAAATCTTTAAATTCTATTCAAAAGAAAAGAAAAGAAAAGCAGAAGGCATGCTCAATTCTAAGAGAAGTGAAAGTCCATATTCAGATATTCTTAGTTGATGGCCAGGATTTGAATCTTCATTTTGATTAGTCTTTGTTGTATTTTTTTCCTCTTTTTTAATTCTGTATTCAACATTATGATTAAAATCCATCTTCTGTTTTCCAGAGTCCACTAATTTTATAAAAATTTAAACTGTACTGTTTACACAGATATTACAGTTATTTATTAAGAAACAAGACATTAGCAATTTATCAGTTTCGTGGCATTTATGATCAATTATTCAATTATTTTTTAAATTAAACTCAGATGACCCTGGGGTGAAAAATTAGTTCTCAAAATATAATTAAAAGTGCCACATCATTTGTTAGTATAATATATGTGATATTTACCTTATTAATTAAGAGTATGTGAAGTGAGAAATTAAATGAATTCTATTTTTTTCCTATAGATTTCCTCATTTATCCAGTGAAATCAATATAGTGTTGAGAACATTTACTTTATATGATACAATTTAAAGTTTATCTGTTTATATTTTATAGATTTAGAGCACCTACTTTAGGTATCTTTGTTGAGTAAAAGCTTCTGAAATCTTGTGGTAAATGATTGCAAATATGAATGAAAAATAAGATGCCGTGATTTTTCCTTTCTTTTTTAATAATAATCTTATTTATGTACATTCTAAAAGTTGGCCTCTTCCTTGTCTCCCCTTCCTGCATTCTTCACACTATTCCTCTTCCTCTGAGAGGGTGCTCCCCCTACACAGCCCCCTTTACCTCCCCCAGCATCCGTTTTCTCTAGGGAATCATGTTTCCACAGGATTAAACACATCCTCTCCCATTAATGTCATACAAGACAGTCCTCTTTTGCATGTGTATCCTGGCCTTCAATAACTCAGGAAGCTCCTTGCTGGTCTTGTGGTTAGGATTTGAGACTCTCACCACTGTGGCATGAGTTCAGTTCCAAGTCAGGGAATCCTCTCTGTACTTTGCTATAGTTTTTTCAAATGTTTGATTTTAGAAATCACTTTAGAGCATAGTAATGGTTCAATGGGTAGAAGCAACTGCATCAATGAGTCTGATTACTTGAGTTTGAATCACAGAAACCACTTAAGACTAGATTCATATTGTGAACATCTGTAATCTTAGTTATATGTGGAGATGGAAAGTGGAGATAAAAGACTCATTGGAAGTTCATGGACCAGCAAGTCTGTTGTATACAACAGAAAGAGAAAAAACCTTACACTAAACAAGCAAACAAGGTGTAATAAATAAGGTGAGGTCATCCTCTGACCTCCAGATATGTGCTTAATTCACAGACTTACGTTCAGACACCTAAACATGTAATCACACACACACACACACACACACACACACACACACACACACACACACACAAATGCTGTTTCATGTCTTTGATCATGACATCCTTCTGTGGTTGTAAAGCTTTGTTTTCTTCTCTGTTAGTTTAAAACTTAATGACATCACCTATAGATATACTGCTCTCAAATATGTCTTGGTTTTGTTCTCTTTCTTGTTACAGGTTTAATATATAAGACTGTGACTTAAATTTCACCACTTTTCTTCTAGTTTAGCATAACATGAACTTATTTGTTTGTTTTCCTTAAATTTGCCATGGGTGAGGCAATGTTGGACATATTCCTTCAGGTGCTATAAATTTACATTCTACCATGAGGCAAAATGAAATAACAAATATTGTCCTAGCAACTGCATGTTTTCAGCTTTAGTTACATTAATTGTTAGCACCACTGTTTCTGCAATTGCTGTGACACATGAAGTTAAGACAGCTACTTTTGTTAATCATTTAGTAAAAAATGTTACTACTATGTTGAATATATAAGAGGATTTAGATAGGCATTTGAAAGAACAGATTAATGCACTTTATCCTATTCAAATTATTGGAAGGAGGTTCAGAATTTAAGGGTAAGAAGTCATCTTGAGTGTCATGCCAAATACCATTGCATTCATATTAGTTCTAAAATTTATAGTGGTAGTCATTATAATTAGGAAGAAGTTTAATGACACTTGCAGTTAGAATTATTTGGCATAATTCTAACATCTCTTGGGATGTTTTAATGATACATAGGGAGCTTATGAATTTCAAGAATGCTGCTCTTTTGAGCATTGATGTCATAGATACTGCAGATAAATAACCCATGGCCTGAGGTCAGTATTTCTATTTTGGTCAAGCTTCAAAAATGGCATATATAGCTTAATCATGCTATCCCTTTTTGTCCTGGGTATTCTTTAATTCCTGCCCATTGTGTTAAAGCTTTTATTTAACATCAACATGTTGGCAGTCAAAGTACATAGCTTGAACCTGAAAATGGACCCTCAGACAGAGTTATTAAATTAACAGGCTAACAAGCCAAGGACGGGCAAGATTCTGCACAGAGCCTTACCAACCTAAGACAAAAGTGCATTGCTTTTGATGATGCATATTCCATGATGGTTAAATAATGCATTCTTGTCAGAACAACCTAAGACAGGTTCAGTCTTGTTAATGAAATAAAAAGGGGGAGAGGTAGAGAGCCTTTGGGGCTGCTTGGCAAGAATCTGACATTGGTCAAAGACAAGGAAGTAGGCTTTAGGCAGAAATCTAACATTAGGCTAGAACAAAGAAGTAATTTCAGGTAGGAATCTAAATCTTAGGCTAGAACAAAAAAAGTAATTTCAGACAGGAATCTAAATTTTAGGTTAGAACAAGGAAGTAGGCTTCAGACATGAAAATGACCTTGGACTAGGACAGGAAAGTAGGCTCAGATACTTTAGTCATCCTGATAAGCCCTTAGAAACAGTGATCACAAGAGTGTTCACATAATTGGGTTTAATGCCTAGCTTTTTCTTTGACTATTTGTGTTTATTTTCTTGCTTGTTCCTCGACTATTTGCATCTATTGTATTTCTAGACCCTCAACCTAGAACTGACCTTTACACATGCATATAATCAAAATGGTATAAAAGCATAAAGGAGGAGGGGGATGGGATAGGAGAAAGGGGGAAAGGGGATGACATCTGTATTAAAAATAAACAAAATATCCAATAAAAAAATTTTAAAAAGTACTGCATGTTTTCAACTTTTCCCTCTTCAAACTCATCTCTTCAGATATATCTTTTGAACATGAGAAGATACTTTATTTACAAAATTGTTTTTCAGTTTGTCTCTATTTTTTGCTTCCTTTTATTTGATTAATTTCTTTGATTCTGTCTGTTGGTCTCACTTTACCAACAGACTGCTGTTTACTATTCTTTCTGAGTCCTAAATCTTTGTTCCTTAATTTTTATGCATTTTTGGTGTGTTGGGGGGCATTTTCTGAAATATAGTATTACTATGTCCTTATTTATATTAATATGTTCCATGGTATTTGCTAATATTTGTAAAATAATGAACATCTTACTGGTTTTAGATCCAGAATCGTCAGTATGAGATGCCCCTTTGAGGATCTCTATATTTCTGTTCTTCTCTTTGCTTCCATTTTTAGTGTCCCACTACTCCACTACTCTGAACTGTTTTAATTACATATAACACACCATATTTTTTCTCCCCAGGGCCTTTGCATCTACTACTCCTTGCCTTGGAACCTTCCTCTTTTCCTTTTCCCACCTCTCCATAATCAAGTTCACATTCAACACCTTCTATTTTCTTCTCCTAAACTCCCACTTAATCTGTACATTTCATGTCTTCCATTCTATGTGCCTCTCAAGAGGATTCATGAATTAATGAATGCAGCCATACACAAAGGCACAGTTGTAGTATACGTTGTGGGAAATGAGAAAGTCTAAGCTATTATCTGATTTTAAAAAGGTATGAGATTTTTGGATGGGTTCATCTTATTGTGGTGGTAGTAGACTTTATTTATTATTATTATTGTTGTTATTATTATTAATAATTTTTAATTTCAAGAATGGAACCTAAGGCATACTTGTCCCACCAATTCTCTACCACTAAGCACATCCTTAGTCCAGACCAGTCTTTTTATTATTTCTTCTGCAGAGATATACAATAATAATAATGCCATTAACAAATGAGTAAAATGAGGGAACAAGATTTATTTACCCTCTTGTGAAAGTTTCAATGCTGTCCCCCTAACTGCTAAGGTTCTTACACTAACCTCACAAGGCTATTTATGAACTAAGCTTCAGCAAGTCTTGGTGAGTAATTTGCCATAGAAACATGAGAAGCATTTTTTTAAAGTCAGGATTCTCAAATTTATGCAACCCAGTGAAATGATTATGGACTTTATAGTGTCATAGTTTACACTTAGGAAATAATATTTGTGGTTGTGATCTTTAGTGTTTTTAGCCTCTCTGATTATTTGAAGAAATAAAGAAAGTAAAAGAATGAGAAATGGCTGCTATTTGGACATAAGATGTCTCTAATGGTTCCCACTTTAGGCCAGCTGCTTCTATGAATTTATACATCCCGTGGTAAATAGCAGACAATTCTGCATCCCAGGAAGTATATGTATTATTAGATGTCAGAACATTTTTCATTTATTCTTGTATGCCTACTTTCCTGCTAATTGATGAATCGTTTAGACTATAGGAATTCAGGTAAATTTTGAGAGGATGTTTGTGAATTTGTTGTCACCTTTGAAACTTATGAAAGGTACACAAATGCATTTCTAACATAAGCAGAGTAGTTCTTTTTATACCAAAATCACTGTCACTGTTTTCATTGTAAGCATTAAATAGCTATTCATTAGACAACTATGCCACAGATTTAGCAATGAGCCTTACTTCATAGCATACTTGAGTTTTGATACATTTAATTTAAATTTTGATTAAACCTAGCTGATTAGAGACTTGTACATTTTCACAAACTAATAACAGCTAAACAAAGAGCTCAAAAGACTATATTACTGCATCAGATCTATTGGTTACTTAAGAACCAACCTTATTCTTCTATCAATATTTATTGAAAAATGTTCTGTATTAAGTTGACTCAGTCAATAATTTAGGCAGTTTACAATAAGTGTTAATCACCTCTAGATTTTGGCCTTTGCAAATCTATAAGCAAATAAATTCAATTTCATCATCTTTAAGACAGTGATGGTCTTTATTGAAAAGTTTCTGTGTTAACTAATGTTAGAGTGTTATGAGACTATATGCTACTTTATACTTTTCACTGTGGTTGCAGCAATAACTCAAAGAGTAGATGATCTGTGACAATGTGGTTTGTCTCTTCTCCAAAAGAAGGAGAGAGTAAAATTTTATTTCCCTGAAATCTGGGCACAGAGGTAGCCAATAAAAATCTTTGTCCTTCCTTCTTTAGAAAGAATGTTCTAATGTGATGTCTTATGGATACTCTGAAGAGAGCTTGATGAGGCCACTGTCTTATTTGGCCATGGGCAGTTGGATAAAGCATTCACATAGAGTCTCTTCCTGGTCTTATGTCATTTCCTTCACCCTTCATTTCTGTTGCTGAGAATTACATTTCTTCATAAAGCAGCATAGGAATCTAAGCCTTAGGCTCTGCTGTCTGATAAATCCAGTATAAGATAAACAGAAAAGAGAACTTCTCAATTTTAGGCCTCCAGACAAAATCTAAAATACATATCAACTTACACTAGAAAGGGAAGTGAACCTATTGAGAAGAAATATTGAATTAACTCTAATATAATCAGGCAAAGGCATGAGAGATCATTGACCCAAAAGAGAAATAAAAATCTTTTGTACAAACACATTAACACAGAAAGTGAAAAAAGGGATTATGTGTCTTCTATTTTTTTGAGAAAGTGATTGGTAATATCTAAAAATGGTTAATGTGTTAGTTACTTTTCTATTGCTGTGAAGAGACAATATGGCCAAGACAACTCATAAAATTAAGCTTTTAGTTGGGAGCTTGCTTGCAGTTTCAGTGAGTTAGTCCAGGATCATTATGGTGAGAAGCAGATAAGCATGGAGCTGGAGAAGAAGCTGAGAGCTTTATATCCTGATCCATAGGAAGGTGGCAAAAGAGAGACAGTATGGCATGGAATTTGGAAAGCTCAAAGCCTACTCCAGGTGACATACCCCTTCAAAGGATGCCATACCCATGCTTACAAAGGCCACCCCTTCTTATCCTTCAAACAGTTTTCTTCCCTGTTTAGGCATTCAAATACATGAGGCTTTTGGGGCCATTCTTACGTACTGGCACTTAATGATTTCCCTGTGGCAATTATGAGCTGAGAGCAATTTTGAGGAGACATGTGGCATAAAGCAACATGCAGTCTCATATCTGGCTTGGTCAAGAACCCAGGTTTCCTGATTCTAAGTCATATGTCCTTCATGTCACACAGTCCTTGACATAAGAAAGGCTATCATTTTTATCCTATAGAATTGGTGTCCAGTCCAATGTATAATACCACCCAGAAGGCTCAGTGAGCATTTATGGAATAAATGAGTAGTTGTAACCATGTAGTGAATACTTAAAATAAAGATGCTCTCTTACTCTACTTAAACGTAAGTTTATACATGCAAGAAAGGGGGTAGGAAATGCTTTCTGTAAGATAATTTTAAACAAAAAAATTCTTTAACCATTATTTGAGAATTTTATGCAATGACGTTTGACCACATTCATCCCTTTACAAACACATACATTCTCACAGATCTGCCCTAATCCCTTACCTACAAATTTTATGACCTCTTGTTATTTAAATTCACATGTCAAGTCCAAATTGTGCTGTCCTTATTTTCAGAAATGTGTAGCCCCCCATTAAAGAATAGTTGACTTCCCTGAGACAGTACTTAAAAAAAAAAAAAAAAAAAACCCTAACTTTCTTTCTTGCAGCAACTATCAATTGCCAATAGCTCCTCAGCTTTTGGTGGGATTTCATGTCCGTCACCCCTTTTCATGCTGTGATTAGGTCTGCCTTGAGTACATGCCATGCTTGTATATGCTGCCATATGCAACAGTCCTATTGTGTCTAAAAGACACTCATTCTGTAGTTACTAACTGCCTCTTGCTTTTACAGGTTTTCTGCCCCTCTTCTGCAATGGTCCCTGAAACTTTCTGTGTAAAAGGATTTTCTTTAGTGTAAGCATACCTTGTTTTATTGAGCTTTATTTTGCTTCATGACTATACTATATGTTTTAACATAAATTTAAGGCTTAAAGCTATCCTGCAATCTGGAAGTTTATTGCAGCTATTTTCCACTTTTGTCCTCATTTTGTGTGTCTGTATGATAGTTTGGTGATTCTCACAATATTTCACTTCTTTTCATCATGATATCTGTTGGAATATAAAATCTCTCTTATATATTTTTGGCAATTTAATATGTCTATGCAATAATTTTAATGATATCTACCTCAGATCCTCCTTTCCAATCTTCCCTGATTATTGTCACAACACATATTCTCCCATCTTCATATCCCCCCAACTCTTTGAAACCACTGGGTTCACTAGTGCTGTCTACTGGAATGTTGGTTGACCTTATTGGCTTAAACTTGTATAGGTAATCACAACTGTAATTAATTCATGAATGAGGTGGTCATGTCATACCTAGAGGACAGCTTTTCATAGCATTCCTCCATGTCCTATGGTTTATACATTGATTCCACACTTTTTCCATGATAACTTTTGGTGAGGGGAGAGGAATAATTCTTTATATTACTATTGTAGTTTTATATGAAGCTGAAAACTGTAGCCATATAGTTTGATGAACTTAATCTGTAAGTGTTATGACAACACAGCCTACTGATCATCCTCAATGTTCTTGTTCCTTAGAAAAAACAATATCAAAATTATGCTATTAACTCCACAACTGTCTCAGAGTGGTCAAGTGAAAGAAAGAGTCAGATATTTCTCACTTGAAATAAAAATGTGATTAATTTTTGAGAGGAAAACATGCTGAAAGCCATGAGTGGCCTTAAGTCCTGTTACCAGCCAACCAGGTTGGGAATGCAAAAGAAAAGTTTATAAAGGAGCTGAAGCTGTTTGTCACATGAACACACACAGGTTAAGAAAGCAAAACAGCTTTTTTGGTGACATGAAGACCATATAGCTAATATGGATGAAAGACTGTAATGCCCTACTATTCCCAAAAGCCTCACCCTCATATAGAATAAGAATTTAATTGTCTCCATTTTCTGAAGGCTGAGATAGGCTAGGATGCTGAAGGAGAAATGTCTGGAGCCACTAGAAGATGCAAGTTCAGGAGATTTAAGGCAAACATATGACTGAACTTTATAGCATGGTAGTGTGATACCAGTAGGTGCTGATGCTGAAGTTACCCCAAGTTACCCAGAAGAGCCCACTTAGTTGAATGGTGAAAATCCTTGCACTGAAAAACCAATTTCCAATGTAGAAGTAATCTCATATTGGAAGTTATATTCCAGGACTCTAACAGAGAAGTTGGTGACTAGTTTCAAATTTTCAATGAACAAGCAGACTCCTTGCTTGAGGCCACATCAGCTAGTGACATTATGCTAAAACCAATACTAGCTTACTATTCACAAGATCCCAAGAGCCTTAAGACTTCACAAAAATTGTTTTGCAACAATATCACAGCCTACATAAGTAAACACCTATTTACAATATGATTTACTTAATGTTTTAAGCCAACTTTACTTTTGAGAGTATAATTCTGTATCTCCATTACTTTTCCTCCCTCTGAACCATCCCATATAAACCCTCCAAGCTTGCTTTCAAATTCATGGCCTCTTTTTTCACTGTTATTGCCAACTTCTAAGACCTAGTTCTCATGAGGAAAAAAAGACTCTTTTCATAATATTACAACTCACAATTCCCTCAGGAGGCCTGATGGAGATAAACTGATACCTGATATCAGAATATGCAATCAAGACAAAATTTTATTTTCAAGTCTTATTAGATAGAAATGTATGTAATAAGTAAACTGACATATATATGGATTCCCTTATGGATCTGCAAAAAAAGTAAATTAAAAAATCTTTCTGAAAAGATTATCTGTAGCTCTAGGTAACCCAAAGGACATTTGTGATTTATGGAAGAGTCAATAATCT
Organism: Arvicanthis niloticus; assembly: GCF_011762505.2. Classification (NCBI taxonomy): domain Eukaryota; kingdom Metazoa; phylum Chordata; class Mammalia; order Rodentia; family Muridae; genus Arvicanthis; species Arvicanthis niloticus. The sequence goes on from NC_047673.1 coordinate 55,046,939, forward strand.
TAAAATAAATTGGAGTTTCTGAGATCTTGATTCCACAATGAACAAAATCACCCAGGACCACGTAAATCTATAGGCACCCATCCTCCCAAGTTGTTAGGACTATAGGAATGTAAGAATTGTGAAATGCACTTGTATCATAAGAGAAAAAATTTTCCACTGTAAAAACAATTAGAACCCTTGATGAGGGAAGAGGCTTGATAGCTTTAAGATCTTGGTGAAAGAAATCAGATGGTGGAGGTAGCAAGAGAACTAAGTGGAGAAACGGAGGTTGAATTGTGACTGAATTGTTACACCCTCATGGTAACACCTTAATGAATGAATTTAGAATGAGCAAGGACTGGATTACATGCAGTCAACTCATTTGAAGGTGGTAGGAACTTTGCAGAAGTCACAACAGAGAATTTAGAAAATGCCTAAACTTAATTGATAAAGCAATGGTGGTGTTTGTGAGAACTGACTGACTATATTTTTTATATGTTCCATTTTGGTTAAAATAATGTCAACAACAGGGAAGGGTCCAGAGAAAAGTTTTGTATTAGGAAGGGAAAATTGATACAACAAATGTTATTTCTGTTGTGTTTTAAGAAAGCACAACAACCGTTAAGTTCTCAGCAATCATGTCTCTAATCACTGGGGGCATCCTTATGAAGACACCCCCATAGTCCCTGAAGGCTTAAATGTTCGTATGCACTTCTGAAGACTGTAGTATAGTATTTCCTAATAAAGATATATACATTTCTATTTTGGAATATTGTTGTTCTACATTAGATCAACTGTAGTATCATATAAGCACAGCTTAGTAGGCTCTGTAAAATACAAAATAGTTCATGTGACCCATTATATTATATTTTTTACTTTCTTGCAGTAATCTGGAACAAATCTGTATTTCTAATGTGTGTCTGGATACAATCAGTATTAAGTTTTACAAAACTGCCTAAGAGACTACTGAAAGAAGATTTTATATATAGTCACATATTTTAAAAAATTCTATGAGAATTCATGCTCACAAGAGTGTATATCAAACTCAATGTTTACTTGAGAGTTCACTGTTTAGTTCCTGGAAATGTTGGATATTTAGATGAACAGTCTCTTAGTACAAGTCATTTTTAGCTGACTTGTTCCATACAGATTTCTATTTTGACTTTATAATGGGGATCTCAACAGTATGTGAGGCTCATTACACTACTCTTGTTCACTTGTTTTTAACATTGAAGTAGAAGTTATTATTTTCTTATGTGTAGAGAAATCATGGTCTTAAAATTTCTTGATTCTCTCTTAAAATATGACACATGAATCAGTAGTTATTGTTTCTAATATAGTTTTTAACATTTTTCTGATGAAGATAATAAGCCTGTACACACTCATTATATATTAAAATAGAGTAAATGATCTTATAAAATACATTTCTTACTGTAGGATTTGGTTAAATTGACACTTCCTGATTTGGGAAACTTTTATAAAAATAAATACAGAATGCAAGCACTAAGACTTAAAGGAGAGAAATGAGGAGCAACATCAAATAGGATATGAAGATGGAGCAATCACAGGAGATAAATAGTAGCAATAACCACTTTATGATGTAAGGCTAATCCAATAGCTTCTTCAGAGGAGAGGTTTCTGGTGTCAATGAAGAATGTTGTTATAATTGGACTTTGGATGAAATAGCCAGATTATTTTTTTTTTAAAAAAATAAGCATTTGAACTGAAAGGGGTATGAAATCATGTTGTCAGATCATATAATTTATTAAAAGACTTAAGAAGAAAATAAAAGAAAAACAATGAGTTGGGCATGGCAGATAGATGGAGCTACTGCTCAGGACAGTTGAGAGCTGGGTCATAAGGAAGGAGGGGCTCGGATTTTGAAATGTGAAGAGCAACATGAGAGACTGGGAGGGAAGGGTGGTGGGGTAGATTTTCCTGTGTGAGAGATAGAATGTGTCCACTGAAATAGAAGGAGCTTCAACCGAGGATGCATTATTAGGAATATATCTAATATCCAGACATTGGAAGGTCATGGAAAAATTATGGTCTTTAAATTCCAAAGTCATGATTTGAAATGTGTTTTTTAAATAAGGTATATCCATCACCCAGACTGCATATGATCAATCCTCATTATTCTTAGATCGCGTGTTTGCGAATTCAACTACTTGCTAAAATGTATTTATAACCTCAAAGTCAATACTTGGCACTTCAGTGCTCATTTGTGGGATGTTCACAAAGTGGTGAAATACTTGCTTTCCTCCTCTGCACGTTCAGAGCTGAGGTCAAGCTTACATCTGCAGGCCAAAGGTATATTCTGTGGCCCATTTAGTGCCACCTTGTTCACATTTTTGTGTTTTTAGTTGGTGACTCAACTGTTTACAATGATTTCTAAGTATAGCATTGAAGTGTTATCAAGCATTCCTAAGCACAGCAAAGTTGTGCTATGTGCAGTTTATAGCATTATGTCAACGCTAGATCTTTTGGAAAAAGGTACTCCAATTGTGAAAACGCCCCTACCAGACTGGCCTGTGAGCAAGCATGTGGTCCATTTTGTGTTATTTTATTTTATCTGGATTGATGTTTGTTAAGGGAGGGCCCAGTCCATTGAGGGAAATGCCATCCCTGGGCTGATTGTTCTGAGTGCTATAAGAAGTCAAGCTGAGAAAGCCACGAGGAAGACCCCTATGAGCAACCCTTCTATAAGGTTTCTGCATTGGAATCTGCTTCCAACTTCCTTCTCTGTTTGAGTTACTGCCCCAATTTTACGCAGCAGTGGGGTATGATCTGAGAGTTGTTAACTAAAATAAACCCTTTCTTCTACAAGATTTTTATGGTCATGGTGTTATATCCCAGCCACTGAACCCTAACTAAACAGTGTGTCCTCAATAAATAATGGGTATATTTATTAGGTATATATTAGGTATATTTCAACAAAAGACACACACACACACACATACACACACACACACACACACACACATGCACACACACACACACGCACACACACACACACACATTAGGTTACTTATTGGTTGGTTAATGCCAGTACTGCGGCACTATGTTCCTGGGAACCTACCAGGTAGTTTAGTATTTGGTGACTCAGTCTTTATACATAAAATGAACTATGATGCATAAGAAGAGTTAACTGAGATTTAAAGTAGATTTAAAGATTTAAATGTAAATGAATTATTAAAATAGAATATTGATATTTCTCAGTTCTGTGTTTCCTCCTGCAATAATGTTCAGAGTAAGTAAATTACATTCATTTAATCTGGGAATTGTGTTGTATGAAAGTTCCTGGGTAAACATGATATACAGTAATATACAAGTAAGTAGTCACACCAGATAATGAGCCCAAAACATACCAAAGTACTGTCTGTACCAAAGTTCAAGTTAGTAATGTAAAGAGTTTATTTGCAAAGTAGCATTTGATGCTAAAACTGAAAACAAAGTAACAGTTATATGATTTTGCACATAAGATTTTGCAAATATGCCTTGACCATCCATTCAAGGATAACTTATTTTACATTGTTTTACTATTCTGTGAAACATATTATACTTATGATATGATGCCACTCAATATAGGTTTTAATTACAAATATTAAGCATAGTTTACATGGCTTAGTGGAATAACCAAATGGTGAGCACATCGTTACTAGAATATTAATATCAATTTGTGGCTATATATAAAAACCAAGATGAGTTTGTGGATCACAAATAGTACTTCTAACCTTCATGGTATGAAAAAGTATTTCTACTTCTGACTATAGATTGTCATTCATGGTTTTAATATTTCTGTGTCTGATCTGTTAAGTACTACTCATTGTCATTGTACATCATCAATTTTATTGTTACTATGAGTATTATATGATTTTATAATCACAGAGATATCAACTGAAGTATTATGGACAATATTTAATCATTATGACAAAGTGTTTTTATAGTAATTATCATAACTATAAAATAACTTCTTATGTTAACCTTCAAAATTAGCAATCACTTCTGTTCAGCATTTGTGTGAAAACTGTGATTGGGACCAAGAGGTGATGAATCAAAATCATATATCTTGATTAAAATTAGGTTTTCTTTAAATTAGTGCTGACTCTGTTCTTTGTGAGCTAATCAAACTCACAATGTGAGTTAGTCTCTCTCTTTTTTTTTTTTTTGCTTAAGACAAGACATTATACAAATGTGACAATATTATAGTTTAATTTAAAATTTTTCCACTGATTGGTCATTCGACTAAGCATTTTATTTAATTTTTATTGAAACTGATTCATGACATTTATTGATGATATGACAAGGGTTAAGCATGTAGGTTGTCAATGATCAGTCATAAGGTCCTGAAAATAGAGTTGGTAATAAATTTAAGAACATAATTTCCTGTCAAAATACATTACTATCATTTGTCATTGACTCTGACCTAAAATATTAGAATTTCAGAGAAAACTGCATTGAAGGAGCACATTTTTGGAGAGTTTAATAATTGTATGATTTGGGTTGAGAATGTGCATCTTGATGAAAATTAACTTTCTCAGCTCTTGTTATTCTGTTTTATACTGAAATGTCTATAGCCATTTACCATGTGCTTATGGTTTTCCTGTTAGAAATGTGTGTGTAAAACAATTTAGTGTGTCCATCTCACCCACCACATATTGGCTAAAATAAAAAGATGAGACTTTTTTGTATGTGAATGCTGTATATGTACGTGTGTGTGTGTGTGTGTGTGTGTGTGTGTGTGTTCACTTTCAAAATACAAGTAGCTAACAGAGCTTAACAACATACCTAATTTTATTGGATATTTTATTTATTTACATTTTAGATTTCATCTCCTTTCCCCATTTCCCCTCACTAGAAACTCCCTAGCCCATCCCTCTCTACCTTTTTGCTTTTATACCATTTTAATTCCATGCAACTATTAAGGTCAGTTCTAGTTTGAGGAACTAGCAATACAATAAATGCAAATAGTCAAGGAACAAGCAAGACAATAAACATAAATAGTCAAAGAACAAACAAGGCAATAAAGTTCCGTGAACATTCCAGTGATCACTGTTTCTGAGGGCTTACCAGGATGACCAGAATATCTGAGCCAATTTTTCTGTCCTAGCCCAAAGTCATTTTGATGTCTGAAGCCTACTTCCTGTTCTAGCCTAGGATTTAGATTCCTGCCTGAAATTACATACCTATTTTTATATGTGTGTTGTTAAAAAATTTCTAAGAAGGAATGCTTTGGGGAATAAGAGTACTGTAATGTTCTAAAATTCATAGAATCTTAATATTATGGGCAATTTAATAAATAGTTCACTGTTGTTCTCACAATTCTTACATGAGACATAAAAACAGATTGCATTTAAACATTTCACCAAAAACAACAATAGCAGCATGAATTATTTATTGCTTAAAAACAATTTAGCAATTAAAGGAAGTTATGAGTAACTTTGATGGTAGTTCTGGGTAAAGACATTTAATGCAAATGGCCTCCAGCATGGAGTATATTTATGAGGTAAACTGAGGCTGGGTTTCCCTTTTCAGAAGTATCAGTTTATCTTTGGCTATTGGCCTTTAGCTTCTGTCTCTGCCATGTTGTGATGCCATTCATGCTTTGACATTAACTTTCCTCAGAATGAGTAATCCAGAGCCAAATAATGCAAGCAAGCTGCAAAGACAAAGAAGTACCCCATGTAACTTAGTTGCTGACACTCTAGATAGTATCTCTACCTTGCTCAAGTCTTCATCAAAGTGAAACATATCTAGTCCCATTCAAGAGAAAGGTATTCAGCCTCATATCTTGAAGGGAGAATTATCAACACTACTGTTTGTAAGGGCTGTTACTATGTTTTGTTAGAGGGTGCTCCCCTCCATAATTCATGTTGGAAGCTGTCAAGGAAAGACTGTTAGGAGGTATTACTTTTGCAAGGTGATCCAACTTTTCTCAAGAATGAGACTGAGAGAAGTTACCTCATGTGAAGAAAGTCTTAAGATTTCAGAAGGTGAGTACATGTGTTATGCCCCTTCATTCATATAAGAACTGTGTTGCAGTGGAAGAAACTGGTTATTATGCTGTTTTTCAGCAGTATTTTAGGCCCTCTTCTTCAGTACAAAGTGAATTCATCATCCTTTTTACCACAAAATTGCCAAGTGCACAAGATGTCCTCACCTTAAGAAATGCTCTCAAATGTTAGGTATTCTCTTTCCTGGCTTTAATTTTCCTGACATAGGTAGTATATTTTCATTATTCAATTAACTATGGGCTTATGATGCTGTATTCCCCCATGTTTTATTTTCTCTTATCTCATTGTTAAAATTGTCATTTAGTACCAGCCAAAACTTGTTTTTCCTTGAAAAGAAAACCAAGAAATTTTTATCCACATGTTCACAAGAGCTAAAGTTTCTCAAGAAATCCTCAGCAAAGGGACTAGAAAATAAAAATGTATCTGAACAACTAAATATTGTAATATGCTATGAATTATCTCCAATGTGTTTATTTTAATGCTTAAAAATGTAAATGTAAAATATGCACTCTGAGTTCCCTTAAAAGATATATTATGAGAAAGAGAATATTTCCTTTGTCACCAACCCAATAGCTTTGACTATAATTCAATCTTTGATTTTGTAGTATTCTCTGTAGTACACCATGTCATTCCACATGCACATTAATTGCTAAATGAGCTTTGAAAAGCAAAGGCTGTTAACCATAATTAGTCAAGAATGAAGCTGTTTATTACAGCGTTCCATTTAGTCCAATTAGAGTAACCAGTATGCTTCCTTCACTCTACAGGTATCCTCTAACAGATTTACATTCTTTTTAAGTTAATAGGAACAAATGAATGGAAAGCAGCAAGGACAAAGCAGTTTAGCAGTTCATCACAGATGGAAGAGTCTGAGCCACTAAATTACACTTTAATCATGATGAGACCTAGATCGCATGCGTTGTTAAGATTTTGGGTTCATAAACTCGATGGGCTTATGACTTGAGGTTCATATATGTAAAAAATACCATATATGATGGGACTGCAGAGGTGGCTACGTGGTTAACAATACTTGCTGCTCTTTCAGGACACTTAAGTTTGCCTCTCAGAACCAACACTGAGTTCCTCATGACCTCTTATAATTCCATGTCCAGAGGCTATGACACCTTCTTGGGGCTTTGTGGGCACACTATATATGTGCATATACATACTCATGTGTACAAAATAGGTTTTTAAAATACCACAAGTAATATTTTCCACTCTGAATTTTAATTATAAAACTTGTCCATAACATAAGTGCTCTTAATATTTCTATGATGCAAATAAGAACACCATTATACAGAAGGATTAGTTGACTTAAAGATTACATTTCTACAAGGCAATGACAAGACATTTGCATCCAGGAGTCCTCAGCTTCAGTAACTATACTACATTACTCTTTCATGTTTCTTCATTACACTTAACACTGATAGGTGACTTGTGACCTGTGAGATATGATGTGACATACTAAGTTTATACCTTCCTACTCTAACATAAGGAAGTGCCTTCTTAAACTCTTGGCAAAGGGGCCTATAGTTAAGTGGACAGTGATAGAACTCAAGACCATGACATGGTGGAGGTGAGTTGATTGTACAAAACCCAGTATGTACTCCTGACTGTGTAGCCACTGGCAGTATATAATTCTCCCTCTTTTGCCATTAATCATTGTCATGTATTAAAAATATTGCCATCAACTACTTCTTTGCAGGATGGAAGTGACTCTGTAGTACACTAGGGATAAGGAAACTTTGAAGCAGGAAGACAGTATTCATACTCACATCTCATTTATGAAGCCAGTGGTAAGAAATTCCAGTGCTGCTTATGCCCAGTTTAGTGAAAGCTTAGATGTATATTTATTGTGTAATGGACTGCCAAATGCTGGTTTTATTGTGGTTGTACTATTTCATTTTCTATTGTAGAAGCATTTTGGTTCCTTCACATTCTCACCTAAGTTTGTTTTTTTGTCAGATATGTAAGCCATTCTAACATGTAGTTAGTAGGACATATGTGTGCAAGTAATTCTTATGAGGCACGAAGAACACTTTTACCTTAGAAAAGACATTCTCTGTAACCAGATACATGTACAGTACTATGGAGTTACCATAAAAGATAATTAAGCCAAGTCAAAGAACACAATTTTATGTTTGTTGTGTTTACCAAGTTTTAGTTTTAGTCATAACCCAAAAAGAGAACACAACAAACAAAAGGAACCTAAACTACCCAGATATTAAACAAAAATAAAAAATAACAACAAACCCTTCCCCCATAGATCAGGAACTCATTGCAAAGATGTCAGTTTTGCAAAGGCTTTTAGGCAATTTCAATATTATAGAGAAAAAGAATAGACATTTGGAAATGTTATTTAAATAGATAAATACTTTTCAGTTTTATAAAAATTGTCTTTCAAAACACATTGGGAGTCCAATAGACTCCCATAGAATGAGTTTGAGACAAAGATAATATGTTTATTATATATGCTTCTAAATGTCCTCTTTTGTAAAGGGGTATCTGAATTTTAATTGGCAAGCAATTTGAATACAGTGTTGTGGGCACCAAACCTGTAGGAGGATTATTATAGTTCACAAATACTTGCATGTGTAGGCTTGAGATGATAGCATGTCTATCCACATATATATTAAATGCTGACTTTCTTATTTCATTGTTTTGTCTGACTAACACGAAGGACCTGGAACAAATAAAATGTAATTTGTTCATTATTTTCACTGGCTCTGTCACTGCATTTATGTCATTATACTAGTCATTTAATCATTTGACTTTCTGGTTCATTTTGAATGTGTAATTCCTCAAGTTTTGTCAATAACAACCACTTTTACCATTTATCATCATCTTTACATTATCTAGCTATCTTTTATCTATTATTCCTATCTATCTATCTATCTATCTATCTATCTATCTATCTATCTATCTATTTATCTATCTATTTATTTATCTTTCTCACATCTGTTTAACTACATACCTATTTTCCTATCTATCAGTCTCACTCTCTACTTACCTATCTACCTACCTACCTACCCACCTACCTATCTATCTACCTATCTATTGATCTGTTTGTCATTCTGTCTGTCTATTGATCTGTCTGTATAATATGAATCTAGCCCTCTATCCTCTGTCTATATACAATCCATCATCTATCACTTGTCTCTCTCCATACACACACACACACACACACACACACACACCACACACACACACACACACACACACACACACACACACACACACACACACACACGTTCTCCTGGTGTCTAGGAGAAAACATGTGATTCTGTTCTGACCAATAACAGACTGAGTCATCTGATTGTCTTGACTCCTTTTTTCTATCATATCATCACATTTGTACTATCCTTAGATTTTCATGCTAGTCAAGAAACCATTGTTTTTATTTTAAAAAGCCATTACTTTAGCTTCTTCACTACATTGCGTAATTCAGAATAAAAACAGTATAGGTTTTAGTAAATATTTGCTCTTATTATTTTGCATTATTTTGTGTTTCAAAACTTCATGATTGGTTCAACTCAGCTCCACTCCTTATGAAGTCATCATTTATGTCTTACTTATTTTTCATTGGTTAACTAGAACACAGTCCAGATACTGCCCTAACAAACTGGAACAATAACCATTAGTGTTTCTCATTTGTAAAATGAGCAACAAAATCTACCATCTACTCTTGTTGATTTATTGTCTTAGACATTTGCTTATGAATTCTCTGTCCATCATTTCCCCTCCTCTCTTATTATTTTTCCCTTTTTCTCTTTTTACTATTTTGAAGACTGTAACATTGCCCGTGGAATGTTACAAGCTTACCAAAGTCTGTGTAAGGTATATCTTATATGCAGACCTTCAGGTCTGCCCTGGGAGGCAGACATGAAACATATTTCACATGCAAGAGCCCATCTTATCTAGAAACGTTTTAAACAATTATTTTTATTTACAAGTGTATGTGAAGTTCTTTATATGGGTGTTGGTAACTGAACCTAGGTCCTCTTAAAGAGGATGAAGTGCTCTTAACTTCTGAACCATCTTGTTGGTTTCCATGGTGATATTATTTTAGGTTATTTGTTGTAAATTTATCTTATACAAGTAAAGCCTAAAAGCAGAACAAAATGAACAGTAAGACAAAAGTAGATAAAAAGACGCATATTGGCTTACAATCTAAAGTGCTAAAAATACCAACTGTTTTAAAAAAAAGTAAAGGTGTCGATGGATGATATTCAAACATAAATTTATAAGATGCGGTGACAGTAAACACTCCTTATTTATCCCCCTGGATAAAATGTAATAATGAGCCACACTTGTGTAGTGTGTTGCATTAGCTCAAAATATACCCCCATAAAGTTCCAGCCCTTGTAGTTTTTTAGACAACAGTTTGATATTAAAGTTTGTGAAAGATACTTACCACATCCTTTCCCATCATCAATCAGCTCTAACCTTTTTTGTTTTCTGACCTATCCTGGACCTCCCTAGCTACTGATTCTAAAACATGTATAACAGAGCCCAACCAGAATATTAAACATGTTCTCCTGGAGTCTAGGAGGGAACATGTGATTCTGTTCTGACCAATGACATTTAGACTGAGTCATCTGGTTTTCTTCACTCCTTTTTTCCTACTATATCACCACATTGGTACTATCCTTAGATTTTCATGCAAGCAAAGAAACAATTGTTTTTATTTAAAAAAAATGTGTACATTGCCTGCATGTATGTTTGTGCATCGTATACATTCAATGTTCATAGAGGCTAGAAGAGTACAACAGATTTCCTGAAACTGAAGGTGCAGATAGTTGTGAGCCAACATGTAGGTGCTGAGAATCAACCCTGGGTCCTCTAGAGGATTAGCCAGTACTCTAACCACTGAGCAATCTCTCTAGTCTTGTAAATTTAACAGTGTAAAATACCACCTTATTCTCATGTATTATTACAAAACTCTTGCTGTGCGTGAGGTGTCCTTACTGTCAATAGTTCCAAAAATATATAGTGACAATAGTTAGAGACTCCTAGAATCCTAGTACAAAGGTCTAGTGACGTGCACTAGTATATCTTAATTTATGGAACACATAGTTTATTGTATTAGGATTTATTTTATTTCTCTGTCTCTGTCTCTGTCTGTCTCTGTCTCTCTGCCTCTCTCTCTCTCTCTCTCTCTCTCTCTCTCTCTCTCTCTCTCTCTCTCTCTCTCTCTCTCTCTGTGCATGTGCATATGTTTGGATGTGTGCAAATAAATGTAGGTGCTCATATAAGCTAGGGGCATTTGATTCCCTGTTACAATTGGTTGTGAGCCACCTGAATTCATTGTTGGGCATTGAACTCAGGTCCTCTCAAAGAACTGCACATCCACTTAACTTTAGAGCCATCTTTGCAGTCCTGGAATTTTTATTTTAAAGATAAAAATAAACTTTGAAGGTTTTGTCTATTTTTTTTTACTCTAATGAACAAAAGTGAGAATATGCTTTAAGGCCTAAAATGTCCATCAAATGCCTTTTTTTTTTTTCAGTGTTCATTGATATTTTATTTTTGTTAAATAAATTTGCATTTTATTTTGGATATTAGGTGTGTGGACATATTAAAGTATGCTATTCAAAAGTTTTCAGTGCCTTTAAGAAAATACAATCTCACCCCTATCCACCCTTCCTCTCTTCCTGAAAAGTGGTGAGGCATTCCATGGATATCAACCAGCTTTGAGATATCAAGATGCAATAAGACCAAGCACATCTACTTCTACTGGGGCTAGACAAGGCAGCTCAATAGGGGAAGAGATCCAAAGGCAGGCAATGTAGTCAGAGATAGCCCCTGTTCTCACTTTAGGAGTTCCACATGAAGACCCAGCTGTTCCTGTATATGTGCAGATAGCCTAGGTCCACCCCATGCATGGTCTTTGGTTAACAGTTCAGACTCTAGGAGCCTCCATGGTCCCACATTAGTTGATTTTGTAGGTTTTCTTGTGGTACACCTGAACCCTCTGGCCCCTTTAGTCTTTCCTTTCACTTTTCCACAGGATTCCCCAAGTTTCACTTAATATTTGACTATGGATCTCTGCATATGTTTCCATCAGTTGCTGGGTAAAGCCTCTCTGATGACAGAAAGTTATGCTAGGCTCCTGTCGGCAAATATAGCAGAATATAATTAATAGTGTCAGGGTTTAGCTACCTCTCATATCTATGGCGATTGAAAGTTTCACTGGTTATAGAAGTCTAGGCTGGCATCTCTATTCTTCTAGAGGCAAGAAGACACCTGTTCAGGCCCTTCTGGCTTTTAGTGTCTCTGTTGAGAAGTCTAGTGTAATTCTAATTAACATATTAACATATATAAAACGTCTCCTTTATATGTTACTTGGATTTTTCTCTTGAATCTTTAAAATTTTTTTCTTTGGTTTGTATATTTAGTGCTTTAATTATGTGTGGTGAGAGGATTTTCTTTTTGGCCCAACATGTTTGGCATTCGGTAAACTTCTTGTACATTTATAGGCATCTCATTCTTTAGGATAGGGAAATTTTCTTCTATGATTTTGTTGAAAGTAATTTCTGGATCTTGGAGCTGGGAATCTTCTCCTTCTTCTATTTCTATTATTCTTACATTTGGTTTTCTCATAGTGTCTCAGATTTCCTGAATGTTTTGTGTCAGAAACTTTTTATATTTAGCATTTTCTTTGACTGATGCATCAATTTCCTCCAATGTATTTCTGCTTCTGAGATTCTGTCTTCCATCACTTGCATTCTGATGGTGAGGCTTGCGTCTGTAGTTCTTGTTCTTTTCCCTAGGTTTTCCATTTTCAGGATTTCTTCAGTGTGTGTGTGTGTGTGTGTGTGTGTGTGTGTGTGTGTGTGTGTGTGTTTAATTTAATTGCTTCTATCTCTATTTTTAGGTCTTGAGAAGTTTTATTCATTTCCTTCATCTGTTTGATTATATTTTCCTGTATTTCTTTAAGGGATTTACTCATTTCCTGTTTAAAGGCCTCTATCATCTTTTATCTGATTTAAGGTCATTTTCTTGTGCTTCAGCTGAGTTAGGGTATCCAGTGCTTGCTATAGTAGGATAGCTGGGCTCTGTTGGTACCATATTATGCTGGCTTTTGCTGATTGTGACTTTACACTGACCTATAGACATCTAAATTTTGCAGTTATTATAGGTTTAGATCCTGATTTCTGATTTTATCTTTGTTGGATGAATGTTTTTTCTTTTGGTTTGTGTTTTCTCTCTGTCTTTTGTCCTGAATTACCTGGGGTTCTGGTGACTAGTGAGTCTTTAAATCCAATAACGCCTTTTGTGTTTTTGGTGGCTTGTGTGGCCTCTGGTTTGGGTAATAATCTTGCCTCTAGGGTTCTTTGAAAATTGAGAACACGGGACAGTATCACTTTACCATTTTGGTGCATGTTTCAAGAGGACTTGACAGGCAAGGGCTTGGTGTGAAGGTGTGAAGTCCTACCTTGTTATTACTGGTTTTGGCAGACCATGAGTACAAGACAGAGTTGTGCGTCAGAAAACAGAGCTTAAGGGACAGGGTGCAATTTAGCTACGTTGGGTGTACTTTAAGGGGACTAGACAGACAAGATATTAAATCTGATTTTGGATTACATTTGAGAACCATGGATTTAAACAATTAATTTGGAACAAATTAATGAACAAAATATTAGGATATGATTGCTGAGTTAGCTACATATAAGTTGGCTATTGCCTTGGGGGGGGGCATGACATTATTACTTTTGGTAATATCTTCTCTTCTAAACAAATTTCTCCAATTAAAATCAGTCAGAATGTTGGGTCTAGGTCTGTAGTTAAGTAGGTAAATATAAAGTTAAACACAAGTATATTATCTTAGAGATGGAAGAACTATGATTAAGCTGGTTAAACTATGCCCTGCTTTATTTACCATTACATATATCTATCTATATAGATATAGATATAGATATAGATATAGATATAGATATAGATATAGATATAGATAGGGTTTGGTAAGTGGGTAAAGTTCTTGCCATGAAACATGAGGACCTGACTTCAGATGTTCAGAACTCATGTATAAATCTGAGTGTAGAGGGTTAGCCCCTTAAATCCTGGTCCTAGAGAGATGGAAACTATCAGGCAGTTAAAGGTCTCTAACGAGCTAGTCTGGCCAGTATAGTGAGCTGAAGTTCATGAAGAGTCTCTGCTTGAAAAAAATAATACAATGAGTGAGGAAAATATCTGGATTTAATATGCACACATACACTCGTACATGCATAACTACACACACACTTATATATATTATGCATACATGTACACATACACATATGCATACAGAGATATATATCACATACTCTATAATTTGGGAATCTTTTTTGAGCTTTAAATATATTGAGGACACAGTTGATAAACTTTAAAAATGTGTAGAGGTATTGCATTTTAAAGTAGCATCATTTAATCACTGACAGGTCTCGCTTCCTAAGTCATCATTGTGATGTAAAGGCATTTCCAGTTAGTAGTAGATCAGTGGTACCAGGATCTCCCATTGGGTAATCAATATCTCTGAATCTCATGAAATGAAAGGCCAAAGTAATAGCAGTGCAAAGTACACTGGGATTTCACAGTTTATATTATAATTGAGTCTTCTTGGCTGTGATTCAAATAGCAGATATATTCTTGTTTTATGTTTTTTTGTTTGTTTGTTTGTTTGTTTTTCGAGACAGGGTTTCTCTGTATAGCCTTTGGCTGTCCTGGAACTCACTCTGTAGACCAGGCTTGCCTCGAACTCAGAAATCCGCCTGCCTCTGCCTGCCAAGTGCTTGGACTAAAGGCGTGCGCCACCACCGCCCAGCCTGCAGATATACTCTTTACAGGGCACATTGCTACATTGGTTTGAAGAAAATTTAAGAAAAAAATAATAACCTTCAGCTGAAGATGGAAAATGTTTTTGATTTTGAGAATTAATTTTAAAAATGAGATAAGAAGTAACTAGTGACTGAAGAGAAAGGCACTGTCTTGTTAATGCACCTTTACTTCATAGCAACCGCATTATCATTCTATAGGCACTAGTAGGAATAGCATCACTTTTACACAAAACATATACAAAGCTTTCATTTTTTATCTTTTGATGGGTGGGTGACAGAATGAATGGGTAGAGCATATTTTGATTGCTATTTTGACAAATGTCTTAAAACTTTTGCTTTTAGATGAAGTCCTATTTTAGTCTTAAGCTAGTTAAGCTTTATATATAAATTATAGCTAATTAGGTATATCATCATGTTAATTGTCACCAAATCCTCATCCACTCTAAGTGATTGAGAATATCAAAATAAAGAGAACTAGTAAAAATGAGTTATAATTCTATTATAGTACTAATATACTATATATAGTAAATATGTATTATATGTTTAATATATACTGTACATATATAAAACCAATATATATATTTACATAGATTATAGTATAAATAGTATTTTTTAGTCCAAGTTACATTTCACTCAAGAGCAAAGTATTTGGAACATTTAATTGTTGTAAGGAAAGTGTGCTTGCTCTATGGTTTTCCTTGGTCATTAATCATCTTAGGCCTTTGGTTCTCCCTGTTGTATTTGTTTCCAAACTACTAGTTAAGTATCCTGAAGGACTACTATGAGCAACGTTAGTAACTTATAATTACATGTAAAAACATGAGCTAAACATTCTTGAGTTATAACAATTACAGCTATTTGTAGATCACAGTGAAAGGTACAAATGCTAACATCTTTTAGAAGTCAGGAATTTTCTGTGCATCAACAAAGACCCTCTCAGAACTGGCTGGAATATAGTTCTGTCTGCAAATGAGATGCCCATGGGCCAAAGAGAAACCTTTTATTTTTCCAAACCTGTAACAATAGAGGATAAGCTCTGCCTTAAGCTCAGGATAATGAAAATTTAAATATTTCTCTTGATCAGTAATTAATCTAATCCAAAAAAATGACTGCTTTATTAATAGAATATTAACTAAATTTTGATCATTCCTTTCATAGCAATTGAGTTCCAAGTAATTAAATGTCCACATGATTATTTTTTCAATCTGCTGCTAGTCCTTGTAAAGCATGGTTTTCCCATTCTTGTTCCTTATTAGAATTGCAAACCTTTTCACCTTAAATCAAGAGATGTAATGAGTACTAATGAGACTTTCAGATTCAAAGGAATGTTTAACAATGGTGTTTTCTGAGACATTAAAAATAAAGAGCTGAAATGGTGTGTGTTTTTCTTCCTCTGGCTATCTGACAGTACTCCTAAAAGGTGTATTTTAAAAGAAATTTTAAACAATCAGCTGCTAGCACTACTCTTACTAAAGGTGCTATTATGGAGAAGGTGCTGTGAGAAGTAGCAGTGAATGGTTAGAGAAAATTCTTTTCTGAGATCAAATGCCAGTGTCCTTGCTGACAGACTTCTTTCTTCAGAGAAACCAGATGGTGGTTAGGTTTGTTGTTTCCTTGGAGACAGTTACCATGCCAATGACCATAAACAAAATTGAGATGTCAGTGTTTCCATTGATGACATGGGCCTTGTACGAGAATGAGAAAAGCACAGAAACCATCATTTTTTTTTTCATTTTTATCTGCTACTTTTATATTTCTATTTTATAAATAATAAGTATTATCTTAGCATTATATATATTATATATAATGCTGATATATATATATATATATATATATATATATATATATATATATATATTGCACCTTAGTCATGTTGTCTCCCCATATTGCCCTCTCTTACCTCCTCATTAGCATTATTTTTATATGATGAAGCCTGACAGTGAGGGTCTTTAACAATGACTCCATCTGCAACTTAGTCTCTCATCTTTCCTCAGTTAGAAAGCAAAAATGGAAGTAGAGGATTGGTCTGTGGCATTGAGGTTGCCCTGCTCAGTCTCTGTCACAATGATAGTGTTATTCTAGGAGGAGTCTGGAGTAAACTCTTTTGAGTAAGATTCTTCTTGTATCAATCAGCACACATCCAGAAAGACAACAATCATCTTAAATATGTGAAACAAGGATAGAACTCTTATTTGAAAAGTTTTGAAAAGACTGGATAGAAAAGGAAATTACACTAAGAACTGTTGGCAATTTGTTTTTAAATTAATTTTTATAATTTATTTTTGTGTATCTATATATTCATTCTTCTCTCTCTCTCTCTCTCTCTCTCTCTCTCTCTCTCTCTCTCTCTCTGTGTGTGTGTGTGTGTGTGTGTGTGTGTGTGTTTGTGGTGTGTGTGATAAGTGTATGCAAGGAGAGCAGAAGAGGGTGTTATATCCCATGAAACAGGAGTCATAAGCAGTTGGGTGACTCCTGAATGGGTACTGGGAATAAAACTTAAGTCCCTGGAAGAGCAGCAAGTGTTCTTTACCACTGAGCTGTTTCTCCAGTCCCTGGAAACTCTTTTAATCATGTTGGAGTCAAAAGGAAAAGACAATGAAATATGAACCCATGTAGAATTCAGGTGCTGCCATTTTGTCTCTGTGCTGCCCTTTTCCAGTGATAGTCTACAGAAACCACAAAGGCAATTGAAGTCTCTGGCCACACACAGAGGTCACAACCTTTTTGATACAAATACCTTACAAATAGTGAGACAAGAGACTCTACTCTTAATCTGACTGCTCTTTGCTTCTAGAACTCCACATTAGTAAAAAAACAAATTGTCATAGAGAAGAAGGTCTAGGGAATCAATTTGATAGGATGTCTACTTTTTTGAGTTAAGAAAATGGACAAGAAAATGGCAGGACTCTAGCTAAAAGCAAGTGGGCAAGTGATGATATTTGCATGGATGCTACAGAATTGGCTATCATCCTTGACTCTCTTGAAGCTTTGTGCTTCCTTCCCCACATCCAACCATAACTTCTTAACCTACTCCAGGCACTGGTTTTCACTTGGCAGGTTTGACTGCTTGAAGATGTTCACTTATTACCCACAAACCTTTCTTTTGCCTGTGTTGAATTTCTACCATATTTACATCTTCAGGAATCTTTCTGGTTTATAGTTAAATACAAGCTCTTTTTCTAGTCCACTAGCATTATCCATTTTAATGGAGCTTAATTTGAATTTGGAGTTTAGTTTAATTATGACTAACTATTCATAATTCCCAGGACTAGTAAGCTTTCTTAAAATCAAGACCTCTTATTGCATATTTGAATATAAAAAGGGTCAATTGCAAAAACATTCTGTTCATTTTCTCTAACAGCCACATAACTTTAGCCCTTTTGTTTAAGTCTATGATTACTTGCAAAATATTGTGTGTGTGTTTGAGAAGGGATGAATCAAGGTTCATCCTCTCAAACATATTTCTGTAATGACAACATTCATGAGGGAAAATCCCTAACATTTATTAAACATGATTTTTTAAAATTCATTTTTTCACTATTAATATTACCTTACATATGTTTTCATTTTATTTTCAATTCCTTACAAAACATTAAATATGCATGTATTTGCTTTTATCATTATTATCCATGGGATGTCAAGCAGTGTTGAAACAATCTAATCAACACAAAGTGATGCTGATGTGACTGTAAGTGGTCTGTAGCTTCAAGCAGTTCCTTACTCCTCCTCTTCCCAGGTACTGGCCAATGAATGGTGCATCCTCTCTCACACTTAGGCCAAAGGTGTGGTTTTCTCATCAGTCATCTCATTTATTCTCTTATGTCTTTCTAATCACTGCTTCAGATCGTAGCCAGTGTGGTATGGTGAGGACATTTCTTCTTTAAAATAACAGTGAAATAAGACAACAGATTCTCTTGCATTATTCAAAAAAATGACTTTCAAGAAAAAAGAAACATTTAATTCTCTGCAATTTTTCTAACACAATGTTTTCTCAAACTATCGTTTTTTAGATCTAGGCCTAATTATTATCTTATCCACTGTGGTTTTTAATATATTTTTCCCTTTTTGAATTGGCTTCTCTTCACTATTAATTCTAAGCTATATGTGATTCAATTAGATTGAATTTTGCTTCTAGAGGTCACTTAGTAATTAATTAAATGATATCTTTTAAAAGATTCCTTTTAGATCAGTTAAGTGTCCCAATTATACACATATGTGTTAGTTGAAGACAGTTGGCTTTAGAGGAAAGGAAAATGAGTCAAGGAAGGAGAAAACAATTTGTACATTTTATTCATATAATTAGATGAATTTAGGGCATTGGTGTCATTATAGTGTTCTTATTTTGTATTGTCTTTTGGCCATTGTGTATTCTCCATTGATGTTTTCATCCTAATATTTGTTCTTTTGCATGGCAGGTTACTTAGAAGTTCTTGTTTTATGACATCCCATAATATCAGACATGGTCTACCCTCTTAATCAACACACCTGTTTTGCCTGGGGACCCAGATGGCTGATTTCCCAGACTGTCTGCTTGTGTATGACCATGCTCTATCACTGGCTGAGAGATGATTTCATCTCTTGAATCATGAGTTTTTACCTGGGATTTGCGCTTTTCCTGAGATTAGACATATTCTCATGATGATATGTTTAACAGACTTGATTTAATCCCATCTGCATTGCTTCTCAGTAACAGAGAAAGGACTCAAGATACATATCAAATGAAAGAATAAATAAACAAACAAACTAACTAAAAAAGGAAAATTGAAGAGTATATGCAATTTATCAACCAGGTGTTTCCAAATTAGCAATGATGTAATTGCTATGAGCATATTACACAGGTATTAAAGAATACTGTTTCTATGCACTACAAAGTACAAAGTCATATATTACCTGTCTTTAGTTTTTTAAATGGCTTTTAGTTCTCTTCTTCTCCATTCCTTCTAACTTCCAACAATATAAATCATAATACTGTATTTGGATAGCAAATTGGTCAGTACATTGTAATTATTGTTACTGTCAATTCTAATCTAATATATACAATTTTAACAAAATGTAATTTTGTATTTGAGTCTTACCTTTTTAATTTGAAATATATGTATTATTTCTTGAAAATTTCACACACATAATACATTTTTATCACATCTATCACCCACTTCCTTTTGCAAATTTCTTTTAGTACACTCTTTCCATATTTCCCTCCAAATTTCATCTACTTTTTAGTTTTAAGCCCATTGCGTCCAAACCCTGAAACTAGAGCAAGTTACTTGGAACCACATCCCTAAAGAAAACTGATTCTCTGCCCTATATTATTCAAATAGTGGTAATAGCTTCTCAGTAAGGGATACAATTCCTGAGTTCCCCGTCATCTGAATTTAGTTTTAACTGTGATTTATGGAATATTTTTTCATTTTCACTCAGCTTGAAATAATTATATATATATTTTTTCAATTAAATTTGACTATCCTATAGTTTCATTTACTTTCAGTTAATAATGAGTATCTTCAGTTACTTGAATAATACAACTTTATCCTAATGTTATTATTAAGTAATTTTAAGAGATTAGTTCGCCCAAGTCAGTAGTAGTATTATGATTATTGAAAACTGAATTTCTTGATTTCATTATTGTAAATCAATGTGAATAAAGAGTCTGTGTTTCAATACATTAACAGAAAGGACTACACTGTTCCCTTGGCTTTAGTTCTTAATTTGATATCTTGTACAACAAAGCCTGGTAATTAAAATTATAGAAATTAAATTATTTTAACTTTGATTTAGTGTGTTTACTGTCTGGAAAAATTCTTGTCATTCAATAGAAGGAGCCCTACAAACATTGCCACAGACAAATCTGATAGAATCATTTTCTTAATTGAAGATTCCTCTTCTGAGGTGATTCCAGACTGGGTCAAGTTAATAAAAAATTAATGTGCAGGGGAAAAAAATGGCAAGAGGATCAGAAATTCCAGGTCAGCCTTACATAGTAAATTGGAGGGAGACCAACCTGAACTAGTGGAGAAATACTTTCAAGCAAAGCAAAAATCATTAAGTGTAATTCTGGCTCACCATTGGCTAGCAATGAGACCAAGAAAACATTTTCAGATCCTAGGAAATACATGGAGTAACATAAGAAGTCATCCTTTCTTGTCATTTTATTTTTAATTTATTCTAAGCTTTCAAATATACATAATATATACATATAGATAATTATACATATACATATATACACATGTCTATCTACCTATCTATCAATCTATCTGTTGAAGACATTCCTTCTCACTTTTCTACCACCTCTGTTCTCTCTCTTATGGAGTTTCTATGTCTTTTGTCATTTTAGACAGTTTTGTTTTTACTTTCATGTCATAATTATACACACACACACAAGGACACACACATACACAATTATGTAGCTACAGAAAATCTAGGAGTCACACATGAGATTCTTTTTAAGACAGTCTTACGATGGGACCCTAGGTGTTTCTGATCCTCCTCCATCTGCTTCCAGAGCATGTGACTGCAGCTCTGTGCCATTTTGAATACTGACATCTTCGTTTGACTGTATTATGAACAAAGACAGACATGGAGCCTTTTTCATGTCCATTCATTTAAGACAACAAAGGTGACCATATTATGGAATTTGTTGAATTCTACAAGACATAGCATAAGAAACTAAAGTTACTTGTTCAGTCTGAGGATACTAAATAGATTATTATCAGTTTTAAATGCTACCATGGAGGAAGCTTTTACAAGTTTTTGTTTGTTTCAAAAATAATAATAAAATTAATCTTAAATACAAATTTTTACAAGATTAAGAGTAAAGTGTTTTTAGAAGGTTAAAAACACCATTTTTTAATCATTAAGGGCTAGAGATGACTCATCAGTTAAATACCTACTGTTTTTTATTAGATATTTTATTTATTTACATTTCAAATGTTATACCCTTTCCTGGTTTTTCCTCCACAAACCTCCTATCCCATTGCCCCTCCCCCTGTTTCTATGAGAGTGCTTCTCTACTCACCACCTCACTGCTCTGGAATTCCCCTACACTGGGGCATCAAGCCTTCACAGGACCAAGGGCCTCCCCTCCCATTGATGCCAGATAAGGCCATCCTCTGCTACATATGCAGCTGGAGCCATGGGTTCCTCCATGTGTACTCTTTGGTTGGTGATTTAGTCCCTGGGAGCTCTGGGGGGTCTGATTGATATTGTTCTTCCTATGGGGTTGCAACTCCTTCAACTCCTTCAGTCCTTTCTCTAACTCCACTGGGGTCCCTGTGCTCAGTCCAATGGTTGATTGCGAGCATCCACATTTGTATTTGTAAGACTCTGGGAGAGCCTCTCAGGAGATGGCTATAATAGGCTCCTGTCAGCAAGCATTTCCTGGCATCATCGATAGTCTCTGGATTTGGTATTTGTATATGGGATGGATTCCTAAGTGGGCCAGTCTCTGGATGGCCTTTTCTTCAGTCTCTGCTCCACACTTTGTCCCAGTATTTCCTTTAGATAAGAACAATTCTAGGTTAAAAATTTAGTGATGAGTGGATGGCCCCATCCCTCAACCAGGGGCCTTGCCTAACCTTTAGATATGGTCTCTACAATTTCTCCCTTCCCTTTGTTGGATATTTCAGCTAGTATCATCTCCTTTAGGTTCTGGGAACCTCTTGCTTTCCTGGCATCTGAGACTTTCTGGTGGCTATTGCCCAGTTCCCCATCCCCTATTACTACACACCTCTGTTCAATTTCCTGACCCTCTGTCTATCATCCTCATGAAGGACCAGTGCCCAGAAGCCACATGGCTTCTTACAACAACCAGTAACTTCAGTTATTGAAGATCCAACATCCTTTTCTGGTATCCACAAAATGCACTCTCTCTCTCTCTCTCTCTCTCTCTCTCTCTCTCTCTCTCTCTCTCACACACACACACACACACACACACTCACACAAGGACAGAGATAAATACAAATACAAGCAAACTTTAAGTCATGAAATTAAAAGAAAGAATACACTAACACATTAAATGAAAGTTAACATATACAATCAAGGAAAACAATCATGTTTTTTTGGATCATCTTAGTTTAAAAATAAGTGAATACTATTTTATTTAACCTTCTTTACACTAAACAAAATTGGGCTCTTTAATTGTTTGGCGATACTAGATGGTAATGCAGCGTGAGAGAATCCCATGCTGCAAATGTGAGATTAAATTTTTAATGCTCCTATTTAAGTTTACAAGTCCTAGAGGAAATTATCTTCTGATGAAGCAGGGTAAGGCTGTGAATGTCACTACAGAAGGAATATATACATGTAAGTATTATGGTTAAAGAAGAGAGAGGATGATTTTGGGAGGGGATAGAGTTGAGAAGTATGAGTACAGGGAATAGTAAAAAAGGAAGGAAGGAAGAAAGGAGGAGTGACACAATTATATTTTAATTTAAAAAAGAAAGACCAGAGGAAGAGCAGTGTTTGTTGATTTCACACCTGCTCCCCATGGAGGACCCATTCTTAATAATCGTGATATCACCATCTGTTCTTCAAGACAGGCAGATGAAGTGCAGTGAGTGGTCCCTTTAGTCAGGGGCATTTCACTGTGAATGCAGACAAAGCATTGCAAGTGAAAATGGACATTTGATGTGTCTTTTCACTGTTCCATAGCAATGACCCAGTTATACCTAACCATTCTGAGTCAAAAAACTTGGTGCATCATAAAATATACAAGGAGCTTGTGTGCCTCAGAAACTGTGGAATCCCCAAAATATGTGCTAAAAGAAGCGTCAGAAAATCATTAATGGCTAAGGGTGTGAAAAGAAACTCAGAGATAATGTTGGAGGCACCAAAAGATGATTCGGGGCAGCCTGTGGAGCACTGTGTCCGCAGTGACACCTAGTTTCATCCTTTGGGACTTGTAAGCTGAAATAGAAGCAATAAAAATTTAATCACACAGTTGCAAAATGAGAGTCTCTCTTGTCATTTTAGGATCTGGATGACTCCATACAATTAAATAACCTAGTTTCTTTTAGTATAAGAAAGGTTAAATAAAATATGGTTCAAATCATTCTATCTATCCATCTACCTGTCTATCTATCTATCTATCTATCTATCTATCTATCTATCTATCTATCTATCTATCTATCTATCATCTAGATGGATAGATCTATCTTATGTCTAAATGCATAGCTATAACATGCTCAGTCCATTTAGTGTTACTCTTAGGGATAATATTTCAAGGCTGACTACAAAAAAAACTTTTTAAAAAATATTTTATTTGCTTTAAAATTAGTAAACAAAATAATGAGTTTTATCAAGGCACATTTGTTCTTACTGACTCCTACCCTGAACCCCATCATGTTCCTTCCTACTAACCACTCTGGCCGCCCTCTTGCCCTGGCCCCTTTCTGCCTGTGTCTCATGTATTCCATTTTGCTCTCTTTCTTTCTCTCTACTCCCTATAGATCTCTCCCAACTCTCATAGTTCTATTTTTAAATTACATGACTCACACACATGTGCACACACATGCCTATGCACACATTAAAATAAAGAATCTTCCTATGAGATTAAAACATATGGCATTCATCTTATTGAGTCTGTCTTATTTAGCTTAACATAATGGATCCCATTTGCATTCATTTTCTGGAAAATGTCATTTGGAGAGTGAGAAAGTTTTCATGATTTTATAACTGCTTTATGTTGATTTCTAAAATTCTTATTTTAAACTCTCTCGATATGGTGAGATTTTCGACTCATCATCATTTGTTTGGGGAATGGTATTGTATCTTGGAGGTTTATATTTTAATGATAACTTCATGGCACAAGCTTCTTTTCTTTACTACCTAACAATCATGCTTGAATACAGAGATAATAAAATCCTGATATTTTATATGTATTGGAGATAAAATAGACAAATCAGAATAATTGCAATAACAGAGCTAGATGAGGTAGATTTATGAATAAGATATCATAAACATATAGTGACTTTAATTTTTGAAATTATAAATACAATTATCAGGTTTATGAACACACAAAAATTTCTATCTCTATCTATCTATCTATGTATCTATGTATCTATCTATCTATCTACCTGTCTATCTCTATATATCACTATATCTCTATCTCTATCTATCTATCTATCTATCTATCTATCTATCATCTATCTATCTATCTATCTATCTATCTATCTATCTATGTATCTATCTATCTATGTATCTATGTATCTATCTATCTATCTATCTATCTATCTATCTATCTATCTATCTATCTATCTAAATTTGGTCATGAAGTCCAGAGTGAAAATAAAATAAATCTCTTCCTATTCTCAAACTATGTAATGGTGTGATGCTATTTGACTGATTTTTCAACCTGGTTGAGCTCCACTACATTGAAATTTGACCATTTTTCCCAGATGTTTTTATGAAGATTTTTGCATGACATTAATATTCAAATTAAATTTTGAATAGGTCAGATTAGCTTTCATATTATTTGTGGGCCTCATTTGGTCAGTTGAAATCCTTTAAAAGACATTGTGGCATGAGAAAGAATTAAAGCAGTGGGTGATGTTAGATTCAAACTCAGACTCTCTTCACCCCATCAGATTGTGGCTGTACCAGTCCCTCAAAAATTGCTCAAGCCAATTTCTTAAAAGTAATCTCCATATCTTTACATGTACTGACAGGAAATATATTAAACCCTTCTACATTACACTATAAAATTGGACACTAAATTCAAACTGGGCTTTCTATAAGCAAAATTCTGAATTTTTCTGCTGTGATGTATTCTTTCCTACCCTTTTCCACTGTGGTGATAGTGTAAAGCACTATCTGAGGCTATTCTTGGGGTCATAAGTCACCTTATTCCCTTTCTCCTCACATGCAGTCCTAGAACCAACATCCCAACTCTGCCTCCTAATACACTATTATTCCTCCATGCCAGACATCTATTCTACCCTAGCCACTATATTGCCTCCCACTTATTAGCCCACTAAAAGCCATTGTCTAAGTGGAGTCTTTAAGAACATGAGTCAGATTTTATGTCTAGAAGTTTTGTCAGTGTCTAAACTAATGTCCAAGTGCTATAAAGTCCCTATGAATTGAACTCAGTGACACTGTTTTTCCCATTTTCTTCCTGTGGCCAGCTCTTCTCACCATGCTATGCTGCCTTTTCTTCAGTTCAATCTGCTTCCTCATGGCTTTTCCCCTGCTGTTCATTATTTCTGGAATCTCCCCCCCCCCCCCCCCGCAGATTATCATCTGTCTCCTTCACAGGATCACTCACAGCCTAGCTATTTCATAAACCACCATCTATTTGATATTGTCTATTTTGGTTGTTTCTTTCCTTTGAATAAAATTTAAATAAATTTTATTACATTACCATGCATGTGTGTGTATATCTAGACAAGGGTCAGAGCTCTACAGGGGCTAATTTTCAAAAGTCAGTTCTCCTGTACTATGTATGTTCAGGGCAGCAGCCTCAACTTGTGAGGCTCAGTGGCAAGCATCTCTACCCTGAATTATCTCACTAATTCTTTCCTTTTTATTTGCTCTTAAGAGAAAATAATGTTTGTTTTAAAGGGAATAAAATGTCCTCATTTTTTATTAGTATAAACTCAGTATTTGAGTTTTAGAGAATATTCAATTGTTCAAGCAATTAATAAATAAAACAACATATACTATTAGGTCTCAAAAGTTTATTGTAAAAAAATTAGTTTATAAACAATTAAATATTTCTTGGGTCATGGTAGAAATGACATTATAAACAAAAAAATATATTACTGGACTATACCTTGGTAGAAAACTGGGAATAGCTTTGTTATGTAAGAGGTAAGAGAGAAGAACATATAAGACATTTATATTTGTTAGAATTCAGAACATAAATTCAATTGTGAAGAAGTATAGGCATGATACTTTGCAAGTTACTTGGATCCTATTAAGATGGTGTCATCTTTGAAAGTTGTTTTGTTAGATATGTCAGAATAACTAATGTTCACAATAATGTCTTATAAATATCTAGTCAGGAAGTGACATGAACATTAAAGATCCAGAAGGACTAAGTTGAATAAATCTATATAGAGGAAGACACAGGCAGTCTATATAATAACCTAGTAATTTGCAACAATAAAGTACACAAACTATACTCAGGAGAACACAGAAAGCATGGTGCTTGGAATCTGATCACCTTGGAAGGTCTAAGAGAAACTGATATTTTAATTGATTCTTTTTGGTTTTTTTTTAGATTTTTTATTGGTTATTTTATTTATTTACATTTCAAACATCCCCCTTCTTGGATTCCCCTCTGCAAACCCCCTATCCAATCCCCCATCCCCCTGCTTCTATGAGGATGCGCCCCCCCGACTCCCCATCACTTTCCTGGAAACCCCCACACTGGAGCATTGAGGTTCCACAAGACCAAGGCCCTTCCCTCCCACTGATTTTCGAAAAGCCCATCCTCTGCTCCATATGTGGCTGGAGCCATGGGTCCCTCCATGTGTGTACTCTTTAGTTGGTGTTTTAGTACCTGAGAGGTCTGGGGGTTTCTAGTTAGTTGATAGTTGTTCTTCCTACAGGATTGCAATCCTCTTCAGCTCCTTCAGTTCTTCCCCTAACTCTTCCATTTGGGTCCCAGTGCTCAGTCTGATGGTTGGCTACAAACATCCTCATCTGTATTCAGGAACTACAGAACCTCTCAGTATACAGCTATACAAGACTCCTATCAGCAAGCACTTCTTGGCATCCACAATAGTGTCTGGGTTTGATGTCTGCACATAGGATGGCTCTCTAGGTGAGGCCATATCTGGATGGACTTTCCTTCAGTCTCAACTTCACTCTTTTTGTCCCTGCATTTTCCTTAGACAGGAGCAATTCTGAGTTAAAATTTTTGAGATGGGTGGTTGGCTCCATCCCTCAACTGGGGGCCATGCCTATCCACTGAATGTCTTTCTATCTCCCCTTGGTTGGGTATTTCAGCTAATGTTATCCCTGCTGAGCCTCGGAACTTATTGCTTCCTTGACATCTTGAACTTTCTACTGGCTACCCCAAGTTCCCCTTCTACTCTACCTCATAACAGTCAGAATGCCGAAGATCAAAAACTCAGGTGACAGCAGATGCTGGCAGAGATATGGAGAACCAGAAATACACATCTGTTGCTGGTGAGATTGCAAGCTGGTACAACCACTCTGGAAATCAGTCTAGTAGTTCCTCAGAAAATTAGAAATAGGTCTACCTGAGGACCCAGATATACCACTCCTGGACAAATACCCAAAAGTCACTCCAATATATAACAATAATATGCCCCACTATGTTCACAGCAGCCTTATTTATAATAGCCAGAAGCTGGAAACAACCTAGATGCTTCCCAACATAGGAAAGGATACAGAAAATGTGGTACATTTACACAATGAAGTATACTCAGCTATTAAAAACAATGACTTCATGAAATTCACAGGCAAATGGATAGAACTAGAAAATATCATCCTATGTGAGGTAAACCAGTCACAAAAGAACACACATGGTATCCACTCACTGAGAAGTGGATGTTAGCCCAAACCTCAGAATACCCAAGTTACAACTCACAGACCATATGAAGCTCAAGAAGAAGAAAGACCAAAGTGTGTATGCTTAAGTTCTACTTAGAAGGGAGAACAAAATAATCACAGGAGATAGAAGGATGGAAGGACATGGAGAAAGGAGGGGGAGTGTATAAAAGTGGACAGGATCAGATGTGGGAGGAGACAGGGGAGAAGTACAAAGGGTTAAGAAATTGATTCTTTTAAACAAATAAAAACTAAAAGCAACTAAAAGCAGGAAGAAGAGTCACAGGCAGAAGTCACAAAGCCACAGAAAGATGAAAAGTCAGGAGTCTTCATAAATCTTTTAGCAGTTTGCTTCTGCTTGAGCATAGCATTTGGGGTATTGTCTGACGGGTAGAAGAATGAAAACACACACAGGTGCTAGAACACATACACACATACACATGCACACACAATCACACATGCCCCCACACACCAAGAGTTTATTGTCAACACATTAGGAAGCTATTAAAACTTTTAACAGAGGACAAAGATGTTTTTAGATCCATTTTAGACCTGTTATAACGTTAAAATATAAGGCAGACTCACCGAGAACAAAGCATACATCAAGAACTTTAAATCAGCATAATTATTTCTATACTCGTTTATTTTTTGTGCTTGAGAATTTTTTTTTCACGTATTTACTTTACATCTCTCTCACTACCCTTCTTCTGGTCATCTTCTTTCATAATCCTTCCCCCATCCTCCCTCTCTTCCTCCTCTGAGCAGGTGGGTTCTCTTTGGATCTCCCCCCACACTCTGGTAAATCAAGTATCTGTGAGGCTAGGCACATCCTCTCCCACTGAGGCCAGATAAGACAGCCCAGTCGGAAGAACATATCTTATATGAGCAGGCAATACCTTTTGGAAGAGCCTTGCTCCATTTGGGATTCATATGAAAACTAAGCAGCACATGGCTATTTAGTCTCTGGGAGACATAAGGGTCCAGGTTATTTGACTCTGTTGGCTTTCCTGTGGAGTTCCTATTGTCTTCGGGCCTGCAATTCTTGCTCCTGGTTTTCCATAAGAATTCCCAAGCTCCATTCACTGTTCCTCTGTGAGAGTCTGCATCTGGCTGAGTGGAGCCTCTCAGAGGACAGCAATGCTAGACTCCTGTCTGTAAGCATAATAGATTATCATTAATATAGTCAGGGATTGGTGCTTGCCCATGGGATAGGTCTCAAGTTAGGCTGGTTATTCTTTGATTGCTCCTTCATTCTCTGCTCCATCCCCCCTCTCTGAATTTCTTGCAGACATGATAAACTTAGGGTTGAATGTTTTGTGGATGAGTTGGTGTTTCTATCACTTCACTGGGGTTCCTACTTGGCTACAGGAGGTGTCCTCTTCAGGTTCCATATCCCCAATGTTGTGAGTCGCAGCTAAAGTCACCCCCCATTGATTCTTGGGTGCCTGCCTTATTCCAAGTCTCTGTCTTGTTCTGGAGATGACCCCTACCTCCTCATCCCTGTCAGTTGCAGATTTCCATTCATTCTCATGGCCAACTGGCCATCTCTCTTGTCCCACCCACACCTGATCTAAAACGCCGCATTCCCCTTGCCATCCCCTCTCCTACCCAATTCCCTCTCTCCATCTGCCTCTTATGACTTTTTTATTCTTTCTTCTAAGTGAGATTCAAGCATCCTCACTTGGACTTTATTGTTTAGCTTCTTTGGGTCCGTGGGGTGTAGCATGGCTATCCTGTATTTTATGTCTAATATCCACTTATAAATGAGTATATACAAGAGATCATTATCAACACATTAAGCAGCTATTAAAACTTTTCACAGAGAACAAATATGTTCTTAAGTCCACTTTAGACATGCCATAGTGTTAATATACTAGGCAGAGTCACTGAGAGCAGGAACATATATTTCAACACCAGCTAAAATTTTATAGTAGCTATGCAAAAACAGCTGTCTGAAACCTAGTAATGACAGTGAGGAGGTACGGGATGGAAATACTTGGGGAGTAAGCAAAGCAAATTTTGCAAGTGTTTACTTTTGAGACTGTAAGCTTTTTAAATACTTTGAATGTCCTCTTGCTAGGTGTAGGTTATAAGATTTAGAACATATGATCAAATTAAGCACACATAAGTCAGTTACCTGAATGGGATTGTTAAAAATCCATAAAAATTGTACTACTGGGATATAGGGTGTTTCCCAGCAGTCATTTCTCATTTTATTTGAAATTGCTGCTCATATCCGTGTGATAAGGGTTCCAGGAAATATATTTCTATTTGCTTAGAACTTTAGCCTTTAAATATTGTGCCTTTCTCTTTCAGTTATGGTACATATTGCGAAGTTAGATGACATATTTCTGGTCTCAATTCACTGATGGTAAAAAAAAAGGTATGAAAATATTATTTAGTCAGGCATCCTAGGGCTCTTACTATTGAAATCATGGCTCTGACACAATTCTGAGTGCCTGTGCTCTTATATCTTCTTGAAAGGCTGCTGTATTAATTTAATCTTTTTTTGAGTGGTTTTCCTGACATCTCCTGTGCTTATGAAATGAATATTTTGGGAAAATATTAGTATAGCACATTCAGTGCATATTGGCCTTCTGAAAGGGGTCTACTAGTCCTTGTGCAGGAATTATTTACATCCATTGTTCCTATCTTATTTGCCCACTGAAGGAGAAAAAGGAAGGAGAAAATATTCTTCTAAGTTAGTATATGGCACTTTAATTTTATTACTTGTCATTCACGATATTTAAGACTCAATTTTATGGCTTTATTGTAGTTATAAACACCTAAAGTCTCATTATGAATCCAAATGGAAAATGTGTGATATTTTATGATACCATTAAAGTATAGATTTAGGTTTTTATGGGATAACATTGGCCATTTAGTACCTGTCATTTCCTTTTGGTTTTCCTGTGTCCCCCATCTGGGATGCGTAGACTAGCATCACTTGAAAACTAGTATGCAGCTTTCAAGGTAGGGTCAGCCTACTTCAGAGCTAGAAAACAAAATGAAATTGTCCTTGTAGAGAACAACATGCAGACAGTACTGCAGAGGGGCCCTTGAACATTCACAGTCCTTACCAATGTGGACAGGAGAAAAGATTATCTGTCTGGGTGGTGCACACCTTTCATTTCTCAGCCCAGAGGCTGAGATAGGCAGTTCTCTGTGAGTTCAATGTCTGCCTGATTTACATGGTATGTTCCAAGATAGCCAGGGCTTGTATAGACCTGCTAGACCCTATCTTCAAAACAAAACAGAAAATATTCCTTCCTCCTCCAATTATGATAGCTTCTTTGTAGGAAGATATGTATATGGGAATTATTTTTATATTTCCTGTCAATCCTCCCTTCATGAAGTTCGTGAGTTGCTTCCTAATGATTATCTATCAGTTGCCATCTGTTTTCATTCATCTTCTTGTTTTAATAATGTACTGAAGACTCCTGGTCTTTTTCTTAGGTTTTCTATCTCCAGGGTAGTCTCCCTTTGTGATTTCTTTATTGTTTCTACTTCTATTTTTAGATCCTGGACGGTTTTGTTTAATTCCTTCACCTGTTTGGTTGAGTTTTCTTGCAATTCTTTAAGGGATTTTTGTGTTTCCTCTTTAAGAGCTTCTACCTGTTTACCTGTGTTCTCCTCAAATTCTTTGAGAGTGTTATATATGACCTTCTTAAAGTCCTCTAACATCATCATGAGAAGTGATTTTAATTCTGAATCTTGCTTTTCCGGGGTGATATGGTGTTCAGGGCTTGCTATGGTGAGAGAACTGGGTTCTGGTGATGCCAAGTAACTTTGGTTTCTGTTGTTTGGTTCTTGTTCTTGCCTTTCACCATTTAGTTAACTCTAGTGCTCCCTGCACTCACTGGTTCTGACTGGAGCCTGACTTTCCAGTTATTTTGCTTGTGTTAGAACTTCTCAGGGTCCAGATGTCTCTGTGATCCTGTGATCCTGTGATCCTGAGCTCCAGCTGCTCTGAGGAGATCTTTGGTCACATGAAGGCTGAACACTGAGTGGGGGGTGGGGGGGATTTGAGGGTGGAGAGGTGGGAGTGGGAGGTTGGTGGGGGCACACCCTCAAAGAAGCAGGAGGAGGGGGAATGGGATAAGGGGTTCCTGGGTGGTGGTGGGAATGGGGTAAGGGGATAAAATCTGAAATGTAAATATAATATCCAATAAAAAAATTAAAAAATATATATACTGAAGAAAAGATGTTGTAACCCTGTTAATACTGCTGGGTTAGCCTTGAAGGGGAAATAAGCTGTATCACTGCTTTAAAGTGCTAAGGTAAACAAGCAAAATATTGCTGAGTTGTTGAATTTTATTACTAAAGCAAATTTTTATTTTTCAAAAAATCATGTTTTGTACTTTTATTTTGATGCAATAAATGTAAAACTCATGTTTAAGAAAACCATATAGGTTTTGTTTTAATAATATGTTGCAGCTTATTAAATTTTATAAGGTCTTACCATATAACTAATATGATATAACAAGATGGTATAAAAATTCCTATTTTTGCCAAGGAAAATATGGAAAATAAATACTGAAGCTCATAACTGTGTGGTTGCACAAATTGTTTTTAAGAAAAATCAGGAGAAAATGCACTTGTATTAACTATGGGCATTGCCATCATTGATTATTGTATATAAAAGATACACTCAGCTTCAAGCCAAATGGTTTCACTGAAGTAATAATAATTATATTAAGAAGTGAGAAACAGTGGCAACATAACAATCATATAACTCAACGCATCATCATGAATTTTTTTATCAGTCAGGGAATTTATCAATGTATTGACTGCTGGAAATTTGTTCATTATAGGAAAAAGAAATAGATGAAATCTAGCTGTCTATGAACAGATCAATGTAATAAAAATATGGAATATATATGAATATATATTCATGTATATGTAAAATCATACACACATTTGCAAGGTAATCACACCAGACACCACCACTGACACTTTTACTGCTTTCAGGCAGCATTACATGAACTTGGTTAAACCATGCAGCATTGAGCCGTACAGTGTTTTCTCTTTAATGCATGAAAAACAACCTACTTGGCACATTTCAGTTATTAAGAAGCAGAACTGCAAAAGCCAAAAAAGAAGATTAGCACATTTAGGGACATTTTACTCAGTGATTTTCTGGAAGTCTTTCCTGACTAGCTCCTTGTTCTCCTGATGGCAGGTGTTGGGGGTCCATAGGCAGGTTTTTAAGATCAGACTGGTACCTCTAACATGTTGTAAGTCATGCTATGGTCTAGAGCCTCTATTCAGCACACACACGTACATACACACACATACATGTGCACAGTCATACACACACATGATTGATTTTATTGTTTATGTGTTCATGCATATTAACATTTGTCAAGGCTAGATGAGGCTGTCCAATCCCCTTGATTTGTAGTTACAGGTGGTTGTATACTGCCTGACATGGGAGCTGGGAACTGAATTCAGGTCTTCTAGGAACAGCAGGAAACATTCTTAACTGCTAAGCTCTCTCTCTCTCTCTCTCTCTCTCTCTCTCTCTCTCTCTCTCTCTCTCTCTCTCTGTGTGTGTGTGTGTGTGTGTGTGTGTACAAATGTACATGTGGGTGCAGCATACTAGCATAATGTGGTAAAGAGGACAGAGAAGGGTAAATATTGGAATAAGAGGTAGGGATGAATGTAGGTGATGAACATGTTATAAAGGCATGAAAATGGGCACAAAGCTACTTGTTTTTTCTAGTTCTAAAATTTTTCATAGATTTATCATTTTCGGTGGTGGATGAGTGTAAAAACATTCAGTCATGCAACTTTACAATCCTTTGTGAAACTCCACAGTTTCTGTTTAAATGCCTATCCTAATAATATAGAATCTGATTGTGTTGAATATTCTTTGGGTCTGGTTAACTTTTGTTTCTGACTTTTGTTTTAATTTTCAGCATTTTATAAGAAATTTTAAATAAATTTAAAATGTAAAAAAAATGTAAAATGGGCATTTTAAATTATATTCATCATTAAATTTCAGTATTATTTTATCTTTTTCTGTTTAAAATGTACTTGCAGGTCTCAGTGAATTCTAATTTTAAAGTAGTTTTAGTCATTGCTATCATTTTAGTAGGTCTGTAAAACTCAATGAATTTATGTCATCTGTATCATCCTATCAAACCATTAATATATAAGTACTCTATTCTTTGTTTGAATCTTTCTTTTTTGTTTATTTTACAGTCACATAGAAATCTTGAGACTTTCATCTAAAAATTAAAATTGTTGTCAGAAGAAATAAAACTTGACAGAATCTCATTAAAACTCAAAATAGATTCATAATTGTGGACTAATTTAAAATCTGGCAAAAGTAAGTAAAAAGACCAGCAATGAAACAGAATGATAGTTGAGGCATCCTGGCTTGCATTTGTTAGATTTTATTTCTAGCCCAGATAGACCTTGATATCTATTTTAGTTTTAAGAATCTTTTATGTTAAAGCTATAAAAATGAGACCACTATCAGTTGAAATCTAGATTAAGCCACTGATTTCCCAGAGAGCTATAGAATCAAAATGAAAGTATGGGAATAGTCCAGGCATTTTTGCTATATAACTAGTATATATCCTGTGTTTATTTATCAAAGACATTTCTGGAAAATATAAATTATTTAAAAATTTATATATATATATATATATATATATATATATATATATATGCTACTTGATTTGACTATACTTAACATTTAATCTTGATTAAATGCTTTAAATTATATATATTATATATATTTATATATATTATATATTTATATATATATAAATATATATATATAATTTAATCAAACCACTGTTTTATCAAACCAGTACTCAATCCTTTGTTTAAATCTTTTTTTGTTTGTTTTACAGTCACATAGGAATCCTGAGATTTACTGAGATCTAAAAATTGAAATTGTCAGAAGAGAACATTATTTTAAAATATTCTGTTTAACACACATGCATACACATACACAGATACAAATACACACAGAGAAAGAGAGAGAGAGAGAGAGAGAGAGAGAGAGAGAGAGAGAGAGAGAGAGAGAGAGAGAGAGAGAGAATGAGAATGTTTGGAACTAGTCTACTCCAATTCTTCCCCACCCAATACTTAACGTATCCACCATACTTTTCCTCCACAACTTCAAGTATTTTTCTCTTTTTTAAAAAAAGGGAAAATAATATTACCTGATGAACCCACAGGTGTGGACTGTATATTTTTAGAAGTGAGACCATCTACTTGAGCATGGGCAGCTTATCAGTGCTTTTGAAGATTGTCTTCCTCAGTAGCCAGTAACTGCCAAGAGCTACTCAGGTAAAGGTGGGACTTGAGGACTTGAATCTTGTGCACCTGGTCTCAGCTATTATGAAATCATGTGTCTAACTGTGTTTTCATGTATGCCAAACACAGTCTTTACAAAGATATCTATGCCCTCTGGCTCTTACAACCTTTCTTGCCTTTTTTTCATTGAGGATCCATCTCTAAACCATGGAAATAGAAGGAGTGTGTAATATAGATGTGTCATTTGGATCTGAGCATTCTACAGACTTTATTCTCTTAAACAAGAGCTGATTGCTTGTTGGTCCTTGCTAATCACGGTCTACAGCAAAAAAAAAAAAAAAAAAAAAGCTTTTCTGATGAAAATATTTAGAAGGTATATTGTTACTATGTCTATTTAGCAGTATAATATTAAGGATAATATTAATCTAGAATAATAAGAATAATATTATCTGTATTAATTAATTCTTATTATATAAGGATTATTATATAGTAATAAGAATAATATTAATCTAGGAGTTAATAATCCTAACCTGCCACCCATTTTTGAACTATTTAACCATACCAGGAATGAGTTCAATATTGTAGACTAAGCTTTATATCCAATCAGAAAGTGGCTGGTTACTCCCATAACATTCTTAATCATTAAACAGTCATAGGAAGCACTGAGACAGCTATTGTGGGTGAAATCAAAGGCCAGCAAAGAGTGAATCATGTCTTCAAAGAACTTCAAAACTAATTGACTGTATCAGCAGTAATTTACTTTTCATCACCAAAATCAATAACCGGAATATGGACTGGTATATTAAGGATGAGTATAAAAAATTTTATTTTAGAATTTCTGAAATAACAATTTCTGATTCTTATTTGATGGTTACAATCAGGCTTTTTACATTATTATAAGAAGTCATTACATGTGTCATAGAACTTGGCTTTAACATTTTTATATTAGTCAGTACTATTCTGCTGAATTTTACTGTACAGTGACAGGGTATAATTAAGAGATGTAGACCAGTGTGAAAAGTTAATTAACTGTGAGATTTGATAGACACCAGATAATTAAAAATTAAAATGAAAATAGTTTTGGACAAATTTAAATTATATTTTCTTCTATACTTTGATACTAAGAAATGTGAAAGAGGATGCTTCCCATTATCTAGATGAGTTTGTCCACCATGATGTTCTCACTGTGTTCCCAGGGGAGCCATAATATGCTTCACACCTGCAGGGCCCTTAATCTGTTTCTGGAAGGGATTTTTTAGAAATTAGGATACTGCTGTGACATTAAAATTTAATATTTCATGGGCACTACAGGAAGAATTTTTTAAAAAAGAATCCACAAAATGGAAACTGAAATGTGTTTGGAATTTTTCTTCATACAAAGGACAAAAGGGAGTTTTATGTGCATTTTAGTAGAGGAAATTTGATTCACGAGTCAATATATGAGAAGCTTCAATTCATTGGGCCTCCAGTTTTTTACTTTGCTGATGATTCAGATTTGTTTTTTCCATCCATCAGAGTGAAAGCAAATCCTAGAGATCATTTTGTTGTTGTGCTTGTTATGGATGGTGAGTGTGTGTGTGTGTGCATGTGCATGTATCTGTGCACATGCATGTGTGTGGATATGCACATGTGCATATGTTCACTTGGGTGTGGTCTCACATGTTTGTGTGAGTGTACAGGTGCATGCACGTGTGTGTGTGTTCAAGTGGGAGTCCCAAGTTGATATTGATAATTATCGTTAATAAATCTTCTCTTAGATTTATTGAGACATGAGTCTATGTTTGACCCTAGAGCTCACTAATTCCTAGTTGTATATCTAGTCACCTTCTTTCAGGGCTCTGGTTACAGGGCACTGGCATACCTGCTTAGATTTTATGTTAGTGGTGGAGATATGAAATATGGTTGTCATGCTTGTATGCCAAGCACTTTCTTTGCTGAGACATCTTCTCAGGCATTCACTCATATGTTTAAATGGATGTTGGTCTTGTACAGGGTGAGAGCTTTAAACCATCACCATCACTACCCAAGGAAATGTGAAATAAGTTGGGGTTCTTGAATAAGAACATAGTTAAGGTTTAGCTATCTATCTATATTTTTCATCATTTCATGTGTTAGAAACTTGGTCTTCAGTTTGATGGTATAGAGGTGTAATAGAACAATTTTAGTAGAAAATTGCAGAACATCCTGAGGTTAATTGGGGTTATGTTCCTGAAAGGAACAACAGGAGCCTGCTCACTCTCTAACCTTCTATATGAGATGTGATCTCTTCCTCACACATGTCCTGTCATTATTACCATCTACCATGAGGTGAAACCATCAAGGATATTCCTCATCAATGTCTACAGGTATTTGGACACGCAGCATCCAGTCTTATAAGCTAAATGAGCCTCTTTATAAAGTTAGGCCAATTCATTCATTTTGTTAGAGAACTGGATTCACAGAAGCATATTGTTTGTAGGAGAGACTGAGTTTAATTTTTTAACTATGTCTTCTGGAGATTATCTGGCAAAAATTTGACTAGTGGTCTAAATCTTACAAACTTCCTTTGTAGGATTCTAGTTAACAGCAGCTGAAACATTCATGATCAAACTTTATGAAATGCTTATCATTTACTATTCTAGTACTGAAGGTAAGATAATGAACAGGCAAAAAGGTGATCTTCAAAACCTATCCCATACATGCCAATGCCCAGGTGGCCAGAGACACTCAGATAAAAGAAGCAAGTCTAGTCATCACACTGAACCAGTGGAATGATGTCTTGATTCTACGATTTTCGGAAACTCGGTATCTATCTAGAGCTTTTTATAAAGAATGC
This sequence comes from Arvicanthis niloticus, assembly GCF_011762505.2. Lineage (NCBI taxonomy): Eukaryota > Metazoa > Chordata > Mammalia > Rodentia > Muridae > Arvicanthis > Arvicanthis niloticus. The sequence continues at coordinate 55,085,353 of NC_047673.1, forward strand.
TTCTTTTAAAAAACGTCTAATGATAAACAAAGATCTTTGGCATTACTGCCACATGTTATTGGTAGCATTAGTGTGTGAAGTAAGGCTTTGATGAGAAGAGGAGTTCTTAATATAATTATTCTTGAATCTTTTTCTAAAAACTTTATTACATATCTAGACTTTGTCATATTATTGTCTAGAATGCTTCATAAGATAAAAACATTCCACTATTACAAAAAGAGTATTGATAGCTACCCTAAAGAAACTAAACTGTTTTCAGTCTCTTTGTCTAATCACTAGGTAGTTACATGTAACTGACCATTTGAAAGATTTGCCATAGTATCCAGGTAATACTTGTAATAATATAAACAAATATTAATATATATTATATGCTGTATATAGCTATATATATGCTATATATAGCTAATTCTTGTTACTGACATTGGTTACATGAGTGAAAGAGTCTATTCTGAGGGTTCTACTGTATCATAATATTTATTTTGATGCAAAACTTTATCATTCATTTGTGGCTTTAATTTCCTCTACACTTATATAAGTAAGTAATAAATGATATAAAAACAAAGAAGAAAGAAAGAGAATATTTTACATGACTAGTAAACACAATGATAAAAGCAAGTGAGAAGGGGATGTTTTAAAAAATGGATCATGAATCATTGTAAACAGATTTTGGGGCTTTAGAAAATAAAAGGAAGAAACATATTAATAAAGTTATTCATTTATACTTTAGGTTAACCTTATAGAACTTATGTTATTATTGATTATGCTCTTAAACATGAGCAATCTACTTCAATGCCAGGTTGATCACAGAATATTCTTAATGACACAGGGCCATGCTTGAGCCTTTTTTCTGTTGTTTCGTTTTAAGCAACGTCTGTTGAATATTTTCATTTTACATTTTACCAGTAGATTATGTTCTATTAACAGTTCCTCCAGGTAAATTAAGGTTCCAAAAATAATATCTAAATTATCATGATCATAAGAACAGCCACACAGTACTTCAATATAAATGGATGCCTAATATTCATTGTGAACAGACTTGAGTAGAAAAATCAGATGTGAATGCAGATGTACTAGCAAGTGTGATCAGAGTGATTTCAGGGAAACCCACTTAAAACTGGAGCAAATAACCAGAATGCTAACCTGCAACCTCAGCTCTTTGTGTCAAATCAATAAAATTGCAAATTTTACATCATCGAGGGCAATTTAGCAAAACCATATCTCTAAATCAAATCCTAAACAGAGAAATGAAAAAGTAATGACTAGGAAATACAATCATGGTCATCAGAAAACTGGACGGAAATTAGGTTCTGACACTCTACGAACTTAGCCAAATAGAAATTTCCAGAATAAACACCGAATCATATTCATCGGTCCTCACTTGTTCAATTCTAATTGTATGTACAGAAGAGTCAAAAACCTTAGATGCATCATTAAAAGTATATTTGTAAGGAAAGGGGAAGATTAAATAACACATTTTTAAAGACTTTGTAGAAACAAATGCAGAGATAATTATAAATTTTCTATTACTCTGAGAGCAATAGAAGACATTGTTGGCAACATTCCTTTGTTAAATGACAATGCTTAATGCCACACTATATTAATGACATACATTATGGGAAAGCAATTACTTTATAAGATGTCCTTAATCAGATATTTAATTTTATAGTTGGATCAACCCATTACCACATAGGATGTGAATCAACTCTTGGCAAATGTGCAAACCCAGTGTGAACATGAAAATGAAGTCAGTGTGAAGTAAAAAGCACGCATGGGCAACGTAGTGCTGAATGCATCCAGCTTTCAAAAAACCATGTTCACATGAATCAAAACTTACACCCACTTTCATTTCTATTTGGGGGTCTGAATACGTACTTGATTTAAGAAAACAGTGAAATGTACACTTGCACTGAAAGACAAAGGTCTACATACCCCTGCTGATAAACTCAACAAGTGTGAGAAATGTATGTATTGACACTAGTGAATAAAAATACATGTTACTAATTTTTATAAAAGTACAAATTTCCGGGCTGGTGAGGTAGTTTTGTGGCTGAAGGTGCTTGCTGCCAAGGTGACCTACACATGTGTGGCATGTTTTCCCACAGACACACAGATGCGTACACGTAAATAAAAAGAAATGAAATCAACACTTAATTGTAGGAGATATTTTTAAATGTTTTTGAGTTTTAACTTAGTTAAGTCTAAGAGGTGTTAAATAGCTAAGTATTGTCTTTAGGTTTTTACTCATGTGGATCCCGAAACTATGGACATATAAAAGTCAGATCTGAGAAAATATTAGTTTTTTTTTTTTTTTTCTGAGAACTTTGTCTTCTGGCCTCAGGTGATATTTCCTTTTAAGAAAGCCAGAGCATTTTACTGCAGTGTCCAGAGGATGGCCCAGAGATTTCTGTTTTAAATGCTGTGAATTTGTAACTGAGTGATCAGCCACCAATAGGATGTGTTTATTTACCCCTTCCCAAGGCTTAGAGAATTTTCCCAAATAGGGGCCAACATGTCAGAGCTGGAAGATGGGGAGGAGTCCTGGGAAGTGCTGTCCTATGCACAAGACATGGCTGTTACCAGGAACTCATAGCAACTGTGGTTACTTACGCAAAACCTGCAAAAAATCTAGCCAATTAAAACCTGAGCATGGATGGGAGAGTGAATCTTAAGGCTCCATCTCTAGCTGAGGGATTGGCAGTTGGTGCTGCTTAGATAGGAGACTCACTTGTCCTTGAGGTGTGGCCACTGACACACTCCTCATGCACCAACGGCTAAACACTCCTCAGCCTTACACATATGAGCAGCAGTAGATGGTCTCAATGGGTTGTTTTATAAAACTGAGTTGAAGCAAAATGAGAGATACATTGCAAAGAGGTCCAGGGTAGGTGTAGGAGGGTAGTAGGGACTGTATATGATTAATATATAATGGACGCATCTATTAAAGTTTTAAATAATCTTTTGAAAAGGAAGAATAATACAGTAAAATGTGTTATCTTGAAAGGCTCCCTTCCCAACAGAGACTCAGGAATTATACCTCCTCACAGGGTACAAGAGCACACTGATGCCTGAGTGAAATTTAACAGTAGAAGGATATTGAGAAGTTATCTGTGACCAGCAAATTGTACTACTTAGGGAATGGCTAAAAATGGCTAAAAATGGCTAAAAATGACACAAGTTTTTTGAAAATACCAGATTTTTTTTCCTTTTTATTCTGTAATCTTCTTTTACAGTCCAGACTTTATCCCCCTCCGGGTCTACCGTCTGACTGTTCCACATCCCATACCTCCTCTCCTGCTCCCAGAGGATGCCCCAACCCCATCAGACCTCCCAAATCCCTGCTGCCCCAAGTCTTTCGAGGGTTAGGTGCATCTTCTCTGACTGAGTCCAGACCTGGCAGCCCTCTGCTGTATATGTGTTGAGGGCCTCATATCAGCTGGTGTATGCTGCTTGGTTGGTGGCTCAGTGTCTGAGAGATCCCGGGAGTTCAGGTTAGTTGAGACTGCTGATGTTCCTATAAGGTCACCCTCCTCCTCGGCTTCTTCCAGCTTTTTCCCTAATTTAACCACAGCGGTCGCCAGGTCGCCAGCTTTTGTCCATTGGTTGGGTGTAAATATCTGCATCTGACTCTTTCAGTAGCTTGTTGGGTCATTCTGAGAGTAGTCATGACATGTCCCTGTTTGTAAGCACACCATAGTATCAATAATAGTGCGACTACAGGGCATTTCATCTAAGGTTCCTCCCTTTGAGTCCTAAGACTCTCCCACCTCCAAGGTCTCTAATATCAGACATTTTTAAGGTGAAAGGCAGATACTAATAGAAGAACAGATAGAAATAACTTTTCGTTGAGGAGATTTTGAACACAGACTCAACACTTCAATCACCTAGCTAAGTGTGAGGCTACAAAATAACAGTGTATTTTAAAGATAACTAAAAGCAACAACTAAGACATGCTCCATAAGATCATAGAGTTGTATAGAAATTTTGCTATTATCCTGAAATAGTTCTTGTGCTCAGTTAACAACATTATGTACAACATACAAGGGACCAAAATGTTTATGTTTTCTCAAAATAAGTGACACGTTTTCTAAATCATCTGGGTATCCTTGCATCTCAGCAAGAAAAACATTTTATTTTTTTTTAATCTCCCCAGAGTTTGCAACAAAGATTTATGTCAATAGTTCCTCCTATGAACAGAGTCTCAGAGAATATGAAAACAAATCACAAAGTTTAATTGGTCCAATATGTTACTTTTCAACAATCCTTATAGCTCCAAGCTCTTAATGTTGTTTTGAAGTACGCATGCTTAATGAAATCTCTTGTGTCAGTGACTATTAGGGAAGATGTCTCTGGTGTATACAGCATTTCAGACTGGCTAGCTTTTGGAATGAAATTATTTTAATGAAGGTATTGGGTACAACTGCAATATTTTGGTCATTTAGAAACTACGTTCAATTAAAAATGTCACTTAGTGAATTATGAGTGTTATTGTGTTTAGTGTTAAACAGCAGCTTGAGATTCTCAACCAAAGATCATGTAGCTATTTCAGCAGAAAGAAAGTCTAAACAAGAAAAAGCAAAACAAGACAAAACAAACCAAAACACCTTGTGGTGATTGATATGATATATTTACCTATTCTTTTTCTCTTCTTTTCTTCTTAAAATAAAAAATTATTCAACAGTGAGACATTTTAGAACTGAAACATACAATAAAGAAAACAAGTGTCTCAGTGTTTTAAAATCCCTGGCATGATATTCATTGAGATTTTCTCAAAAATTTTAAAATTCTGAGAAATCTCAGAAATTTTAAATTATTGATTATTATTTAAATTATTAATACTTTAAATATATTTCTAATAATTTTACTCTTCATCATTTGGATAGCTAAAATTCATGTGTAAAGACTAAAATACAATGAATTCAGTAGTTCTAATAAAGAACTACAGTGTACAGGAATATTCACAGTCAAAAACATAATTTGAAGTTCAGATCTTCTAATATGGTAATAGCATTTCCTCTTCTCTCTTCCCTTGACAATTCCTTCTGTGTCACTTCTACTCCTACTCAAAGTCATAACCTTTTATTTTTAATTATAGTTATTAACATATATGTATTTATAAGTTCATAAATACAATATGTTGACACTGTTTAATGCTGTTTATGTGTTTAGAGCTGACTGCTTGGTATTGGGGTTTGTTCCTGGAGAAGACTGATTCTCTCTTCTAACAAATGATCAGTTGCTTATAACTCTTCTAAAGGTGAAGCCCTGTGAGAATTTCCTATCCATGCTGACATGTCTCTTGGACAAACAAATTGTTGAGATTTCCTGGGTGCGGCTTACATGTATCTCTCAGCAGATTTCAACAGCTGAGTACTCTGCCTCTTACCTTCTTCTGTTACCTTCCATGAGCCTTAGATACTTGTTACTGTACAAGTATCAACTGGAGCTAGATATTCACTGTGATCAGTTGTGGCACTCTGTGAATAGTCTCTGTTGCACAAAAAAGTTTTTTTTTTTTTTTTTTTTTTTTTTTTTTTTTTTTTTTTTTTTTTTTTTTTTTTTAAATAAAGGTGAGAGTTATATGTCTTTAAGTGCGAGGATAAGTATTTAGAAGGTAGTTAGAAATTATACTGGTTTAGGAAGATACCAACAGTAGTTAATCATCTAAGGTCTATGGATTTTCCACATCTGAGTAGTGGGCTTATTGCATAACTAGACATATCCATCCTATTTAGAGGGCCTCGGGTCCAATTAAAATGGTGCTGGTTATATCCAGAATTTAAACACTATCAGTGTACATGTGAGATAGTTTGCTTTTCTATTATTTGTAACCATTGCAGCTGGGTAACAGTATTGATTACTTTTCCTCCTTGAAAGCTTATTATATAGGGCTTTAGAGTACTATGGGATAATCCTAAGTGTGAGGACTTCCAGATCCATTCTAGGTACTTGCCTATTCTTAACACTTAATCTGGATCTCTAAGGGTGGTTCTTGAATAATCTATGACAACAACAAAATAATATGTTTTCAATGCTCAATTTTAAATTGTTTAATACCAATGTATTATGCATATATGTATATATGTGTATTTTCTTGTGTTTCTATTAAGTAGAAGCCTGATTGGAATCCATGTTAGGTACATTCAGTTGCTCTCCACCTCATTTTTAAATGCAGTGCCCTTCACAATTTGCCCGGTTCTGAGTATCCTCCTGTCCTCTCCCTTCAAATCACACAGGCTCATGCCTTCATGGCTGACTTCTACCTGAGTGCTTGCAAATGAACTCAGGTACTCATGCTTATAGAATGAGCACTGAAGAGTAATTTATGAGTGAGTTACACCTCAGCCCAATACCAATATTTTGTTATGGTCTTCTTAATTTGAGGTCAAGATCTCACTGTGTAAAGTAAGCTAGGTTCAAATTGTGATCCTCACAATTTAGTCTCCAAGTTCTGGGATTATAGGCGTGCACTACTACCTGATTAACTTTGTTATCTATTTTTCCAGTTGTAGTAAATATCATTAAGATGAAATTTATCATCCTGCCCATTTTAAGTACACAGTTCAGTGGATTTAACAACATTCATTTGCAGTGTGAATGTCACTGAACTTTATGTTCATGATATCTTTTGTCTTGTTTTATCAACAAAGTGTGCTAGAAACACATTCCCCAATTAGAGAATTTCATAAATTGAAAGGGTGTTATAGTCAGAACCTACAGAATAATACTACTAAATCTGATGCTTGCTTCTATGGTTCCATAGCCAACCAGAAGATATATCTGGATTAATCATCATGTATTTTGTATATTTTTAGAAAACATATTCTACACAAGTTTTTGTATGATATGTTATTCACAATAATCAAGAACCTATGATCACTAGGAGTCAGTCTGAGGAATTTCATCTCCCTTCTGAATGACCGAATCTTCAACTCAACTTTGAGTTTTACAGGAAAGTAGTGGTTGGTTATGTCTTTTTAAAGGGAAAATTCAATTCATGATTAGACATGAATTTTTTTAGTAAGATTCACTTTCTATTAGTTAGTGAGGGAACGTTCTGGTATATGTTTGTCATTGGGAAAACTCTTCTGATTCATGTCAGACTCTGCTTTTTAGTGTAAAATATGATCAATTGTGTATGTAACCAAGACATGGAACTTTCTGGTAGAAAGATATATTTTGTCTTTAATGTGGAAAGTAGAAGTAGATTCCCATTTGCCAAGTGGAAAATATGGAAAGACTACAATATGGGATATGGTAAGAGTACACAGATAACCTCCACTGAAGATATCAAGTCTTACATTTCACAGCTTCCTTCAATGGAGTATGGGAAGAACAAGAAATGTTAACATAAAGGCAATGAGTGTTTCAGGGACAAATTGTAAAGTACAAAGTGATTTATTATAATTAATCATATTATCAATTTATTTCTAGAAAGCATATTCTGTTATGAACAAACAAGCTTGAGACTTGCAATGTTTTTCTACTAGTAAAAAGACCAAGTCTCATAGTTGACTATCTTTATTTGAAAACTGCATGTGATGTAACATGTTTTGATCAAATTGAGCCCTTATTCCCTTTCTCCTCATCACATTCTTTTAAAATCAACCGAGTCCACTTAATTCTATCTGTATGTTCATGAGTGTAGGGCTATGTCATTTACTAAAGCAATAACCTCTTCATGGGATAAGTTACAGAAGAAGAATAAGAAGAAAAGAAGAAAAAGAAGAAAAAGAAGAAGAAGAGGAGGAAGAGGAGGAGGAAGAGGAGGAGGAGGAAGAGGAGGAGGAGGAAGAGGAGGAGGAGGAAGAACAAGAACAAGAACAAGAAAAACAAGGAGAAGAGGAAAAGTCTCTTTTCCAGAAGCCGTAAATTTTCAATAGATTCTTAATTTAGTGTGGAGCTTTGTGACTTCCTCCTTTATTCACAGTGGGATTTTTGCTGGATTTATCTAGTGAAAATCTTATGCTTGTGGTCATAGTTATTGTGAGTTTAGATGTTCAATAGTCCTCTTATATCTTAAAAACAAAGTTTTGAAGGAACTAGGCACCTATGGACTCAGTTTTATGATCTTTCTGTCATCCCCATCTATACTACTATAGTAATCTTTGAACCTTGCAAGGAAAGGATGTCAAATATATGAATAAATACTCAACAATCTCTTATTGCTGCTTCTTATGATCAGTTGTGAGACTTTATGTTAATTTCCATGGATATTAAAAAAGAAGATTTACTAACATTTGAGAGATGCATTTATCTTTGGGTATGAAGATGAATACTTGGGGAAATTTAATAAACACATTCTACCCCCAGAAAAGATTGCCAATAGGGAAATAAGGATGGCGGTTCCAGGTCCATATGAACTGATATATTCATGTGGTATGACTAAAGTATGTGGTCTCTTCCAAAACAAAGTCTTATTATTATCAAGTTTCAGAGAGGTAACCATAGGCATTGTCAATTGATTTTAATGTTTGAAGTCTGTGGGGTCTCACTGACAAAGGATTAAAAAATGGATAGCCTACACCTAGCTCTGGAATTTTTGCTTGATATCCTATCTTATCTAGGACTAACATTGTTACCAGTTCTGATTCCCTTTATACTTCATATATATATATATATATATATATATATATATATATATATATCATATATATATGTATATATATGTATATATATGTATATATATGTGTGTGTGTACATATATATATGTAGTACATACATATGTACATATGTAGTATATATATATGTATATATATGTACTACATATATATATGTAATATATATATTACAAACACACACACCCATATACACATACCATACATACATACATATTTGAGGAAACCTCTAAGTTGGAGGGTTTCCATGAAGCTTCTCCACAGGTCTTTCGTGTTAGTTCTCCCTTCCACTATCCTCACCTCTACCTTGACCTTCTATCCCCCACCCCACTTGCCCTTTACAACTACAGTATTGCCTTTCCCTTTCATATTAATTGTATTGGGTCATCTTCTTTTTCAATTCCCCCCTGGCCATTACTTGTTTCTAAGTCTATGGATACTTCAATTTAAATACACAAATCTTAGAATTCACATATGAGTGAGAAAAATGAGGAATGGACTTTCTCAGTCTGTCTAGCCTCATTCAAATGATTGTTTTTGGCTCTATGCTCTTACCTATAAATTTCATATATTTTTTTTTACAGTAAATGGAATTCCACTTGGTATAAGTACCACATGTTCATTATCCCTTCAGCAGGTGATGGACATGTAGGCTGCTTCCACTTCCTGGATACTGTGAATGTTGCAGTAAAACTCGTGGATAAACAAGTATCTCTGAATTAGGATGTATAGTATCTTGAGCTGGGAGTGGTGTGGCTAGGTCATATGGTAACTTTCTTTTTGTGGGACCTCCACACTAATTTTCTTAGTGGACTTCACTGTTTTAACACTCCTAGCAAGAGTAAATAAGTGTCCATTTTTCCTCATGTCAATTACAGATTTTGTTGCCTTTCTTTTTTATTTATTATTATTTTTTATTATTATTATTAATTACTATTGTCATTTTGCTATTCTGACTGAAGTGAGATGAAACCTTAAAACAGCCTTAATTTGTATTTCCCTTATGGTTAAGTGGCTGAGGATGTTGAACATTTCTCAGCCCTCCTCCACCTCTTTTTAAACACAGAAATCTCTATTTAATTCCATGTCCCATCCTCCCTTTTATTGAAAATAGATTCCTTTCTCATATAATAGATCCTAATTAGTTTCTCCTTCCTCTACTTCTCCCAGATCCTTTCACCATCCCTTTCCTTATGGATCCACTCCTTTCCTGTCTTTTAAAAAATAGGCTTCTAAAACCAGCAATGAGTTACAATAAAATAAAATATAAGACAAAACATAACATCACATTGAGGCTGGACAAGAAAAACCAACAGAAGGAAAATAGCCCTAGGAGAAGACACAACTAAGGAGTCTCATAAAATACTAAACTGAAAGATATATATATATCTCCTTGTATATATATATATCTTTTTTTGTATATATATATATATTTATTTATTTTATATATATATTTATATATATATACTTTATTTTTGTATATATATATATATATATATATATATATATATATATATCCTTGAATATATATATATATATATTCTCCTTGTATACACGAGAGCAGGCTCTGTATTTGGTATTTCAGTGTCTGTGAGTCCATGCGAGATTTGCTTAGTTGATTTAGAGGGCCTTGCCTCCTGCTGTCCTACATACCCTCCAGCTCTTACACTATTTTTGCCTTCTCTTCCATGTGGTTTCCTAAGCTCTAAGGGAAAGGATTCGATAGACATTCAATTTAGAATTCTGCATAGTATCTAGATGTGGGCCTCTTTATTTGTTCCCTTGTTCTGCATGATGCCTGAACAAGGCATTCATTGATCTATGAGTATAGCAGAATATCATTAGGAGTTATTTTATAACACATTTTTTAAAAGTACTATTTGCTTTTTACTTTAGGTCTCTGGGCAATCTAGTCTCTGTTTCTTGATCATCCAAGGAGTTTCAGGTGTGGGTTCAGTGTCATGATGTGGGCTTTATTTAGGCCGCCATGGCCCTAGGATAGTTTTTCAGGTGGGACAGAGGTGTAGATCAGAGGGTTTGTGACTGTGTTGGTGTATATGTTTCTCTTTTCCGAGCCTGCAGAGTATCTTCCTATACCAAAGTCACTAGAACATAAGGGTGAAGGCTCCACGTAGGAACCAGCTCAATCTCTCCACGTTCAATGAGTTGTGCAGGTGTTTCTACAGCAATAAGGCCTTGTTGTCCATTTGTGGAAAGCAACATATTGTACTGCAATATGTGCCACCTTTGTTAAACTGGGTTGTTTGTTTTCTGAGCCTTAAGTATTGAAAATTTCATTGTCCTTTATGTAAATCAAGGTTACTATTGACTCCAATTTCAGCTATATTTATATTTCCTGGCAGCAGTTAGCTTTTTATCTAGACAATGACCTGTCACTCAGCACTATGCCAAAGCCTGGAATATTCCTGGCTCCAAAAGCAGAAAAAAATGTGCTGGTGAAAATTTGGTAATAAAAATGCTAGAAAGCATAAAATAAATTTGTGTTAATTAATCTATGTATTTGCTTTACATCCCACCATCAGGCGCCATTCTCCCAGTACCCCCTCACAGACATCCCCCATTGCACTTTCCCCTTCTCCTCTGAGAAGGGGGGAGCTCTCCCTTTGGAATAACCCTCCCTCTGTGGAATAACCCCCAGTCATTGCAGATTGAGGCACATCCCCTGTCACCGAGTCCCAACAAGAAGGTCCACTTAAGGGAACTGGATCCACAGTTCCCTACAGACAGGCAACAGATTAAGGGATATACCCAGCTCCACTTGTTAGGGGATCTTCACGAAGACTAAGCTGTATTTCTACTAAATATGTGTGAGAGGAGGGGGTAGGGCTAGCCCATGATCTCTCTTTGGTTGGTGGTTCCGTCTCTGGGAGCCCTGTTGGCCTAGGTTAGTTGACTCTGTTGGTCCTCCTGTGGTGTCCTTGTCCTCTACATGTCCTTCAATCTGTCACTGAACCTTTCCACAAGACTCCCCAATCTCTAGTATTTGGCGGTGGGTCTATGCATCTGTTTCCATTGGCTGCAGGGTAGAGCCCCTCAGAAGACAGTTATGCTAGGCTTTTGTCTACAAGCATAACAGAGCAACATTAATAGCATCAGGGATTGGTTCTTGCCCACGGGATGGGTCTCAGTTTAGGCCAGTCATTGGTTGTCCATTCCCTTCATCTCTGCTTTTTGTATCTACACATCTTGTAAGACAGGACATATTTTGGAAAAAAAGGATTTTGTTGGTATGTTGCTGTCCTTTTCTTTCCACTGAGAGACCTGCTTGGCTATAGGAGGTTGCCACTTCAGAATCCATATCCCCCACAGCTAGGAGTCTTAGAGAGATTTGCCTGTATAGACACCTTGGGGCTTTCCCCATCCCAATTCTCTAGCACATTCTAGAGATGCCACTTGCCCCCCTGCCCACCACTGATTTCAGTTCTTTCTCCCTGCTCTCCCTACACCTAATAGCCTCCTGCCTTGCTCCCATCCCCCTTCCCTCTTCCCTCTTCCACCGAGTTTCCTCCCTCCATGAACCTCTGATATCTATTTTATTTCTCCTTCTGAGTAAGATTCAACCATCTTTCCTTGGACCCTCCTTGTTATTGGGCATTTTTGGGTTTGTGGATTATACATGGTTATCCTGTACTTAATGGCTAATATCCACTTATAAATGAGCACATATCATGCATGTCTGGGTTACTTTACTCTGGATTACATTTTCTATTTCCATCCATTTGCCTGTATATTCATGATGCTCTTATTTTTAATGGCTGAGTGATATTCCATTGTTTAAATGAACCACATTTTCTTTATCCATTTACTCAGTTGAGGGCCATCAAGTTTGTGAAAATGTTCACATCCATGTTCAAAGGAAATTGTCCTTTAATTTTTTTCTGTGAAAATTCTTTATGTGGTTATTATATTAACTTTATGTGGCCTCATAAAACAAATAGGGCAGTCTTTTTTCTGTTCCTATTTATGGGTAATAATTTGAGGAGTATGGACATTAACGCTTCTTTGAAATTCTGATAGAATCTTATGTTAAAACTATCTCTTCTTTTTATAACAGTCTATCTGTGTTTAAATTACTTACTTAGTCTTGAGTTAATTTTGGTAAATGGTGTATGTATCAAAAACATGTTTAGTTTCATTTAGTTTCCCAATTTAGTGATGTAGAAGCTTTTACATTATTTCCTAATTTTCTGAATTTTCTGGTATCTGTTATGTCCTCTTTCCATTTCTAAATTTGTTAATTTGGATATTCTCTTTCTACATTTTAGTTAATTTGAATAAGTGTTTTTCAATCTTACTGATTTTTCTATAAGAACCAACTCTTTCTTCCACTGATTTTTTTTATTGTTTTTGTTGTTGGTTCTATTTTATTGATTTCAGCCCTTAGTTTTATTTTTTCATGTTATCTGATCCTTCTGCGTGTGATGTTTTTCTTTTTGTCTAGAGCTTTGAGGTGTGCTGTTAAGTAGCTAGTACAAGATGTCTCCATTTTTTTGTTTGTTTTAAAATCTACTTCCTTAGTGCTATGAATTTGCCTCTCAGAACCAAGTTTAGGTATGTAATGTATTCATCTTCACTCAGTCATAGAAAATCATTAATTCTTCTTTTAGTTTTTTCCTTGACCAATTCTTCATTCAGTAATAAATTATCCAGCTTCCATAAGTTTTTAAACTTTCTATTTCTGTTTTGTTTGTATCCAGGCTTAGTTTGTAGTGACCTGATAGATTGCAGGGTCTTTTTTGAATTTTCTTTTATCTGTTGAGATTTGCTTTGTGACCAATATGTGATCAACTTTGGAGAAAATTTCTTGAGGTTCTGACAAAAAGATATATTCTTTTTTTTTATTTAGGTAAAAATGCTCTGTGATTATCTGTTAGGTACACTTGGTTTATCATGTCTGATAGTTCCATCATTTCTCTGTTTAGTCTTTGTCTGGATGACTGTCCATTGGTAAGAGTGGGGTATTGGAGTATCCCACTATTAACCATTGGTGAGAGTTAACTTATGTTTTAAGCTGTAGTTGTATTTTGTTTATAAACCTGAGTGTCCTTGTGTTTGGTACTTTGATGTTGGTAACTGAAATATCACCTTGGTGAATTTTTTACTTTGATGAGTATGTCATGACCTTTCTAATTTCTTCTGATTAGTTTTAGTTTGAATTTGATTTTGTCAGATACTAAAATGGTCATTTCATCTTTCTTCACCTTTCACATTCACTTAGAACATCTTTTTCCATTATTTTACCCTTATGTTAGGGCATATTTCTTAGAAATAGCCAAATGATAGATCCTGTTTTCACATCCATTCTATATTCTGGGTCTTATTATTAGGGAACTGAAACCATTGATGTTGAGAAATATCAGTGAAGAGTTCTCATTCTGTTGTTGTATTGTTGTTGTTCGCGGTGGTGGTAGTGATGGTGGAAGTGGTGGTAGCAGTGTGTGTGTGTGTGTGTGTGTGTATGTGTATGTTCACTCTTTTGATTTGTTTCTCAAATTATTTATTCCTTGTGTTTTTTGAGTGTGGTTAAATTCCTTAAATTGGAAGTTTTTTATTTTTTGTATTTTGGGGTTTTTTGTTTGTTGCTTTTGTTTTGTTTCTCTTGTAGCTTCTATAGGGCAAGATAAGAAGATATTGCTTATTTATTTTTCTGTCTCTTATGATTGAACACTTTTCTGGTTATAGTAATCTGTTCATTTTCAAAGTAAAAATATACATTTTTCTTTTGTGAAATTTTAAGTTATATATTCCCTATAACATTCTACACACACACACACACACACACACACACACACACACTATTAAATAGTTAACCTTAAGAGGTTTCTTTTGTTTAAATTAAAGTCAACATACTTGATTTTAAGTGAAATATATGATTGTTGAAAATTTTCTAATGGTTTACAACCCTTAGAGGTTAACAAGAGTAACTCTGCTCTGGAAATGGTCATGGCATTCTGCTTTCTCCACAAGTATTGCAGAATATCATTAGATATTTGCACTGACTGTTTGCTTGATTGTTCTTGTTTTGGTTAGTTGTGTTTGGTTCTACCCTAGGTCACTGAATTATCTTGCCTCTGTTACAATGTCAGAGGGTAGACTCTCTTTCCATGCCATGGATCTTAAGCTGGACCAGTAATTGGCTGGCTATTTCCACAAGTTCTATAATACCTCTACCCCAGCATATCTTGCAGGTAGGGCAAATTGTAGATTGAAGGTTCTGTGGCTGAAGTGGTGTTCTGAGAGGCTCCATCCAGCAACTGATAGAGAATGACACAGAGATCCACAGCCAAACAATAGATGGAGCTCAGAGAATCCTGTAGAATTGATGGGGGACGGGTGCCAAATCGGTCAAGGGCACCACAAGAAAATCCACAGAATCAACTAACTTATGCTCTTAGGAACTCACAGATACAGAATAGAGAATCAGGGAGCATGCATGGGTATGACCTAGGCCCTCTGTGCAGCAGTTCCCAATTGACTCTACTCAAAATGATCCTGGTGGCAGTGGCAGTGCTCTAGGCCCCCGTGTTCTGGGTGTCCTCATGAAAGACACATACATACTAGCCTTTATAATTTTATATTCCTAAAACAGCTCAATGACTGGGTAACTTCCTAGCCTCCATGTGGCTCCACCAATCCCCTCCCCTGACCCTGTGCCACTGATATTCTGTAGTTATTACTTACTAAGCCAATATTCCATCTCTGCTGCCCGGACACAGACGTGCAGCCCTCTCAGGCTGTGTTTCTCTAGTTCTTCCAGTTCCTCCAAGTCAGCTAGGCTCTCTCCTATACCTCTCAGACATGGTTGAACCCTCCCATCCTCCTTCCCTTGCCATGCAATCTTAAAAGTCCCGCCTTTGTCTGCCCTGCCCAGCCATTGGTTGTTAGCATCGTAACTTACCAATCAGATCCAACTTGGGGCAGGGTCTCTCAGTATTTCACAACATTGCAAACAAGTTTTGGGGAACCCAATTAGTGCAAGAATAAAAGCAGCTACACCTCTGCTCATATGTTATGCTTATGTGGCCTGGGTTTTCTTGGTATCCTAACAGTGGAAGCAAGGGGCTATCCCTGACCTTATTGCCTCTTTTTGGGACCCATTTTCTCCTACTGCCTTGTTTCATCCAGCCTTAATATGAGAGGCAGTATCTAGTCTTAGTGTGACTTGATATACTAAGGTTACCATCCAGGGATGTCTGCTCTTTTCTGAAGGGAAAGGAGGAAGAATGAAATGGGGTGGGGGACTGTGAAGAAAGGAGATGGCAAACTGTAATATATAAGAGAAGAATAAACTAATAATAAAAGTGACTCCAACTTCTTCAGTTTCAATAATTAAAAAGAACTATCATTTTTTAAATTGTTTATCTTACATATACACCAGACAATTTACAATTGTACAGTCTTTTAATAAGACTGATTAAATATTATAAATATGTAGAAAGCAAAAGTGGTGGAGTTGCTTCCCAAAGGAATTGACTTGAGTCTGGTGTGTGATGCAAACTTTTAGTCTCAAGTACTTGGAAACTGAAAAAAGAAGATTACATGAACCCACACTTTAAAAGAAAAATAAATTCACACATATTGATACTGTGCTGTTGCACACAGGTGTTACTACTTTAAGGCAGAATCCACAAGAGAGATAAGAGGGGCTGGCATCTAACTATTACTTTTGACGACATGATTCCAGTAGTCTAACTTCCTCTGCTGGGTTCCACCTCTTATAGACTGTACCATCTTTCAGTGATGTCCTGTGCTGGGGACAAAACCATCAATGATAATCCTTTGGGGAACATTTAAAACTTTACAAATTTACACTTATGAACATAGCTTGTCTAATTTCCTTCTTAACTTGATTTCTACTTCAGAAAATGTATTCTGTATAATTATAGCCAATTTTAATTTTAATGTGAATTTTAGAATATTCATAATTTGAAAATTACTGTGAATTTATTAAACAATTTTATTGTTTGTTTTCTTAAGTCTTCAAGAAATTATTCAGCCTTCAATCTGTGTCAGGCTGTTACACGTAAATTCTGGAGAACTGAAGAGAGTTCTAGAAGGAACCCAATTAACTACAATGTGTGGGAGAAACTTATTGTTTATTGTTATAAATCACTTCATTGTCAATGTGAAGTTTATTTGTGGAATTTGTTTAGTTATTTTTAATGAGTTTCAAGGAAAACATAAGAAAAAAAAAACCTCTTTATGTCCTAATAGCACAGCAAGCACTGCATTGTAGGTTCCTCTGTGTCCTAAGGGGGAAAAGGCCAATACTTCAATTTGTTTGCATCAAGGGGATTTGACTGTGATACTAAAAGTCAAATTTTAAGAAACTGTGACATTAGTCTTCAGTAAAAATGTACTAGCAACATGAACTATAAAAATTAATAATAGTTTATAACTTAAGATAGGAAAAGAGTATTTTAATTGAACAAAATATTAGAGCATGGGTATAGTGAGGTTAAGGAGCACATAGCACCCTTGGCTGATGATATTAAAATTGTCCATCACCTTTCTCCAGAGCACTGCAGTTAATTCTATTTACTATAAGAAAAAAAATCATTGCAAAACTACTGTGCAAGTAAACAGAATAAAATATGACTTTTTACTTTGGAGTTTTATTTTATAAGATTTTTATAGCCAAGGTGCTAATTCTTTGTTCTGGAAAGATTTTTTTTTTTCATAACTTTCTATCCCCTCCATGGGAATACTTGGGATCCTTATAGATAGTTGATACAACTTATTTGTAGGAGCTTGTTATATTCCAGAATTAGGCTAATGAATAAATAGGTAGATTCATAGAAGATAGATGATGAATAGATATGTTGATTGATAGAAGACAGATATAGGGATGCATTCTATACATGTAATATGTATATACAGGTATACTTTATGATACTGTGGCTGTACACATGAATACATATAACTGTGTATACACAAAAGAGAGTAAAATATCACCAAAGAGATAGGGCCACAAGAGATTGAAAAATGAAAATTTTACTTCATTTGGAATTTAAAATTGGAGGTTGAGTAGGATTTAATTAGCAAAGAAAGAGGCAAATGCATTCTAGGGACATGTCGTATCTGAGCAACTCTTCTGTGGGGGAGAGAAGACTGAGAAGTGAAGCTTGCTAAGTGTGAGGCTCTAAAGAGATTTCGATAGCTGGTGTGAAGGAGCCAAAGGGAGCCCACCCTGAGGGAGCTTGCAAGCCATCCCCAGAGTGTTACCTTACAGGAACTACACTGAAACTGCAGGGCAGAAGGAAGGAAATTAAATGTTAAGAATTTAATTTTAGAAAAAGCTTTTTTTTTTCTGTCTGTAAATTTGATGAGTAAATTAGGTAAGTTGTATCAAGAAAGCTATGGATACTTCAGGAAAGAAAGACAAGTTGCACATAAAAGGGACAGACATAGTAAGAGGATGTGGTAGTTCTAACAGCATCTGTCCCTTAAATGCTGTGTTGCTCTAAATTTGATTTCTTAATATTAAATCTTACAAAATATCATAATTTAGAGTGACTAATATGACATATATTAATGTGTGCTGTCCCTGAGGAGACGTTAGGGTAACTTTGTAGATGCCTTTTCTTCAAGTATAAGTCTAACAGTTTGCATCTGATGATAGATGACATGTGACTGTCTTTTTGCTGCATAGCTTCTCCACCCATACAAAAGGAAGATGCACTAAGCAAGTTATAGCTCTTAGTCTGACCCAACCCTAAAATACTTTAATGTTTTTCTTTTGTTAGCAAGTTCTATAAAACATTCATAGTCAACATGACTCTGTGGTGTAATTTAAAAATGATACAAAGAGAGCAATTTGATTGTGATTTCTTATAACAGACCTTCATGAAAAAGGTTAGTTGCACAAATAATCTTCCATTTTATTCAAGAATATATTATAAATACACAGAAAAATTTAAGTTATAAAATAATTATTTTTTTAATTTAATACTTTCTAAATTAATCTAATAAGACTTTATTAGATGTAATAAAAATTTCTACTAGAAAAAAGCCACATCTCAATATTTATTTTCTAATAAAACCTGTGTTTTTAACACATGAGTATGTGTTTAATCATGGGAATCTGAACACCCAGGCACTTTTTTTTTTTTTTAATTTGGCAATTTTTTGTGTGTCTTTTCAATTCAGTGCTGTCACTACTAAAAATTACGAGCTTTTTCAGTGTTCCCTGAGACTTCAATCTAGAAACTGAATCAGCATGTGTGGTGGCATTTACTGATGTAGAAAAGCTGAATTCCTGACACAAGAGTTTTATCATCTAAGCTGGAGTATAGTTCAGAAAGCAGAGTTAGTTCTTGACTAGCGTGCAGGGAGCCAATGTTCTTTCCCCAGAACTGCTTAAACATGGCAGTATCTTGTCTCTTAATCCCATCTTTTGGGAGGTGGAGGCTGATCAATAGAGTCTCAAGGTCAAAGTCAAGGTCATCCTTAGAATTCAAGGTCAGCCTATGATATGAAACATTGTCTCAAGACAAGTCTTTTTTTTTTTTTCCTAGTCTTTCCTTGTCATGAATGACCAGTTAA
Source organism: Arvicanthis niloticus (assembly GCF_011762505.2). NCBI lineage: Eukaryota > Metazoa > Chordata > Mammalia > Rodentia > Muridae > Arvicanthis > Arvicanthis niloticus. The sequence continues at coordinate 55,104,534 of NC_047673.1, forward strand.
TACTTAAGGTGACTCGTCTTTGGAAATTATTGAAATATATTGGATGAAGGGACACTTTTTTCTCAGGATATTTTTTTTCCAACTTGCTTAGTTTTATTACAGGCAATACAGCCCATCTAACTGTTCTTATGCAAATCAAGGTTTTCTTTTGAGACAAAAAATGTTGTGGGTGTTAAACAGATGGAGACTAATTAACCACAAACGAGAAGAAGCATCAATAGTATATTATAAAAAGAAAATTTGTTGTATTGGCCTATAACAAAGACTAAGTGCACAAACTTGTCTCCTTAAGTGCTGTCGCTGCCTCTGTGTGCATATTTTTATTCTGAGTAATTCATCTCAGACTTGACTTTCACCCTATCACCTAACATTAATTAGGAAAATTGTACCTTTCGGTGATTTTGGATTATTTTATCTTTGAACCTAAGAGGACAACTAAGGGTGTCAATTATCTGCTTGAGTATATAAATCCTCAAGTGCTGTGGACAGCCGTGTTGCCTGATAGCAAATCACTGCACCTGTACAAGTTGACTTCAGTTTGGAGCTATCCAGGGCCCCCTGGTTTGAAACAGTGAGTGACCAGTGATTAGAATCCTGACTGATGGTTGCAAAAAGAATGAAGAAACAATACGGGAGAAATTTCAGCTCCAGTAAAGACATGGGTTCTCTGGAAGAATGCAAGGGAGCTCCTGCTAGGTGTAGGGCGGAGTTACAATGAGACTGAGGTGTTCTCACTTCCTTTTATTTAACAAGTAATACTAATGAAGTAACAAATAGTTATAATTAGCTATGGATTTTCCATAAAAGGTCATCCACAAGTGGTAAATAATGGGGCCACATGGTTTTCCTGAATAACCCACCAAGAAGCAATGCAGCTATGCTGTAGATAGAATTTTAAATATCACCAGGATATTAAGGCCATATTTGAAGAAGTTAATGTTCCTTGTTTAAATGAAGCTTTGAGTTGGCTAGCTGGTTCAGTGGGTAAAGCGGCTAGCCAGCAACTCTGAGGAACTAAATTTGCCCCTCCAGATCCCACATTCAAGCTAAGTATGCTGTGGGACCTATAATTTCAGTTTTACAAGGTGGGATGAAGACAGGTAGATCCAGGGAGCTCCCTCAGTGGCTAATTTGCCAAAATGAATAGCTTTAGGTTCTGTGAGAGACTATAACTCAAAAAGTAAGGAGGATTTTGATAGAGGAAAGTTATTTGATATATATTCTCTTCTGGGATTTGTACATACATTTGCATATACTACACACATAGAAACACATACACAGTCACAAATTTTTGTACACACACAGGCACATAACACAAATAAAACTGTAGACACCAGAGAGAGAGATTGAGAGAGAGAGAGAGAGAGAGAGAGAGAGAGAGAGAGAGAGAGAGAGAATGTGTTGCCATATCATATACCAGGTTGTCAATATTTTGATTTTTCCACTAAAAGATCTATCATTTTAAGAGGCAAAAACCAGAAATCTCAAATCCCAATGTTGTTTTTATTTGCATTCCTCAATGATTAATGATGTTAAACATTTTTTATTTCTAAAGTCATTTGTATTTCATCTTATAAAAACCCTCTATTTTGTTTTATGTACTATGTTAAAATTAGGTTATTTATTTCCTTTATAGTTTCTTAAATATTCTATCTATTCTAGATATTAACTCTAAGTCAATTGTATGGTTGGTTTCAAAAAAATCCTTCTGCAGATATTCTCTTTCCTCAAATGATATGTGTTTTTTTTCAGTTCAGAATCATTTAGTTTACATGATGTCTTAACACTTTCATTATACAAGTCCTTTACCAGTTTGTAAGATCCCAAGATATTTCATTTTACTGAGGCTATTGTGCTATTATTTCCTTGACTTTGTTCTCAGAATGTTTGTCTCTTGTATATAGGGAATGAGTTTTACCATAAATCCAGATAATTTTTTCTGTATCAAGCCTTTGAAATGGTAGAAACTACCTTTATTAAGAAACCTTGGCATTCACAAATCATATATTTTTGTGTATATAATACTATTATGGATGTCAACAGCTCTTGAGTCTATAGTCACTTTCCCCCCTTACCAATCATGATTCCAGAAATTACTTTTATTCATAAGTGTGTGCTCCTGAACACTGAATCAGGTCTTCAGAAATACTAGGTTCTATCACTAAGTAAAATCCTGAAGCCAAACTTTATTTGTATTACAGATATTTTTATCTTATTTGAGAATTTATACAATATATTTTGATCATATTTACTAAAAATTCTTTCTCTTAACTCCTCTCAGATCCACCCCCACCTACTTACCCCCACATTTGTATAACATCTTCTTTTTTTTTTTCTATTTTTATAAGCCATTGGCTTCCATTTGTGCCAACAATATTTTTCTACCTCTATGTCTGTGGGGCTGTGGTATTTACTGGATCCTGCCAGAAGCTACAATCTTCTGACTGTTTTCCCTCAGAAGCCATTATTTGTCAATAGCTCCTTAATGAAAGATATACACTCAGGAAGCCCCACCCACTCTGTGCCAGAATATTATCATAGTTACTGTAAATATGAGTGAAAGTGTCCTGTCATGTCCCAAAGTTATTGCTTCACTCTTCCATGATCCCTGTTTCTTTAAAATCTTCCTGCTGATTTTTTTTTTGAGATGGTCCCTTAGCCTTGGGGATAGAGTGTTGTATAGATGGGCATTTGTGGCACTGCAATACACTGACACTCTGCATTTTAACCACTAACTTAACTTCATTAAATCTTAGTTTATCATCCACAAAATGTTATCTCTTGTCACAGGCATATTATATATGTTTAACAGTACAGCAAAATAATAAACTCATCAATTGATTTGCTCAGCATTGGTGAGTCACTGCACTGTAAAGATACTGTTGTATTTGTCAGAGAGAGCACAGTCTTTCTTTTTTTCTTGTTTCAGTTCAGCATGATGGAAACTAGCCAACGGGAAGCAGCAGACAGGCAGATTTGATGCATGTTATTTATGCACATATTTATATAGTCAACTTAAAATCTTGATTCCATGAGGTAAAAAAGTCTCTAACCCCAACTCTGTTATATTAATTTTGTTACTATGTAGACTTTTATATATCTTTATATTTCTCCATACATATACACACAGAGATTTTGTTATAATGGAAGTATTTATATGTTTTTATTTGTTTATATCTCTATATGCACACACATATGTGCACACACATAAACCTACAGAGAGAGAGAGGGGAAGGTAAGGAGAGAGAAGGAAAGAGAGACAGAGAGGTGAGGAAGAGGGAGAGATAATAAACAGTATGAACATTAACAGTTTTTTTGCTCATCACAAAATAATTTTGAAGGGATTATTCAGTGGTTATTTAAAAAGACAGAAAGGCCAGAAAATTAAAGTTCTTACCACTGGATTTAATGAAGATACTTTCAAAAGACAATTGTGTTAAAAGCAAGCAAGCAAGCAAACAAACAAACAACAATGGAACCTATGGTTATCCATACTTCTCAGAAAGTCTTTGAGTTCAGAAATTGTTTTCTATTTTAAATAGGTATTTTTTATAAATTTCTCTGCTAGTAAAGTAATAGGGTTCATTGTGCTATTTTCACACATATATGTCATTATATTCTTTACATATTCAGCCCCTAGCCCATTGTGCTTTCCCTCATGCCCCATTTGTTAATTTTCTTCGCCCCTTAAATGGTCTTTCTTTCCTTCTGCTTTATGGCATCTGTGCATTTTGTTATGTCTTCACTCCCTTCTCATGGTGGTCCCTCTTTCTATTTCATCACACCCATACACATGCACACACACACACTTAGACACATACACAACACACACACACACACACACATATTCATATATAGATATACATATATATGTTTTAAGTTATATGATGCCTCATTAATTTACATACCTCTCTTGTTCAGGGTCCATGATAACCTTTGTACTGAGCCTATTTCTATGAATCACACTAATAATCCTAGCACTCTGGTTATCAATTTTTTGTAGCAAGCACATATTAATTCTGGTCATGATTTGATACTCTGATTTCATAATCCTTTCCTCATTCTCTATCTCTTTTATTGTCCTTAGGGAGTTCATTATTTTATGTTAGTTAAGTATTAAGGTTGCTAAGAGGATTGACATTTCCCAAAGTCATATATAAATGGGATGAGTTTCTTTTATGTTCCTTGAATATGCATTTATTCTCTGTGAAAAGAATGCAAATCTGTGAATGTGCTGGGAGCTTCAGATAGTTCTGGATTCTAAAGATCTGAGGGTCAGTGCATCTATGTTCTTGCATGTGGAAATTAGCAGGGCCAGTGCTGTACAGTTAGTACAAAGTCAGTGAAAAGCAGCTTTGGATGACTCTTTCTCTTAAGTCCTTGGCTTGATGATCACCATGGTCATTGTTTGTCAGAGCTGCCTTGAGTCTTACACAGTTTGTCTGAAAAATGATGTGATACCTCTTTGGTTTAAAAAGGCTTAAAGCTTGATCTTAGATTTGTTTATTTACAGACACTGGAATTTAATATCATTTTCTGCCCCATGCTACCAAAACTGTAGCTTTTCTTTTAATGATAGTTGGAGTGATGAAGGTACACAAATCATTTTAAAACGATTCCTAGGTTCTTATGGCCCAAGTGTAAACAATCTGGGGAAAGTTACATAAATGCATTGGTAAAGGCTTTTCAGAGAAATTATCAGTAGGGTGTGTGTGTGTGTGTGTGTGTGTGTGTGTGTGTGTGTGTATGATCTTGCATATGGAACGTAGTGAGAAGGCAGAGAAAATCACTTATTTTAGACTATTTCTGTGAGTAGTTGTGGAGACAGCATGTCCAGAACATATAAGGCAGGGTAATGTTATTGATGGACATCCTGACACTTGCAATTCTCTTTAAGTGCCTCTCCCCATCTGGGCACTTTCCTTTACACAGTACATGCTGCAATGTTCATTCCAAAGCCAGTCTGGAAACAGAATTCTTTTATTTCTTGGGAACCTGTGTTTTAACTGTGCTATTACTCTTGCTAACGTTAAAAAAATGGGGTGTGAGGAAAGCTTTATATCACTTTGAGGGAAACAAGTGTACTAAAATAATATTAAGAAGGCAAATTTTACTGGTAGATCTACTGATAAAAACACAGGATTTACATTTTTAAGGCTTACACTTTCTTAGTTTTAATAAACAAAATTAGGGAGAATTTTATCATAGGAACATGGCTGTGACAGTATTACTTATTAGTAACTGTATCAACATATCCACATTCATCATTTCATTCACATACATCTAATGTAGACACTGCCACATCTTGACTTTGGTAGTGAGAGATCTGATAACGAGGGTGGAAACTTATGTAAGTTTAGCAAGAATAGGCAAGTTAACCCAAGCACAGCACAAGGCCACAGTTTGCTCCAGACTCAGTTAGAAACACATTCAAGGGGTTTGGTAGAATTTTATTCTTACATACACTGACAAGATGGACTCAGAGTATCTTAAATCATAATTTATACAATAAACTTATTATTCTCCAAATTACTAGTAATATTTTCTGAAAAGTGTTTCTCATTCATCTTTCTTAATAATTTGACAAGTAGTATTTGAGTTGTAGATTTCACAAGATGATATGGGTATTTGTATTTGGCATAAGTATATGATCCTTTAATACTATTCAATAGAGTGCCATTCAAAAGTAATGTTATTAAGTATAAGAATATTTTTAGCTCAACTTTAACTCATTAGAAAATAAAGTTAAACCCTGTAAAATTAATAAAAAAATATTTTATTAGCAAGACTTCCAACCACTCCAGAGAGAATGCTGTGAGAAACCATTTAAATAGACACAGTAAGGCTGAAGATACTCTGCCAGTCTTTCTGTCCACAGTGACACTTACACAACACAAACCCATTCCTGTGATCAATCTCCAGTCTCCCTCTTTTCTGAAAAGCCGTGTACCCAAATGTATGCAAAGGACAAGCAAGCAAAAAATTACAGGAAAGTAGAAAAGTGCATTATCAATATCAGGCAGGCGAACATAGAAGATACTTTCAAAATATTGCCCCTCTTGAAGAAAGGAAGTAAGGGTATAATATTCTGAGACCCCTTAGGTGCTCACATTTCAATAGACACATTCTTGCACATGCTCACTTAAGCTGTACATTGCCATCAAGCTGAGATGAAGGCTATTGTTTAAAAAGGAAAGAGTAAATGGATTTTGGGGTGTGTAAGTGGACACTCCAAGGTCATTTAAGGTCATAGAGCACAGTCATGCAAGGTTAAAATGATTCCTCTGGAGGTTCTCCACTCCTGTCTTAAAAATTCAGATGAAGATGATGAAGAAGGCACCATGAACTTGTATTGACAAAGGAGTTTGTACCTACAAGTGCTTGCTTTCATTAGTGGCTAAAATACAGCCGTGTTTCTAAAGCCTCACAACATAGTTCAGACCTAACACACAGTGAATAAGCATGAAAACACAGGATGGATTTAAAAACAGAAGGTGGGATGAAGGAAAGCATGAAGGAAGGAAGAAAGGTAGGAAGGAAAGACAGAAAGATGGAAAGAAGGAAGGAAGGAAGGAAGGAAGGAAGGAAGGAAGGAAGGAAAGAAGAGGAAAAGAAAGATGGATGCTGGTTAGCAGAGGAAATATTTCATTTTTCAGATTTGTATTTAGTTCAATCAATCTTATTACCTACGCAGTACCATTGAGTTGGATAATTGACTGCTGTGCTGTGACAAACTGATGAGAGCTGTGCAGGTAAATGCTCCACCATTTCAAGCCCCTTCTTTCATTGTTGTTCTGTCTGTATCTCTAGGGGTTTGTCACCCATCAAGCCCAAGATTGCACACTTGACGTTCAGCATATGCTGAAGCACATTGAAAAACACTTTCGTCTTTGAACTTTCCTATTTTAGTTCAGAAGGAACTACTGGGCAGCTTTTTCTAATGGACCCTTTCAGTAGCCTGGTTGACATTACAGTGTCAGCCAATTTCTGCAGAGTAATTGCCTCCTAAAATCCTTCCTAGCTATAGAAGGGCACTTGTTATATACTTTGGAAATGTGTGTTAAAGAGAAGAAATGGTAGAAATTGCAGTTGCCTAACAATTGGTCTGATCTGCTATTGGAAAAGTAATCTGTGGTGATGACATTCAACCCAGGCAGTCAACCTTGAGCGCTAGGGAAGTAGTGACTGGAGGTACCATATAAGACCCATTTTGAAGTAGACAAAATTGGGTAGATGAGATTGCAACTGATTCTTAATTTGTATTGATGTCCTTTAAAATTTTTTGGTTAGACTTGCCAACACTTTTCAAGGTATAAATATTAAAATGTTATAAATGGTTTTGCATGTGGTTTGAAATTGCCTAAAGGAGTCTAAGTGAAGATTAAAATGTAAACCTAAATATTTGGAAATAAGAACTTGGTTTCTTGTTTACAATAATGGGCACATTGTTGAATTTTCACTCCATTAAGTTTCAATTTCCAGATCTGTTATGAAATAACTATTATAATGGCCCTTAAAATGCCCTGTATATTATAATCTTCCCAGAACAAAAAGTACACTTAAAATCTCCTGAAAAAGTGAAAGATACTGATTATATGCATTTCTATTGTTATTCTTTATACATTTCCTAAAGAATATTATTGTGTGAGGATGGAGGCAGTAGATTCTGTATCCTTCTGTATGAGACTGAGAGGAAAGGAAAATAATCTCACCTTATATGCAACTAGCAACTTGCTAGGCACTTTATTTTATGATCTAACCTTTTACCTAGATAAACTGACTCTTAGCTAAAATTACTTTATGTGTTTTATTGAGTATTTTTTTTCAGTGTTTGTTTTTAGAGCTGATGAAATAATATTAAAGACTAGATGTTTAAAGACTAGGTGTGACCTTAAGTTTTACATTAACTTACCATGGAAGATAATTAAATCAGGCTTCTAGAACTGTTAGTTATTTAGCATTTGTCCAAACTCAACAAACACTTAAGTTATGGCTAGAAAAGCTCACAGGAAAGAATCTGGCTTGATCACATAATTTGATATTTTAAGCTAATTTTCTAAGTCACTAGGAAAAGGATCAAAGCTATATAGGCAATAAGTGGTGGTTTAAATAGGTTTGGTCCCCATATACTCATGTGTTAGAACGCTTGGCCCGTTGTGGATGACACTATTAAGAGGTGTGAGTAGGTGTGGCCTTGTGAGATTAAGTGTGTCACTGTGAGAACTGGCTTTGAAGTATCTAAGATCCAGCTTCACACAGTGTAAAATTTCAGTCCCCTCCTGGTTGCCTGTGGAAGACAGTGTCCTCCTAACTGTCTTTGGAACAAGATCTAGAACTCTTGGTGTCTCCAGCATCCCATTTGCCAAACTGCCATGCTTCTCATTATGATAATGGACTGAACTTCTGAAACTATAAGACAGCCCCAATTAAATGTTTTCCTTTATAAGAGTTTCCTTTGTCATGTTGTCCCTTCACAGCAATGAAACCCTAACTAAGATAGTGTTCCTTTGTAATTCCTTATCTACAAGAGTAGAGTGCTCAGGGGTGATGAAGTACCAGGAAAAAGGAGGTTTTCCTGGGTAAATAGAAGTGATTAGGGGAAAGGTCCAAATTGGAAATAAAAGTGGCAGTGTAATTCTTAAGCCTAAGGGGTGTCTGATGGCCATTGCAGAGGCATGGAGGTTGGAGACCCTCGAGCAGGTTGTATGAACCAAACCAATTGTCAGTTCTACTGAGAATGGGATATTCCCTGGCCACTCCCACTGCTATTGTCAATAGAGTGAAGGGAAGTCACAGAAACTTGTTCACCAGTTACTTCCCTCACATTTGAATATTGACTAAGAAATTTCAAAAGAATGGCATAATCCACTTTTTCTCCTTCATGCCTTATTTCCAGTATGAAGAAGCATTTTGTAAGACAGGCTTAGTTGGTACAGTACAGAACATAATTTTGAGTCTTTTCTGAAATATATTATTCATTATAGAATATTTGAATTCCTTTTAGGATTTGATGGGACCAGGCTTGGAACTCTAGAATTTCTTCCTAATACATTCCCAAAACATCCATATTCTTTATTTTTATGCTGTTGTAATTTTAATAAGTATTTTCACTTGAGTCAGTATTTCAGGAATAACCATTCCTAGAAACTTCTGATTCATTCATTCACTTAATACTATTCAGTAATAAGCATTATGATAATTTGAGAACACTGCACAATTTAAAGCACGTGTATGGACATACACAGATGCATGAATATTTTCAGTTTTATTACTCTCTAGTGTTATCATTAATGTTGCTTCAATTATAGTCATTTTTTTTAAGTCAAGCAATAGAAACTGTCAAGCTCATAAACATCCATGTGCTCTTCATAACTATTCATAGTGATGGGACAGACATGCAACGAGTTTAGCATTCATGCTGAAATTACCGTTAACTGATAAAGTGGTTACACAAAGAGCAAATAGGATGCAGACTACAAATGCAAATCCTGGTAACTTAATTATGCTTATTATTCAATGAACTATAATATTTATTAAACAAATGAATAAACAACTATATTCATTGATTATAATAAAAGGCCGAGCTATTTTTTCTTTGCCAGCTTTGAAGTATCCATTAGTAACAACCAATAATTAGTTCTGAGGATTTAAATTACTTCAATCAGATTTTCTCTGACACCTTTATTAAACTACAAAAAAGCCATCATAATTACTCATGAATGTTTGAGATCTGTGACAACAAGTAACTGTTCTATGCCAATCAGTGAATGGTCGTTCCTTACCCTAGTGTTCTAGATGGCATGTTCTCTCACCTTCAGAGGGGGATGTGTGTCATCAGTACTGGAAAGTGTTCCTATTTCTATTTTGCTAACCTTTGTATGTCTTTCATAATGCAGAGACTGGGGGGGGGGGAGGGGGTAAGGAGGGAGGGAGGGAGAGAGAGAGAAAGCAAGCAAGAGAGTTTCAGACTCAAAGGTGTTTTCTGCCCTGCCCCCATAGAACCACTTAGAATACTTCTCCCACCATGATCACAATGGTCCTGAAGTGACTGGGCAGCTCCTACAGAGCAGACTGAAGATAGGCTCCAGTTGAACATTTGCAGTGCCCTGCATGGTCATATGCACACTGTCGTTAAAGCTCCATAGCCGTAGTAATTGTGAAAGATATTTCTGTTCTGGTTCAAGGCAAAATAAACACTTGTTGATAATAGTTTTGAGGACAGCTATAATGACCCACATGAGACTGAAAATATAAGGGCCAGAAACATGGTAGCCTCTGCTGTCCTAAACTGAAATTCTAAAGTCAAACACCAAGGGCAATTAGATCCTTTCAAGCCTCAGAAGAAGATACCTTTGCGTGTGACAAAATATTTTGTGCCCTCACAGAGTAGTTTAGTTTATTATGATTTTAGAGTGTCACATTTCCATCTTCTCTAAAACATAGTCAGTTTTTCATAAACGTGTTTAATTTTCCTGATAAGGCCTGGTTCCTACTCGTAGATCTTCCCGGCCATTCTTTATCACCGTCTTTCCTGGACATCTGCCTTTTTGGGAAGACAGCTGAGAAATTTTGGCTTCCAAAATACACCTGAGTCCAATTAAGCAGCCTGGAAATATAGGAAGCTGTGGGAGTAGGAAAAACTAGCCAGAAAACAACATCTGATCTGCTATCATTAAATGAAGAGTAAATACATGTTTTGTGGAGATGATAGATGTTTGATTCACCAAGTGGTTTCAAGTCACTTGGCTCTGTTCTCTAGCTGAAGATGATGTGTGGGTTATTAAGTGGGCGAATCATTCTCTGAAGCAAAAGGAAATGCAGAGGCTTGGGTCTTGAACCAAGTTGAACAACAACTCACCATGTGTGCCCAATAGTCCGTCTAGCCTGAGTTTCCTTTGAAAATGTCAAGAGCTCTTTGCTTCTTAACCATTTGATGTCATGTACCTTAACAAGAATGACACAGACTTCTCTCTGGAATTTTTTAAAGTTAGCTTTATGCCAATAGAATATTTTTAAAATTATTTTTGTGAATGTGGATATGGTGTGTGTGTGTGTGTGTGTGTGTGTGTATACACACGTTAGTACAGGTACAGATGGATCATGGCACCTGTGTGGGCACCAAAGGATAATTTTCAGGAGTCATCTCTTTGTTTTTCTTTTGTTAAATTTATTTTTTAATCTTGTATTGTAGTCCAGACTTTATCCACCTCCAGGTCCACCCTCTGACTGTTCCACATCCCACACTTCCTCCACTTCACCTCTAAGAGGGTACCCCCACACCCACCCTACAAGACCTCCCCACTCCCTGGAGCCCCAAGTCTCTTGAGGGTTAGGTACATATTCTCTGACTGAGATTTCTCTTACTTCTCCTGTGTAACCCATACCCAAGGATCACTGGCCTCTCAGCTTCAGACCAATTCATTCTCCTGTTTCTGTCTCCCACCTTCCTATAGGATATTTGGGATTACAGATTCATGGTACCTCCTTCATATTTTCTACTTGGGACCTAGAGATTGAACTCAGACTTGTACAGAAAGATCTTTCACTCACTAAACCATCTCACCAGCTATATAACATATTTTTAAAATGAAGTCAAGTTTAGTGACTAGTTATTTTTCTTGTTAATCTATAGACTGTTTTCTTTTTAAAAAAAATAAAAGCAGCATTTTAAGATAATACTTTGATAACTTGATTGTACGAATGGAGAAATTATCAAAAGCACTTAGCTAGCTTTATAGATCATTTGGATGTGGTAGGATTTTATTAGAGTGAACAGGCTCATCTATCATACTCATATATTTATCATCTGTGCATGAAATAAGGGTGCCAGAGGAAAAGCCATGAAGAGACAAAAGGAGCACTTCAAAGTCAAGAATCCTATTAGCTGGCAGAATTTTATCCCCAGGTTGAATTTTGATAGGCATATAATTCTTTGAATCTCTTACCCTAAACTCCAGTGAGAGGATGTCTTGTTGAAAGCAGAGTCTATCTATCTCTGTTTCTTGCATGAATTAATTTTAAAAGTTCTCTAAAATGAGTAGTATATTATTTGCTGAGCGGATTCACTCTTTCTTTATACTTTGATATGAGAGTCAAATAACTTGGAAGGGAAAAAAATAACAGTAGAAGGGTATGCCACTTCTCTACTCTTTAGTTTACTGTCCACAAGATGTGTTAGAGTGGAAGAGACAAGGTCTCCAGAGCAAGGACCATTTGAACAGAAACATAAATCTCCAAGGATGATCTAGAGTTTAATGAAGAACTAGAGTTTAATATCAGGTAATATAGAAGCCAAGCCTATCTTCTACACCATCTATGGCCAACCATTTTCTAGAAAATATCCTTTAATATCTAATTCATTTTCACAAGACATCTGCTTATTGGAGAGAAAATAAAGTTGTATATATCTTAGCTGCATTTGTGATAACAAATGCCAGCCATACACTGTTCTGGTTAAATGTCAGAAAAATGTATTTTCTTACAATTCTGGTGTCTGAAATTAGAGACAGCTACTTTAGAGAGCAGAAAAGCAGGGTGAGGTAGAAGAAGAGGAAAAGAAAGGAGAGAAGTGACTGGAGTGGAGGGTTAGGGGAAGGAGAGAAGAGAGAAGGAGAGGAGAGGTGAGGAGGGGGTACCTTTAGACATTGAAGTCATAGTGATTGTGAACTGCCTGACATGGATGCTGCTAGAAACTAAGCTTGGTTCTCTTCTAGAGCAGTCTGTGTTCTTAACCCAAGTACCATCTCTGCAGCCCCAAATGGATTAGTCTTACTGAAGGTATTTTTTGCATATGTAGTTGCATTTCAATTATAAATTAGCCTTGTATATTCTTCGTTTTCCTCATAGTTTTCTAAATGTTGTTTTCTGGTGCTTTTGTGGGTTTTTTTGTTTTGTTTTGTTTTTGTTTGAATATTCTCAAATATCTAAGTTCATGACCCAATTCCTAAACAGCCAACTCCTCCCAATAGCATGAAACAAATGACGCTCATCTCGCTTTTAAAATTCACCATCTCTATCCTGGTTGGTCACAGACTCTATATAAATCCTTCCAGTTCAAAACTTCTCTCTGTGGTTGTTCTAATGTTGAGTTTTGCATTTTTTACATTCTGGAAATTCCAGCTATGAAGCTTGTATAATTAATTACACTTTGTGGTTTTCATTCATATTTTGCTGTCTTGCTTTAGGTTTTAAGGCTCCTAAACACATTTTTTTTATATGCTACCATGAAGTCCTGTATCTGAAGTCCTTAAAGGTCAATAACGCTGGATCGTTGTCTTATTGATTTCATTTTGTACATATTTCTTCCACTGTCCTGCAGTGTTTTAAAGGGGAGGTCATAACTGGCAGTTTCGTGTTGGGAAGCTTTCTGAGTACTGGCATGAATATTGGTCTTTTTAGAGATTAGTTTATATTATTCCGAATCTCTCTACATGCACTCTGTCAGGATCACCACAAAGAAAATTGGCTAGAACTCACACCATGTAGAGGATGGCCTCCTAGGATCACTCCTTCTTAGCTGCAAGCTGTGATACAAATTCAACTTAAAGCTACTATGTGGTCTCCATAGGTAAAATAGAATTCTCCTCTTATATAATAATCAAAGTATTTCAGGCTTTACTTTTTTATTCCCTTAGATTATACACAAGGCGATGGAAATATAAACTCAACTTTTCAAGGTCCAACAACTATTCTAAAGAATCAAGTTGTCATCCATGATTTTTTCTTGATTTCCGCTTTCACTAAGAGGTAGATTGAGGATTGTGAGCAACTTTGCCACATATGGAAAAATTTAGCAATATATCTCGCTTAATTTTATCCAACATCAGCAACTAACCTCAGCTTGGTAAGAACTTGTTCTTGTGAGAATCAGTGCTAGGATACAGACCATATTTTACTCTCAACCATGTTTTGTTTAACCCAGGTATCTCTTCTGCAAAGAACATAAAAATCAATCTTATGTATATTGAGTCTAAGATTTCATGTCATTCAATTTTGTGGTATGTCTTCTATTATCTTATTACATGCTTGAGATCTTTAAATTTTTTTTCTTGGGCTAGTCTTTAAAAGTTTCATGGAGAAGCTGTGCCTTGAGCTGAATTGTGATAAAAGTAGAGTTGTCAGTAGGAGGCATGTAATGAGAAAAGAGAGTACCAACTATCAGTGATGGAAAGCATGTATTCATTTTGGGTCATGCTGTTTCTTATAATTTAACAATAGTGCATAAAATTATACAATAAAATTTTTGTTAGCTACTCTTCTAATAATGGATATTTTATATGTATTTAAAGTAAAATATTTTAGAACTTCAATATGCACAGAAGAAATCCAAAGTCACATTATAATTGGAAATATATATATATATACTTTTAAAATTAAAGTAGAATTATATCACATTCTCTTTCCATTTCTCTGCTCCAGCCCTTTCCAGCTACCCGTCTTTTAACCCTTTCTTTGTTCCCTGATTCTCAAATTGATACCTTCTTTCTTTATGATTATTGTTGTTGCATATGGGTACAAAAATAAAACCTTTTAAATCCATTTTTATTTCTGTGGATATGGTTCCAGGGATAACCACTTTGTATTTTTAAAAACAAAGTCTTTAGACTCCACCCATATATCAGGAACCTGATGGAATCCATGCTTTATACTATGTAACAAGAGTAAAAATATTCATAGAAGTTGTCTTATCATAGTTTTAAATATGCTCAGCCTAGGTACTAGCTTTAAAGGAAGTGTGTCTTGAAGGATAAATGTTATTTTATAAAAAAATTAAAACACTGAATATCACATATCCATTATAATATAATTATAAAATATAATTATACTTGTGCTTAGTTGTTCATTTTCTCCTTTATTATGTAGTCCTGGGCTTAATCCCAGGAAATGGTGTAACCCACAGTGCACAGATCTTCTCTCATTAATTAATGTAAGCTAGACAATCCCTCATAGAGTGCACACAGGGCAACCTGACTTAGACAATCCATTGCTGAGACTCTCTCTTTCCTTAGTTTCTTCTAGATTGTGTCAAATTAACAAATCTAGCCATATTATTTTGCAATTTTTTTCTAACACCTTTATAGAAGATATTTTGGAGACTCAATCTGCCATACCCGATAAAGAAACCTTCACGTGAAATAGAGTCATCAGAGATATCATTTGTAAGATCAAGTCATGCTGGAGTTGGCTAAGTTTCTAATCTAAAGTGACTACTGACCTATAATTGATGACCAAACGAAGGTATAACATACACAGAGTGGGTTAGGGAAATACACAGCTACATACAAGTCAAGAAATGCTAAAGATGAATGACCAAGCAGAAGCTAGAAGGCAAGGAAGGATCTAAATAGATTTCAGAGAGAATTTGGTTCTGTTGACTGCTTGACTTAAGGCATCTAGGGTTGAGAGACAATGTTTTTGCTGTTTTACTTCAGCAATATGTGGTATTTTGCTATTGTTACTTATAACATTGCATTTGTAGTGCAAGACCATAAATTGAACGTATGGTGCACATTGCATCATTTTATAAAATTATGAGCGCTCTTCTAACTTATAAGAACTTGTCTAACCCTGAGTTATGTTTTAACTTAAACAAGGTAGTTGTGAATATTAATACAATCAGGTTGACAGCAACTGAAATTAACTACAATTTCCAAAAATTATAAGTATATGCACATCTGTAAACATATACCATGGCACCATTTCAATATTGCATATTGTCTTCTAGTTTTGAAGAGATTTTATCTATGGAAAGACAAGTGAACTTGTGTATACGCACACATTGGGTAAATAAAAAAAAAAAAAAAAAAAACAGCTTAGATTTAGAAAGGCAGCAAATTTGAGGAAATAACCAAAGGTTAAAATAATGACTTCTAATTTAACATGATTTGTCTGCAAAACATTGATTCCTTGAGTCATTTAACTCTTGAGAAATCTGTGTTTTTCTCCTTGAAATGGGTACACTAGTACTGAAAAGCTTGAAGAGTAAATGACAGTACGTATCTTTTCAGTTCACAATACTCTTAGTATTTTGAATTTTGTATACACTCAAAAAGGCACTGATCTATCAACAGCTATGTAACTTAAGGATGCCTAAATTAGAGGGATATGGAAACACCTCTAGTTTTCTATAGAAGAAGGATTTTGGCTTTTCAGTTTTCTTTACCTTGTTTTGTTGTTTTTCAACTTTATAGAGCTTTTTTGAAGATTTTTTTTTATTAATCATTTTGTTTGTATTTCAAATGACATCCCTCTTCCCAATTACCCCTCCACAAACCCCTCACCCAATTCTCCTTCCACCTCCTTTTTGCCTCTATGAGGGCTCTCCTCTATCCACTTACTTACTCCCGCCTCACTACTGTAGCATCCCCCATGCTGAGGCATCGAGCCTCCACAGTACCAAGGGCCTCCTTTCCCAGTGATATCACATAAGGCCATCATCTGCTACATATGTATCTGGAGCCATGGCTTGCTCCATATATACTCTTTGGTTGGTGGTTTAGTCCCTGGGATCTCTGGTTGGTCCAATTGGTTGAAATTGTTCTTCCTGTGGGATTGCAATCCCCTTTAGATCCTTCAATTATTTTCCTAGTTCTTTCATTGGAGTCCCCTGGCTAAGTCCAATGGTTGGCTGTGAGTATCTGCATCTGTATTGGTCAGGTGCTGGTAGAACCTCTTAGAGAACAGCCACACCAGGCTCATGACAGAAAGCCCTTCTTTGTATCAGCAATAGCGTGGGAGTTTGGTGTCTGTAGATGGGATGGATCCCTAGGTGGGGCAGTCTCTGGTTGGCATTTCCTTTAGTCTCTGTTCCATTTTTTTGTCCCGTTTTTTTTTTTTTTTTTCCATTGGACAGGAACTTTACTGGGTTAAAAAATTTTAAGATGTGTGAGTAGCCCCACACATCAACTGGGCGCAGGGGTGTGTGCCAATTTTCTGAAGGTGGTCTCTACAGGTTGTATCTCCCCTTTGTTGAGTATTTTGGTTAAAGTCATGACCATTGGGTCCTGGGAGCCTCTTGCTTCCCTAGAGTCTGGGACTTTCTACCCCTAATTCTCCATCTTCCACTACCACATGTTTCTATTCAATTTCCTGACCCTCTGCATTTCTCTCCTATTCCTTCTTTTTTTTTTTTTTTTTTTTTTTTTTTTTGGTTTGTTTTTTGTTTGTTTGTTTGTTTGTTTGTTTTTGGTTTTTCTGTGTAGCCTTGGCTGTCTTGGAACTCACTCTGAAGACCAAATCAAAAATCTGCCTGCCTCTGCCTCCCAAGTGCTGGGATTAAAGGCGTTTGCCACCACTGCCCAGCTCTCCTGTTCCTTCTGATACCTGATCCTACCCGTCTTTTTCCCTTCCCCTCCTCTCTCCCTCCCATGTGTCTCCCTCCCTCTATTTGCTGTGATTGTTTCGTTTCCCATTCTATGTAGAATTGAAGCACCTATACTTTGGTCTTCCTTCTTCTTAAGCTCCATATGATTTGTGGGTTGAATTGTGGGTATTCTGAGTTTTGAGCTAAAATCCACTTATTGAGTTCATACCATATGTGTGTGTGTGTGTGTGTGTGTGTGTGTGTGTGTGTATGTGTGTGTGTGTCTGGATTACCTCATTCAGGAGGATATTTTCTAGTTCCATCCATCTGTCTGCAACTTTCATGAAGTCCTTATTTTTAATAGTTGAGTAATACTTCATTGAATAAATCTACCATATTTTCTGTATCCATTCTTGTGTTAAGGGACATATGAGTTGTTTCCAGCTTCTGGCTACTTAAATAAGGCTGCCATGAACATAGTAAAGCATGTGCTCTTGTTATATGTTGGAGCATCTCTTGGGTATATGCCCAGTAGTTGTATAGCTAGGTCTTCAGGTAGAACTATTTTCAATTTTTGAGGCACTACAAGATTGATTTCCAAAGTGGTTTTACTAGCTTGCACTCCTGCCAGCAATGGAGTAGTATTTCTTTTTCTCCACATCCTGACCAGCATCTGCTTCTGCTGTCACCTAAGTTTTTGATCTTAGCCATTCTGACTGGTGTGAAGTAGAATCTCAGTGTCATTTGGATTTGCATTTCCCTGATGACTAAGGATGTTGAACATTTCTTTAGGTGCTTTTAGGCCATTCCAGATTCCTCAGTTGAGAATTCTTTGTTTATTTCTGTACCCCATTTTTAATAGATATATTTGTTTCTCTGGAGTCTAACTTCTTGAGTTCTTTATATATTTTGAATATTAGCTCTTTATCAGATGAAGGGTTGGTAAAGATTTTTTTCCCAATTTGTCTGTTGCTGTTTTGTGCTACTGACTTACAGAAGCTTTTCAATTTTATGAGGTCCCTTTGTCAATTCTTGATCCTAGAGCCTGAGCCATTGGTGTTCTGTTCAGGAACTTTTCCCCTGAGCCCATGTGTTCAAGACTTTTTCTCACTTTCTCTTCTATTAGATTCAGCAGATCTAGTTTTATGTGGAGGTCTTTCATCCTCTTGGACTTGAGCTTTGAACAAAGGGATAAAAATGGATCAATTTGTATTGTTCTACATGCTGACTGCCAGTTGAACCAGCATAATTTGTTGAAAATGCTGTCTATTTTTTCCCACTGGATAGTTTTAGCTTCTTTGTCAAATATCAAGTGGCCATAGGTATGTGGCTTTATTTCTGGTTCTTCAGTTCTATTCCATTTATCTACATGCCTGTCTCTGCACCAATACCATGCAGTTTTTAATCAGTATTTTTCTGCAGTAGAGCATGAGGTCAGAGATGGTGATTCCCCCAGAAGTTCTTTCATAGTTGAGAATAGATTTTGCTATTCTGGGTTTTTGTTGTTGTTATTCTAGATGAATTTGAGAATTGCTCTTTCTATCTCTATGAAGAATTGAGTTGGAACTTTGATGGGATTTGCATTGAATCTGTAGAGTGCTTTTCATAAGATGACCGATTTTACCCTGTTTCTTCACTGTTACTACTCTTCTATCATTTCCTCATTGGGCCAGAGTGTTAGATTTTTCATTTAACAGTACAATTTGTAACAATAAACCATATTTGAAAAATAGACACTGAAGGCAAGATGGAGTTGTCACTATCTTCAAAAACTTAAAGTTTGATTTGAATTAAAGTTAATTGGATTATTCATTTACTGAAAAAATTCAGTAAGTTTGCAGTAGATCCAGATTCTGCATTTGATCTGGGTCTTTGACAATTATGGAACATAAATCTCATTTGATAGAAACCTATTTTCTAAGTGATCAATAGCTGATTGAAACTATTAGGTCTGTTGATAGTTCTTCATTATGACACTAAACACTTCCAAAAAGCTATGATTTACAGTGTTTGTATGTTACTTTGGATCACAGTTGAAGAATGCTATTTCTTTCAGACAATTATAAACTGCATGAACATTTTTATATTCTACCAAGTACAGTTTAGGTGTAGGGCCATCCAGTGGGACATGGTTGACCTACTTGGGATCATACATTTATAAAATGGACTCAATCAGAAAAATAGAATATTAAGTTGAGGAGGACAGGTGAGCATATTGGTGATGGATATAGTAGGGGCAAGGGGTAAAAGTGTGGATGAGAATAATCGAAGTACATTGTATGTATGTGTATAATTTTCAAAGAATTCATATTCAGTAACATAGTAAATAGTGTTTCTTCTTTTATGAAGAAACTTGCAACAGAATTCCTATTCTGTAGTATGCTGGGAACTTCATCCAGAGAACACTGTGTTGTTACACAAAAATCTTTCTTTGAAATTCAAAATGTTACACAGCATTATTAGGGTTTTAGTAAGAGTAATGGAATCTTAGAAAATCATTGGTGTTCCTGAAAGTTTGAGTTATGGTCATTAAATAGAATTATAAAGCCAATTTCTTTTGGTTTCAGAAGAAAATTATGTTGGTTATTTATAGTAATCAATACAAGATTTCTAGAAGCTTGCAGTCTAATGTAAGATTTCTAGAAGCTTGTAGGAGGATATGGCCATTTAGGGAAAGACCTAGGCTTAGACTTGAGGAACTTAAAGTAAAACACTATATATTACTTTTGGTCAATGGCATCTTGAATAAAATTAAGGCTATGAAAGATCTACAGCCCCAGCTTCTTTACTTTAATTTATAAAATAAAGATCAGAGGATAAACAACTTTTAGACTTTATTATATTTCTAAATGATGCAATTCTACTTCTGTAATTAAAATTCAAGGCATATTATCAAATTTTGTAGCATGACTAAAACATTTTTATTTTTCTTCAAAATGGTTTAATGGGAAATAGAAAGGCATTTTTTGTATTCAAGTATCTATTTTGTGAACCTGCATGGCTAATATTTATTCCATAGAATATGAAAAATTGTATCTAAAGTATTCTATGAATTCTATTCATTTATAAAGCACTGAATAACTCAATACACAAAGTGTTCCCCTCTCATATTTAGGTTACCACTGTGTGGAAGAAAACAAGCTAGAACAAGCAAGTGTGGCAATCACACTTCTCTGGCATTTTATAGTTTACTGGGATATTTTTGAAGAGTGTTCGTATTAAAAATAAGCATAGACTGTCAAATAAAAGTTGTGAAGTGTCATTGTATTATAGAAATTGTTTTATATATATACACACAGAAATGTCATGCATGCTGTTTTGAGTTTATAAGAGTGTATTTATTTCAAAAGCATAAAGATTTGCTTTAAACAAAATTCTAATTCAAATACCCAAGAAGTAATAGCTATTTAATCTATAGTGATATTTTTGTTATTTATGTGATGAATATTGCTAATGCCAAGGTGCTCTACCTATAAAGTGACCTCTTAAATAAAATGGTCACATGGCCCATGCATGCTGATCTATAAGAAAACATCAAAGATGGCCAAAATTTATGCCATCAAAAATATCTTAGGCATGCTACTGAATTTTTTATGACAGTATTTGGCTATTTTCCAACATTTAACAAAATTAAGTTTACATCTCATGCCTATATATTTTGAGATTTTTTTTTCCTCGATGGTAACATAGTATTTTTCTACTTGTAAGTGGTACCTCAGGCATGTAGAGGTATTTTTCTTTAAGATGCTTTGGAATGGTTTTTATTTGTTTCAAAAAATAGATGTAATTTTTAAACAGGTAAGAAGAACGTGGGAATATTACAAATACATGGATTTGTAAATCTAAGATGATTTGGACTACTGTCTTGAGAGTTGCAGGCTAGTGTGTATTAGTGTGAGTATTTTAATAATTTGGTTAAGTCAGTGTATTTTACCATAAAAGTTGTATGTCCTCACAAATCTTATGAACTCCTAAGGATCCTTGAGGTCATAAGTCTCATAAAAAATAAGGAGTATAAATCAAAAACAAAATTATTTCTAGCTATTTATTAATAACTTTTGTATCATTCTGACTAAAGTCATCCCTTTTAAATAACTCTGGTTTCCGTTGTTTAGTTTCACTTATATCAGAATTCCACTTGAAACTTCAAATCTTTGTGTTCGTAAGGGAGATAAGAATTTGTTTGAGTTTCCTTTTCTCTTATTTAAGTTTTTAAATGATGCTTGTGAATTTCACATCACGCCTCATCCTCCCATCCTTTTGTACTTGCTCCCACCCTTGCAATATCCTCCTCGCCAAAAAGGAAAATAAAATCTTGTAGAAGCTGTCATGTGCCACAGTGTATCCCACAGTATTCCCTTTGTCTTTCCTTCTTTACTTGCAAATGTTCATTGCAACAAATCACTGGTTTGATTTCTGAGGCCTCTAGCTCTGCTACACTGTCTACTGGATCCTTACCAGGACTCCTCTTGGATATCCTGTTGTAACCCTGTGTTTTAAAGATCACACAGCTTTGTATCTGTAGGAATCACCCTTTCATGAGCTTCAGCAGTTCATAGATGGGAAATATCTTGGGGTGAGTCAAGTCAAAAGGATTTGGGCCTGTGTGTTAGCTAAGCTTGTTAGCCACCAGGTCTCCACAACCACCAGAGCAAACACTCCAGCACTTCCTTGGCTAGTTCACCTAATGCTGCAGCTGGCAAGGAGCAGAGACAGCTTTTATGCCCTCTGGTCTGGACCTGCTGTGCTCACTCTAGCAGGACCAGCTCTACTGTGCTGACCAGGTGAGGGACAGGACCTGTCCTCTTGAGTGCTGGATCCAGTAAGCTGGCAGGCACAGTTCTCCTGCTCTCATGACCCTAGGGTCAGCTCTCCCACCTGCTACTTGTGGTGAGGGGTGGAAACAAGGGGGAGGGAGAGGTCAAGGGCATCTCTCCCTTGCCCAAGCCACTACATGACAGACAAGGGGCAAGGGCAGATCTCATGTGGTGGAAATTGTTTCAGGGTCTCACTCTTTTAGTTTCTAGAAGCTTCCATTAGTTAAAACATTTTCTGGATTTCATTCACTACTGTAACACAAGTATTCAGAGCAACATTTGACAGGAATAGTCACTAAAATTACAAATCAGTGATTGAATAAATGAATGAGTAGTGGCTGGAATTATAAGTGCTGTGAATAATTTGCCCAGCCAAAGAGTTATGTTTGTGAGGCACAAGAGCCACAAAAATAGAGCAATTAGGAAGGTCATAAAAGTACAATCTTAAAAAAGAACAAGCAAATCACTCTACTGGTGAATAGCTGGGTGATAAAAGGAGCTAGCAAGAAATTCTAGAATGAAATAGAAAGAATATTTTTACATTTGTCTTTCTATTTCAAGAAAAGCATAAAACAAAATAATAACAGCTAAGAATGTTTTAGGCTAAGCCCAGGAGCTTCTTTGTAGTTCTTGTGGATACTTGGGTAAAACAATGAAGTCCAGTGTTCATAGTGATCTTCAGTGAGCACCAAAGTACTAAAAAAAAAAAAACTGGGGCTGGTTCCCTTTCACTTGTACTCCAAACTTCTGGTCACAATATCTTCAGAATGAGATTAGTTCCTATTGCAGAAAATAGTACTTCACAACATAGAAAAGGACCTCGTTTTCAGTCTACAAAGTTTCATAGATAAGAACAGTTCTGCCTAAGAAGAAAGCAGTTCACCTCTGATGCTACCTAATTGGCTGCAGAGGTGGTTTTCATATTGCCATTTTGATCTTGAGAGCAACGTATCTTACAATTAGTCTTTCAAATTTCAAATGAAGGAGTTTCTGTAAGCTTTCTCATCATTGAAATGGGAAAGGTCTGGTGTTCATCATGCCCTTATGTTCCATTGGCCACTGGAACAGGTGTAACAGTAAGGTTACAGCAAGTCACATTTATATTCTTACAGTCTAAAGGTCAGATGTTCAGAGCAGGTCTCACTGGATAGAAATCAAAGCCAGCATCATGTTCTTTTCTCTAGGAAACATATTTTCAAACCCTTTCTGGCTTCTTCAGCCTATATGAATTTCTTAGTTCCTGACCCTTCTCTATCTTCAAAGGCAACCAAGAACAATCAAGTCTTTCTCACATCATAGATTTCTGACACTGACTATCCTCCAGTTCCACTTCAAAACTCCTATAACACTAGACTCAGATGATCCAGGATAGGGCAAGGGGATGGATATCCATAATTCTATCTGCTACTTTATTTTGCTATGCAATATAACATATCTCTAGACTCTAGAAAATTAGAAAACAAAACAATGTAAGGAGACAGTTATTTGCCTACCCAGTGACATATTTTATTTATGGGAATGAGGGCTTGTGTGAATGTTATAACATTTCTATAAAGAATAATTCTACTTTCAGTTCTTTTCTACCAGAATTCAAAAGAACTTGTCCCTGCACTTACTCTAGCCGAGTCACTTTTTTTCTAGCTCAAGCTACAACTGAGCAGTTGCAAGCAGCATGAGAATCAAGTGCAATTCCTGGGCCAGAGAAACCGCAACTGCAAATTATATTTTTCCAGCTTACTCTTTGGTCCCCTGTGAGAGAAATGGCTGGTCTTCATAGGAAGAAAGCATGGATATTCCTCATATTACACAACCACATATTTGCAGACCCATGGATCTCAAACAAATACAGTATCAGTTAGTGTATGCCCTTACTTAGTGGAAAGCTGCAAACCTAAGACAAACCAGAGAAAGGAGTTTTAGATTGGCAAAGCATAAGTATGCTTGCAGGGGTGGGGTGGAGGGAGGATGAAGTTATTAACGAATCCCTTAAAATTCATTATCATCTGTCCAGGTGAAATTTAATAACAGAATTTATTTGTTTGACCTCTGTGACATATTCAAAATAAGAATTAATCTCTGTAATTAACTTATAATGGAATTTCGCTTTCTAATTGTGTGCAAATAAAACCAACTAGTTGTCTTTTTTTTACTGCTTTTTTTTTTTTTTTGAGGCAGCAACTGTTTCATCACATTGTTTTATGAGGCAATAATATAGTGTCTAAACAGAAAAACTCGGGGCACAAATAATTTATCCTATTGAATAACAAAGAGATTTCCATGAATAAATCAGGGAACCAAATTACTTTTTCTCGTGGGCCAGGACCAAGTGTGACACTTATAACTGCAATAAAAGCCATGATTAATGATGTTTGAATGTCAACGGCCCAAATATTTGACATAAAATTATTAAATACCTAGAAACTCGTAAAATAACTTGTACCTCAGACAAGTGGTTTAAACTTCTTTTTATTGGGCTTCTAATACCCTCTGTACCTGGACATTTGATTTATCTTTGTTTAAATATATCCAAAACTATATGAGCTCTCAGTACTTCTAACCAAAAAATATGAATTTTTACTACCAATCCAAGTCTAAAAATGGCTGTTTTTACTGAAGGAGTCCTTGGAGCTGTTGCTAAGGAACCAGCTTTGAAAAACAAGGACAAACCACGATGAAAATCTCTTGCTTAAAAATGTAGAAAAACTGTGCAATCCCCCATTTCTCTGAAAAATTCACATAAAGAAATGTGTGTTCCTCAGACCAGCCCAGCCCCTGCTTGCTGTACTGTCAACATGTTCTCCATTACTCCATAAGCCCTGTACTCTATTTTCATACCTTTATGAATTGTTGTTTGTTAAATTTAATAGAAATTCAGTTTTCAAATACAAAGCGCTTAGTGATGGAATAGAGTTCACAGGCCATGATACACATATTCAAGGAAGCAGTGCCTACCGGAAATTATATATACTGCCAGAAGATAGCACATCCACTTATGTGAGTAGTCACACTGGAATTTTTGTCCACTTTAATTATGGTAGTCTAAAGTAAGAAAAGTCATATTTCCTAGACTCTTCTAAAATTAGATATATTAGTTCATTTTTCTTTTGGGAAATAATTGCTCACAGTGGTGCATTGGTGACATGGAACTTTCTAAGTGGTTTAAAATAATGCGTGACAGCTGTCAGCTTGAAAAACAGCATTCTTTTATAGTGACAAATATTATTAAGATTTGAGCACATTCTTGATATGAGGATTCTACCTTCAATCACTGGCTGAAATAAAAACAATCAGAAGTAGCCCCCATCCCCCACTTCTTGGATATTTTTATAGACTGAAATTATAGGAAAGAAAATTATGAATAAGGAGACTAGAACAGTGTTTGAAAGACAGGAGGATGGAGAGAACATGGTTCTTTATGAGTATCAGAGTGGATGAACTCTAGAAATGGGGAGATGTGGGACATTCCCTGAGGAAGCTGGTGATCTCATTAGCAAAGTCCTATTCAACAACGACTCTATTTGGAATCACAATGAAGAAATGACAAAGTGACAAATTGAACTGTGTGTCAACATCCACTTCAGGTGGTTATATTACAGATTGAGATCTTGTCAATGTTTTGTCCTGTTGATTTTCCAAGTAAATTCATATGTGCTTTCTCATTACACAAGCATAAGACTCATTGACATACAATCCGACGATAATACCATTAAGTATTTTTGAGCATGGGCCATGAAGAGAACTGAGCAGTTTTTCCAAGACCATGACTCTTTTGTATTATTGCAAATAAATTTAATAAATTTGGTTATTAAAAAAATTCAACATATAATTTATTAATGTTGAGTATTCTGTGAGTTGTTCTTTTTGTATATTCAATTGAAATCTGGAGCTCTTTCATATATATATATATGATGCACTGTATGTTGCTTTGAAATGGGTGTGTATTATAGGTCAAAATCTAGCACATGCACAATATAATCTTTTTCAACTTAATAATCTTTTTCAGCTTATTTCAGTAATTATGTGGGTTAATGAATATTATTTCTAAAGGTGACTTCTAAGCAGCTATTTCTGCACTGTACTTTGGGAAGAAATAATATATATTAAGTTAGTTTCTTAGTATTTTGTAAAAAATTTGCTAGCTGCCAGATGTACCAATGGGTTATCACAAGTGTTTTCTTTTTGCTTTGTGACAAATACAGTTCTTTATGACATAGGGTTGTGAACATTCCTAGAGATGTCTGTTGGGGAAGTGGGACTTTGTGTTCCTTAAGTCTCTACAAGTAAATGTCTGAAGACAGCTAAAAAGAATATTACTGTGGTTATTTCCTACATGATGCAAATAGAAGTGTTAACACTGACCAAAAAAAATCATTTATTGGAAGATGTAATGGAGACTGTAACTAAAAGAGAAAGTTTCTATTTGATCAGAATGCTAGTTGTGCAGTGCATTTGTCAAGGGAAGGAGTGAGACATCACCATTGTCTTCTGTTGCACCAGAAAGAGCAGTTGGGTGCCAAGTTTGTCACAATTCCCTTTGAACTGAAAGAGAAATGTGACCTCATTGTCAATCAACTTGAGAATTTCTTATTAATCATGTACTATCATTATTAAAGTAGTGATAGAGAGCTTTTATTTTATTCTGTGTTTTGGCAAATGCCTTTCAGTTCTTGTTCCAATGTTTACAGATTGAAACTTCCTGTGGTACTCCGGGTCAGGTTCAGTTTGTTATAAGACTATTATGGATAGAGTCCCTTTGTGGATGAGGGCAGAACGATATAAGAGTTGAACGATTAGTGCAGTCCTACAAGTCTCCATCATCAGTGGGAGATCGGCTTGCATGTATTTGTAGATCTCTTCTTAATATGTAGGTATGCATTTATGTTAATTTGGACAGAGAAAGGTTATTGCTATTTGAAAGCCTAAAATCTACCAAAAGGGTGACTCTAGAAATGGAGGTTTAAATTGTTAATTTCCACTTAGAACTAAGATATAAGACATATAAAAATGAAATAAATAACATTTTTATTATGAGTGGCTGGGAGAGACAGACCAAGTAAAAGATATTACCAATTGCTCCAGATCAAGTGATTTTAAATCTATTAGTATTTTTAGTATTTTTCTTTTTTTCCCAATAGTTGATATGGTTCATTAATACATTTTAAGTACTTGTAATAACCATTAAGTACACATTCTTATATGTATAGTTCCTTAGATGATTTTAAGGTTTGTTTGAAATTGATTTTCATATCTACATAATATCTGAATTTCCAAATACATACCACTCTCAATGCCAGGGAGATGGCTCAGCAATTAAGAGCATGAGCTGATCTTGCAAAGGCCCTTTCTCGGATAGCATACAAGTGCCTGTGATTCCATCTCTGAAGCTGTCTTCTGACCTCTGTGGACACACCACACACACACACACACACACACACACACACACAGAGAGAGAGAGAGAGAGAGAGAGAGAGAGAGAGAATTGAAAAGGAAATTAACTCATTTTGATCATTTTTATGGTTTTACAAAGTGAATATGCAAAGCCAAAAATAAGAATGAATTGTCTATCCTCTAACACAGTGGCTCTAACCTTCCTAATGCTATTACTTGTTACATAGTTTCTCAAGCTGCTATGACCCCCCAAGCATAAAATTATTTCTCTTGCTACTTCATTAGTGTATTTTTGCTAATGTTATGAAACATAATGTAAATATTGGATATGTGAGAAATTTGATACGCAACCCTTTTGAATGATTTGTTTACAACACACAGTGAGAAGTGCTGCTCTAAGATCTATATATTTTTTTTAATATCACAGGTAGGTTTTATTCCCCAGTGCCCCAGCACTTGGGCTTAGCTTTCCTAACTCTGATTAACAGAAGGCATGTACCAAAGCATGTACCATGATATATCATTCTCTCTCTCTCTCTCTCTCTCTCTCTCTCTCTCTCTCTCTCTCTCTCTCTCTCTCTCTCTTTCTCTCTCTCTCTCTGTTTTGCTACTGCTATGAATCAATAGTTGAGAGTATATTTTCTTTCTATTGAGTTACTAGATATTAAAATGTCAATATTTGTTATAAAACAGATTGGATTAGTAGATAGAAGTCTTTGGAAAAACAATTTACACATCAATGTTTTATCCTTAAGTTTAGATATCTAAGCAGGGAAAAATGTAGTTTTCCGAGGCATCTTTTGATTCTTTTAAAGATATTCTTTAAAAGCAAAGATAGAACAACAAAGCATTTTCCCCAGAACACCGTGTTCAGGTCTATCTATTGTATATTATATGGCTCTCTGGGGCGTTCAATGCTTTATCAATTTTGTGAAATGATTGCATTTCCCTTAGAACTGCCAGCTTTCAGAGAAGTAACTTCTAAATGTTTTCATTTGTCAGTATATGAAAAAAATATTTCTTTAATATCTATCTTACATGTTTAAATTTTTATTTCAGAAAAGTCAAGCCAGTTGTCACAATATAACATAAGAATTTTGTTCTGTTTTTGTTGTTGTTGTTGTTGTTGTTGTTGTTGTTACTTGTGTAGTGGTTAAGTCCCTGACTTGTAAATTGAAGATTTAAGAATGTCTGCATTAAAAATGACTCAGCAATGATTAATTTTTGAATATCTTCTTGTCTCCCATGGTCTTTAGAGAGCATCTCAAAGAGACAGCTGTTATTCATGTGCTCAGGAATAAGCCCTGAATGTGGGTCTGGCATCAGTGCCCTTTCACTTTCCTCCCTCATTAGGCCACTATTGCAAACTTAGCAGGAGGAAGAACTTCCTGTTTCTCTTTGTCAGCACCAACACTTTTTGCAGCTCTGCAAGTCAGTTCCTCTATGTGCAGTTCTGTGTCCCATAATCCCCCAAATACTAGAAAGATGCAACCGGATATTTTTACTTAGCCTTTTTTTAAGTTCTGATGATAAAGTCTATAAGAAAAAGTATAATGAGGTGAAATAGTTAAGCTATAATGGGACTGACTCTCCAGGAAATACAGGGATCCCACCTACAGAGTCTATTTTAAGTATGCTTCTATGTGTATTGCCCAGTGTACAACCACCTCTACACATTCCCCATCATTGTTTCCTCCCACCTTTCAACACCACCTTAGTCACATTGCCTCCTTTTTGAAAGTAACCCAGACCCCAGTGTGGGTATTTACCCCTCACTCCACTTCTACACACAGAAGCCAATGCACCTTTAATCTTTAAGTCACAGGCACTTAAAATGCTTTATCTCTCATATAATAACAACTTCTAGAACCATGTCTCATGTTGGACATTAGCATCTGCTCACTTTCCAAAATGCAGTTTGGCCACACTTAAAGCCAGAAAAAGAACATGTGATCTTTACAACGGATTGATCTTACCCAAACCCAGGTTAATTCTTTTAAATCCTATTTGTTGAGTAAATCTCTCAAGATTTGATCTGAAGTCTCTGGGTCTTTAATTCAGGTTGTCCTAAAAGAATCGACTTACACCTACACCAAACATTAAGTAAATGTTAAATTAATACAGAAAAGTAGAAAGATGGTTTCTTCCTAGCATCCAGGTAATGCTTTCTCTAGAAAACTGAGAAATGCCTCTTCGTATATAGATGAGAACTAGAACTCTCTGTTATTTTTCCAGAACTAGAGACTCACTTCCTACAGCTAAGCCCTGGCTTGTTATCATTTTAGAGGATTATATCTCTACACTTTTTGCTCCTTACTGACCCAGCCAACCAATTACCCAACAAAAATAATAAACAAATTGTTTCTAAATTATCATTTGGTTGTTAGTCCACCTGCTATAAGGATACACATTTCCTGTCTTATTATCAAAAAAAAAAAAATGATCCTCGTCTCTGCACATTCTGAATGGCATCTTTTCCAGCTCCTTGTTTAAACACTACAATGTCAGCGCTATAATATCTGTGAAGACAAAGGATAAACTCATTAAATACGTTGTCTGCTCCACAGTACTATATTCTACATTTTTGGAAAATAATCAATAGTTTTTGATAACAATTATCCATTGGTGTAGTTGCTTTTTAAACATAAAGGTTTTGCAATATTGAATCTGACTTATGATATGAGGATATAAAATAATAATAATAATAATAATAATAATATCACCTTATTTAATCTAGAGATATTCTCTTTAATATTCTGATGGATGATCTAGAGTATCGAGTCATGTGCATTCAATGTTATCATTAGTTGATGAGCAACTGATTCTTTGCACCGCAGTTTCTCCATTGATAAAGTTAGGATACTAATGGTGACCTTCCTAAAGGTGTCTGGTAAAAAGTAGTTAAAACTAATGTCTGTAAAGCTTTACAAACATTGTCTGACACATGTTTCACATACAAGAAAGGTCAGCCATTATTAACATTGTCTTGACAATCAAAAAGATCAATCTGTTTCTAGGTCAAACCAAAGTAGAAGAGCTAACATGCTAAAAATAGATCAAGCCTAGCCAGTGCTAGGGACAATTTACTATTTGGTGATATGCATACTTTTGGGATTCAGTAGCCGGCAGTGTATATAACTGTTGGCTCTGTTCATACATAGACATTTCTATTTTCTATAATTAAAGAAACAGAAAGTAACAATTTCAGAGAGAAAGAAAAACCTTGATCATGTCAGAGTTCAATATAAAAATATAACTCTAGATGAAAAATATCTGTGAGTTATCATCCTTATTTGGTTCAATTAGTAATGTACTGAACTTCAAATGCACCCGGTGCTCTCTTCTGCTCAGTGCCCACTGTGTTGGCTTTGGTAACTTGGATAAGCACTTATTTTTGACTTTACACTTCATACTCCTGCACAGTAATTTCCTCAAAGGCACTAAAAATTTAATCATCAATTGTAACAGATTTTCTTTTATTAGTTGTGTGGTGTGTATGTGTGTGTGTGAGTGTGTGTGTGTGTGTGAGAGAGAGAGAGAGAGAGAGAGAAAGAGAGGGAGAGGGAGAGAGAGAGAGAGAGAGAGAGAGAGAGAGAGAGAGAGAGAGAGAGAGAGAGAGAGAGAGAGAGGAAAGAGAGAGAGAAGAGAGAGAATGATTTTAGTTTTGGCGTAAAAGGGAACTATCTGCACCCCTAAATTTGAAATAGTACAAATGATTAAACATAATGTTAGAATTTACCCTTACAGTGTTAAAAATATACTAAATATAACTCTCAAGATTATGATCTAGAAAGACTTTCTTGCTGTATGTGAGAGTATTTTTCTAGAAGCATGGATCTTGATGCATTCTAAAAAATCTCCAAGAGGAGTTATTATTAGACATTGACCCAGTGAATTTGATCCAAACTGTGACATCATGCCGAGACACCTTGCTGTGCTTAAAAAATTTACTCTGCTGATGTTGCATGAAAGACAAAGCAGTAATTTAACAGGTTTTTTTTTTGTTTTTTTTTTTTTTTAACGCTAGAAAACAGTTTGTTATTTTGGTTACGTTTAATACCATTTTCATGGATTTGTTCGGAATTCTGATCAAAGATTGTATTCTCCAACATGGTGACTACCACTTTCTATACATAGCATAGGTAAAGTGCTGAGAGAAAACTCCCCACTGAGAGTTATCATTATGCTTGCCTATCATGTTCTATCCTCATAATAGCATAATACATATCAAACATAACACGTTTACTCCAAATAGTTCTCCTTTTGATATAAGAAATGTTTCAGTGCAATGTTTCTATTAAGGTGAAAGAAAGTCTTTAGGGAAATACTGATGATTTTAAATTGGACACTGTATACGAAGAGGACACTGGTGGTAAGTTCAGTGGCAGAGGAACATTTATCTGATATTTACAAGGCTGCAAGTTTGGTGCCTTATATCACCAAACAATGAAAGCATCAAACTATGACACAAATATAAAGCCAATGTCAGTTACACATTCACCAAAAAGTGCTTAAGTGGATGGCAGGAGCTGTGACATTTGAGTCCCAGAGGATGATATTAAACCCACAAAGTCCTTTATACAAAACCTGTTATCTGATTCAAATTTGAAGTATTGTTTGCTTTTTCCTTATCTGAACATATTGTTTAGTTAAATAGCTCATTCATTCTTTTGGATTCAGTAAGGTTTTAATGTGAGAATTATTTCTGTTTCTCAATAATGTATAATTAGAAAAGTCGTATGCCATATTTGCATTGGGGTAGCAGCAGATTCTAGACTGGTGTATTTATTTTTAGATGAAGTTAAACTCCATGCCCCTCTCCCCCCACAAAAAAAAAAATGCATTTCTCCACAACATTCTGTTTTTTCCCCCCGCACTGATTATCCAGGGAAGTAGGTTGCTTTAACAGGCTGGAATAACTGATGCTGGGGAAAATTTATGGTGGAGTCAGCATGTGCAAGAATACTGCATGCAACACAAAAATAACAGGTTATGACTTTTGAAAGTGAAGCACATTTTATACATTAATTGTATTTTGCTTGCAGTTTACTTATCAGTAATAGAGACTTCCTTCCTTGATCTGGCTTCTGTCATTACTGTGGCGCCACTCTACATTGAATAGTGCTCTTTCTTCTCCTTTCTTAAGCACCCCTATTGAATCTTTAGGGTGCTGTTCAAAGTGGTAGACTGACTTATAAAATAAGAATAAAGACATAATGTAAGTTTAAACATTGCTGCTGAATTCCAAGTAACCAGTAATTTGGGACTGAAGAGGAATTATGTTTTAAACGGTGAAATTATCTTCTAACAGAAATACCTGTATTCATATTCTTTTTGTAATCATCAAATTCATGTGAGTTATCTTAGTAGATTTACCTTTGCTTATGTCCAAGAAATAATCTACATGCAAAGATACAATGCCAATGACAGTCCTTTTCTAGAAAACCACTTGTTTAAAATCCGTATCATTGTTTACGAAAGATGAAGCAAAAATTGTAATTATAGATTTTTCTTTATGTGTCATATGAATCCTTACATAGGCTTTTCTCTCCCTCTATTAGTGATGAGAGAAACCATTAATGACGTATAATAGGAACTTTCATGGAGAACTTCAAAGAAGAGAAGAAATTTCTATTGTTATAAAGGCTTTAAATACCTGTTGTGAAAGATGCTCACTCACATTGAAGATGCAGGTGATTCTGTGATCCTCCTATCACATAGTGATGCAGACTCTATGTGACTGTTAAACGTCAGTAGTCTGATTAGAAAGGTTTGAAGTAGTAAGTGATATTTTGCAACAATTTATATAGTCGTTCCCCCTTTTCAGTCATTGTAAACCCCATCCTACAGAGATGTAGTTTCCAAACTTGGAGTGGGCCTTTACTTTTCATTAAGACCTCTGTAAGTGCCTCCCTGCACTTATAAATATTGAGAAATGTGTTTCCACAATCCCATCAAGTTGATGATGAAAATTAACTAGTATTTTATGTACAAGAAAAAGAAGAAACAACCAGGAAAACTGCCCTCTTATTTAAATAAGAAAAGTTTAAATATAATTATTAAAACTTATTCTATATCGACAATTTCAAAGGACATAAAAAATATGGAGTAAATATCAAAGACACCCATTATCCTGCCTAATCCTAACAGTTACCATTCAGATAAAAGTCAATTTGTTAATACCTTAGTTGCTTGGAGAAATAAAACCTTGGAAGTTTAGTTTGTCTTTTTCTAAGAGCAATTCCATGACAAACTGTATAGTCTATTTTTTTGTTGCTATGAAAAATACACTGAAAACCTGAAAGAGATTTATTCGCCTCATAAATTTTGAAGCTGTAAGCCAAGATTGGGTGAGCCCCTCCCTTCAGCTTGTAGTAGAGTCATAAGAACTAAGCTAGAGTGTAAACCACAGGGAAACAGAACATGAAGAAGAAATCTCATAGAGAGATAGGACACCAGCCGGATGGGAGCCAACCTTATGTGTTTTATAGCAACCCATTTCATCAGGATCTAACTGAGGTCCTGTGAGAACTGCATTAATCCTGAGAATGACTGTGCAGTTACCTTGCACAGGCTCCACTTTTTAAGTTCCACCATCTCTGGATCCACAACGATACTGAAGACAAAGCTACCAATACATATGTTTAAAAAACACGTTGCATTCTTTAGTACTTTCACATATTTATATAAGGATTATTCTTTTCACTCTCCATTCCCATCTTTCCTATCCTTCTCTCTCCCTCAGGAAGCCTTTTCAATAAGCCTTCTTCCTATTTTCATGGTTCCTTTATATGTGTTAAGTTTAATACAAATTTAATACAGTGAATACAATACAATTGCTTGCCTGAGCATGGAAAGGGCAGCTTATCTGTGGCTATATCTCTTAGAAAGTTGTTACCCCTCTTCCAATAATCACTAATTGCTATTTAACCCTTTGTAATAGGTGGAGCTTCTTGGGTACATCGCCCATCCAAGACGCTATGTTGACTGATGCAAACTTGTGTTGCTGAATGCAGATCAGCACCTCTGTAAAGAATCATGAGCACAGGGACTATGTAGGCACACATCAAATCCTGTGTTCTTGTTTCAGTTGGTAACAATTCCAGATACTAACAGAAGTCCAGAACAAAGCAAAAATAACTTGTTTTTCTTCTGTGCATAACCCTCTTATTCTTTTGCTAAAAGGCCAATACTATTAGGCATTTGTATTTCTTATCTCTATTCCTGAACTGCACCCGAAGCTCGTGGTATTTATAAGACAGTGACATGATAAAGAGCCTGAACAATACAAATCTGAAAATCTCCTTAATTTCCTATGCTCAGAAGGTACACATTAAATAATGTGTACCTAAATATGTTAATTGGAACTCGCTAAGCCACACGTTCACCACCCAAGAATATAAAGCAGAGAAAATGTATTCGTCAAGTAGGCAAGTGCTGCTTTCAGTGAATGAGAATGCACTTTTGCATAATGAAAATTACCTGAGTTTTAAGATAGCCCTTGAGATTGCAGAAGCACTTGCAAACAATCAATTGCTCCTGGCAGTGTAAAAAAATCAATGAGTAACCTATTGTAGTAATGTGTTTAGAAAGCAATTGAAAAACAATGGTAAAATTATACATCGGGGTCGATTCATGAAACTCCATTATAATACAACACACAAAGATTTCAGAAAGTTAAAAATATTCTTAAATAGTCCTGAAATCATTTATTCCACGACTAATCATCAAATAAGAAAGGAGATTGAAAACAAAGTTTGACTTAACTGTCTACTACTTATGAGACACTGCTAGACTTAAAAAACACCATTGAGAAAAATTCAATATGGTTAAGAAATGACATATACATAAAAGTATAATCTTCATACAGTGTTCATTCATAGAAAATACTAGGCACAATGGCAATGTTAAGTGGGCATTGTGAATCAGATCCTCTTTAGACTGCTTCTACTGTCGGTCCTTTTGGCAAAGAACAAGTGCTCCTCTGGGTCAATGAGAAGCCACTGGTAGTTCTGTAGATGGGAAATGCCTATTACTGACGGCTTCTGGATATTATGGTGCATATCTAGTGCTCAAATTTTAGTTATTTTTTGGGTTATGCATCCACCAGTCTTTTAAAATAGCTAGTAATTTATTTTTAGTGATGTTATCATTATGTGATTAATCTTTAGATATTATAATTCACTCATGTTTGTATCATTTCTCTTGGTAAAATGTCATTCTCTGTTTCATATCTATATGTTCATATTTGCACATGTTCCTATGTTTCAGTGTAATAAGTCTTTTAAAGTCCATTATGTCATGATTTTGAATCAGTTAAAATGATACTCATTATTCATACCAAGTTTATAAGCATTTGAAAAACAATAATTGTGATAACTGCTTATGTGATAGAGACTTCATTCTTGATAAAAGCTGAGCTGGAGGACAAAGTCAATCCATAGTTGTTATGTGCTAGTCCTCCAAACAGAAGCCACACATTTGGATGGTTCATTTAGTTACAGGACCATCTAGGCCCCTTTAAACTTCCACAACCAAGTCAGACCTTTTACAGTGCAAATTACAGAACAAGTGCCATCTTTGAAATCTGCACAGGATTAGCAGTGTGGATGGGATGGATCAAGTCGCATCCTTTTTTGTTTCATCACCACAATGAGTCCACCATGTAGTGCAATTTTTGTTTATTCTCTTCTATTGGTTACTCTGTGGTGGATTTGCAAGTGCTTGAAGTTTGTACATTTCAAGTAGCAATTTAAAGATTTATATTTGAACACAGGGCTTATAAGTCAAGAGTCTCATGGAATTTTTCTGGTGGAGACTAATGAGTCAATATATTGCTATAAAATGCATTTACCTTCTTAATAGAAATGTCCCATGGCAGGAATCACAGGCTTTCACCACACAGGTTTCAGGTAAGAAAGTACATTTGTGTGCGACAAAATGGTTTGTATGCAAAACTATTTAATTCTTCCTGGGCCTCTTGGTCATTATCTTAATTAAAATGTTGGTTACTTTATAGTATATTCATAAGCTTATTCTGAGTAGCCATCAGAGGTAACCATTTTACAAACAGGACTATTAGCACTAGAATTTTAAATGGTTTGCTATTCTCTTGATTTATTAAAGGCATTTTCCATTCTGCTTTTGAGGCATTCAATAATGACTTCCTATTTTTGTTTACCTATAATCACACCAAAGAGTAAAGTATACCTCCATATTAGTGAAATATGCTATTAATTTGCTTTTCACAATCAGCTCTTAGAAATTGTTTCTTTGAGGAATATTATGATGCCATTATGAAAATGACTCTCTCAAGTTTTAAAACGAATGAGGTTTACAATTATGAGATGTGTTTCCAAACGGCAGATGCGATTTGTGATGACAGAAGGGATGTTTTCCATGAAGACCCATGTCCACATCCTTCCACTGTTTATGGCAAATTAAACAGAAAATTTTTCATTTCGTACCTGCTTGTACTTTATTTAGCTTTCTTCCATCTGTTCTACAAATGCTCTTGTAAAATAATATCCCATGGCAACCCACAATGGCATTTGAATCTCTCTGTCTCCCCGGGGAGTTAATTTCTTCTAGGGAAACTACCTTACTGCTTTAAGAAATAGCAATTCTCATTTGCTTGGAAGGGTCTCAGTTTGATCACATGCTCCATAGCAATTTCTGTTAGATATAGACATTGTATACACCTTTCTTTATACTTTCATGGAAGCACTTGGATTTTACCCAGATTGACAGTTACACTGAAATTTTAAGGATAGCAATAAAACATAGTATTACACACACACACACACACACACACACACAATATAAATAAATAAATAAATAAATAAATAGATAAATAAATAATAAAATTAGTCTCCACTCTGCATATTAATCAATGCCAAATAATATTTATTAACCGAAGAAAGACAGCTCACCTACAGAGTTACTTGAAGCAAAGGTTCATATGATTTAGAATTTTTGTAGGAAGAAAAAAATTCAAGTCCAATCATTTCATATATATAACTACACTACATCAATTAACTTTTAAAATTCTTGCTGGGAAATTCTTGCATTGAGACGAATAGTAAGCCATGCCAGCACACAGGAGTCGGTTCCGGTGGGAACCACTGATGGCCATACCATTTAAGAAATCATTTCATTTCCATAATCTTCAATTTTCTAGTTCAGGAATGGGTGAAATCTCCTTGGTTATTATTAATATAATACTAATATGATGTTTTATAAAAATTCTTTATTGAAGATATAATACATCGTAGAGTGCTTGCCTAGCAAGTGAGTTTGATGCCTTGATTTTGATTACCAGAATGTCAACCAATTCAAATCAAATCAAATCAAATAAAAACATCAACAACCACTACTACTACAACCCAACACTACACAAAACAAAACCATTTTGCTAATGACAAAACACTATGTAGGATAAGCTTATTATTATACTTACATATTGATCATTTCATTATTAGAAGTATCATCCATACACAAGAATCAATGGTATTGCAGTACATTTTATTCACAGCAATAAAATACCAGATAAAATCAGCACTGGCATTTGAATCTTAACTGAGAGAGCGAAGTGCTTTCTGCACAATTTATTCTCTTGAGAGACCAAAGCACTCCCCGGATAGCATGTAGCATCTGAACTGAAAATTGCTTTTGCACCTTCAAATATGCAGTCATAGTCTAGTAACCATTTCCAAACATAATTATTTTGAAAAAAAAAAAGCATTAATATTCTATTATGTTAAACTCCAGTATAAAAACTAAAATCCACATGAGCTTATGTGTTTATTTTTTAAATATTTTATTCTCTTTTTCTTCTTCACATAATTATTATTCCTCAAATTTAGAATAACAAGAGGTGAAGCACTGTGTTAATTTTACCACCTAACAGATCTTATTCAAATATTATTTTAATGTATTACCTATGTCTGTAAATATGTGGATCATAAATTACAAAGGTATTTTCTCAGATTTCAAGTACTATCAGATTCATTTTCTAAGAGTAAATATAATGGTTTTAAAAATACTGCCCATACAGAATTTTTCTTTATAATAATTAAAATCAGTAAATGCCATTCAACAGTTGCTTGTACTTGCTTATATAGAACTATTTGGAATATTCACCCTCATTCAGTTGTTCTCATTGACTTGATGCCCATTATAAAATTATATAATCAACTAATTCACAGAAAATTTGATGTTAGATGTTAAAATGATGATTCCTGTACTTTTAGAATATC
Organism: Arvicanthis niloticus; assembly: GCF_011762505.2. Lineage (NCBI taxonomy): Eukaryota > Metazoa > Chordata > Mammalia > Rodentia > Muridae > Arvicanthis > Arvicanthis niloticus. Next base: position 55,143,299 of record NC_047673.1, read on the forward strand.
AATGTACTGATACTATTCCATTCCTTTGGTTAATTTTTTTTCAAATTCATTGCATTACTGAATCATTAAATATTTTCCTATTTATAATTCTAACATATGCAAGTACGACTTCATACTAGTATAATAGTATATTAACTCAAATATCTTCAGAAATTCTTCAGATTCTTAGCTTTCTGAAAGAGTGCTATCAAGCCATTATAAAGTTTGATCAGGAGGTTTAAAATAATTTAGATTATTAACTTACAGGATTTAATTTCAAATTGCATTTAAAGTGACAAAAGTTCTCTCTCTCTCTTTTTAATTGTTATTCTATAACAAAAACACCACTTACAATCCATCATTCTAGTAGGTCAATTACTAAAATATTTTTTTCATTTTTTAAGTGTTATTTCTCCAACAGGATATTGAACAAATCAAAGTGTGTGCTTTAGCCCCATTGACCACATTTTATTCAACTTTAAAGACAGTCTAGTTTAAATATTAATGGTGGGATCAATCAACATAGTCATTTGTTGGTGGGTGCCTTGGGCAGTACTGCAATTTTAACCAAGTAAAGCACAAGCTGGTAATGTAGGGACTGTCCCAGCATGGGCTCTGGAAACTTACCCGAGGAATCAGGATGGCTTCACTTAGCACATAATCCAAGACAGAGTTAGAGTAGAGTAAGAAGAGTAAAATGGAAAAAGATCAGAAAAGACTGGACGTTTTTCATCTTCCAGTAAAATAGGATCTTTAGAATGCAGTGGGATTGTTGAGTTAAGGAAAAATCCATAAATACTTTTGTAAAATGTCTCCAGGAAAACATGAATATACAACATTGCTTCCGTACACACATCCCAAAACTGTGTACTTTCTCACTACATATTTTTTAATTTATTTGTTTTTATAATTTTAATGTAACATACGTACTGTATTTACATCCCCCCTCTAATTCTTACTTTGCAACAATTATCTTCCAAATTCATGATCTCTTCTTTTAAATTTATTATTGTTATATATTTCAGATTTTATCCCCTTACCCCATTCCCCCTACCACCCAGGAACCCCCTATCCAATCCCCCCTTCTCCTGCCTCCACAGGGATGTGCCCCCACCTACCCCCCACTCCCACCTCCCAACCCTCGAATGCCCCCCTCTCGGTGTTCAGCCTTCATGAGACCAAGGATCTCCTCTCCTTGGACATATATATCAGTATATGTGTGTGTATACATAAATACAATCTTCTGAATTTAATGTTGCTCATATATGCATGTCTTTAAAGCAGAGAAAATGCATCTCTGTAGAAAATTGATTTTTTTTCTCTCAGCCTTAGTTCAAATCTCCAGTACCTATAGAAAAAGCTACATATGACTACACACGTGCCTGTAAGCCCAGTCTTTGAACTACAGACAAGAGGATCAGTGTTAGCATGCCAACCTATCTGCAACCTCAATGAGATAGCATCTCAAATGGAGAGGAGATCCTTGGTCTCTCATGAAGGCTGAACACTGAGAGGGGAGGAATTCGAGGGTGGGGAGGTGGGAGTGGGGGGTAATTGGGGGCACATCCTCATGGAGGCAGGAGAAGGGGGGATTGGATAGGGGGTTCCTGGGTGGTAGGGGGAGTGGGGTAAAAGGATAAAATCTGAAATGTAAATATAATATCCAATAAAAAAGTAAAAAAAACATGGTGGGGGAGGAGAAATAAGAAGAATAATGATAGAGCAGGACACTTGAACTTTCCCCTCTAGTCTGTGCATGCAAACAGATGCTCACACCCAGGTGTACACATACACACTCACACACCCACACACCCCCACACACACTGAATAAAGCATTTTTAAAAATTATAGAAGGCAATGTTTAACATAAGCTAAGTAAAAGAGATGAGTCAATAAAACCACAGCTGGAGTCTGAGTATCTCCTTAAAATGTGTGTTATGCTGTCTAATCACAGGTCTGGCAGTATCGGGGATGGGGCTATGAGGAGCACTCTGTATGGTGTGGCAGCGATACCGCATCCTTCACCAAAGTGAGTCTAGAAAGCTGCTTCAATCCTTCAGCCACATAAAGATGTAAGGAAAAGGCATCTTATACCAGTTTAATGTATTGGCTGCCTAACCTGTCACATTGTGTTGTAAAATGTGAGTCTGACATAACAACCCCAAGACCACAGTGCCATGTTTGCTCACTGAAGCTCAGAAGGTTTGATGGCAGCTCCTACTGAGACTAATTCTCTTGTTCTTTGATTTCAAGCATGCCTGTGTCATGAACAATACTCTACTGAACCCTTGTCTATTGGGCACTATTAAGAGTGTATATCTATCACTATAGCACACAGAGGCTGCATGCAAAACTCCTGCCTTGGCTCTGTCTCCTGAACTGTTCAATAAGATATTTAACAATGTCATAACTAAGCATATCACAGTCCCCTGAGTTTCCTTTGTATCATGTGATTAGTTTGTTAAGGTTGGATATATGATTTACTTGTTCTTTGACCTATAAAATTATTAACAGCAATTTCAGTTATCTTCACGTTTTGTAACTCATACACTACATATACAGAAGAGACAAATCCCCACGTTTTATATAAGTAAAAGGCCAGATGCTTCTGACAGACCTGATTTTGACAGCAAAGCCACCTTTGCATATAACAAAAAAATCTTAATTTTATTTTACATTGTACTATATTTCTAAGTCACTTTATCATGTATTTCTTTGACTTTCACACTGTTTTTTTGACTTTTATATGGTATTTTAGTGAATATGATTTAAATGCCTATATTGTTTTGTGCTAAATGTCTCTGCTCAACAATACCTCCAAGAAAAATTTCCCATGCTGAACACTGAGGTGTTTTTGTTTTGTTTTCTTTTTTTCTTTTGTTCTTCTGTTTTTAGATGGGCCATCTCTCTTAAATTAAACTGTATGACTATATGTATATAACTATATTCATATAACTATATGTATATAACTATATGTAAATAAACATTCTCTAACAATTCTCTGAGCATGTTTGTCTTGTGATATGGTCAAAGGCTTGCCACTACTTTTGTTAACTGGTTCTCAAATATAAATAATCATTTACTCTTTCAAAGCAAATTTCCTTTTTTTTCTATGTATTTATTTATTTATTTGTTTGCTTATTTGTTTACAATACAGTGTCTAGCTCTGTAGTCCAGATTAACCTGGAACTCTCACTGTTTCTCCTTTCTTTTAGTATCTCAAGTCTAGTGATCACCACCAAGTTTAGCATTTGCCACCATATCTGGCACCAAATTTGGTTCTAATTTAAACATCTAGTATTGTGATCATTGTACAATTTATTTCTCTCATGTTTAACACTGCTTATAATTATTGCTTTTCTATTCTCAATTTTTGGTTAATATTTTCAAAATCATTGTAAAAATACAGACTGAATATGAAATCCTTTGCATTAAGTAAAGAGAACAGGATGTGTTGTTTCAGCATTTAATTTTGGTATGGATCAAATTTTCATCCTAAAACTGCCTAACCCCCATGATACAAGAAATGAATAAAACAAATTTAATTTGGGAATATAGCATTATTTCTCTCTTGATTATTCACAACTGACAATCATGTCAAATAACAACTCATTAGTATACTTACAGTAAACAAGTAGGTAATGGGAATTTCAATAATGTCTAAGAGAAAATTTTTGTTTATAAATCTGTATTTACACGTGTACATGCACATAGGTATGGCAGTCAGTTGATTTAGAAACAGGTGGATCAGCTGCCAGTTCAAGAGAAGTGGTGATTATATTTAGGCTTTATACATAGGCACATTTATAATTTAAATTGTAAAATGTGGTCTTCGTACGAGTCATAATATTTTCACAATGTCTTTGTCTGTTCATTTTAACTTATACTTTCACATATATTTATTTACTTTAATTTTCTATATTTCAGGAAATGTACCCAAAAAGAGTTCTAAGAGCTTGTTTTCTGCTATCCTACTGTGACTAAGCAAGACACTACTATATTTTGTAAGTCCATCTGTTTCTTTGTCTTAAATAAGTCTTTCTGATACAGAGAACTGGTTTTCTCATTTGGAAGTTGATGAATTTTGTTTTAATTAAGGTCTTAATTGGCCTTATTTATTTCAAGTTTTGATTTGCTTTAACTTTATCTGATTTCAATAATAAGGAACATTTCTTTGTTAGATTAACTCTGGTTAATCTGTGTGTGTGTGTGTGTGTGTGTGTGTGTGTGTGTGTGTCTATTAGCCAATAGTTTATAATGATTCACAATAAAACCCCTATTGGTTGATGTGTGAGATCACAGAGAAGGCACTGTATAGAATGCTGACTTGTCCTGGGCTAACATGCTCATAATTATTAATCCTCCATTTCAGTGAACAAACAAATTTTTATTTGCAGAAACTGTCCTCTGAGGCTGTATTAAGGTAGCTAAATACTGTCTTTAGCAAAAAGTGATTTATCTTGTTTTAATGTTTAGATTTTATATACATGAATTAACATATTCATCATCACATTGTGATGTGAATACACATCTTACATAATCACATTGTGATATGCACTACACAGCTAATATTGTCATGTTGTGTCATGCACCATGTAACTTATATCATCATGTTATGTTATGCACTACACAGATTACATCATCGAGTTGTGGTATGTACCACACAGCTTTGACGTCTTAGACTGGAGAGCTCATTTATTCCCTCTGACACAGAGCAAACAAGCCAGTCTATTGTGTGGAAAGTCTTGAATGACACTGAACTAAATGTTTCTGGAACATTCAAATTATAACCCTTCTGATTATCTCACAGTTGAGATTTGACCATTCAACAGTTTTGGGAACACAGAAAAAGTAAATAGACTTTCTCCTATTTTATAAGCTGGTTTCTGATGTTGTAACAAACGAATCTCTTTGTAATTAGTTTTTTTTATGACACACCAATACCATGAGACCATGTGATACTTGTTATTTATTTTGACATTTGCAAATATTTTTTGACTTTTCATTCACTCAGACTATATCCACCAAGCAAGACAAAAATTATTGTTGTGTTGCCTCACAATAAATCAATGGAGGGGTAACTAGATGAAAAAATGCCTATTATGTTCTAAGTTCCATGGGAGAATAGTTTTTCCACTTGCCATTGACTGGAAAGGTTGTCCATGTTTGCACAGCAATAATGATGAAGATATCTATTTGGAAAGTAGGCTTGAAGTCAGAACATGCTCTAGAAACTTATGGAGGAATTTTAATAAATTTATATAAATTACTTCAAAAATCATACTGGGCATATATAAATCAGGAGAAAGTTTTTAAGGACCTTTAAAATTTTTCTCCTCAGATTAAAGTCAGAGCCTAGTAGCTCTGCTGTTTGTAAACCTTATCAGCTTCAATGGCTATTTTTCTTAAACCTATCACAAATATTTCTCATAAAAGTATGCTTAATTCTAAGAATTGCATATTTTTAGTGATTTATCTATTTGTACATGTACATACTTTAAAATTTCCAAATAATATAAATTATGCTATTTTATTTTAATAGAAAATATTCACTAGATACTTTTACTACTAAATCCTGTGTATAAAAATCTAAAAATAAAAATTCTACTCAATTAGACTTTTACAGGATTATCAGTGGCAACTATGCATTTTCCATTAGACTTTCACAAAAATCAATTTCTTTGCTCTCTATGTTCACTTGATTCATGTATCAGGTAACTGTGTTGGAGTCTGTACATGTGTTGAGGTTTAGAGTAATAAAACCCTAGTTATAAGCAAAAGTAAATGTGTTCTTAGGCTTGACCACGGTATTTCTGCCTGAGGTCCTATGGTCTACAAAGCTACAGAGAAATCTGAAATTGTGAAAAAAATAAAAAATAAAATAAAAAATGGGATGGAATCTGAGCAATAGTATTTCTGAGATTTCTTTTTTAGATTTTAAACACAGAAACAGAATACTTCATTTTATATGGAAAGTATGACATTGCTAAGCACTATAGTTTCATGTACATGATGGAATTAGTTTTAAGAAGACACCAGTTAATCTGTAGTGACTTAAAGATAGCAAATTAGGTCTCGATAGATGGTTCAGTGATTAGGAGCAGACACTCTTTTGTAGAAGACCAGAGCAAGCTTCCCAGCACTCAAGTTGAGTGGCTCTAAAGATATATATATATATACTCTAAAGACATCCATTGCCTCCTGCCTCTCAAATATATGCACTCACATATACACACCCACATAATTAAAAACAAATAAATCTATTTAAAATATCAAAATATTAATAATACTGAGAGTAGGTTTCTAGGTTGTGGATTTCTAAGTACTCAAATAAGAGTCGTTTCAACACTTTGGAAGATCCACAAGTTAGAGGCTAAGAAGTTAGAGTTCTAAGCCAACTTGAGCTACATTACATGACAAAAATTGTCGAGAACCGCACTGCCACACGTTTGGGGGCCAAAATGTTGCGGACTGCTTTGTCATTGTTGAGACCCGCACTGCCAAAAGCCTTGGGGGCTAAGTTGTTAGAGCCTGCACTGCCCCAAGCTGCTCTGGTCTGCAGGTTGGGGTTCAGCAAGAGATTGAGGACTGACACGAGGAATGGAGACAAGACAGAGTGTGATTCAATCCCGTTTATTCTTCAGTCTCTCTTCCTAGTCCAAGTCCCAATTCTTGAGTTCCTTATCCCTAGTTCCTAGTCCCTAGTGCCTCCAAGTTCCAAGTTTCCAGTTCCAAATTCTAGCTAGTCTCATCCAAGTCTCAAGTACTCTTCCAAGTACAAGTGTCTAATAATTTCTTCTGTCTGCCTCTTGCCTTTTATATGTCTTTAAGCCATACCTTTATGTCACACCTTTAAGACACACCTTTAAGTCTTATCTCTAAATTACACCTTTAAGTTACACCTTTTAAGTCTCAGCTCTAAATCACACCTTTAAGTTACACCTTTAAGTCTCAGCTCTAAATCACACCTTTAAGTTTCACACACCCAAAGGAAAAATACTAGGTATCTAAAACAAGATGTTAACAGAGTGTGCTCAGCTGTTGTAGGCTAGTGTAAACAAATCTCTTGTCAGGGTATATGGCTCAAGATGGCTGCAAGGATGATAGCTGCCTTCTGTCAGCCCCCCACAAAAAATGATGAAAATTATATGTCCTAAAAATCAAGCACCAAATACAAATAATGATTTTTAACTATAGAAAGTAGCATTTCATGTACTAGTTTTAGACCTGTTAATTACTGCCTTTTGCCATATATTTATTTTTCTATATAATTATAAAGATATTTGCAGATAGTTGGCAAAACCTGTTTACTATAAAAAATAAAATGCATACCCACAACCCAAAACTCATTGAGAGATTACTGGATCAGCAGAGTAGAATATTTTACAGATTATAATGTACATCAAAATCAACACACAAATAATTATGATGGGAAGTATTCTTGGACTTTGGAGTCTTCTTGCTTATAAGACGAACAGTAGTTTGTAGACACATCTCTCTGTCTCTTTGTCTCTCTGTCTCTCTGTCTCTCTGTCTCTCTGTCTCTCAAACATGCTGACACATTTGAAATAAGGACTTATATTGTCAATATCATCTTTGAAAAATGCCAAGAACATCTGCCACCTATGGTCTCCTTTATTTGTCACAGGTAGATACCCTGAAACAAATTTAAAAACACTTGCTAAAATGACCATTGATTTTCTGAATATCTAAATAGACAGAACAGTTCATAATTACTACCATTTATTGCTGTGGGCATTGAAAGAGAAAAATATAACAAAACTACAAACACTCAATTTTCCATTTCAAAGCTTTTAAAAATTGGTACATAATCGTGATATTACAAGTTCAGGAAAATATGAATAGCATTTTCTTTTCTTTTCAGTAATCTCTAATTGAAAGGATTTTTTGAGTGTAACTATCACTAATTTGTTTCCCTGGTATAATTAATAGCTACAACTTTCTGTTTCATTTGTCTTAATAGTCAGATAAACAAATCTACCTTTTGTCCTGCTCTGACAGTGATATTGAAGTGTTTTATGCGCCTGTGCTTCTCAATATGCATCAGACAATTAACCCTGGTGCAGTTTGTTATATAGCATGATATCTGAGACCGCTAAAAGAAATATTTTATCTTAAAATGAATTTGTTTTTCTAAAGTCATTATCAAGATCAAAGTGATTTTGACAAAAGAATCCATGAAATTACAAAAAAATAGAATATCATATAAATAGGCAGAAAATATTTTACATCTATTCTAAAATATCCATAATACCAAATGTTTTAACATTTGGCCAGGTGTTGCTGAATAGAAAAGAGATTCTGGTAATTTTTATGTGGTAGCAGAAAATTACACACATACACAGACACACACACACACATACTCTCTCTCTCTCTCTCTCTCTATATATATATATATATATATATATATATATATATATAATTATACAGACACACACTATATATAAATATATATAATATAAATATATATATATTTATAAATATATAGTGTGTGTGTCATTATATATATGTATATATATATACATATACACATATATACACACATACATACATATATACAGGCTAAAAATATTCTGGCTTTTCTAGCCTAAAATTCCTTATTTGCCATTCTATGTCTCTTGTGGACTGAGTTTCTCATACAAGCCAGACCTTTTTATTTGTGCAGCTCAGAATACTGCTTTCAATCTCTCTGTTCTATTTTGTGGTAACCGTGAATCAAAGCACCACTGATGACAAATGGAGGCATTTGACTGTGCTCTGATGATCCCTCAGACAAAGACAACTGTGGCCACATTTCAATCACTGAGAAAGTCAAAGGTAATCTTTTCTGATTTGCAGTGTTGCAGAAAACTCTTGGTTCTTTAAAGACACAAAAAGGGGATAATTGGTTATTTACGTGGCCTTGAACATGTTATCTTTATTACTATTCAGTGTAAAATCAAAGTGGTCACATGTCTTGCCAAAGTCCTCACACCATATTCTTGGTCAGAAAGTAGTTGTAACATAAAGACAGACCTCCAGGCAAGACACACCAAAAGCCAGAAGAATTTTTCTTTCATATTCAAGGCTTCCACATCTAAGCACTTGTCTTGTTTTACTGTGCTTGAATTGATGGTGTAAAGACACTCATTCTTCAAGTGGCCAGGAACATTGCTTATGATATTGTGTGTGAGACAGATATATGTTTGCATGTGTGTGCATGTATGTGGATGCATCTGTATGCCTGTGGATATGGAGGCTAGAGGTCAGCACTAGATGTCTTCTTTCCTTTTACTACTTTTAAGAATAATTTTATTTAAGTTCTGGACATCTGTGAGTGGGGTTGGGGTATGGGCATGTAAGAACAGGTATCTAGAAAACAGTATAAGATACTCTGTAATTGGAGTTGCACACAGGTGTGAGCTATCTGGTACAGACATGGGATATGCTGGCATAGTGGGTATGTTATTGATTAAGACACCAATGTAGTCCCAAAATATAAGTCATTTGATCTAAAATATATGGTACCATGAAATATGATTTAAAGTTAACTAAAAGCAGAGTTAAGCTATGTCCTTCAACAATATTTTTTCAACCTTTGAAACACCTTTGAACACACATTGAACAAACCTTTCTGAATCCAGTTTTAGGGCATCATCTGGACGAGAGGTATTACCTCATTTTTATCAATTTTTCCAGTTAACTGAGAATTAGGTGACTATAGTTCATCCTCCATACTCACCTTATCTTCTATGCAATTAGTTCTGTTGTTCTCCTTCCCATCTCACCACTCATTCATCTTATACTTGCATTACTGCTATACCATAAGCTAAATTGTTGTTGCTGTTGTATCCCCATTTTTCTGAACTTTCCCAATATTTATTGTACCAGGTTATAAAAAGTATACAGTTTCTAGAATCCACAGTCAAGAGCATGTGGTATTTAACTCTTCCAGATTGTGTTACTCATTTAATATAAAGTTTTCCAATTTCTTCCACTCTCCTACAATGTGCATAGTTTTGTTTTCCTTCAAGGCTGAATAAGATTCCATTGTGTATACACATGTACAGTATATTCATTATTCATTCATATATTGATGGGCACCTAGGTTGACTCTATTACTTAGAATTGTGAACAGTGCAGTAACAAATGTAAATATAAAAGTGATTTTTATAGCAGGAAATAGGTTCCTTCGGGTTATGCCTAGCAGTGTATAGTCGAGTCATATGCTTGTTCTAGTTTTTGTTGTTGGGTTTTATTTTTTTTTAAAGAAGCCTACACACGTATTCCCATAGTGGCCAAACCAATGCTGATGAAGACTTAATCTTTTCCCATACCTTTCTCTAGCAGGTTTTGACATTTATTTCCTTGATGATGGCCACTCTTAATAATGGTGAGATAGAGTCTTAAAGTACTTATAATTTTTACTTCTCTGATAGTTAGATTTACTGAGAACTTTTAAAGATATTTATTAGCCATTTGCATTTCCTTTGAGAACTGTTAGAAGTGCAGTGGCTTATTTATGAGCTGGAAAAAATGAGGGTTTTTTTCTGTATTTCAATTTTACATCTCTTTGCATATTCTGTATATTAACCTCCCATCTGAAGAATAGGTGGCAGATGTTCTTCCATTCTGATATATACATACCTGTGTAATTTTAAAATCAGGTTAAACATTTTTATTATCTTATGGTATAAGCTTTAAAAATGTTTCCTCCCGTATTCTTCTCATGTAGAGTATGCTATACATATCCTCTCATCCTACTTTGCAATATCATACCTAACGCAGTCTATTCCTATTCTATCATAACTTGGCCCCCATTGAAGAATGGCTCTTTGTTCCAGACACACCCTCCTCCTTTATTTTAAAATTATTATTCAGTCATTAGATTCTTAGATAACATCTATTTTTTTTTTTTGACTAATAAGTCTAGTGCCTCCATGAAAGTGGGATGGCAGATACCTTTTGATATGCCAATTTCATTAATTTGGTTACATACTAAAAATGGAACTGTTAAATAATAGGCATTTATGTATATCAATTAATTACTCCTAAGCTGGGGTTTTATAACAGAAATTTTGAAGTTGTGATAATTGTAGTTTCTTGTTGTTAAAATAATCATTAAAATAAAATAACATAAAGGTAATGACATGCATAATCCACATATGATATTAAATGACTTTTAGGAAAAATAGTATCATTGTTGGTACTGGTAATGCTTTTGTGATTTGTTGACAAAATTTGTAATTCAAAAAATATAAAATTTTATTTATACAAATAAAAATATTATATTCTCATGCACATGCACTAATCCTCTAAATTCCACTCGTGAATATTATGAGTGAAATTTAGAAATTCAGGGACATCCACTCTCCTTTCAAGGTACAATCCATACTTGTTAAGATAGTAGGTTCTAGAAAGTACATCTGGATATTCTCTTGCAACATGGCAAGTGATTCTGACTATCTTCCCTTTTGTCATTTTTACATGTGCATATTTCTAAGGTCTTAAGCATAATGAACACTATTTTATGAGTTCTCTATGATGACTAAAAGTCATCGCCATATGAATTGGTGATGTAAAATTGTCCCGGTTTTCCTGGGGTCACCCTCCTTGCTATGGAGACTTTATGGTTTATTTCATAGTTTAGAGACAAAGAAAAATAAGCCACATGTAGCATCCCAAAAGTGGCATTTCTTTCTATTTATACCATGTTTATAGGGCAAATTTATGTTTTTTTATGAAATAAAATTCAGAATAATGAATATCTTATAAAAGATTATTGCCATATGGGTACCAAGTATAACAGGATTAAATATTAGCATAGACTACTAAATTTTTTCACACTGTTTTTTAAATTGTGCTTTCTCTTTCTCTATCTGTGGCTCATTTTTGCATTGTATGACATTATTTATTCTTGAAATAGTTTCTCCCATTTAGAAAGTGAAAGGCTCTAGAGGTATAAGTTTGAAATAAACACTGTTTAAATATTATCCTCAGTGTCTTTATTCCATTTTTTTCAGAATATGTTTGGAAATAAAGATAAATATTTGGTGACTGACAGTAATGGAAACCATTCATAATTAGTAACTAATACACTTGTTTGTTTTAATTGGTTTATTCCATGTGGTGTGTGTGTTAGGGACCTGCTATGGTTCTATGTCTTTATTTTCCTTCTTCTTAGTGTGTCCAGATGCCACTGGACACCTGGATGGAAGGAATGTGTAGGGTCTACAAGATCCTTGTTCAGCTATGAGTGGGTGCTGGAAAATGCCATTGGAGGAATGGGAGAAGGCCAACTCTAAGTATTTTAATAAAACGACTCTCTTAGATGATCATAGCTTGTGTGCATACAATTTATTTCAGGTGGACAAGGGCTATAAAAAAATCTTGGAGGATGGGAAAGAGATTTTAGGGTGACTATAAACTCATTGGCTGTGAATGCCTCATGTGTATAGAAAGACATTTCAGGAATCCCAAGTACTTGCTGTTCAGGTACAAGTTGAACCTGTAAGTCTACTTGATCTTTCCCAGGTTATGAACAGGGGTCAGACTCCCCAACCACGGTAGTAAAAGGAGTCTTCCATTTTGCATTGAGTTCAGAGGAGCTATAGGGACATGTAAACTGTGACCTTAATTAGCAGGAGTTCCCCAAATTTCATAGTGCATAAAATCATTTTAGTATTATATACTTTAAACATACTGGCAACTGGCAATCACTGCAAATGAAACTGTTAATTGACTCACAGGAAGCTTGAAGAATGGGGAAAAGCATTTGCTAACTACACATTTCACAGAAAATAAGTGTCTCCGGAATACAAAAAATTAATTAATTAATTAATTAATTGATTGATTAAAGAAATATTGAGAAATTTATGAGATGAGCTGTGGAACTATACAGATAATTTTCAGAAGAAAGACAAAAAGATTAAAATAATAATTTTTATAAATTTTTGTTTTTTAAAAATTACTTTTATTTTTTACAATCCAGTCATTACCTGCCTCCAGGTCTGCCCTCCCACAGTTCCTCACATCCCATTTCTCCTCCCCAATGTCTGCAAGAGGATCTCCCCACTTCCCCTGCTAGGTCTCCCTGGGGCCTCAAGTCTCTGGAAGGTTAGACACATCTTCTCTCACTGAGGTCAGACCAGGCAGTCTCTGCTGTATATGTGGTGTAGGCCTCGGACAAGCTTATGTATACTGCCTGGTTTGTGGCCCAGTGTCTGAGAGATCTTAAGAGCATGGGTTAATTAAAACTGCTGGTCTTCCTATCAGGTTGACTTCAGCTTCAGCTTCTTCTAGCCTTTCCCTCATTCAACCACATGGGACTCCTCTGACCAGTCCAATGATTGGGTGCCTCTGTTTCAGTCAGCTGCTTGTTGAGCCTCTTGGAGGACAGCCACGCTAGGCTCCTGTCTGTAAGTACAGCATAGCATCAGTACTAGTATCAGGCCTTGGAGCCTTCCCTTGAGATGCATCCCAAAATGGGCTGGTCACTGAACTGTCTTTCCCTCAGTCTCCTCTCCATTTTTCTCCTCGCAGTTCTTTTAGACAGAAACAATTCTGGGTAAAGTCAGAATTTTTGACTGTGAGATGGCGATCCCATCCTTCCACTTGATGCCCTGTCTTTCTACTGGAGCTGGGCTCTACAAGTTCCCTCTCCCCACTGTTGGGCATTTCATCTAAGGTTCCTCTCTTTGAATCCTGAGTTTCTTATCTTTTAAGTGCCCACTATCCTTAGCCAGGAGGGAAGTACAAATTAAAACTGCTTTGAGAATTCATCTTAACTAATTTAGAATGGCTAAGATTAAGAAAACAAGACAGCACACACTAGCAAGGATTTAGGAGAATGGAAAACCCTTATAGTTGGTAGAGTGCAAATTGGTGAAGCCACTATGGAAAACACCATAGATGTCCCTAAAGCAATTTTCCACCTTCTGACCAAGATAAGCTAATACTGAGCACATACTCAAAGGACTCTATTCCATACTAGAGAGAAATATGCCCTTTCATGTTCATAATCCTTCTTTTCATAGCAGCTAAATGACCTAAACCACCTAAATGACTTCAACTAAGTGGATGATAAATACAGGGTACTCTTATCAACAGTATTACCTAGCTATATAGTTACAAAAATGATCAGTGTGGCAAGATGTGTCCATGGATACAATCATGCCATAAATATTATGGACATAGCCAAGTACTTTCTTATAAGATTGAAAATTCAGTCCACAAGAAAGAAATATATGCTTAGTATTGTACACTTGGCCAATAATGGAGAGTTGAAGGGTCCTCAGTGCCCAGGGGAGATCCTAGTACTCTATTCTGATAAATCGATATAGTATCAATTGTCTCCATACCCATAGGGTATAGTGTACCTATAGTATAACAGTGTACCCCTTAGAAATAATCAGAAAGGTTTCTTTGTGCAGTGAATGGTGGCCAACCTAGAAACTCATAACTGACCAAAATGCAAAGAATATGTATTAATGAATGGCTGGCTAAAATGGAGGCATCAATATTAAATGCTGTGCCCTCTGCCAAAGGGTCAGAGACCATCATAAAAGAGGGAGCAGGAAGATTGTGACAGAGGTTGGAGACTTCTGGTCTTGATTGGACTCATGACTACACATCACAAGACTTGAACTAAATCAAGTCAATTAACATTCTAGTATGGAGTAGGGAGTGGCTTAACAACCCCACCTCTGACTGAGAATCATTTAACAGTTGATGCCTTCTAGGGTAGCAATAGTCAGTTTTCAATAAGTGTTTGGTCCCTGGTAAGTTGACCACACACCAATGGTTTGCCTTGTATCGATGGATATATAAACAGCACAAATCGAACTTGGCATTTTTTTTTTTTATTTAAAAGGCCATATACTGCTGTAATTAAGGGGTTGAGATGGGAGTAAATACAGATGTAGCAATATGTAAGAATTGAAGGTGAATATAATCAAAATTCAGTGTGTAAAATTTTCAAGGTAAAAAAAATTACTATATTTTTTAAATAATCCAGTCTAATGCCGAAAGGATATATAATGAGGTGAAGGATATGACTTGATCTAGGTCACATGTATGAGTATATTCACAAGAAGCAAATACATGTAACACCTCCAACGTGCTTTTCTCTTTGAGTGTATGTATGTATATCTGTGGTAAATATGTGTGTTTGTAGTAGATATACACTGTGTACAGAGACATATGCAGCATACAAGGGGATCGGATTAGGATGATGCAGTTCATAGCAAAGGATGGCCCTAAACTCAAAGAAATCTCCTTGCCTCTGATTCAGTGCAGCTAATAAGATTCATATATCACCATACCAGCTGAAAGTGTATGCCACGCTGACCTCAAATCCCTGATCATTCTGTCTCTGCCTTTCAGCAGAATCTACTATGTGTACCACCATAACGAGCTCTGTTTATTTTTGCAAGGAACCTTTGCAAATTTATTTTTGAAAGGAACCCATTCCCAGATATCTTGTGAGCTCATATTTCACAATTGCTCTATGACAGATATTCTCATTACTATATTCATTTTAGAACTGAGAAATTTGAGGTGCTGAAATTAAGTAACTGTCTCTCTCTCTCAACTTCTTCAACCAATGACTAATAGCTATGAAAAGAGCTCTGGAGTACAACCCAGACCTTCTGATTGTAGAGTTTGAGCTTTTACTTTCTTCTCTATGAAAAATCTCCTTATTCTCCTTATTTGATTTTTCTCACTTTTGTTAAGGTATTATTACTCATTAGCATCTTTTTGTATTAATGAAAGTCTCCGATCTGCTGTCCTATGGTGGTGATGATAATGGGCAACTTTAAGTAAGAGTTTAATCTTTAATTTATTATAATTTTTTATGATTTGGGGGGGGTGCTAACACTATTTTTCATAAATCAAAGACATTTTTACTTTTCCCAAAGGTTTGTTACATATGTCCTTGAATAGTGTCAAGTGACTACTAGCAGCAATATAACTATTGCTATATATTATTTAACTGAGCTCCCCTCATTAGGGTTTATATTGCTGTGATAAAGCACCATGATTAAAAGCAAGTTAGTGGCAAAGTGTTTATTTGACTTGTACTTCCATATCACTGCTTGTCATCAAAAGAATTCAGGACAGGAGCTTAAACAAGGCAAGAACTTGGAGGCAGGAGCTGAAGTAGAGGCCACAGAAGAGTACTGCTTCCTCTATTGGTCATCATGACTTACTTGACCTGGTTTTTATAGAATCCAGGACCATAAGCTGCAGAGATAGAATTTCCCACAACAGTCTGGGCCCTCTTTCATCAATGACTAATTAATAAAATATCCCACAATCTTGCCTATAGCCTGATATTATATAGGGATTTTCTTAATTGAAATGTTTTCCTCTCAGATGACTTTACCTTGTATCAAGTTGTTATAAAACTATTTTTATAACACAAGGAAATAATTTACTGATAAGACTCTAACAGCATGATTGTTGCTATTATAATATGGGAGAAAATATAGAGAGAACTATTCTAATATGGGAGAAAATTCATTTGTCTGAATTCAATTTGCTTGAATTTTATATTCATATGATTAATGTAGCTTATTGCTATTTCTACAATATTTCTACAATTTTGTTTATGAGGATATTCAATAATTCTCAGTGTTAGAGGCTATGTGTACATATTCTCTTAGTTCCCCCATTTTATGCCCTTAGCTAAATGTTGCAATCTGAACATGGCATTGTAATGCTTATTCTAATAATCTCTTGTCTCAAGTTTGTGTAAGCACTGTAAACATTGTCCCCCATTTACTCTCTGGCTTGTCAATAAAAACTGATCAGCCAATGTCTGTACAGAACAGAGTAGAGGGCCTGGCTTCTTCCCAGATAGGGAAAGTAGAAAGAGAAAGGACTAAGAGGGGATTCAGCCGTGAAGAGGGTGAGAGGAATTATCATGGGAAAAACATCTGAAACCCAGAAGGCAAAACCAATACTAAAATGGAACCATCTCAGAGATTTTGCCTGAAAGGTAGCCTGATTAATTTAGAGGATTAGAATAGATCAATGACTGCCAAGATTTTGTATGGTAAAGCTTGATTATATAAATCTAGTAATTTCTGTCTCATTTATTTGGGAGCTAGACTCGGATAAAGAAATAATGCCACTTTTAAAAATACATTTATAGTTAATTATCACTTGTAAGAAAGGTTTACATTTTCCACAATCCTCAAGGCAGATTATGTCTTAAGTTAATGAGTAGTAGGTTGAGATAATTGACACTCATTCCTTGAAATGTTCTGGGTGACTCTAGACCTTATTAGATCTCTGTGACTCCACACAGAGAAAACTTAGCTGTACTGTGAATTATGAAATTATGTAACCTACTTTTTTCTCCATAGAAGTCCTCATTCAATAGGACCATATCTACATTACAGGGCAGCATCATACTCAGTTCTTGAACTTGCTTTTATAGCATAATGTTGCCTCCTAAATCTGTATTTCAAATCCAATAACCAAAAATACTTAGAAGTTCTCCTTTGCCTAACCACAGCACCCCACTGAACCTACTAGTCAAGCCTATCTTTATCTAGAGCTTATCCTACATAGACTTAAGAAAGGTCCAAACGTTGACTTAAACAGAACTTCTGGACTGTCAATTTTTCTCTTACTCTATTAGGCATGCCCTATTCTTGTTTAGAATACTGCCCAAGAGATAAGAAATTGTCATATTCACTGGGCGACAAAGAACACTCTAGTTATAGATAAATGCTAAATTTATAGAAAAATAGATGCTACATTTTAGTGGATATAGCTGTAGGAGCTTAGGAAGAAGTTATTCTATATTCACATTTTATCCAAATGTGAATATAAAAGAAATAAGAAAAAAGCAAATAAGAAAAATAAGAAAAAGCAAAATGAAAAACATATTATTCTATATAAATAGGAAAGAAAATATTGCAATAGACTTACACTGTTTTACTTCTTTGTTGGGGTCCACACTAGCCCCACGTTGGGGCGGCCAAAAAACGTCGCAGCCCAGGCAAAATGTTGAGGCCCGGGCCGACCCACATTTGGGCGGCCACTGTATCCCGGCCCAAGCTGCCGCTCCAGTCCACTGGTCGGGGTTCAGCAAGAGCGAGGGTGAAAGCAGACTCGAAGAATGGAGACCAGACAGGGTGTGATTCAATCCCGTTTATTCTTCAGTCTCTCTTCCTCTAAGTGTCTCCTTCTCTGTCTCCTCTGTCTGCTGTGTCTGATTCTGTCTGGAGCCAAGTGTCTTCTACTTAATGTCTGATTGTCTGATTCTCTGATCTCAGTCTGATAAGTCATACTCTTAAGTCACACACCTTTAATCTCACACACCTTTAATCTCACGCACCTTTAATCTCAAGGTATCTAAACCAAGATTATCGGAATGTGCTCAGCTGTTGTAGGCTATTGTAATCCAAGTCTCATGTCAGGGTATATGGCTCAAGATGGCTGTAAAGCTGATAGCCGCTTTCTGCTAAAAGTCGGCCCCCAACACTTCTTCAGATAAAAATTTCTTGTTCCACCATTTATTCTTCCTTTCTCTGTGGCTACAACATTAAATTTTTGAAGTCATTTATCTGTCAAGTAATCTTTCTTCCAAAGGGTTCTAAATTCTCTTATTCTGTACTAATAAGATTGGGTTAAATTTCCATTAATTCTTAACATTAGATGAAAAGAAGATGCCCTTAGGGCCCAGATAAAATTCTTTGTGTCCTAATGTGTAGTGTAACCAAAGTTATCTTTGTTAACAGTTTCCTTCTGATAACTGGGTTAATCAACTTAATCAGTAAAATAAATTTCTTCTTTCCAAATAAGTTCAACACTTGCAATGTTCAATGGCATTTTTTTGCAGTATTTTATCCTACAAAAGTTGTGACCCATTGAAGTCAAAATTTTTGTAAGTAAAACTCCTGCAGACAGCTACTGATTGTGCAGTAGTCAGGTAAGCTTAGATAAGGAAACACCACATTGTAAAATTTTTGTACAGCTCTTCCCTCTGCCAAACAGCTATTCTTGGGGTCTACTATACCTAAAGAGACCTATTACACATATGAGATAAAGCACAATGCCAGACATGGATAATTTTGGTCATCTCATTTTTTCCCTCATAACTGATAATTGGGATTATCTTTTCTATCTCTCTCCCAGTCTCTCTCTATTTCCCTCATCTTTTACTGGGCTAGTCCTTCATGTTCAACATAGATAATATTTCTTCTGGCCAATTTTCTCTAAACTTCCAATATGTAGATACCATTTATTTAATTTACAAAATGTGTGGCACTGTAATTAACTCTAAAATATTTCTACTTTGACTAAAACTATGTGTAGACTAACCAAAAATTCTAATTTCGAATTCATTTCTATTTCTTATGTGTGACATTGCACCTTAAATCCATACTTCTTGAAAATGGTCTGGGTTTGCATTTTTATTTTATTTATGAGTTATTAAAAATTGACATGGTTTACCTTTTGAACTGAATGTGGTTTTCTGAGTTCTATCTTTCCTCTCTTGAAAAATCTTCTCCCATAACATTTGCCTTTTAACATTGTAGTTTTCTTTTAAAGTTCTGAAAATATTTGCCGTTGAAAACTGGAGTAAGTGTAGGGTTACTGGCTGCTTTATTATGGTGATAATGTAATGGTTAATTTTAAAATCAAACTGTCTAGGTTAAGAAAGCCTTGTATGACAGGTGAGCCATTAATTCTGGGTGAATGCCTATGAGTGTTTCATGGTGGAAATTTCACTTCTCATCTGAGCAGGTACAATTGAATTAGCTGGTGGCTCCAAATGAAACAAAAGGCAGAGGAAAATGATTTTGTTTTCTCTTTCCTGCAGCTTGAACCCTTTCCCCTCCTACTTGTAGACATTATGATTCTGGCAGAGGTTCCTCACCTTTTGTAGTCCAGAATTTTCAACTATAGTCTCTGAATTCTCAGGCCTTTGCCCTTAGCCAACTTTTTTCCTCTTGTTTTCCCTACTTTGGTCAGATTGACAAATAGAGCAATTCTTCTGCTTCACCAAGTCTCAGATGACCAGTTGGTCTTTATAACTGCATGGATCAATTTCAAAATGCTTTAGCCATCCATCTATGCATCTATCCATTCATACGTCTATCCATTAATCAATTATCTATTAGTCTTCCCTAAGAAAGTCTTTTTTTCTCTGGAAAGTCCTAATAAAAATTATACCATAGGTGTTTACACATCACAATTCATCTAATTGTAATCATCATTTAATATAGTTATTTACATCATAAATACTAGACTATGATAATCTCTTTTTAGTATCATTATTTATCCCTATTTTATGTATTTCTAATGTTTCCATTAATTTTAGTTTCATATTTTCCCACTATTTTATGTATTTATAATTTTCTAACTAAATTTTTTATTTTACTTTTTTACATTTATTGAAAATAGATTCTTTTTTAATACAATATATCTTGATTATAGTTTTTCCTCCCTCAATTCTTCCCACTTCCTCCTCGCCTACCTCTTCCATCTGGATCCACTCCTACTTTGTCTCTCATTAGAAAAGAATAGGCTTCTAAGAGACAATTATCACACATGACAAAATAAAATTCATAATATGAAGCAAAAACTGTATATCAAAGTTGAGCAGGGCAAAACAATAGGTGGAAATCAGTCCCAAGAGCCAACAGAAGAGTAAGAGACTTATTGCTCTCACAGTCAAAAGTCTCATAAAACACTAAGCTAATATCTATTTATATATCTATCTCTATCGCTATCTCTATCTCTCTCTATCTCTATCTAATCTATATCTCTATTATCTCTATCTCTCTACATTTACATCTATATCTACATTATATCTACATCTACTCTCTATGAGAGAGAGAAGGAAGGAAGAATGGAGGGAGGGAGGGAGGGAGGGAGGCACGGAGGGAGAGGAAGAGGGAGAAGGGGGGAGGGGACTAGTGTAGACTCATTTAGGCCCTATTCTTGCTTCTTCAGTCTCTATGAGCTCCAACTTTCTCAGAAATCCCTAAGCTCAGAGGGGAGGGACTTGATGGAGTCCTTCCACTTAGACAAGAGATACATATATATAGTGTGGGTTCGTATCTGTTCCCATCTGCTGCCAGAGGAAGCCTTTCTGATGATGACTGAAGGTACTGATCTATGAGTATAGGAGAATAGCATTAGCATTCATTTTATTAGTTTTTGGAGAAAGTTCCATAAGGTTCAGAAAAGAAAGTATATTGTTTTTTACTTACTTGGTGAAATGTTCTGTAAATATTCGTAAGTCCATTTGGTTAAAATGTCTGTTGCTCCAGTATTTCTTTTTTTTAGATTTTGTCTGGATGACCTGTCCATTGGTGAGAGTTGAGTATTGAAGTCTTCCACTGTTAGTGTGCGAGTGTCAATGTATGACTTAAACTTTAGTAACGTTTCTTTTTACAACTGTGGGTGTACTTGCATTTGGAGCATAGGTATTAAAAACAGAGAAGTCATCAAGGATTTTTTTTTCATGAGTATAAAGTGTCCTTCCCCATCTCTTTTGATTAATTTTGGTTGGAAGTCCATTTTGTTAGGTATTAGAATGGGTACACCAGCTTGCTTCTTGGGTTAATTTGCTTGGAAAATCTTTGCCAGCTTTTATTCTGAGGCAATGCCTATATTTGATGTTAAGGTATGTTTCTTGGACTCAGCAGAAAGATGGATCCTGAATTTGCATTCTTTCTTTTAGTCTGTGTCTTTTTATTGGGGAATTTATACCATTGGTATTGAGAGATAACAATGACTATTAGTGCTAATTCCTGCTATTTTGTTTGTGTTTTTGTTGCTGTTGGTGGTGATTGTGGTGGCAGTGGTGTGCGTGTGTGTTCACTTTTCCCTTCTTTTGACTTTGCTGGTATGAGATTATTTTATGTGTTTTCAAGGGTATAGTTATTCTCTTTAGGTTATTTCCCTTCTAGCACCTTCTGTAGCACTGAATTTATAGATAGATATCATTTATATTTGAATTTATCATGGGATATCTTATTTTCTCCATTTATGGTGATTAAAAATGTTGCTGGATATAATAGTTTGAGCTGGTGTCTGTCATCTCTTAGAGTCTATATCACATGTATTCAGGTCCTTCTGGATTTTAGAGTCTCTGCTGAGAAGCTAGAAGTATTTCTAAAAGATCACCCATGAAATGTTACCTATTTTTTTTTCCCTTGCAACTTTCAATATTCTTTCTTTGTTCTGTATGTTTTGTTTTGATTATTATGTTACAAGGAGATTTCTCTTCTGCTCTAATTTATTTTGTGTTATCTATAGTTATTTACATCTATAGGCATCTCCTTCAGGTTAGAATTTTTTATGATTTTGTTGGAAACATTATCTCGAACTTTGGATTAGGTTTATTCTTCTTCCTTTATATTTATTATCCTTAAATTTGAACTTTTATGTAGTGTACCATTTTACCTGGATATTTTGTGTCTGGAGCTTAATTTAGATTTAAAATTTGCTTTGATGAATGGATCCATAGCTTTTATTGTATCTTCAATGCCTGAGATTCTGTCTTCAACCTCTTGTATTCCATTGGCAAAGCTTGCCTTTGTACTTCCTGTTTGAATTCCTAAAATTTTCACTTCTAGACTTCCCTTATTCTGTGTTGTCTTCATTGCTTCTATTTCCATTTTTAGATCTTAAATATTTCTTTCAACTGTTTTTTTTATTTTTTAATGGATTTATTAATTTTCTCCAATTTTTTTCTGGATTTCATTAAGAGATTTATCCATTTCCTCTTTGAGGACCTCTATTATATTGTATAGTTGGTTGTAAAGTATTTTTTCTTCTGCTTGACTATGTTGGAATATTCAGAAACTGCAGTGATAGTACAGTCAGCCTCTAGTAGAAACATATTCTCCTGGCTGTTACTGAATATGTTTTTATTCTGAAATCTAGGTATTTGGGTTTGGGGTGATTACAGGTTTAGCTGCTGATTTCTGGTTTTTCTTTTGCTGGGTGGATGTTTTCTTCCTTGATTTCTGTTTCTTCTCTAGATTTTCAGAATGTAATGGCTGTGTGTGCCTGTTTTACTCATCTGCTTGGTTGGTATATTCATGCAGATTCCTGCTGGTGTTAGAGTGTGGGGTGCAGAGATTTGTTGAAGTATGGAAGGTTGGAGGAGAGGGTCATCATGATCTCTTGAGGGTGGAGTAAGAGAGGAAAGGGAGACTACTGCACCTTTCCTATTACAGAGTTGGGGATAAGACACTGGGGCTTGTGGATCTCAGGAGTAGTAGGTGTGGCATGAGTCTGCTTTCAACCTACTTGTTGCCATGGGAGGAGCAGCACTTGGGTTAGCAGGGTGTATCTGCCAGGGTTAGGAACTGGGATAAGTAATAAGTTGGAGCAGCTAGTTTGAAAGAAGATCCCATGAGAGATGGGAACAGAGGGCAGTGAAGGCTGCCAAGGGTGTTCTGTTATAGAGCAGGAGATGAGACTGGTGGATTGTATTTGGGAGAAAATAGGGACAGAAGGTCAGGAAGCACCCTACCTGGTTTTCTGGCAGGTATGGCCAGTGTGTTGTCTGGGGTTGCCTGCTGGAGTTGGGTGGTAGGATAGAGTGATAAGTGTGTGTAGGGGGGAGAGGGGTAAGGAAGAGATGGCATGTGGGAACCAAAAGAGATATGGGCAGAAGTGATGGAGATGTCTTCATCTGGTGTGCTTTTTCAGCACTAGGGATTAGCTATAGTGATACTTACAATAAGGCCTACATGTCTGGATTTAAGTGAATGTACAATATAGCCCTTGTATCTGGCCTTGAGTGAAATGTTCATGCAAAGCCTTTGCTATATGTAAGTCAATAACTCAAAGGTTGGAAATTTGTTTTGAGACTATTAAAACCTTGAAGAAATGTCTCTCTGGAAGGTCTGCACTTGAAGCTACATGAAATCTTACACCTACATTAATCTTGGTCTTAAGATACTCCTGACAAACCTGGAGTTTTTACTTTTGATTATAGCTAGCTTGGTCAGAGGGACTAAGATTTGTGTGCATTGTCTGCTCTCATGAGCAGTAAGAACAAGATAACTTTGGTAGTTTGAATCTTTCCCAGCCCCAATTAACCCTCTATGATGCTTGAATAAAGTAACTGGAGTGAGCTAAGAGGATGTCAATCTTCCCTGAGAGGTTGTACCACTTTGCTCCATCAGAAAATGTAGGTTTTGAATCTTGGTGAGCTTCTTTCTCTCCTTCAGCATCTATGATGTATATCAATAAAAAACTCACACACAACATAGAGCCTGGTTTATATGACAGTAGAGGGCTCCAGTTTTCAGCCCTCATGGCCATGTTTTCATGACTCATCTACTCCATGGCAGCAAAGTACCTATGTAGACAGATTAAATCCTAAACTTGATTATATTTTAGTTATTTTTTCCATTCATTCTCTTACAAGTTTTCAAAGAGAAATTTTAGAGTAGGGTTTTTTAAACCACATAACCAGACTAAATAATTAAAAACCTATATAAAAATGTTTCTAAAACAATCATTAAAGTCAGAATGAGATTCTGTCTGTAAATAGGATTTCATTCAGCAAAGATTGCAGTCCAGTATTTTACATTGATGTAACTAAATTAGGAATGGAACATTATAAATCAGGAAATATAATTAAAGTAGTTCAAAGTCCCTATTCATCTTTTTAAAAATCAGAATTGTATATAATTTTATGGTGGCTTCCTGAACCTCTCAATGTAATTACTGATTCTTAATATGCAGAAGAAATTGTTTTACCTGTAGAAACTACTAAGCTTATTCCTGCTAACTCAGAATTAATTGTTATTTATGCAGTTGCAACAGGCAATTAGAGACAGAAATTATCCCTGTATATAACTCATATCTATTCTCATACTAGATGACCAGGACCACTAACATAAAGGCAATATTAAACATTCACTTAAAGCCAGATATAAAAGCTTTACTGTAAGTATCATTACAATTGGACTTAGCAGTTGGATTTGGAGAGTAGAAAAAAGTGGTTAAGGTCTTCAGTTAGCTTACCTGTTTCCATGTTCTGCTTAGCTTGTGAGTTCTTAGTGAATTGCTGCTGGTAGTGGAGGCTGGGAAATGGGCTGAATTTCAGGAAGGAGGTTTTAAAGCAATTCTTGTACCCTATTAGGGCTGGGGTCAGAGAGGGAAGGGAGACTACAACAAGTTTCCTGCTATAGAGCTAAGGATTAGTTGGGATGGTGTGGAGCTGAGTGGTAGGGAGTAAGGCTTGGGGGATGGGGTAGAGTTTGGGACCTCAGAAGCAGTTTGAGGGGTTTGAGTCACCTGTTGTTTACTTGTTACCCTGGCAGGAGCTGCCTTTGTCTTAGCAAGAGGTGCTTGCAGGGAGTTGAGATCTGGAGCAAAGCAACTAGCAGGGGAGGAATGTTAGAAGGGGAAGATCTGTGAGATTCACAGGAGTTGGAAGAGGGACAGGGGAAGTTGGCAAGGGTGTTAAGATGCAAAGATGAGGATGAGACTCAGAGATGGATCTGGGGGAGCAGGGAGAGAAGAGAAGCCCCATTAAATTTTATTGACCTTAAATATTGACATATTTAATGATACTTTAAGTAATGTTTACTTACTTCAGAATTCTTCTCATAGTACACAGCCATTAAGTTAAATAAATACATTTCTAAACTCTACTGATTTGATTTCCCATCTTTAGTACTGAGGCATTACTGACAGAAAAAGCCATATTCAAATTTCCTATGCTATCAAGAGTTGATATTTAGCACCAGAATGATGGTATGACCTTCTTTCTTTCACAATCTACTCCAGTAGCAGTTACATTGCCTTCTAAGTGTGCTGCAAAAGAATATTGATGGTGGAGCTGCCTCAGCTCCTGTGTTTAACATACTTTCACAAGGCAACTCTATTACTATGATTTCCTCAGCTCATAGCCTACAGTAGAAACTCTTAAAGTAGTGGCATTCCTAGAGAGGATAGTTTTCATTTTTTATTCTCAATCTCTTTCTGCCAACAGGCTTAGTGCATTCAAGTGACTCCCCCATAGCTTTGCCCAGCACTTTCCCGCTTTTCTTACTGTATTTCTCCTTTCTTTTGTACCCCGGTGAATGCTCTGCTATTTGCCTAAAAATACTTGAGACACTGATAATGTCATTCAGTCTCATGTCATCAATTTGAGGTTGCTTCACTATCCTTCAGATTTCAGTTACCTTATTGATTGTTGTAATACATTTACTGTATTATAAATGTTCGGGACTTCTAACATCTTCACATTTATTATTTATTGCTTTTTATTTTCTATTTTATTTTAAATGTTATATTAGTAAACTGGTTAAACTGGCAAAAAAAAGTAGTAACAGATGGCATCAGCAATCAAAAGATGCAAAGGCACCAATTTTGATAGCTAGATGGTTTAGGATCATTCACACTGATCATTTACTTTCGATTTGACTTCTTATAACTTAAATTTAAGCCACCATAAAGACAGCAATCTTAATTTCATTGAAAGGGAATGAGAAGCTGGGCATGAAAATTTTTAGACTGTACAAATATGACAGATTACTCTCCAAATAGCTCAGATTACTCACGTTTACACCAATATCATTTTACAGTCCATGATCCAACAGTTTTCAGAATTATAATTTTTAATTGAATTATTTTTTCTTAAATATATGGTAAAATGGTATTATGTTTTATTTCCCTTTATCTTGTTAATGATTTTGTATTTCTTCATATTTTGTTAATTTCTGTGTTTCGGTATGTGAGGTATATAAAAGTGTACTTGGCAATTATTGTAACTTGTTTTTATTTAGTCATGTTTCATTTTGAGCTTCTAAATATTATTGCATTTGTACAAAAATATGCATGCATTTTAAATTTTTCATTAACCAGAATATAATTTATTAAAAATTATTCAAGCAGGCTGAAACTATTTGAACTTATTCTTATCAGAAAAACAGAGAACACTGAACAAATTTTAGATGTTTCTTTTGTGTGTTTGTTCTGTTTTATTTTTTGTACCTGCCCTGCTAAAACATCCTCACAGATAATTACTGTCAATGATCAATAATTACTCAGTTAATCTTTGTAAATAAAGCTCTTAGCACTTAAGAAGAACCATTTACCTTGGTTTGAGTCAAAGCTTTTGAGTAAAAGGATATGTTTTACTATGAAGGACATGGATTTTCAATGCTTCTCATCTATTAAAATCATATTTTAAATGGAATACAAATAGATTTATGTTGCTTTGGGTTCCTATAAATGATATGCCTCTTTTTAAAAGAACAAAACACTTGTGCAAAATTGAGCTGCACTGTCTAATTAGTGTTAAATATCCAAGCCATTGTGATATACCTATCACAATTAAAAAAAAAAAAAAGAGTCCAAAATGCTTCCAAATTTCCATGTGTCCCTTTGCTCCTGTTCTTGTATTGTGGTAAAAGCACTTATAAAATCTAACCTGTTTTTTTTAAATCCAGGAATTATATATAATTAATATATATTACTCTTCTTTGTAAATACAAGTATAAAGTTTAAACTTTAAAGCCATTTCATGTTTTATTTCAGGATGCTTTTAAAAATTTTTGTTGTACAATGATTACGAAATGCTTTACTTTGTTATTTGGTTTAATATTTTTGAAGAATAAAAACAAATTGTACTGGGTTTTCAAGAAGGACCCTGGTTTCAAATATGCCAGGCTGTTCTTGCTCACTGTTTAACGTAATGGCCTCAAATACCTGATATTTCTGCCTCCACCTCCCAAATGCTAAGATTATTAGACATATGTCACCATTTCCAGTTTACAGAATACCTCTAATGTAACGAACTCTATGAACATTTTGTTTGGTAAGAAATGGACAGTTATTCTCTGGAAAGCATGTTCTGTATTTCATAGACACTCATATCATCCAACGTGACTGTAGAAGATACAAGCTCAGTGAATCTAGGAACTCATAAAGGTAATTCGCCCCACTTCCCATTGTGTGTGACTTTAGCTTTCAAAAGGGAATTTATCATACATTTATTTGTTAGGTTGATTTCTGTCTTAGCATATAGTTTCTCTTAAATGTAACTGAAAATGAATGAGCTCTATTGGTTGATTCACTCTTTGTCCTAACAGCCTAGTGTTGTATTTTAATGGCTATATTACTAAGCCATCAATTAGATTTATAGAATTTTGAACAAATGTATTTCTGAATTTTCAAATCACAAGATTATAGATGATGGCTGATTTTAAGCAGTTTGATGAATAGAGTTCCTTTCAGTAAAGAAAGTATAAAATCATTGAACTAAATTCTATGTTAGTTTCTCTAGCTAATTTATGTAGTTTACTTACAGAAACCTTTGAAATGCAGTTAATGTATGAACTTATTATGAAAAGATTTCATAATTTCAAAATGACTTCTAATATCTATCTTAGACTTTGAGGTATTAAAATAATAATGAGAAATAAACAAAAATATATTTTACAGTAATTTAGTTAACTACACATTCATTTTCTGATATGTAAATTAGCCATTTTACATATAGATAGATAGATAGATAGATAGATAGATAGATGATAGATCGATAGATAGATAGATGATAGATAGATAGATAAATAGATAGATAGATAGATAGCTCTTTTGTTGTTATTGTTGTTTTAATTTGGTTGAGGAAAAATTTGAGCCTACAACTCAGGCTTCCCCTGGAACTTGTTATGTCTCTCAGGCTGAGTTCAACCTTCTAACGACTGTCATTACAGGCAGTCTATAATCCTAGCTCTTATCCTTGACCAGTTCTTCTGGAGTGGAAATAGTTCTCTTGTTTCAGTATGTCTAGGCTTGTTTGAAGAGGACATTCTGATTCTGATAATTTTATCTTCTTTGAGTTCATGCTGCTTTTCAGTATTGTTCATTCTTTCCTGCAAAAGAAATAGGAAATGGAATTACTCAATTGGTAAGAAAAAACATGACATATATTTTTTACAGACAGACAGACAGACAGACAGACAGACAGACGGACACACACACACACACACACACACACACACACACACACACACACACATTTCCTTCATGAGGCTACCAAGCTATTTGGTTAAAATCCCCTTGGAATTTTGCTCAATTTGATGATGACATTATTCTATACTGGGGAGCATCTAGTGGGGATGCTACAAGATTGAAGTGGCAATTGGATTTGGCAGGACACAGTCATCAAAAATTATTTCAGTTGATTCCATGTTTTTTTCTCACTCTAATTCACATAAAAATGGACATTTATGTATGCTGGTGTACAACTCTAATCCTGGCAATCAGGTGGCAGATGCAGGTGTGTTTCTGTAAGTTTGATGCTAGCCTGGTCTATCTGGAGAGCTCAATGCCAGTCAGCATTTTATAGTGAGACCTTGTATCAAAATGTCTCCTTACCTACCAAAAAGTTCTCTAATGGCCACCTGAGAGTCAACGCATCTTTCGTTATACGTTGAGTATATACACACTTTGCCCATCTATGTCTTCTTGGCTCTTACTCTTAATTACAGTGGGAAAACTTTTCTTTTTATGAACATACCATATTAAGGCTGGAGTAGAGTGTTTGCATAAAGTACCTAAATTCCTTGATTTGCTTTTCTGGGTGTGATGGAGTATGCTTGTAATATGTATACATGTATAAGGCCTTCTATTGCACATATAACATATATTTGATCTTTTAAAGTCTTATTTTATGAGTGTGAAAGCTTTACCTGCATACCTGTATGTATATCAAATGTGTGTCTAGTGCCCACAGAAGTCATAAGACAGTGCCATATCCCCTGGGACTGGAGTTATGGATGGTTGTGAGCTACCGTGTTGTGCTAGTTAACAAGGTAGGGAGATCTCCAAGAGCAGCAGGTGCTCTTCATCACTGATCCACCTCTCCAGCCTGAGGCATTATATTATAGTAGTACTTATGAAAGTGTTAGTTTTATTTCACTTTAATATTTTCTTGCTATATTTACTTTTGTCTACAGAAATTCTCTTATCCTTCAGAACCTCCACCTGCCATCTTAAAATGATATACAACTATTTCTGTTCACCATCATAATTACAAGCCATCAAGGGAGACAGTTGCGTTCATAGTGATGATATCAGTAGTTTGCATTTTCATCTACAACCCATTAATTAATCAAAATTTCAAGCATCGTGGCTTATTGCCTCAAAAAAATAATTTAGATTTCTCTCTGAGTTTAAATATCAATTCGGTGTCTTTTTGCTAAATATATTTTTATTTATTTGTCATTATTATTTTAATACCTGAAAGTCTAAGATACATATTAGAGGTTTTTTTGAAGTTTCGAATGTATTTCTGTGCTTCAAAACAAGTATGGGAGTTTAGAAACTTAAAATGAAGTTGAATAGACCAAAAGTTATTTTCATTCATCTAAGCAATCATTTCCTGTTCTTTTCACACACCTCATTTCCAAATAAAATATTCTGTAACTCATAGAAATGGGAATTTGGTAAGATTTATTTTTCTCATATTTCAAATTTTACTTTTCTCCAGTGCTGACTTCTTTTATCTCGTTATAT
Source organism: Arvicanthis niloticus (assembly GCF_011762505.2). NCBI lineage: Eukaryota > Metazoa > Chordata > Mammalia > Rodentia > Muridae > Arvicanthis > Arvicanthis niloticus. The sequence goes on from NC_047673.1 coordinate 55,173,800, forward strand.
TCAGAAAGGTAACAAGGATGGAGCGGCCATAATAGAAATGGCTTTCATGCACCAGGGCAGAGTTGAGAATTGCACTACAGCATTGTTACAAGTACATAAAAAATAATCTCAACTGGCATTTGCCTTTGAGAATTCCATAATAACCTGACTTCCCTTCCAGTACCCTATGGTTTTATTTTTGATAATTATGTATTTTTTTTGATGCATAAAACTCATAAGTTATAACATTCTTCATTCTGTGCTGTATTATCAATGAGAATTTGGCAAATGGAAGTATGATAAGGGAATGCACTATTGTTAAAAGCACAGTATGAATAGTTATTATGACTATTTTGTGCAATTGGATTGGAGAATATAATTCTTTTCAGCATGAGCCTGTGGAGCCTTAATTTTTATCTTAAGTTCTACATAGCAAGAAAAATAAGACATTTTCCCAGAGTATATTTTTTTAAAGCTAAAAAGTCTTTTAGGAAAAAAAAGTCTTTTAGGCAAGAGAAAAGTTAAAAGCCTAAATCCTTAGAACTATTAGATAAAAGTAAGCCTCATAAAATTATTTTTTTAGCTTATGAGGGGATTGAAAATAAATTAGAATCAAACCAATATTTAAACAATAAAATACCTTAAATATAATTGTTGTAAACAAATATTATTGCAGTTCAAATTTATAGATTTTACATAGAATTAATAAAAGTTTTAATTCTATCTTTTGACCATCTCAACAGAACGAACAACATAAGTAAAATGTGGCGTGTTCTTCAGTGGTAGAATGCTTTTCCTAGAAGACACAGTGCCCAAATTCCATTCCTAGCTCTGCAGGAAAAGACGAAACAAATAAGTACATTAAAAATGGAAAAGGGATCTAATACTCTTGTTAAATGGTCAATTTAGATTAAGAAATCAAACAACAGAGTGCCTTACAGAAAAGAATAATAAAGATCTCTGGGCTTCATAGTAAAGTCCTTAAGTAAAACATCAGCAACTGACTGTTTATTTATATAAGTTCATTATATGTTTAAAAGATGATTTAAGTAGACACACACACACAGAGAGAGAGAGAGAGAGAGAGAGAGAGAGAGAGAGAGAGAGAGAGAGAGAGGCATACATATGCACAGGCACACACACACACACATACACACACTTACACTAAATACAATAAAATATAAAAAGAACACCCATTGTGTGTGAGCAATGGATATTGTAGCATGTGCACTGAAGTAGGCTAAGTAGAGAGTGTTCTTAGCTCTAGATTAAGATAATAGAAGCAGGATTAAATTTAAAAAGCTGTGGAGTGTGCACATTCTGCAGATGATTTCATCATACTCCTCCAGTTTGGGCCTGGATATTTAATATTATACAGTGAAAAGCTACTATTAAGGGTTATTTGGGCATATGTAAAATGTCAATCATACTTTTTAAATTGATGATGGAAACAGTATCCAATGGTGCATCTAATATTCAAGCCAAAACAAGCATTTTCTCTCAAGAAATGTTTGAACCATTGATGAATGTGTCAGAATGCAGTTTAGAGACAAATTCAATGGTCTGAAGTACACTGTTCAGTTGTATTTAAAATTTACAATTTTGCAATCTTTCTTTCTATCATATGGCTTTCTGCTCCAAGCTATAATGCTGTACATGGTCCCTTGGACCATGTCTTTGGTACCAAACCTTATTGAGTTTCAACAAACCCAAAATGCTGTCATTTGCACTCACCTTAAGATGCTTCTTTAGAGATCATGTGACAGTGGCAAGAGAAATGGTTTAGTCGGTAAAGTGATTTTTACACAAGCTTGGGAACCTGAGTTCAGGCACTCACCACTAATATAGGTCATCTGTGGGAAGTACATGCTTACAACATTAGCACTAGGGATTGATCAGAGTTAGATGGACCACTAACCAAATAGTGTAACTAAACAGGCGAGTCTAGGGTAAGAGATCCTTGTCTTTAAAAATAAGAGGAAGATATTCACAGTTAACTGCTAACTTCTATACACACAATCATATACATCTTCATAGATACAAGAACACATATATACAAGCATATACATCTTCATAGATACAAGGACATACATGTAAGCATATACATCCATACAGATACAAGGACACATACACACAAGCATATACATACACAGATACAAGATTACCCACACACAAGTATATACATCTGCACAGATACAAGGACAATTAAACTTCTAAATTCTCTTTGCATCCATTATCCATCTGTTTCACCATCTCATAAAAAAGGTACATAAAGCTTTCCTGTTGAGTTCTTTCTTCACCATTTTAAGAAGAGGCTGTAGAAACAACTTTTTAAAAATGTGTAATCTCTTATTCTGGTGTATTCTGCATAAGGGAAGAAAGGAAAAGTGAAGGCACGGAAGGAAAGGCACTCCCTCCTGAAAACCACCTTATATTATCTTTTCCAACAAAACTAGGCCCTAACAAATTATGACAAACAATTTTAGAAAAAGCATATCCGTGTGGAAGAAGGGCTTTGAGTTTTGAGATGAAGTGCAGAATAATTGAAACAGAAGCTTGTAATGTTGGCTCTTATTTGAGCATTCTCCGTGGATGGTCCTGATTTGTAGCAGCAGTTTGTGCCTCATTAAAATCCAGTTTCTGCTCAGTATAAATGGATTGTGAGCCAGGATGAGGGTGCCAGATATGGTTAATTTCAGGAATGATCACATAGCTCACCTCATGAATTTGAAAATGAGACCTAATTTATAAATCAGTCTACTTTTAGCATGTGCTTTTCTTTACCACTGCTATAAACCAAATCTGATGCATGGTTCTTTGATGTCCTCAGAGAGTGGCCTTAAAATAATCAAGTAGGTTAAATTATAGAATATATTTATATATCTACTTTCTGAAACTATGTAAGTCTTAGGTCAAAATGTGGCTGTATTTTTCTTCCTTTCACTTTTTTATTTTTAAGTTATTACTGACTAGATCAAAAGCTGTCTTGTAATCATTCTGGATAACGTAAGAGAGTGAGGATGGAATAAGAATTAGATTTTAAAAAACACTTTCATATGTGGCTTCATTTTTCATGTGCTGATAGGTTAGCAAATTATGGGGTTTTTTTTTTTTTGGACATGACAAGGCTATTGTGCACATGAACTCATGCCATTGAACATAGGAACTCATTGTGGCTGTTCTTGCCAGCACAAGACCAGTACAAGTTCAGACCAGTAAGAATTCCTGCATTAAGTGGAGAGGTGCTCATGTATCCCCACACCTAAAAGCTACTGATAATTGACAGTATTGGTCAAGGAAAGACAGTTTTATTCAGAGATATGGCTCTCTAGTAGATAGTCTTATGCCCATGCATATCTAGGCAGCACAAACTGGACACAGTAATATATATATATATATATATATATATATATATATATGTATATATATATATATAAATTTACAAGGGAGAAGAAAAGGGACACCAGGAATAGGAAGAGGATACTGGGAAAGAAACTGTGGTTGGAGGAAGGTGGGTTGATTTGTTCAGAATGAATGTATACTTGTGTGAAATTCTCAATGAATACATAAAATATATATATTTTTAAAAAGACATCACAAAAGCAAGGGGATCTGGAGAAGTGAAAGATGAGTGAAAGAGGATTGCAGAGTAAACATGTTTACAGTGTATGCAATTGTAAAAAACAAACAAAAAAATTTAATGCCTAGCATAAGCAAAAGATATATTGCACCCAGACGCTAAGCTGATGGACCAAAACCTACATCTGTCCCTCTTGTTCTTGAGAGTCATTTTCTTCACTGAATTGTAATTCCACACCTTGTTAAAACTACAGAGACTGTTGACTGCTGGAGGTAAAATGAGAAAAAGTGATTCCTTGGAGAACCGCAAGCTTCTTGTTCTTTGGCAAGGATCTGGTATTTACAGAGATTGCACAGATGTGTGCATGGACAGAAGGTGGCTCTGGGGAAGGCAGCCTCCTGGGATCCTTCACACAATTTGGAGAACACTAATGCACGAGTTCGTTTCCTGGCTCTGTTGACAAGGTAGATAAGAATACAAGCTTGGAGCACAGTAATCTGTCTGGGTTACATTTGCTAACCAGATGGTGCAAGGCAATTTATTAGTACAGTGTCCTTAAATGATGTCTCTATTAGTCTTTGTCAGGATGACTACTAGAATACAGTGGATCCAGTGGGGACATTTCACCCAAAATTAATAGCAATATACAAGTAATGATCTACTGTGTGTCCCTGTCTTGCTTTTTCTGTGTCTCTATCTGTGTATCTGCCTCTGTATGTCTCTGTCTCTGGGTCTCTGTGTGTAGGGTGGGTGTCAGTATACATGTGTTCTAAGATGAGACTTAGCATGAGAAGAAGCACTTTTCCCTTTTGTCATAATAATAATGAAATATACCCAGCTTTGTGTTATCATATAGGAGTCTTCATAGATTAAGCTTAGATTCTCACGAGTTCAAGGTTTTTCAGTAGGTTATCTTAATGGAATAGGATGTATCCTTCATCCATAGAGGATTGTAAGTATGTTATAAATTCTACTTGTTGCTGTGATGCTGTATTTGATAGAAACAACTTAGGGAAAGAAAGATGTATTAGGATCAAGTTTAACAAGCCATACCCTAACATGACAAGGACATCATCGTGACCAGAGCTCCGTCTGTAGATTTTCCATGGCATCTGACAAGGATGTAGAGTACTCAGGCTAGAATTAGAGATAACCTAAAACCCTCAAGTCCCATCCCCATAATCCTCAGTTTGCTATATATTTTCCTTTTCCCCAAGGTTCCTCAGTCTACCAAAAGAGCCGAGACCAAGCATTTGGGCACAGAAGCCCTTGGGAGGACATTTCATGTCCAAACATCAGTAGGTATGTGTTGTTGTTGTTGTTGTTGATGGTTTTGTTAGAAAAACTGTTCCTTCAACAAAATATCTTGCATTGTTAACTCATTTCAAAGAGCGCTTACTCACTAAAAGTAGAATTAGTTTGCATCACAAATAAATAAAATCATTGAAAGAGATCACCTAGAACAATTACCTTTGAGGTTCTTAAGAATCATGAGTACTATACTTCTGGCTTTAGTGATTGAGGATGTGCCATTTTTTTTTTTTTTTTTAATTTCAAGATGCTTCCTTAGTTTAGTATTCTGAAATCATTACATGCAAAAGTGACCATTAATAACAAGACTGACCTTTACCCGTAATTTTTAGAGGTTTTTCTCCTCTGAAAGCAATTTGATTATTATGTATAATGCTCCTGCAAGATAGCAGGACTTCTGTGATTTTTTTCTTTTTCTTTTCATGCTTTTGAAATATTTACCTGTTACATTTTACTCCTACGTCATTTTTTTTTACAATAACATGAATGACAGAATTCTACTAAATATGTTTCTTTCATGTTTGAAATTATAATAAAGAATTAATCCTTGTAATATTTGTAGAATTTTTTTTAAAGATGAAGTGGTATTCAGGGAAAAGTTCAGAGTATGACTCCAGAATTTCTTCTAATGAAAGATCTGTTCTCAATTTTCTTCCTCAGTCCTATCTCCTATTGTTATTGTAAAATAAAGGAATTTATTAGTTACCTACTTCTTCACTCAAGTGACAAAAGGCCAATTACAAGCAACTTAAAGAAGAAAAAAATTGTTTGGGTCCTCAGTTCATAGCTTATCCTAGTGGGGAGCCTGTGGTGGCAGGTATACATTGAAACTACCGATACAATGTATCAATAGTCAGGAAGGAAAGACGTGATGGCTGTTGCTGTTTGCTTTCTTCTTTTTACTCGGTCAAGTATATAAACCAAGGACCTGTGCTATCCACATTCAAGGTGGACCTCCCCTCTTCATTTTAACCATTTTATAAACATTATCATGGAAGCTTCCAGAAATCTTTTTCTATGTTGATTCTCATCAAATTAACAATTAATTAGCCATTACAATAAATATATATGGCTAGATATTTGAATAACAGGAAACATAATAAAAATTTGTCTATTGACCTATTACTAACTATCCTGAAACTTAAATCTTAAATACATTCACTGTTGTGATTGTTCACGGTTTAAATCCCCATAAAGGCCCAGACTCAGCTTCTGCTGTTCTCCTCCTTTGACTTGGACTTTTGTGCAGGCCTAATGCATGCTGCTGTCTCTGGGAGACGATATGTGTGTCCGTCCTGTGTATCTAGAAGGCCTTGTTTCTTTCATGTCTCCTATTCCCACCAGCACTTACAATCTTTCTGCCTCCTTTTCCATGTAATTCCCTGAGACCCGAAGAGAGTGAATTTTTTGAAGAAATCCATCTAGGACTGAGTGTTCCAAGGTCTGTTATTCTTTATACATTGTCTAAGTCTTTATACAGTGTCTCTATATTTATTCCTATCTAAGCTTCTCTGATGATAGCTGAATAAGACACTGATCTGTGAGTACAGCAGAATGTTGTTAGGACTTGTTTTATTTCTATACCCCTTAAAATAACAGTGTATTTGTTATTTTATCTTAGCTTATCAAGGGACCTATCTAGTCTCGGGTTCTTGACTACCTGGACAATGTCAGGGATGGCTTTCATCTAATAGAATGGGCTTTAATGCCCATCTTGGTAACAGCCACATTTGTGTCACTACTACACCAGCATATTTTGCAGGCAGGAAACCACTGTATATCAAAATATTTGTAGCTGGGCTGTTATTTATCTTTCTTTGGTGGGATTCAGCCTACCTTCTAGTACTGTGAATTAATCAGTAGAAGTGAAGGCTATACATAGGTACCAGCTATTTCTTGGTCAGTGAGTTACAATTGATGTTGCTTTCAAAAATGGGCCTTACCATCAGTTGTTTTAGTTTGTTTGTTTTTTGTTTGTTTGTTTGTTTGTTTTTAGAGCAAACAATAGCTTTGGCACTAGCCTGGGTTGCTGGGGCTTTCCATTGTGCCATTTTAGCTAAAAATTCAATTAGTTTGTAACCCTTTGTAGCACTAAAAGTTTCATTTGGTGGTAAAAGATGTTTAGTTGTGACTTGCTTTCCCTATTATTTGGGTGATTCCTATTTAGATTTCTTTTATATATCTATATATTTTAAATAGCTTCTGCTAAATTAGGTTTCTATATGACCCCACAAATTACCCTTAGTTTTAGCTGTACTTTCCCATATTCCCTCTAATTTTCCCTCTCTTACCACCCTCTCTCCATATACACTCATGTTCTAGTCGCCTACCCATCCCTCTGTAACTCTCCTATTTTCCCTTTCTAGGGAGATCCTTACCTTCCCTCTAGTCCATAAGCCCACAACTAACATTTATGTTCAGCTTTCCAACACTGATAAAAAGCATGCAACAATTAAACTCTTGGTATTTTAAAGATTTTTTTAAATTTTAAGTGTATATGGGGTGGGTGTGTGTGTGTGTGAGAGAGAGAGAGAGAGAGAGAGAGAGAGAGAGAGAGAGAGAGAGAGAGAGAGAGAGAGAGAGAATGTGAAGGAATATGTGCATTTGAGTGTAGGTAGCCACAGAGCTCAGAAAAAAGGTGTCAGATCCTCTGGAACTGGAGTTAAAGGGGCTGTGAGTGGTTTTGTGTGGGAGCTGGGAACTGAAGTTGAGTTCTTTGTAAATGTTATCAACCACTGAGCAATCTCTTTAGCCACTAAACTCCCAATTTTCATTGCTTTTTACTTCTACAAATAGTTTTTAAGTGGAACTAAAAATAATAATGAATAATAATTAGGAGTTTCTTAGCAGAATAATGAATCCTTGGTGACATGTCAGCACATATCTCTGATGTTAGTTTTTCGTGTGAGCTCAGTTTCTGAAGCACAGTGTTTCCAGGCATTGTCTCCTATGGGTTGCTAGTGATGTTGCATCCCTGCAATGTTGGGAAGTCTTCAGCTGACATTTAGGACTTGCTCTTTCCTTGGTGAAATGTGCATTTTATAAGCATCATCTTCCTACGCATCAACTCAAGCCTCATACAATGTACACATGTCTGCACACATAACTGTAGTTCAGAGAACAACAGTAGCCTGAGCCTCCTGTCATTTCTAGTGTGCTTCCCTCTTGCACTGTCTTTTGTTTGATTTGTCTTTGTTAATATTAACAGACCTCAAGTCTCACTCGTGGGCTAGAATATAGTTCAGTAGCAGGCAGGACTAGGATGTGAGAGGCTCATTCAGTCAGTATCATTCCTTATACTCAAACCAATTACCATGAAGCTCATACATTTTCATGGTTTTGAATATCCCTGCTAATGCATCTTAAATGATATATTAATCATTATTTTATTTGACTAATTTAATCAGACTTTTCATGTTAATATTCTTAAGGTATTTGTTTTTGTATTACTGAATGTGTGTATGGTTCATATGTAGTTTCAAAGGACTCAGTCTCAGGTCTACATATTTGCATAGCAAGGACTTTTATCCCCACATCTATCTCCCCTGCCCCTTATGTTAATATTGTTTTAATTGCCATAAGACATAAGCCTTCATTAGCAGGGTCTTAGCATATCGCCTCAGCTGATATGAGCTCCTGTGAAATCAAGGAATGAGGACCCTAATATAGTTTTGTTTGTTTGGTTGGTTGGTTTATTTTCCTCTTAAAAGAAGTTGTTTAACTTCAAGATTTTAATGTCCCTGCTATGGAAAAGAAGATAATGCTTCTGGTTTCCTTTCAGGAGGCTAGAATAAAGAGGATGTTTAAAGTTTTTCTGTTTTTAAAGAAACCATTATGTGACTTCTGTTGCTGGTAGGAAAGCTCAAGAAACGCTAGGAAGTGGTGATCAAACCTTTCCATTTGTCACAGGTAAAGACCCATTCTCCCACCTGCAGCTTCCAGGATGCATCAGACGAGAAGCCAAGGCTTTTGCCTGTCAGAATTGACAAAATTTTATACATGCCTTTCATTAACTCAAAGTTCAGGGCAAACGTGTTAATGGCTTCTCCTCTTGGCTTCAGAGTGTATTTTAAAAAAATCTGCAGATTCCTGAGTCATATATTCAGTGCTGAAACTGACATTAATTCTGCTGTCTGACCACACTCAAATATTCACAAAAGACACAATGAAATGGCTCTCTCTCACACAGAGCAGAGTACAGAAGTTAGGAAGCAGAGAGTGTCAATTTTTATTTCATATACTGTGTGCTACAGCAGGCGCCAAAAACACATGGCGAGGTGTACAATCTTAAAAGCAAAGTTTGCCACTAAGAAGCCCCGTGTTATCTGTAACAGTACAAAGAGCTGTCAGTGGAAAGAAAGAACAGTGAAGGCTCTCACACAAAGGCAGAGGACAGACCTTAAATATTCATTACAAGTCTGCGAATTTTGTATACTTTCCTTATGATTTCAAAAGTAATTTGTATAGAAACTATACACAGTTTGGTTTTCTAATGGCCAATACTTTCTTCATATTTGAGACTAACTATTGTACCTTATCTGTGTGTGTATATATGCGTGTGTATATATGTGTGTGTATGTGTGTGCGGTAGCATGAAGGCCAGACATACACTGTGAGCATCTTTTTCAGTCACTTTCCATCTTCCATTTAGAGGCACAGTCTCACACTGAACTTTGAACATGCTGAGTTGACAGGACTGGCTGCTGCAAGCCCCAGAGATCCTTTATTGGAATTACAGGCACATACCATACCGGAAGCTGAAGACTGAACTCAGCATGTCATGCTCCCATGGCAGGCGCTTTACTCACTGAGCCATTTCCTTAAGCCCCAAACTATTTATCGTTAATCACTATTAATTCTTGTCTTTAAAAAGCCACAGATAACATCTAAATTTTTCACTTAGCTCTCATATGTATGAAAACTAATATAATCCTTACCAAAAAGTACTGGGTTGATAAAGAGAAACGATGCTTTTTTTTAAATCAATTTTGTTTTAAATATGAAAACTATTTTTAATGTTTTCAAGAATGGTTATTGATAATTATTACTTTCACCTAGTATTACCTCATAAGAAAGATCTGAGAACTTTCTCATTGAAAAGCTTTGAAAGTGAAGCAAAATGAAGGTTTTTAATATTTTATAAATTGAAAAACACAGTATATTGTCTAGTCTACAGATCAGTATCAAACCAGATTCTCATATTTGGATATTTTATTAGAATGGGTTGAGGTATCAGACTTTACATAAATAGGTTACATAATTCTACGTATATCTTGGGGATTTAATTCATCATTGTTAAGAAGTGTCATTTCAGTTTGCGCCCCTTCCAAATCTTTCCAAATCAACAATTCCTTGCCATTGAGATGAAAACGTAAGTTGTCATCTAATGAAAGATCGATCTCAATATGAGAGGAACACTGATCAGATGTCATTCAGCTTGTATGAACTGAGATCATCCAGGCAAACCAGAGTATACAGTTGTGCTGACCTGAACCCTTCCTATGTTCTCAATTAAACAGTTTTTAAAATTTCCAAATTTGGTTTTATATGGGTATGTGCATTCTAGAAAAATTCTATATAATTTCTCTTTTAAATTTGTAAATTTTTTCCCAGTTCTTTAAAAAAAAAAAAATGTCCTGCATATCTTTCATAGCATACACTGACAAGGATCTCATTAAATCTTTGTACATATCATTAGTAACAGCATAATTAATATTAAGCATCATAAGGTAAAACGTTTTGTGAATGCTACCTTTCGGTGTTTTCTGAAATCAGCAACTTAGTTCTGCTTACTTCAGTACTAATAAAGTATAAAAGAGTGCAGGCTGAAATTTAATAAGATTTTTATAATAATCTTAGATTTTAATAATCTGGACAGAATTAAGCCCAATAAAAATTATGTTTACTTTTATAGTGTGGAAGGGAATAAAAAGAGTAGGTAGGTTTATATCCTATGCCTAGATAACTAGATGATGTAATGCTTGGAAATGACCAGGGTCCTGAGCCTTATCTACTTAAGTAATTTTTTTCACTTAGGATATTTTGGTGGAAATATGTCAAAATAAAGACAAGTTCTAAAAGAAAGAAATTTCATTCTAAACTACTGAAAAATTGCAAAGATGAGTCCATTATTGTTATCTAGAAAAATATGATAAATCATAGAACTGATGAAATTCAAAGATTTTCATAGTGACTCTACCCAAAACCCTATCAAGACTAAGATATGGTTTGACTAAAATTGCAGAACACAAAGTACTTATGGTAAATTCAGTAGCATGACTGCATGCTGAAAGTTAAAATTCACAAGCAAATCAAATAAGAAATATACCAAACTTCAGAATAAATTATTTCAAAAGAGAGTTTATGAGCAAATGAGTAAAATAGTATCATGACCAGAAACAACCAAACGTTCTGGTGCAAAGAACTTTAGTTAACTAACTCTATGCTGCCCTTCACTTATAGATTAAACTCATTATTTAATTTAAGTTTGTGGAGCTATGAATTGAACCTCTGGCTGTAATCTACACTGGGCGAATATTCTACCTCTGAACTATATTCCCAGTCTTTAACTGGTTTCACAGTTGTGGGAAGATTACTGGGTTTGTTTGTTTGTTTGTTTTGGTTGTTGTTGTTTTTGTTTTGTTGTTTTTTGTTTTGTTTTTTTTTAAGATAGTATTAGAAGCCAAATGGCTTAAAAATTAGATTAATTGTAGAATCTGGTGTCTTAGTCAATCTTCTAGTGCTGTGACGAGACACCACAACCACAGCAACTCTTTCTAAACCACAACTTTCTAAAGGAAAGCACTTAATTGGGGGCTTGCTTATGGTTTCAGAGGTTTAGTCTGTTATCAACATGGCAGAAAGCATGGAGGCACACAGACAGGCATTGTGCTAGAGAAGGAACTGAATGTTCTACATCTGGACCCACACTCAGCATGAAGAGAGAGTGACACTGGGCCTGGCATGAGCTCCTGAAACCTCAAAGCCCAACCTCTGTGACATACTTTTTCAAACCAGCAACACCTATTCTAACAAGGCCACACCTCAAAACAGTGTCACTCTCTGGTGGCACTATTAAGTGCTCTAATATATGAGTCTGTGGGGATTATTATTCAACTATCACACTGATTGTGACCAAACCATTTTTTAAGTCAATCTACATTGCTATGAGGACCACAATTGGGAAGCACACAGTTACAAACATCAGCACTTTCACTAAGGGATATTGAGGGACATTCTTCACATACTTAGCAGGTCAGAGTATAGTATCTGCGTGAAAGGATCATCTGAAATTGTTTAGGAGAAACCGTGGAATCTCTCTAGGTATCCTGTAAAACCTACTGCAGCTTTGATATAAGACTATAAGAAAGTACTTTTTGAATTGAAATAAAATATCTCATCATAAACCTTTACTACTTCTATTTCTTGAGAACTTCAGAGACTTTTGTAACCTTTCTAAGTGAAAGTCATTAAATTATTGGAAGATTCATAATTATTTATACTTTATACAAGAAAATTTATTTTAACTATAAATCAAGTTCTAAAGTCTTACACTTTGTATAGTACTTCTCATTATTAATAAAATGCTTCTACATTTCATTATTCTTTATTTTAAGACTATAAGTGATGTCAGAAATATGACTTATATGAATATTTTGTTATAATCTCTGTTATTTGAGGTACTGTTTTCTATTAGTTTAGTTTTGGACACATCAAAATTTGCTCTAAGGTGATCACTATCTATTAAAATTTCCAAAGATCCTTTATGTAGGTTTTTGAAACCTATATTGGAATTAAATTATCTGTCCAAATTTAACTCCTCTGTCATAACTTTAGGTTAGAGTTGTCAAAATAGCACATAAATTTGCAAAACCATGACTGTGGCAGGGGCAGGAATGAAACAGCATTTGAATTGCTGAGTGTCTATTTTCTTTGTATAAAGTTTACAATATAAGGAGATATGACCCCCAAACAAAGCTAAGAAAACTTGGAACTGGAAAATAGAATTTTCTAGTCTACAAAATTATCTATGGTACTATAGATAAAAAGTTTATACTGCATGTGAGAAAATGAGGACAGAAAGAATATAAAAAGTAACTATGCTCATGGCAACAATAAATGAGAAGCCTGAAAACTGAACAATCAGAATGTTTACATCCAGTCTGTGCACCGATTGAGGCATATTTCACCCTCTCCATTTTCTCCATCTTTATGAAAAAAAAATTAAGGTCTAACTTTATCACCAATTTTTTATCATCTTAAAGTAGTATCTATTCATGGGATATTATAAAATACCGAATAACTCATATTTATGAATTTCATATTATATAACACTCAGAATAAGATTCCATTGATAGAAATTGACAAAAAATTAGCCACTCTTATAACTATGAACATCTGTGTTTATTTACATCACTTCAATTTTGATTTGGAAACAGAAATGAAGCGTATATGTTTTTCAATTTTAATTTGATTGCTAAGCTTGATGGTGAATAAGAGCTGCGATGCCAATGACATTTTGCCAAAATTTTCTACAATGCCAAAAGAGTTTAAGAACCACTTTGTATTTACCCATGCTGAAAACGCCTCCATCCTGTGGAAGTTTTAATGAGAAGTCTCAACTTTAAAAGTGCGGAATTTTATCAAAAATTTGGACTGGTGACAATCAAAAAGCCTGGTCTTGAAGCATTGTACAGAACTGCTTATCACACTGCTAAGAGAAAGAATCCAAACACATTGGGAAGCACTTGGTAAAGCCATATGTCCTGGAAATGTCACAGTGGTACATGGGGAAATAAATTGAATGTGTTCTTCTCTAATGTGACACATAGTTTAGAACCACTAAACTTCCTTTTTAATATTTTGAAGCAGACCACAGAGAATCTGGCAGCTGTTATTGCCCCTCAGTATAGGAGATGAATTTGCTGCTGTCCTTCAGTTGAACCAGCTCTTATGTGCAGGCATCAAACATGAATGAAGAATTTCTATTCTATAAGCCCCTTTTAAAGCTGTTAAGGCCTTTGGTATCTTCAGATGGTGAACATTTCCTGTGCCAATCCAGACTTCAACTGGAAAGAATATCTTGTTACTCTGCATAGATGAGACACCTGCAGTTTTTGGCAATGCCTCTGCATTTGCAATTTTAGGGAACAAAGAGGTTCAGCAGGCATCATTGTGACTCACTGGTTTCTGTATCTCTGGTTCTCTGCACCAGAGACTGTGCCAAATGTGTTCTTCATTCCTTTCTACTGCCTGGAAAGTTGTCAGTCTCACTGGAGAAAGAGGCTTGGCTAATTAACTTCATAATAGGCTTGTTTGCAAATTGAAGAATGGAACAAATGCTAAGATGCTATTTTTTTTAACCTTCTCTGAATTTCTTCAAAAGAATACACCTCAGAGATTGATTAAGAGAAAATGATGATTTTGCTAGCTAAAGTTAAATTTGCCTATATAATAGAAAAAAACCTTATAGTGATGTAGAAGTTTGTATTTTTATCTTGGACAAAGAAATTTTGAGATGTAGGCAATTCAGGACAGGTATGGTTTCTTTATTTGAGATCTGGCCTTCTATCTCTACCTTGCCAGCTTAGCCCACAGGTTTTATCCTCAGTGTTAAGAGCCAAGATGGTTGTTTTCATGTAAGAGTCTAGATCCTATAGGATGAATAAAAGAAAAGGTAAATGAGGAAAATATTCTATGAGTTAAGTTAAGTAGCTTTCATGGACATCTTTCCTCATATGTACTGAACAGACCGTAGGTTCATTACCACATGTAAATATAATCTGGCCCAAGTTAAATAATGGAGCTAGGAGAATAATTAGGTTCCTAAGACAAAAGTGGGAGGAAGAAAATGGAAGTTATATTAAATCATTAGAAGTGTCTGCTACAAGCCAGAGAACTAACTACTTGATGGTTTTTTATTGTTTGGTTCAGTTGGTAAATCTCCTTGTGGTAGAAACATTAGTAATACTTTTCATTTAGCCTGCTGAAGTCTCTGTTCTCATTAGAAATAAAAGAAAATGAACAGAGTCATGCCATATTTGGGGAGAGGGTCTCTAAAACTTTTTGCTATTTTCTGTAATTTCTCTCTTGACCTGCTATGGTGAATTTTTGTTTCTCTTCAATTTAACATTGGTGTCGGTACAGACACTCGGAGATACTTGTATCCCTGTTTTGCACTTTTTGTGTCAGCATCGCAAGGTTCACATCCAAACTTCTGGTAGAAACATGACAATGGTTGATTGCTAGGTGTGGAAATGAGAGGCTGATAACCTGCTTGTCCTGTGGAGGTGAGATAAGGAGGTGGCAGAATAAAGGACCATGCATTCTCTACAGTTATACGTACTTGTGTCTTGATCCTTTAATTCATAAAATTTCACCATGAGAATGTAAATTTAAGGATAAAATTCTAGAACAATCAGAGAGAATTAACCTTGTGGTGGTGTGCATGAAATTAGCTCCTGAGCAAAGATCCTAGTGGTATGAGTAGACACCTTATCTGAAGCTGTGTGGCTGTGAGCTCTTCCACCTGAGTTACTGTTACAAATGAGCAGGAAAGAAGTACTCCACAGTGCCAATTTTAGGTTGGAGTTTCTGGAAATGGACTTTATATGAATGCCCCTGTGAAAGCAATTGCTTGGAAGTCTTCCCGGTAACTTATAGGAGGGAAATGAAGGGGAAGTCAGGACATGAAGGATCCTAAGGGAGAGTCTAAAAGCTCTCATGGAAACTTGTCTTAGGAGATCTTTCTAGAGAGAATGAGCCATAACTCAATGTGTTCCATTGTACTTGAATTAATCATGGGATATGTTCAGGAAGTATATTCACAAGGGATGGCATAGATTTGAGAAAAGCACCTTTCCACAAAGACATGCAGGTTCTGTGCTGACTGTAGGATACAAAGCAGTGTCAGGAAAGCATTGTGTTTGACAATGGTAAGGGGAAATGACAAGCTATGGCTAAAACACATGAACAAAACTATATAAAACTAAAACACTTCTGTGTGCTATGTTGGACATTTTCCTGCTACAAATAGTTACAAGTACTTGGAAGTGTCACAAAATTATAAAAAGCTATTCATTTATGGCGGTTGATATAAAGATGAGGTGCATGCTTGTTCGCAGAGAAAGATGAACTGAGGATGCACTTACTTGCATATATGCAATGACCCAGTCTTCCAAGGTCTTACACAAAGTACGTATCTATCGGGAATAAGACAAATCTTGAATGTTTAGTAACAGAGTGATAAAATAGTGATAGTGAAGAAGGGTCATGCATATGTACATGGATGTTTTTTATAGACTGTCGATAGCCAAGCAAGAGTTCCTAGATTTAATATTCTTTTACTGAATCCAGGATACTTAGTATGATTTGATGCAAAGGGCGATGTGTTTTAAGTGACAAAAAGTACAGTATAAATCTGTATTTACTAATGACTATTATCTTTTATGTGATTTATTCATCCATGTGTTAAATATGTAATCCAGGAGATAATGAACAAGTTGGATGACAGGAAAGTCAGTAACTGTGGCCTTGATTGATAATCTCAAGTGGTCCACCACAAGTAGCATATACTTCATTTCTTGTTGGAACTTGTAACTCTATTTAGACGAGCGTAGATTTACTAGCTTACTTTAGCTTTTTGGATTCTCTCACTTATTCATATTTTTATTCCTCCCACGGATGTGGTCCCTAACACCTTGAAGAGAGGAGTAAAATGGAGAGCACTCAACATCACTCGCAACTCTCATATCCCATGGCACTCTAAGGAGCAGTGTTCTAATAACGTAAGCTCTTTCAAGACAAGTTCTCCTCCTCATGAACTAATGAGGCACACAGGTGCCTTTTTTTTTTCCTCAAAGAAAGCCCAAATAACAGCTTGTTTCAAATGTTGAAGAAATGAGTCCAGTGTTACAAAAGGAAGGTGGGTGAAGCATACCTAATTACAATTTTCATCTTTCAGAGTGTAAACCAAAATGGAAAAAGAAAAGTGTGTGAAACAAGAAGAATATATAAAAGTAAAAATGTCTCATGAGGGTCTTGAACTGTTTCTTTATGGACCAAAATGAAGCTATTTCATCTTAACAGCAATACCACTTGGAAACTGCAGTGAAACACTAGTTTAAATGTTTCCTGTGGGCTAGGTACAGCTAGGAAAATACTTTTTTTTCCCCAAAATTAAAGTGGCTTGGGACTTAAAAACAAACCTGATATTCAAGTATTTCCAGTCAAAAACAAAACAATTTTATGTATACAAACTAGGAAACCATGAGAGGGGTGATACTGGCAATTGTTGTCTATCTGTCTTGACCATCATCTCTGCCTGCATCCTGTGGGGGCATTGTCACTAGTGTCAGGGGGCTTTTCTGGATACAAACATGGCAGGAATGAAGAAGAAATGTTAGACTCATTGTTTTCTCTCTCTCAAGTCTTATATAACACAGCATTGCAGATGAAACAATTCTCAACTATGAACAGTATCATGTGGTTTAATATGAAACCACATCAAAGAATACCTCATCTAACTCATGCACTCATATAGACATTTCTCATTTTATAAAAATGAGTTTTACTTTCTTGTTTTTTTTATCTACATGTTTGTGTGTGTGCCTTGGTGAGCTTCTGTGCACTGTGCACATAAAGGTGCCAACAGAGGCCAGAATAGCATGTCAGATACTCTAGAACTGGAGATAAAGGCCATTGTAAGCCAACATCTGAGTTCTGGGTACTGAACCTGGGAATAGCAGGTGCTCTGAACTGCTGACC
This sequence comes from Arvicanthis niloticus, assembly GCF_011762505.2. Taxonomy (NCBI): domain Eukaryota; kingdom Metazoa; phylum Chordata; class Mammalia; order Rodentia; family Muridae; genus Arvicanthis; species Arvicanthis niloticus. Next base: position 55,191,435 of record NC_047673.1, read on the forward strand.
TACCACTATAGCCCTGTTGCGTTAAATCTCCAACTCAAATAAGTCCAGTCAAAGAAAACACAACTCAATAATTATGAATACAAGTTGCATGCAGATTCACCACTGCACTACTCTATTCCCCATCTATCATGTTATCCCTCATAACATGCTGTTTTTCCAGGCCACATGCTTCTCCTCCATTGTTCTTTCACCTCTGTTTCACCTCTCCTCCAAATGTTTCTGCTCCACCTCTCCTTCTACTGCCCAATCACTGGCTCTAGCCTTTATTTTACAAATTAAGGTGGGCAGAAGGTTCACAAGAAGTCACATGTGTACTGATTCACTCCTCTTCTGCAGCCCCTCCCAGGAAAGCGGAATTAGCATCAAGACCAGGGCTATCCACAACATAGCCTTCTCACATAGCCCTTTCTCTAATAGATTATAAATACCATTGTTATTGACTAAATATTGAATGTTATAAACCACATGCTTTGCTCTTTTGAGGTCAACTTGCTTCTCACTTCATTAACTGAAAGTTTGGAAAAACTTGATGAGTCTGTTATAACCCCTTCCATTTGGTGATAAAATGTAATTGTATGCCCTCCCCATTCAACTCTCATACTGGTTATTGAACTTGGTATTGCACATGCTATACAAATATCCAACAAATAATCTACATTTTCAGCTCTGGGAGAATTTGAAAAGAGAAGAAATGTGGAAAAAAAAATGATATTTGACACCCATTACATTTGAAAATGAGGAATTATTTAATCTTTCCATAGATTAAAAAAAAAAAGGTGATTCTGAAGAAAGTTTGAGAATGAGTTGACTCAACTCAAGGTTTTATTCTAATATACTTATCACAGCTTGGTTCTAATTCTTCTAGCCCCCTTTAAGGACCACTCTGATTTCTGACTCTAGAGACAAGAACTGATGTAAATCTGAATGTTTTCCTTGATTGTAGAATTAGATTGTAGATTAGATTGTCAGGGATTCCCACAGAAGATACAGGACTCTGAGTCAGAGGCAAGAAACCAAACCAAACCAAACAAACCCAACCCAAACCAACCAACCAAACAAAAATCCTCTACTCATAATAAAAAGGTGAAAAGGATTCTGGGACATTAGTCTTCCTTCCTGCCCACTTTTCAGACAATGATGTAAAGAAAAATACCATGTGAGTGTCCTTAACTTGGTATTTCTGTGTCACAACCAAAGAACCATAGCAAGCTCTTAATGTTAAAGATTCTGATAGCAGAGATGGAGTCATCCAGGACAGATACCTTGAAGAAGGTAGTATTATTTTTTTTTATTTGAGAGGAGTACAATCTCTGGAAAAAAAAACCCACCAAAATATATTTATAAGACTAGGAGTTTTGTCTAGGAATATTGATATTAGATTTTAAAATCATAAATATGTTATTAAATATTGTCATTTGACATTTCTATTTATATATTTATGTAGATGACAGATAGACAGATTATATAGTCATATAGATGATACTTAGAGGATGACAGGTGGGGATGTATGGATATATAAAAGACATAATAGATACAAATCATAGTGATAGATAATAAGGAATAGACAGAATACACAGCTTTGAGACCTGAAATTTCATTGTAGTATTGCTACAGTATCAATTTTACATGAGTACAAATGAAATAATTTTCCATTTTAGAAGGATATGTGAGGGCAGGAAAATATATTCTTTTGTCTGTATTATTGTAAAAAAAACCGGTATTTTAATGATTTAGTTTATTTCTTTCTAAATTTCTCATGCATTGGAAGAATTTCTGCAGAGCCAGTGGATTGTCTTCTTTTTCTGTGCACATTTCAGAATTGCATGGCAATTGATCATCTGGACTATGGAATTTGTTTCAAAACTGTTACTGACTCTATTGCTTCCTAGTCATATTCCTTCTGAATGGTACCTAATCTTTGTAAGCTATAGAGAATTATTCTAATGGAAAATATTGATACTTTTCTTAACAAATTTTGGAACTTTCTAGACTATTTGGTATGCTCTTAACATGTAAAACACTAGCTAGAATTTAAAGAAAAAAAAACTAGGGGAAATTCAGAGATGGCTCGGTGGTTAAGCATACATTCTGATGATACAGAAGGCCCCACCCAGTTCTGGTCCCAGCACCATGGTGAAGCACCAAACTGTCTATAATGTCTAATGCAGAAGATCCTACATATTCTGCAGGCCTTTAAGGCACTTCAGGCACTACACATAGTCAAGCAAAATGTTAAAACACACAAAACAAAAATAAATATTTTTAGAAAAGAATACAAATATAGGAAATATAAAATACTTGGATAAAATGGTGAGAGCATCTTTTATCAGTAAAAACTGCTGGCATTCTGGTTTATGTAACAGATGAGCTTAGTGGACACACTTAAGTAGTTTATTCTTTATACTGCATTCCAAACTATACTTCATTTAAAGTGTACTTCTCAGGTTTGTTAAACATTTTGCAAAGAATATTCCCATCACTGGCTAAACATTATTACCATGTGTAGATGAATCAAATTTCAGCTAACAGACATTAAATCTGTTTCCATACATACATTTCCGTAATTTTATAAATATCATTTAGATGAACATGATGTAAAAGATGAAAATTTAAGGGGCTGGATTATTAGGTTAAAGGAAGTGAACATCTTAACAGCACCTGAAGTATGGTGCCAAATTGTCCTCCCATGACGAGCAATATTGAGGCCACCTCTCCAAAGAATGATGCACATTGTCATGTAGCAGTAGCCAAGCAAGGGAAGATGTGGAAATATGAGTTAAATAGCAATCAAATGTGATTCTCTGAAGATCTCATGAATATTATTCAAATGCAGGTCTGGCTTGCTTTGCATTGGTCCCTAAACAACACATGCCCAGACATCCCCCAGGTATTGGTGATGTTACCTGATGGCCATTGGTGATTAGTAGCAAAAAATAAGAAAACCTTCTTAATAGAAATTTGAGTGGTCATGGTGGCATACATTAGAGTCTAGCAAAAGCAGTTTGTTGTTTGATGTATTGTGAAACTAAAGTACCAGCGAGTTAATTAAGGATGGAGGAAAAAGTAAATGATACCTCTGATGATGTTGATGAGGTATACGAGAAAAACAAGGCTGTTAATAGAATTTAGTAACAGGAAGGAACACTTGGGCATACTGGCTGTGATCTCATTTTTCTTAAACACATAAGACTTGACATGTTTAATATTAAACACCAAATGGAAATGTTGAGTAGCACTTGAAAATTCGAACCCAGATCTTAGGAAAGACACTCAGATGGTGACACATACAATTAAGACTCTACTATATGTTAATTTGTGAAAAAGTGCAAAGAAATCATGGAAGCAAACAAATTTTTTCATGTGAGTCTTTGCAAGTGTACTGGTGCATAACAACACCTCTGTGTTAAGGATTACATGATAATGCTTCCTTTTATCATAGTTTATAATTCCTCAGTTTATGGAAATTGTTAGACACTTTAGCAGTGTGTTCTCCAGTTTAATGCAGGGAAATGAGAGCACACAGTGCTGAGGTATGTTCACAGTCTGTCAGAAGAAAGAGATTCCAGCTGTTGGGTGTTACAATGCTTTGCACGGTAGGTTTTCTGCCTGTTGTAGTTTTTAACACTTTTTAAATTACCACTAATTAAGTTTTCTCTAATCACTAGTTATATAACTTCTAAAGAATATTATAACATCTGGTCACTAAGATGGTTGGAAAGATTAAACCAGAAAGTTTTTAAACTAAAAGCTAATGTTTATAGAGTGGGTACTTGTCATTTAATAATTTTAAATAAATATTGGCTTTTAATAATCAGCATAATTATTCTCTGAGCTAGAATTTTTTAAATAGTGGTGATTTCCTTTTGTTTTTTATTTTACTTCTTTGTAGGTCAGGACAGATTAGACACATTGGAATGTAAAAAAAAATATGTTTTATAAGGGTACCTAAAATTAATTAGATTTAATATATTTAAAGAAAGACAAATGAAAAATTATTGCTTGGAGAGAATTCTCACTCATTCTGTGTTAGTGATTGAAATAATTTAGTTGTCAAAGTCCAAAGAAGTAAGGCTTCCCACAAAAACGCCATTGGATAATAATGGCAAGATGCTATGCTAAATACATTGAAATCTGCAAGGTGTTAAAAAGTAAACAACAAGCAGGGAAGTAGTGGTGCACACCTTTAATCCCAGCACTGCAGGAGGCAGGAGGCAGGAGGCAGGAGGCAGGAGGCAGGAGGCAGGAGGCAGGAGGCAGGAGGCAGGAGGCAGGAGGCAGGAGGCAGGAGGCAGGAGGCAGGAGGCAGGAGGCAGGAGGCAGGAGGCAGGAGGCAGGAGGCAGGAGGCAGGAGGCAGGAGGCAGGAGGCAGGAGGCAGGAGGCAGGAGGCAGGAGGCAGGAGGCAGAGTAAGGCTGATCTCTGATTGGAGGCTAGCGTGGTCTACAGAGTGAGTTCTAGGACAGCCAGAGGTGCACAGAGAAACCTTTTCTTGAAACACCAAAAACAACCAACAACAACAAAAGAAACAAACAAAAACAAAACAAAAGAAAAATAAAAGACAAATCCACTAAGGTTTAACTCTAAGTAAAATGTTGTTAAAAACAAAATGGATCTTTGATGGGCTTACAAACATGACGCATACATCAAGAGGAAGTAGAGCTGTAATGAACTAGAAAAAGTACATGTTATCAGCATACTGTGTCTTTCTCAGAAAGGATGTTAAGGGTAAGTACACTGTGAGGACAGTCTGTCCAGGAAACAGCGAATAACGTCATGAAACAAAATTATGCTCATTAACATTCTGCTAGCCTTTAGCTTGGTTATGTTCTTAGCACTGGTTCTAAACCTTTGGGTCATGACACCCTTGGCAACTCTCTCCAAAAAACATTACAAAATTTGCAAAATTGCAGTTATGAGGTAGCAACAAAATTTTATCATAATTTTATCATAACAATAACACGAAGAACTACATTGAAGGTCAAAGCATTAGAAATTTTGAGAGCCACAATAACTGGGAAACCAAGAAATTTAGATAGATTGATTACAGTTTTCCTTCTGAATTTGAATTCTCTCTAAATTTGCCATTTATTGTTTCAATCTCTCTGCTAGTGTTTCCTTCTTCTTTTTGTTGACTGTCTTATCTATTACATTCTTACATTTTAATTTTACAGTGCTGCTGTGGTGTGCTTCAATTTAGGGCAGTGCTTGATGTCAAAATTTATGAGATTTAATGTTGAGTTCAATAGAATTGTCTGCTTAGTAGATTCAAACTCTAAATGAGAGGGGAAAATGTATAGGAGCTGGAAAGGTGGCTCAGAATTAAGGACACTGGCTGCTTTTCCAGAAGACCTGAGTTAAATTCCTATTACCCATGTATGGCAGCTCAAGCCTTTCCCCAACACACAACATGCATGTGTGTGCTCACACATATGAAATTATAGCTTTTCAGAGTAAAAGAAATATATGAGTAGGCTTAAGTTTTAAAATTTTTGCTACTATAAAATCAAAGCTGAAAATATTTTATTTCCAGGTAAGAAATGAAGGTGACTATAAGTAGAAAATCAGAGAATTTATTTACTTAAAATGTAATTTTATCAGCATGATGTCACAGATCTTGTCTTTTCAGATTTTGGGGGCGGTTGGATAGTTTATTTTGGATTATTGTAATGTGCAGAAGAATAATATATATACCACAAAGAATTTTTAGAGAACTTTGGACATTCTAGATAGTGTCTTGAAGAAATAGATAGTTACATAGAAGCATAAAATTGCATATGCAAAAAGAACACAAACTAAAATTCTGAAATGAAAAAAATGAAAAATACAATTAATATATAATACACTAATATTTTAAACTCCCAAATATTTTTGACAAGAAAAATGTAATTGTCAAATTAGCAATACCTTACACTTAGATAAAGGCTGAGCCTTGAGAGATGGTCATGACTTCATTTAGAAGCTGCCCGAAAAGTCTGTCCAAAAGAATCAAGAACCTATACATACAATTAATATATATGTGTGTGTGTGTGTATGTATATATATATATATATATATATATATATATATATATATGTATACATATATATACATATATATGTGTATATATATGTATGTATGTTTTTGTGTTTGTGTGTGTATGTGTGGTTTTTGTGACTATATGTGTATATATGTGTGTATACATGATACATAATATACTTCTATATGCATACAATTAGAATAGCAAGAATATGAGAATATATCATAGATCTGTGTCATGGTATATGTGGATGGCAGGTGTGAATGAATTTGCAAAATTAAGCTCATTCATGATGCTTAAGGAATTATTGACTCTATGGTATTATAGTACTGACTTCTCTGTGTCCTTGCTATCTGTTAGGATTTAGAAAAATCCTCTGAGATAATGACTAACTTAAATGGATGCCACTAACCTTCATTTTAATCTATTTATAAAAATGTTAATATATCTTTAATTTGCATATTCTTACTCTCTTCCAAGATATTCCTTTCCCTTTAAGAGGTCTAGAGTCATGTCTACTCCCAAGGAAGTGTTTTCTGTGTTCTCTTTAGGGAACTGAGCTTTTTATTTTTTCACCTAGTTCTACAAAAATTGGGCCACTAAGATATAATTTATTCAACTTACTCCTCTTATTAAAGTGTGTTGAGAGTTATGTTGCATGTACTCACATACTTTAGGGGTGCACTGTGATTTTATTAAGATTTTTTATTGAATTATGAACAGGATCGATAATAGGCTCTAATTCTTAATATAAATGAAAGCCACATTGAAGTGTTTATTGATTGATTTTAGAAGGAAGAATTATAATGGTTATATTCATGTTTGATATTAAAATATACTAATATTTAGTATCAAGTAATTCTATAAATGATATTTATAGTATGTCTTCCTTCTATTAAACAAAATATCAAATTAAAAACATTTGGGGCACAAGGTAGATTGCTAGTTGCCTAAAAATTGTGTGTCCTTTTGAGCCAAGGCTATAAACAGACATTAGGATGAGCTCGGGATCTTCTCCTGTCATATAAATGTAGTTCTCTTGTCCTGTGGCATCAGATGGAGAATATTGCAAGTCCAGGGACCAGTACTGGAAAACAGTAACACTCATCCTAATTTTACGGTGAATGACAAAGTCCTTTTGCTTCAGATTGAAGAAGGCTGTCTTCTGACTATGGAACTATGGTAGCCTGGTTTGTTGGCTAAATGCCATGATATTTACAGATCTTGGTACTATGTCTCAGTACCTTGTCACATGTATAAAGTAAATTACAGTGTCCCCTTAACGCTCGTATTCCACTTATAAATACTGAGATGGGAATTTTATTTGTTTGTTTGTTTGTAACAATATGACAGTAAAGAAACTCAGGAATAGGACACATATTACATGACCACGTACCCTTTTCATCTCTGTAGGACTATATACCTTGCTTTTTTTTCCATGTACTTAAAATACTTTTGTCTATGCCATGCCATACTGCATTAAACAATGAACAAAAAAAATTAAACTACATTAGACCTGGATTAACTAACACTTAAATTCTTCTAATAAAATATTAATTTAAAGTTGTACAAATTTAGAAAGTTAAATGAGTCTCTGTTTATGTTGTTTGCTTTTTTGCTTAAGTTGCTGGTTTGGCTTTCAGAGTTTAGTAATACTTGATCTACATTTCCGATATGGCAATAATAAATGTTTGGTGTTAATGTTGTTAATTTGGATACATTCTAGTTACATCATTTCCATCACCTCTGCAAATGCTTAGAAAATAATTGTGTTTATTCTCATTTTCTTGGTTATAATCAGTATTTCTTGATGGAAATGCTATGCTTTGTTTCACTGACAGAGCACCAAAACTTCAGTTCCTCTCACATCTCAGTCCAGATAACTCCATGGCAACTATCTCTGGATTGTGAGAAGGGAATACCATGTACAATACGGTGATGGACTGATCTGAGTAGTAGGAGCAAGACAAGAAACAATCAGAGAGATCTCAGGGCATAATTCTAAGTATCTAACATCTATTTCCTGGAGTTTAACTTTTCCTTTCCTGGCGTGATTTATCTGAAGCAGGTTGTAAATCTTCACTTTTCTCACATGTACAGAGTCATATTTGAAGAACAGCAGAGTCTCATTCTGGGATTCTGCTACAGAATATGCAATGTTTAAGGACAATCAATAAAGTCAGTATAAACACAGCCATCCTCTCAACTGGAAATCTTAAGAGAAAACAATTGAGTGCTGTTGGTGTTAGCATTCTGTAGCATGTCTGCTGTCTTAGGAATCACATCAATAGCAACATTTTAAATGAACACATCATGAAGAGTGGATGCCTTGTCTTCTAAGTCCAGAGCAAGCATTTAACTAATATAAGATACATTATCTCTAATGAATACTGTTATTAATTTTAAGCAATACAGTTTACATCATGTTCTGTGAAAACTATAAATTGTAAAGCTTTCAACAATGTCTTCATCTTGAATATTTAGGCCAGTGTTTATCAAAGTTCAGACTACTTCAGTACCACAAAGAATGCTTTATGAAATGCAGACTGCTGGGCCCCACTGCCAGAGTTCTAATCTGTGTATCTAAGGTGTCTACTTACTGTTATCCACGCTATAAAATCATCACTGACAATAAAATTCTAGGTGATGTTTTAGAGCCACATTTTGAGAATGAGATCTCTGAATTATTAGAAATTTCTAAAAAAATAATTGCTGCGACAATTATAAATGTTCCAAGAAAATAGTCTTTGTTATAAGCCATACAGAAGCAAGTCTCTGTAATTAACTGTCCATGTCCACTAAACAAAGAGTTTCTATATCCACCGTGTGTCCAAAGAATTATGGTGACTGCTGTGGCAGAGAAATTAATGAAGTAGTCATAAATTCTATCAACAGAGAACTTCTAGGCTATAGGATGAGATAAACACATAAAACAATGATTTCTGAAAGAAAAACTATACCCTAAAAATAAATGTATGTATGTAACAGCAGAGTATGGAAGGAGGAGTTTCTGAGAGATCAGCAGAATGTAGTACTTCCAGTGATTTACAGAGGTTTCAGGCTCCAGGACTAAGTGCTCTTGTAGCCTAAAAAAATATTTCATGTACATATACAAATACTCCCATAAAACTTGTGAAAAATACCCTTATGAATTTGCTGTAGAGTGAATTCTAGACCCACTTGACCTGGCTACTTTTAGAATATCATGATTCTACCAATGTATGATCCTACAAAAATTGTCTTATAATTATATTTGAGATTCAAACTAAATTTCTTGTTTGAGATCTCATAGAATGACACAGTAATTATGGGTATCAACAGATATGTTGTTTTAAAAGTACACCATAGTTTGATCCTGCGGATCTTTGTTAGATAAAATCATTAATTACAAAACACAGATTTTTAATATTTAGTTCAAAAAGTGGTTGCTGTTTCTTCTTCAACATTTTTTTCTGAAATGCAAGCAAAGTGCAAAATAAGTAAATCTATTCCTTCCACTTGAAGAAATATGAAAAGTTGCTTGTGTTGAACAAAACAATATCTATCAAGATTATTAAAGAAAAGGCATAAAACATTATCATTTGCATAGTTAATACAAACACAAAGCCACACTGATGTTTAAGGTACATGCATTTTCTGTGAATTCTGTCTTATTCATCAGTACATACTTTATTCCAGAAGATGAATCAAAACACCAAAAGTACCTTTACATTTTCCAGCTCCACAATATCTTAATGTTGCCGTAAATCTGTGACCCAAATAAGTCTGGTCAAGGAAAACACAACTCAGTATTTATGATTATAAACTTCAAGCCTAGATTGGGCAGATTTACCATTGCACTACTCTATTCCCCAGCTATGAGATCCCTTACAACTTGCAGTTTTTCTAGGCCACATTCTTCTCTACTGTCCTTCCACCTCTGGCTCCTCCATTGCCTCCATAGCCTCTCTCCCATCAACTTCCTATTCTGACTCCTCCTCTTCTGACTTCTCCTCTTCTGACTCCTTCCCTAAGCCTTTTTCTCCACCTCCCTTTCTACTGCCCAATCACTGGCTCTAGCCTTTATTTTACAAATTCAACTGGACAAAAGGTTCACAAGATTCACTCCTCCTCTGCAGCCTCTCCCAGGAGTGGAACTACCATCAAAACAAGAGGCTGGGGCTATCCATAACATCTTAATATATTTTAAATGTATATTATTTCATGTGTGAACATTATTCCATCCAAAGTATATTCCTTCCCTGTTCCTTATGGCTGTTTCTGACAATATTAAGTCATAACATAGATCAGATATGCCTAAGTACTCAGCCAGGTAAAAACTCACCTACTCAAGAGCTTCCAAGTAGAATAGCTTTGAGATCCCTTACACATTTTTTACATAAATCAGATATCAAGAATTATTGATATGGTCATTTAATAGGTTTTAAAATCTGTATTCCACTGGTGTTGTACCACAATCAGGAGCTGACACTCACTTGCTTCTATTTCTTATCTTTATGTGGAATATAAATGTTGCAGAGCAACAATGTCTTGAGCTGAAAATTAAGCCAAAATGTGAATAACAGATGAAAGCTCATACTTCAGAGTCTCTCTTCACAATCCTTTCTGATAATCCAACTTCCAACGAGTAGGTGTCATTGGTATGTGAACTAGAAAGTGTGAGATGTCTTTTACAGCTGAAATTACATGAGCCTTGTGTCTGATTTAGTAATAGCACGTAGAAAGGGTTTTTGTGTGTGTTTATTAAGAACCTCTTCACCCATCACCTAATTTTGTTGCATAGTTTCTGACTGCTACATGGCAAATGCAATTTCAAGTCAATTTCTTTCTACTTAACTTTATTAGATGCCAAGATCAATACACGTTGCCTCTTGATGCAAGAAGTACCATACTGTAACTCAAGTTCTGCACCATGCTTATGGCTTTTATTACTGTTTTGTGAAATATACCCTAACACTGTATTAACAAATATTGGCTCATTCTGAGCTATTTCCATTAATGAAAACTATCGAATAGGTTATTAAACTACTAATTTAATATGCATATATGTCTGTATTTTTGCCCCTTGTCCCTTTCCCATGCCATGCATTTTAGTAATTGATATTTATTACTTAGTTAAAAATATGCATTAAATTAAACTTTAAGTATTTACTTCATGTCAGTTTTATGATTTCCTGTTATCATATTTTATTATCCCTTCATTATACATTGTTTTACTTATCATCAGTTATGTGAATTATTGATGGTATCAAAATTTGTCAGGATAAGTAATGTTTCATAATCTCCTCTCATGGCAACTATTATTAACATGAGAGTTTGATGAATGTGCCACTTATAAGTTTCACAATCAGTTACAGAGACCTAGAACAGAGCTGAGATGCTTAGGTAAGAGCAGGAACTGCCACACTGCCTTATTCCAGCTCCATTGTGGCTAACAAAAGGTCTCTTCAATGAAACTTGGCTTCCAGAAATTTGAGCATGGGAGGACAATTGCTGGGCACTTACTCTGTTCTGTTGCTGCACTGCTCCCTTTCTAAGAACAACCCTTACAGAGCACCCTTGCAGCCTATGACCTTAATATGTGTTCCTTTATCCTGAGAAGTAATGAATTCCCACTGTTTCCAGTCCCATGGGTATTCTACCATCCTTTAAGGCTTTCTGGATATTGCCTATTTTTCAACTGAGAATCCTGCCAATAAACCATCTTTTGCTGAATTCTGAATATATCATCTTCTTTCCATTTGGGATCTTAACTGCTACACACTTTCTCCTTATCCAAAGTTCTTCCCATCTCAGATTGGTACCTTTGTATCAAACAATAAAAAGTCTTTGTTTATCTAGCTCTACACAGGATGTATCATTAGGTTAGTAAACATGTTGACTATTTTCTTCCATTAACATTATTTCATCCATTTATTTCCTCCTTTATCCTGTGTTTCCCTTGGCAAAAAATTAATAAAATCATATTGTGCTTATTATAATGGAAAAACAGAAAAATTAACATTAAAGAATCAAAAATAGAATAGAATAGAAAATCAACACATGGAATGAAAGGGTCAGTGCTTCTAACACCATGTGTTTGTACTATACACAATTTTCTTAATATGATTGCAGACTAAGAAAATGGGGAGATGGCTAAACAACTTAAAGACTTGCTGTGCTACCAGCAAGCTTGAAGACAAGAGACAATGGATCTCCAAAACCCATGTAAATTCTGGAGGACCTGGCAGCCCACCTATAATTCAGGGGCTAGGAATCAGGAGAAAAATAATCTCCTGAGTATAATCTATAGCTGTACCAGCAATGTCACAGAACTTTGGGTTCAATTGAGAGAGCCCACATTTACAAACAGATCAAGAGAAAGGAGTAGAAACTCCTATTAACTCTAGGCTCCACACATGTTCATATTTATATGCATAGATACATTCAACCACAAGTGCACTTAAATACACTTGTATACTTGCATCCACACATACGTACACCACATACACATGCACCTGAAAAAACACTGTGGCTTTATTTGTTATTAATTACACTTTCACATGATTTTCACAGACAAAATAACACAATGAAAATTAAGCATTTTAATCTCAAGAAAGCAATGAGTCCTGTGTCTGGTTTTCTGAATAAAATATTGCCGTCTTTTGTATTTGTTCATTTCTTTTCATTGTTTCTTCATACAATTTTGTGGGAAAGCTCATGACTCCCATAGGTCTTTTTCCATGATGGAAACTCACGTGAGCTTCATAAACACTCTAACCTGCTATCTGTTAGATAGAAGAGAATTACAAGAACTTGAAAATAACCAGGTCTGAAAACTTTGGGTGTTTCCTGGAAAGCAGATCTTAGAGGAAGACTGATCAATGAGGAAGACTGAGGGAGGAATTTATTAGGACAGAGAACCTTAGAGGAGAACCTGGCATAAGGAAGATTATGGAAATGGATCTGTCAGTCACCGGAAAAAGCTCCAAAGCAGTTGGGAAACATCTGGGATGTGTTGCTTATCAATTTATTCGTTCATTTTCATAGTGTAGTCACTTTTTATTGTTTACTGTAATTATAATCAGGCATTGGTTTTGCTTCCATTGTTTCTTATTGCATTTGTTTCCTCAATGGCACAACCTTGTGGGATAACTATAAAAACCTTCTATGTAACAATGCCAGATTTCCAACCACAGCTCAACTCTTTGTACAAGAATAACTCACTGAGCATCCCTCCCTAAATGCAGAATCAGCACTACAGATTTAAAAAGTGTTCCCTGATCAACCATGGTCTTCATCATCTCAGGAAAACACATCATCCATCCATTACTCAAGCCCCAATTCTTAAAATTAAGTTTTATAATTCTTTATTGTATTAAATTAATCAGGAAATTTTGTTGACACAAAATCTCATTAAATTCCATTAACTCCACTGCTAACCTTGTGGGAAAAGGTACTACCTTTCACTAGTAAGTCAAGTTATTGATCTTTTAGAACTCAGATATTCATTATCAGATATTGCCAAACTGTTTCTCAAACTACATTTTTCCTTGTATTGTGAAAAGAATCCTTGTTCAATAGTTTTATGAATAGTTTTTTGAAGGGTAATCTTTCTGGTGAGTATACAGTGCCAACTCACTGTGATTTTAATTCATGTACTCTGATCATAGGAGCTAAACAGTCTCTTCATCTGTTTCTCAGCCACTCACTGGTCATTTTTAATGGCACATAATGGCACGTCTAAAACCACATCACTTGTGGAGACTGACGAAATAAAAGTGTATATCCATGTGAATTCTATTGTTTTTAGATAATAGTTAAAACTATAATAAAACCAGAATGTTCATATTTTCATTCTTGTAGACTTTGAATTTGTGTAATAAATGAAACACCCATTTGGCATTCTGCTGATTTATAGTCCACATGCAGCCTGTCAATCACTTTGTGAAGTTCTATCTTGGTCTTCCCAAATCAATTGTGATGATAATTTTTATCTGCTTATATTATAAAACAGAGATGCATTACTGCATAATGCTTGTATCAGTCTCTTCTCTCCTTTTCAACTGCAGAATGAAAAAATTTCAATAGTTAATAGTATCTGTCAATTATAGGTGGGTAATGGTAAGTCATTAAACAAAGTAGTTTGTTATAATTAATGGAAATTATAACATTTGTTCTTTCCTAACTCTTCATAAAATATATAATTTTGTATCTGTTTTTTTCTTTTTCTTTTGAGATGACAACATAATTACATAATTTTTCCTTCCTTTTTCTTCTTCAGAATTTGTTCACATTTCTTTCCCTGTTTTTTTTTTCAAATTCCTGTTCTCTTTTCTATTAATTGGTGTTATATGCATATATTTATATACATATATTTTTAAACATAGCCTACTCTTTCAGGAGTTATCTAGGAAAAACTAAAAGCATGTAAGTGATGTTCTAGAGATGACCCATTGTTTTGCATGATTGCAATGGATAATTTTGAATTGCAATGCTTTCAGAAATGTCAGTTTAGGGTTAGTTCTTATTGCTGATATGCCTTTCCTGACATTACTAAATTAATATAACATTTCCTGAGCATTAGCCCACACTACAGGAAAGATTTTTTTTTGTAGATTAACGAAGATGTATTCTTTTATAGCAATGCTATGTAGAAAAAAAATTGATGATTTCATAATTTCTATTAATGCATCTATAAATTACTAAATTTATTCAATTAATTTTGAGCCCTCTGTAATGTGAAAGCTGTAATTAGGGCTCTGTAAACTTCTGTGTGTCACAAGCTAATTGCACTAGCATAGAAAGCAGGATTGAAATGAATTTACAATCAGGAAAACATTCCTTTTAGGCTAAATTTGAAACCATTAACTGATAACTAAAGTTCATAAACTGAGAATGAATAATTTATTATAGGTGTGAGGACAAAGGATAAAATATTGACTAAATGTATTTATACAAAACTTCAATGCTAATGAGACATTGGGCAGATGACTTGCCTCTTGACAAATTGTGCTAACTTAGACAAAGAATTACAGTTTTAAACTCTTAATGAACCTGTGAAACTAGTGACAAATAATGAATGTTTAGTTAGATAACTAGTCTTGATGAAAACACATGTAACCATCCCTGTTGTTACTTCTTATTCAATTTATGATTTAAATTTATGTTTCAGCTTGTGAACTTTAAAAAGAAAGATGCTCACAATACCATCTGGTTATGTATCCTGAAAGAGTACAATAACTGGGAACGATGACAATAAGAGCAGAAGCAGAAGAGAAGCAGAACAGAGCAGAGCACAGAGCAGAGCAGAGTGCAGAGCACAGCACAGCCTGAGCAGCAGGCATGATTTTCTTTCAATAAGACAGTTATTTCATCGGTTATTTTATTTATTTTCATTTCAAATGTTATGCCTCTTCCCAGCTTCCCCTCCACAAACCCTCATCCCCTCTACTCCCTGCTTCTATGGGGAGAGGGGCTTCCCCACCTACATATTTCTGCCTCACCGCCCTAGCATTTCACTATGCTGGGGCATTGCACCTTACAGGACCAAGGGCCTCCTCTCCCATTGATGTCAGATAAGGCCATCCTTTACTACATCTGAAGAAGGAGCCATGGGTCCCTCTATGTGTACTCTTTGGTTGGTGGTTTAGTCCCTGGGAACTCTGAATTGTCTGGTTGGTTAATACTGTTGTTCTTCCTATGGGGTTACAAACCCCTTCAGCTCCTTCAGTTTTTCCCCTAACTTACACTGAGGTCTTCATACTCAGGCTGATGGTTGGCTGCAATCATCGTATTGGTCAGGCTCTAGAAGAGCCTCTCAGGGAACAGCTATACCGGGTTCCTGTCAGCAAGTACTTCTTTGCATCAGCAATAGTGTCTGGGTTTAGTGTCTGCAGATGGGATGGATCCTTAGGTAGGTCAATCTCTGGATGGCCTTTCCTTCAGTCTCTGTTCCACTCTTTGTTCCTGACATGGCCTTTAGACAGGAGAAATTCTGGGTTAATAATTTTGAGATGGTGTCCCCAACCCTCAACCAGGAGCTGTGCCTAACGACTGGATAGAGTCTCTACAGCTTCCCTTTGTTGGGTATTGTTGAGGGTAATATTTTTAAAAAGTCTGCACAGGTGACTATCTATGCAGAGCAGCTCTGCTTAGCTCAGTCTGCCAAGTTCCGAGGCCAGAGCCAAGCACCCTACAGCTGGAAGCGGCCATAGGCCACATGAGCCACAACTAGAACCATGAGATCGAAGCTCCAGCTAGCCAGAAACATTGGCCCTGGCACCCACAGGACACCAGTGTGGAAGATGGCTCTGCAAATCTACCATGCTGTCTCCACAAAGCTTGGCTGAACCCAGAATACCCTCCATGCCCGTGGTACCCAGTAGAATGAAGACTCTTATTGCTTAAATATTATCCAATATTTATATGTTTGGAAATGCTCAATTAACAAGACACCCAAACAATTAGAGTTGTTACCCAATACCTAACCTTAAGATATAAATTGTTACCCAGTACTGTTCTGGACCCATGCCTGGTTCTCTATGGCTGCTACCTCTCTCCTCTCTTCTCTTTGCTCCTCTTCTTCCTTCTCTTCTTCCTTTTCCTCACTCCTCTCACATTAGCTCCTCTCCAATCACAGTACTTATGTACTTATGGAAAATAATGTGGCAGCAGCAGGAAACCATCCCACTACAGAGTATTTTGGCTAATGTCCCTCTTGAGTCCTGGGAACATCTTGATTCCCTGGGATCTGGGACTTTCTAGTAGCTACCCCTGTTTCCCCATCCACTACTGCTACATACCTCCGTTCAATTTCCTGCCCCTTGGTACTTCTTGCCCTGCCTCTTCCCACACCTGATCCTGCTCCCTCTTTTCCCTCCCCTCCTCACTTCCTACCAGGTCCCTCCTCCCTCTACCTCCCATAATTATTTTGTTTCCTCTTCTAAGTAGGACTGAAGCATCTACACTTTAGTCTACCTTCTTCCTGAGCTTCATATGGTCTATGAGTTGTATTTGTGGATATTCTGAGCTTTTTGCCTAATATTCACTTATCAGTGAGTACATTCCATGTGGTTTTGTTTTGTTTTGTTTTGTTGTGACTGTGTCAGCTCAGTTAGGATGATATTTTCTAGTTCCATCCATTTACCTGCAACAGGTTTTTTTTGTCTTTTTTAATTGGATATTATATTTACATTTCAGATTTCATCCCCTTACCCCATTCCCCACACCACCCAGAAGCCCCTTATTCCATCCCCCCTTCTCTTGCATCTATGAGAATGTGCCCCCAACTACACCCCACCACTTGCACCTCACCACCCTCGAATTCCCCGTCACTCGGTGTTCAGCCTTCATGGGACAAAGGATCTCCTTTCCCACCTATGCCCAACAAGGCCATCCTCCCCTACATATATAGATGGAGTCACGGGTCCCTCAAATACCTAGGCACGGGGGAAAAGTCCCTGAACAGAACACCAATGGCTTATACTCTAAGATTAAGAATGGACAAATGGGACCTCATAAAATTGTATAGCTTCTGTAAGGCAAAGAACACTGTCAATAGGACAAAACGGCAACCAACAGATTGGGAAAAGATCATTATCAATACCACATCCCATCAAGGGCCAATATCCAATATATACAAAGAACTCAAGAAATTAGACTCCAGACAACCAAATAACCCTATTTAAAAATGGGGTACATAGCTAAACAAAGAATTCTCAACTGAGGAAACTTGAATGGCCGAGAAGCACCTTAAGAAATGCTCAACATCCTTCGTCATCAGGGAAATGCAAATCAAACGAACCCTGAGATTCCACCTCACACCAGTCAAAATGGCTAAGATCAAAAACTCAGATGATAGCAGATGCTGGCGAGGATGTGGAGAAAGAGGAACACTCCTCCATTGTTGGTGGGATTGCAAGCTGGTACAACCACTCTGGAAATCAGTCTGGCGGTTCCTCAGAAAACTGGACATAGCATTACCTGAGGACCCAGCTTTACTACTCCTGGGCATATACCCAGAAGATACTCCAACGTATAACAAGGACATATGCTCCACTATGTTCATAGCAGCCTTATTTATAACAGCAAGAAGCTGGAAAGAACCCAGATGTCCTTCAACAGAGCAATGGATACAAAACTGTGGTACATTTACACAATAGAGTATTACTCAGCTATTAAAAATAATGAATTCGAGAAATTCTCAGGTAAATGGATGGTACTAGAAAATACCATCCTGAGTGAGGTAACCCAATCACAAAAGAACACACATGATATTTACTCACTGATAAGTGGATATTAGCCTAAAAGCTTGAAATAGCCAAGATTCAACTCACAGACCACATGAAGCTCATGAAGAAGGAAGACCAAGTGTGGATGCCTTGGTCCTACTTATAAAGAGTAACAGAATACTCAAGGGAGCAAATATGGAGACAAGGTGTGGGACAGAAACTGAAGAAGGGGCGATTTGGAGACCCTTCCACCTGGGTATCCTTCCCATGTGCAGTCACCAAAGGTAGACGCTGATGTGGATGTCAGGAAGTGCATGGTGACAGGAGCCTGATATAGCTGTCTCCTTAGAGGTTTGCCAGAGTCTGACACAATCAGAGGCAGATTCTCACAGCTAACCATTGATCTGATCAAGGGTTTCCTTAAGACTTAAGGAGCTGAAAGGGTTTGTGGCCCCATGAGGATAGCAACAATACCAACCAACCAGACCTCCCCAGGGTCTAAACCACCAGTTTTTTTTTTTCTTCTTAGTAGGGTATCTTACTGACAAGGACAGGGCTTTTTTCTTACAGATTTGGGTTTGTTTCATTCAACAGTTAGAAAGGTAGAAACTTTTACTTTCTCTGAGCAATAAAAGTTGAAGCTTATTTTTCATCCAGAATGAGTGAGGGTTTTTCTGTGCTGGCTCTTGCTTTCTAAATGGAACTTGCTCATAGGGACTTTTACTCCAGCTACCAAATTATTTGGTGTGTGTGTGTGTGTGTGTGTGTGTGTGTGTGTGTGTGTGTGTGTAAGTATAGGTATGTCTGTATAAGTTTATAAGTTGATGAGACAGATGGTTGGGTCCAACAAAAGGGTGAATGTATGTATGAATGTGCTTATATCGATTCACATTTGCTTGTGTAAAAATTTTTCTTTCTGTCAGCATGACCTTCTTTTCCTCGTTCACTAAAAGTTAATTTCTCCAAGCCTCCTCCTCTCCTGCCCAATGAGAGGCGAGACTTCCTTGCACAAGAGAAAGAAACTCTAACAAAGAACTTCTTTAGTAAACACACCAACTGGGTGTTGAATGCCAGATGCCTGGGGGTTCTGGTTTTAGAATAACTTAGAGTCAAGAAAGGTAAATGTTATTTAATAATAAGCAACCTTTACTCTCAAATCCAAGTTTTCATCATTGAAAGTCACAGATGCTGCCCTCTCCAGCTACTTTTCAGAGAGACTTGGTGCTTGGGCAGGCTCCTGGCACTGCTCAGTCCGTATAATGTTACTTGTCCATGTGTTTCAGGGGTGACCATTTGATATGGGTAACTGATCGGTAGGCTCTTCGTAGAGAAGACTCTCCAATTCTCATCACTCCTTCCTTAAATGTAACTCTCTGTGTGGAGTTGAGGGTTCATATACTTGCCATAAATACATAGAAATAACATTATATGAACTGAGCAGGTATATATATATATATATATATATATATATATATATATATATATATATATATTCTCCATGAATTTGAGAACAAATGGTGGATATAGGGTGTATACAGGAAAGTTAGGAGGGAGGAACAAAAGAAAGGGAGAAATGCTTTAATTATATAATAACCTCAAAAAGAAAAAAAATTAGTATAATTGTTAAAATACATATTTATATAATCATTAAATAAATTAATTTTGTTATCAAGTTACTGTTAAATCTATTCATTATAGTTTATAAAGGATGTCATTGTGTTATCTATTTCTCAGAATTTGTGAATGTTAATCAAAATATTAGAATCACAGAACAGTACTTTATGCACCCAATGGGATCAATGGGTGATTACAACTCTTGTTTTCATAATTTTGGTAACTTCATATATGACAGCTGAGATACCCTAAAACAGCCCTCCAAAGCAAAAAAGCAAACAAAACTTTAGAATTTTGACCCTGAAGAATTATTTCATCATTCTGTATAAACCACAAGTATTTTAACTTCAAAATCATTTTCTACAGTGCTTGGTATTTTAAGTTATGTGTATGTGTGGTATACATATGGCTGTATGCATGTATATATATGTGTGGGTACGATTGTGTAAGCACAAATACATAGGTCCCAGGCTGTTGTCGAATGTCTTCTTTATTAGCTTTCTACCTTATTTAGGGAGGCAGCATCTGGTGCCTGAGCTCAGTGTCACAGCCTCCTCTAGTAGCCAGCTTGCACTGGGAAATCTCACATTAAAAGTCCTGGGAATGCAGATGGGCCACCACACCTGCTGGGATTTTACAAGTGTGTGATGGGGCTCTGATCTCCTGTGCTCATACTTGTATTGCAAGCACTTTATGCAGCGAGTTTTCTCCCCAGCCCCGAACACATTTCAATTATTTTTTTGGAGGTGGACTATGAAAAAAAATCCCAGTGTATTGTGTTCAGATAGGATAAACAAACAAACAAATAAACACAAGCAACAAAAACAAAACACACTGTTGTGAGGGTTGTTTGAATTGCCTCTCATTTTGATGTTTTGTTGTTGTTGTTGTTGTTTTTCTGATAAACCAAAGCACAGACTACAAAATTCGAGTCTTCATGATTTTTTTTTCTTAACTCATTTTCTTCTAAGCACTTCCATTTCCTTTCATGCTTTCAGCTCCCCTCACCCCCCCCCCCCAACACACTGTAATCTCACATTCACAGAGGAATTTTCTGTTACAAAACCATACTGGTTCACTCATGCTGAAAATTGTGTCGCAGTTGTTATCTGTACTGCCCAGGTTACGAGCCATGGTTTATCCCCCTAATCACCAAGTAGGGCCTGGTCTATCAATCTTAACTCCTCTGCAAAGCTGTTTCCTCATGCTTCCTTGCATATCACGCAGGCTCTAATTGCATTCGGCAACTCAGTAAACATACCGTGAAAGTTGCTTCAATGTAATTAAAAAGGGTGGCACTCACATATGTCACTGAGGGCTAGGATGCTTCTTTTGTGTTGGAGAGAATGCCTCACAAGAAATGTTTCAATGAAGAGCAAGTTTAGTCTGAAAGAAAGATGAGGAAGTCGAGAGAAAATCACTGTGCATGGTCACACGGAGTCAATAGCAGCACGGCTTTTTCAGCAGATAGTTGTTAGCCACAGTAAAATTTCTTCCCAGAAGAAAAATTGCTTCCGTGTTTGCTTTTTTGTTTGCTTGCTTTCATCTTTTCTTCTTTACATTTGGTACCAGAAGGCACCATGCATGTTTACAAAGGAAGGAGGCAGCCAAGGGTTCTACTCTGCCCTACTGCCTGTGAGGTACAGCCATGGAAGGATAAGCCACAGGACACAGTAGTGGCATGCACACTTGGTGGTAACCAACAACTCTTCAGTTGGACTTGCTTCATCTTTGAAGTTTAAAAAAAAAGAAAGGAAATATGTAAGACTCTTGTTTTAAATATTAAAACCCAATAGAACTCTTATTTTTCTTCAGAATATCTGCCTTTCCTTCCCTCCTTTTTCCATCCCTGCCATCTTGTTTTCTCCCATTTTTTTTTTCTGGAAGTTGATCTGAGCTTCACATACTCTACTACCAACCCACATCCCTGGCGCTCACTTGCATACCTTGTTTTTACTTCCAATGTTTGTGATATTCTTTAAATAAACCGCTTTTTTTTTTTCAAAAATAGAGTCATTTGTGGGCAGTTATTGAAATAACTAAGGACATACATGGGGGAAGCAGGCCTCAGAAAATAAAATATCTATCCTACCAAACTCCAAACGCTACCACCTTCCTATAATCCCGTCTGGAATACAGAGCAGACAAGATACCTGTGCTCCAGAGAAGCCAGCCTCTTGGCCCCACACCCAGTGGGGGGACATAAAAGAGAATGGTAGGAACTGAACTGAAGGAAATACTGCTCAGATTCTACTCTTTGTCGTCACTTAACTTCTATTGTCCTTTTCTTAAACTAAAATACAAACGCATTTCCACCACAGAAGAAAAACGAAGTCACCCCTGCAGCTGCTATGTATTGATTTGCAAGGAAAAACCATTTCAACTACAGTCCTTCCTAGGTCATGGGCTGAAGGTGTCTACCGATGATTGTCCTGCTCACCAGAGTTATCTCATGCCACTAAGTGGCCAAAACTCCCTGTAAAGACTTAATGGAAACTTCACAGTGTCATGTGCAATGGCAACTTGACTGAGTCTAGAAGCAACTAAAATGCAAGGCGAGGGCATCTCTATGACAGACATTCTTTTTTATTATTCATTTTAAATCCCAATGTCAACTCCCCCTCACTTCCCAATACCTACCTCAATTCCTCCCCCTACTTCTCCTTTGAGAAGGGAGTCCCTCTGTAAGTAACCCCTCCCCGAAACACACACATCAAGTTGCTGCAGTGCTTGGCATATCCTCTCCAACTGTGGCCAGACAAGGCAGTACATTTAGGGGAATGTGATCCACATGCAGGCAGGCAACAGATTCAGGGAGAGTCCCTGACCTATTTTGGAGGACCAAGCTGCTCATCTGCTACATGTGTCCTGAGCTTGATTTTTGGTTAGTGATTCAGTCTTTGAGAACTGCCAAGGGTACAAGTAAGTTGACTCTGTTGGTCCTCTTGTGGAGTTCCTGTCTTTTTTCTGTTCCTCAATCCTCCCAACTCTTCCATAAGCCTCCTAAGGTCTATCTAATATTTGGCTGTAGCTCTCTGCCTCTTTTTCCATTGGCTGCTGGGTGAAACCTCTCTGGGCATTGTGATGCTGGGCTCCTCTCTGCAAGTAGAACAGAATATCATTAGTAGTGTCAAGGATTGGAGCTTGCCAATGGGATGGATCTCAATTTGGAGCAGTCATTGGTTGGCTGTTCCCCTTTGTCTCTGTTCTATGTTTTTTGCTGCATATCATGTTGGGAGGACACATTTTAAGTCAAAGCTTTTTTTCCAGCTAGGAATCCTGCTTGGCTATAGGAAATGCTCACTTCAGGATCAATATCCCCCATTGCTAGAAGTCTAAGCTAGAGTTGATCTCATAGGTCCCCTGGGGTCTTCCCTATCTCTGTTCAGATCTCTGCTACATCATAGAGATTGCATCCTCCCCACTCCTGGATGTCACTTCTTTCTACCCTGTTCTCCCTACATCTGAACCCACCCTTCCCTATCCCACTACCCTACCAATCCCCTCTCCCATTCAGTTCTCTCCCTTCATTGACTTCCAATATGTATTTTGTTTCCCTTTCTGAGAAAGATTCAACCATTCTCCCTTAGGCCATCCTTGTTATTTGGCTTCTTTAGTTCTGTTAATTATGGTATGGTTATCCTGTAATTTATGGCTAATATCCACTTATACGTTAGTATATACCGTGCATGTCCTTTTCAATCTGGGTAACCTCACTCCGGATGATATTTTATAGTTCCATGAACTTGCTTCTGAAATTCATGATGTCCTTGTTTTTAATGGATGAGTAATAATCCAGTGTGTAAATGAACAACAGTTTCCTCATCCACTTTTCAGTTGAGGGACATATAAGTTGTTTTCAACTTCTGGTTATTATGAATAAAGCTGCTATGAACATAGTTGAGCAAGTGTCCTTGTGGAATGGTGTGAGCATCTTTTGGGTATATGCCCAGGAGTGGTGCAGCTGGGTTTTCAGGTAGAACTATTCCCAATTTTCTGAGGAACTGTCAGATTGATTTCCAGAGTGATTGTACAAGTCTGCACTCCCACCAGCAATGGAGGGGTGTTCTTCTTCCTTCACATCCTCAGCTGCATGTGCTGTTCATTGAGTTTTGTATCTTAGTCATTCTGATGAATATAAAGTCACTTTGACTTGCATTTCCCTGATAACTAAGGGATCTGAACATTTCTTTAAGTATTTCTTGGCTATTTAAGATTCCTCAGTTGAGAATTCTCTGTTGAGCTTTTTGTGTTCTGTTCAGAAAGTTGTTTCCTGTACCAATGAGTTCAAGATTATTCTATTCTATTAGATTTAGTGGATCCGGTTTTACGTTGAGGTCTTTGATACATTTGGACTTGAGTTTTGTATGGGGTGATAAATATGGGTCTATATGCATTTTTCTACATGCAGACCTCTAGTTAGACCGGCACCACTTGTTAAAGATGCTCTGCTTTTTCCACTGTGAGGTTTTGGCTTCTTTGTGAAAAACCAGGAAGGCAGTCTGAGTATATAAGCAGATTTCCTTCATGGTCTCTATGACAGTTCTGCCGCCAGCTTCCTGCATGAGTTCCTTCCCTGGTTTCCCTTGATGGTGGATGGTTTTCCTTGATGGTGGATTGTGACTTGGAAGCTGAAATAAATTCTTTCCTATCCTAGTTCCTTCTGGTCAGTTTTATTTTCTTTTTTTTATCATATCCATGGAGAAGCAAAGTAGAGCAAATGCTTTCTCTGTGCCATTTAAAATAATGTCTTGTTTTACCCAGGCCTCCTCCTCCTCCTTCTTCGAGTCTTGTGACTTCTTGATGCTGATGCCATCTCTGAGATTTGCACTCAGTATTTTAAACATGTTTTTTTTTTTTACTTATTTTACTTATTTTAAACATTAATTGTTAATGTAGCCTTTCATTTTTAAAAATTGATAAACTTATATTGGTCGAATCTCCCTAAAGGCACATGGAAACTGTGTCAAAGATGTTCTCATTTCCTCTTATCCACTTGCTCCTACTATGATGGGAAAGCACAGCAGATAGCCAGTACATGTTTATTGGATTGAACTGTCAGTCTGTCTAGTGTGCTACGAGATGTGTTCCTGCTTCCCTGCCTTTGTCTGATGTTTTATCTCCCTTCCTGCTTAATTGCCATCAACTCAATTGCTCTTAATTACCTTATTGTCCACCCTTCCTTTTTGGATTTAGTAAAGACTGGGATGGGTCTCAAGGTAGAGGATCAAAAGCACTGTTTGCTTTTAAAAACCCATGCTGAGCAGGAAAGCAGAAAGCTGCTGTGTGTAGGGGTGGTGGTGGTGGTGGTGGTGGTGGTGGTGGTGGTGGTGGTGGTGAGGTCCTGAGCATTAGTAACTACAGTGCAGGATTCAGCAGGCAGAGGTGACCAATGCAGTGGTGTTTCCATAACTAGAGGCTTAGAAGTCAGAACAGAGAAGAAACAAAGACACTTAGATGTTCTTAGGAAACTGTGTCCAGGGAACAGTGAGGGTCTCAGGACAGCTTCATCAATGATTATAATACAAAGTTTACACAGGATTTAGTTTATACATCTAGAGTGTGTGGTATTGGTACCTGTTAGCTGAAAGACTCATCTCTGATAGTGTGGCCACTGTCTGTCTATCGTTAGCACACAGCTGCTGGGTATATGGCTCCTCCTTCACTCTTTGGGATTAATGACTGTGTAATCTGCCTAGACTCTCAAAGGAGAACTGCAATCCCCAGAATTCCCTGAGCTTTCAATTGTTACATGAAATGTTTGCCCCAGAGACTTTATACACTCACTGGAAAGTATTTCAGACACTGCCTGAGGAGCATCCCAGGTGAACACACATCACAGACACAAGCTTGTGAATGTTCCAGTGTTCCAAGTCAGACAAATGAAGTGTTGAAACACATCTTTTTCTGCCTGATAACAATCATAAAACTTTATCTCACTCTTTTCAATTCTTAATATAAGCTTTGATAAACATTTATTAATTTTTCTTAACTCTAAACATTTGATTGAAAAGATTTAGCAGACAGCCTAGTGTGCAAAACATTCTAAGATACATTTTTTTTCCTGCCATTCAATTTGTAATCTAAATTTCAGGATAAAAGATAGCAAATTGAAGTAGCTCAACCATGTAAGTCAAATTAACTTAAATTTTAAATCTTAGTTTTAAAAAATTTCACAATAAACAAAGGCTCTCTCTACATGCATAAAGAGGTGCAGGATTAAGACAGACACTTTGTTAGCTCAAGCTAAAAATCTCCTATAACTTTAATGGAATATTTTAGAGAAAAGTACTAAAGTTTAACTTTATCTGAAAAATTGCCTTGGCTGTTGCTAGAAGCTTCCACGGAGTAAACACTGGCAATATAATTTTCCTAAAGAAGTTTATAATTTACATTTTAGTATTTGTCACAGACTATTAGATTTATAGACTTCTATTTCTAACCTCTTCTTAATTAAGACTGTCCTGGATAAAGGGATTAGCAATTGCTTTTAAAGTAAGGATGTGTCTCCTTCGTAGTTACAGGTCACAGATGTGACTCTTAAACCACAGCAATGTTTAGCCAACATCAATTTAACTTCATATGGATTATGTTTTAAGACAGCTTCTTGCTCTGTATGAAGCAGGCCTCTGAGCTCCATCCTCTCCTTCCTCCTGAATGATGGGAATAAGGCCAGAAGGTTTGAAATTGGCTAGCGCTTGCATAGTCCTTTCATTCAATCTTCTGTATTTTACCAGCTTTGTAGGCTGAGACTAGCAATGAGCAGAGAGTCCAATGGCAAAGTGCTGCCTGCCTCCATTTTTCAGAAAGGATTCTACAGCAAGATGCACTCCTCATCAGATTGTACTAAGCTTTCTTAGTGCTAGACTACATGGTTCCAAAGATTCGCTGAATAGGACTCATGGTGTCTTACCAAAGGTCCATTTGACATGCTCATTGTAGCTCTGATGAATCCAAATTCATAAATGAGTCTCAGGTTACTGTTACTTAAAAAAAAATCTCTTCCAATGGACCAGACAGAGGGCAGGAGAGTGAAGCACATGAAGGTCACTAACTTGGTAAAAGGAATCCTTACTAGGTTCACGTTTGAAAATACACAACAGTGTTTATTTCAATGCAGATGTTTAGATTAGAAACAGCTTTTATTTTGTCAGTCTTTCCATGAGTCTTTTTACACTTTTGTCAATGACAGGAGCTATCTCTGCCGCACTTCATCTATGTCCTGAGTTCGATTGAACTGTAAAGTCATGTTGAAGATGACATTATTGATATGAAATACAAAGATAGCTGGAGATGAATTGCGGGGACCAACAATGATGATCTCCTAGGAACTGTTTTTTAAAACGTTTTTGTTTTGTTTGCACTTTGAAGAGTAGAAATTATGATATATTTTCCCCAAAATCATTTTATCCTCCTAAGAGGACATGGAGTCCGTCGCAGAAATGAACAGATGTACTCCGAGCGCATAGGATTGCCCATAAGCAGGAATGGGTGCTGCCTGCAGGGTAGTTTTTGTGCTTTGGAGAGCAGGGTGCAGCATTCTCACTTGTGGTAGTGGCTCTGGAGATGCTAAGCTAACTTGATTCTGCTCTGCTCCTGCTAGCCCTAAGTCCCCTGATCCACATCTGTGACTAGCCACTTCCCTCTTGGTCCCCATTTTCTTCCACCTCTTCTCCACCTCCTCTCTCATCTTCCTCTCTTTATCTCCTTTTCTTTTTCCCTTCTTCCCCTATTCCTAGCTCCTTCTTCCTACTTCTCCATTTCCTTACCCCCCCTTCTTCTCTCCTTTTCTCCTTTTTTCCATCTCTTCCCATTCCTTTCTTCTCTTCCCCTCTTTTCTTTTTCCCATTTCCCCCTCTCTCCTCTGTTTCCTTTTCTTTGTGTCTCATCTAAAGCTCTTCACTTCTGGCAGCTTCTTTGACCTAAGCAGATTACTGTAGCTGCATGAGGGCACATACTCAGCTAGCCCAGCGTTTCAAGGAAGAGATTTGTATCCAAATCGGACACTAAGCTCCTCAGCCTTCTGCTTATTTACCTTGTCAGCAGGACGTGTGTCTCTGGATGCTCCACAGACTCCTAGGATCTGGGTAGAAACAAAAGCCTGTGTCAGTCGCTGCAAATGTGGGAGTCTGTGCCATTAAAAGGAGCAGTTGTTAATAAGGGCCCGTGAGACCTGGGTTTCCTTGGTTTCCAAGACAGTTATTAGGTACCATAGAAATAGAATTGTCTCCCATGATGCTCCTAGGGGGTGGAGGATGCATGAGTGACAAAGCAGTGCAGTTATGACTTGCAGTAAATCATCCTTTTGAGAATGTAATACACCTTGGGTTACCTCTCCTACAAATTTTTACAATTTTCCTTTCGGTGTGTTTGGCCACTGCTGTAGAGTGTCTCAGACACTATTTTCCTCCTTTTTATTTAGATCCAAGTTTGGCAAAGCAAGGATATGAACAGTTCTGCTGGTGGGCTTCTCAGGGCGAGTGAAGCCATAAGGCATCCAATCAGGGTTTGGCCACCTGCAACCCGGCCAATATGCCCCTCCATCAGATTTCTGTAATCCCAGCCCGGGAGACAGCCAGCAATGGGAGAAGTTCAATGGGCAGAAACAAAGAGAAGAACAAGGAAGTTGAGGTAAGAGGAGGTTTGATTTGACACAGTAAGGGAGCCCACGCCAGCCAGCTCCGCTCTGTCTGTACAGCAGGATGCAGCTCGAGGTGAAGAGCTGCTGGCTCCCAGCTCTCCGTGTGCTAGGGGACCGGGAGCGAGTCATTTCGTGTGTGACTAAGGGGCTTATAAAATTTAACCTCTATTTTCTGAATGAAGGAACGAACCAAATCTATAAAGATACTCGCTGCTTGATAGATGTAAAACTTCTGTCCCTTTTGCCGAACTCCACAGAATCTCCTTTCACATTTGTTGTGACACAAGCAGGAGGTCCTGGCTTGGTTGCGGGTACTACTGCTGTTCATTTTTGGAATAGTTGATGCTAATTCTGTTCAATGTCCAGCTGGAGGATTTGAAAATAACTTTCTTCACAAAGCAGCATATTTTCCTGGGCTAAGAGAGCTCTCATATCTAATGCACACTGAATGAGTGTTTGGGGATCCGCTATTCTCCATTCCTTATGACTTGTGTATGGGATTTTTGACGCGATGTCTGCTCATTTGCATTTTATTCAACAAAGAATTGTTTAAAACTTAACACAGTCTATAATATTCACTATAATACATCCAGGATGTATTGGGGGCGGGGGGAGGATTGGCAGCTCCTCTTTTAAGGTTAAGCTGCATGAAAAATCAGATGCTAAGAACTTATTTCCAAAGGGTTTTTAAAAGAGACTGAGCAGAGTCAAAGGTATTGCATGAAATTATTATAGGTACCATCATGAGGGAAGTTAAAGTAGAATGCCAAGTAGGTAGAGCATGCTATAAAACTGTCAGCACTTGGGAGACTGAGGCTGAAAGTTTCTGAGTTCAAAGTTATCCTGGGCTTCAGGAGAAAATGTTGTCTAATAAACAAATGAAAGGAAAAAAAAAGGGAGACCAAGGTCTATAATCTCCTAGGTTGTTTTAAATAATTTCCAGAATGCATGCACATATCTTACCTCCAGATCAGTAACAGACTATTATTATTATTATTATTATTATTATTATTATTATTATTATTATTGTTATTTACTTCCTCAAGGATAGTTTCTTAGGACAAAGGAGACAACAAACACAGATAAAACAAAAAAGCAAATAAAATGGGTTTCCAGTGTCAGGAATAAAATAAACTCGATTATATCTTTGAACGCAAAGTGCATTTACAGACCCTGTTAGTTGTATTTGATCTGGTTTTAAATGTGTTAGTCAAAAGCAAGGTTGTCATCAGAACTTACAGCAAACTTCAGCAGTTCTCTGACTAATTCACTGTAGATGATGCTTTCCTTTTGGTAGTTTCCTTGTCAAATGCAAGTCATGTGTCCCTGAAACTGAAATATCCTTGATAAAGTAATGTATCAGTCTAGTATGACTTGGAAATAATTTTGGTGATATGACTTCCCATGACTTGGCCACGTGATTTTGGATTCCAGTACTGTATCCTAAGATTTGGTGAGTGGATAAAAAGAAGGAGGGACAGTGATCAATTCTAAAAATATTATATGACAAAAGCAAGATTCACAAAAGGGCCATGTTGCTGTTGAGGATGGACGTCAATGGATATGTATGAGACTAACTGAAGGAAACCTTCTGTAATAATTTGGGGTGGCCACTTGCTTGGAATTCAGAATGATCTGAGATGGAAAGTGTGAAGTGTGGGCAGGCTGATTGTTATGGGTTTAAGAACATCTGGGCCATGCAGTGAGCTCCAGGGCAATCTGGCTAGAGTATCAAAAACAGTAGTGCTTCACTTCCTAGACTCCATGAGAAATCCACTGTTGATTTCTCCTTGGTATGAGTTGGAATAGCTGGAATGACTTATGTGACCTTTGAAAATGGAAAGTATTTTCCTTTCTATATAATAAATGTAAAGGTATTTATTCTACTCCATGGTCCCAATCTGCACACCCATCCCTTCACATCTACAGCTCACATCCTACCAACCTCTATTTGTGATCACTTGTCTCTTCCCAGGGCAAAATCACTTTTCTGTTGTGATTGAATGTAATGGGTGTATCTGAATACTGACTGAATACCAAGCCAATAAATATAGCTAGGAATCAAAGCAGTGGGAAGAAATTTACAATGTGCAGTCCATAAATGAAGTGCTATTGGAAATGATTTGAAAGTGGTATTCTCTAACGAACAAAGACAGGACTTTTAATAAGAAAAACTATGTATCTTCATACAAGGAAGACCAATCAGGCACATCCCAAGCGTCTCGATTTGTATTTTTAAATGGTGGACACCAATGCCTCTGAACAGATAATTTATTATCATAGTTAGAAAAATTCATACCAAGTCACCTAAAAAGTCAGGTAAAATGCCTGATTTCTTCTAGTGCATTTTGACTTTCCCCAGAGAGCCTCATCTAAAGCATGGAAAGAAAGTTAAAGTACCCCAGAAAGTTAAGCCACCTATTCCTGAATGTGCTAATAGCATTTAAAAATGAGGCTCAGTAAGCATTTTGAAAGGAAAATGACAAGAGGAAAAAATGAAATTTTAAAGGAAGAGATTCCTAAGTGTTATCCTAAGAGTCCCTCTTTAGATTTTAAATGCACCTTGGTTATCTATAGAATGAAGTTAGAAGTTTCTGTTTAAAAGCATGCTTAAATTCTCTTTTAAATGTAGAGGGCATGAATTGCTTTATTTGATGAACTAAAAAGTCTTAAATGGTCACAAATGCCATTTAAGTTGGATAATTTAAGCTACCTTCATCCTGCACATGAAAAAGTAAGATAGTTACTACACAATGATTTCTGCACGTTTGAATGGTGGCTTCTGTTCATGGAGGGTGACAGGCCTCCCATAAACAGTTCCTGATTGTTGACAATTGAGGAGTATCCTTTGGGGTTCCCTGAACCCCTTGTACTCACTTTGAAATTTAGTCCTGGAATCCATCTGCATATTAAGCAACGTAAGTCAACCTAATCTTCCTTCCACAAAATACTCAAAGATTCTAGAATTTCTAATCAATCAATATTTAATTAGATATTATAATTTTGTTTTTGTTTTGATTTTTTGGTTTTGTTACTGATGCTGGATTTTGCTTTGTTTTGTGGCAGAAAAGATAAAATGAATGTTAAAATGGTTTGTTTATTAACTCTTACAATTCAGGAGACCAAGGTTGTAAAAACTAATTAACATATTAATATCCAAAAATTCTAACTTCAACTTCTCTAGTGAACTTATGTTTTCATGGATGTTACACGACATAAAGGTCCAAGTTTTGTCTGTTTGGTTAACAACACTGGGCCTACAAAAGCAAAATAATATATTGCCAGTTTTAGTCAGTTTAGTGTCACGTGTGTGTATAAATGCTGTCACCTTCCAGAGGCAACAGTTCTAGGTTGCTGGGATATTTAAAAGTAAGTGCCATAATTGAACCTAATAGGTTGTTTTCAGAAAGGAAAGGAGAGAGGGTTTGAAGTTGGGAAGGCATAGAAGAGGTACAGGACTTGGAGAAGGAAAGTGAGGGTAAATCTGATCAAATTACATTGTATGAATGTACAGAATTCTCAAAGAGCAAACAAAAATGTAGTTTAAGGAACAAAAATTGCATATAATATATAATAAGCAATAAAAATATAAATAATAAATAAAAATTATACTTTAAGAGAAGAGCAGTGTTTCCCATTTGCATTCTGGGCACTTGGCTTTCTTAGAACAACCAAGGTTGTATTAGGACACTCAGCATGACTACCACCACAGATTCTCTCTTACAAAGTAGATACATATGGATCACAGAATCATAGGCTCAATATAACACAGTTTGTGAACTTCACTAATTTATATCTGGTTATACAAACAAATATATAAAAATTAGCAGAAAAAGCTTGTGTGTAAGCTCCAGATATTTCTAGAAGAGAAGCCAATCATAAGACTCCCTTAGCAGTCTATGATTAATAAGTGGCTTACTTGGGAGATAATTTGTTTATGCCTTAATGAAACCAAGACCTTGGGGGGACCCAGCAGGGAAGGTACCTTGCTGAAGGGATACACATATCCAGATTTAGATTGCTTTGATTGATGTTTGAAGTTGATGCTTTAAGTTACTTACTGTTGCCGGGCGGTAGTGGCGCACGCCTTTAATCCCAGCACTTGGGAGGCAGAGGCAGGCGGATTTCTGAGTTCAAGGCCAGCCTGGTCTACAGAGTGAGTTCCAGGACAGCCAGGACTACACAGAGAAACCCTGTCTCAAAAAAACAAAACAAAAAAAAAGTTACTTACTGTTACATTCAGTAAACAGCTTTGTTTTTATTAATCTATACTTTCCTTCTTATACTGTTACTTATTAAGCTTTATTAGTACTTTATTTATTATTTTATATTTTCATACATGAGTATATTTTCATCATACCCATTCTCTCTTTCTCCAGCTTCCCCTGAATCCCCCAAACATTTTCTTCTAAATTAATGTCCACTTCTTCTTTAATTATTAGTATATAAAAATATGTCTTACATATCTAGATACTTAAATATATAGATATAAATGTGATATTTTATTATAAAATAGATTAAATATAAATGTATTTATATATACATGTAAACTATATATACTCTAGTAAGTATACATATAAAATATATATGTATATGTGTATATATATGTGTGTGTGTGTGTGTGTGTGTGTGTTTAATAGCAAGTGTTGACCATATGTATGCATATATATGACCAGACCTCTTGGGCATGGAGCCATTTAGGCATGTGTGTCTTATCAGGAGGCTCAACCCTGATTGACAAACCTGACTCTCCAGCTCTCAGAAACCAGCTGCTTGTAGCTCTTCTCCTTAGGGTCAGATCTCTTGAACCTTTTCCCCTCCATGCTGGAGTGCTTACTGCTGTGGTTCTGTTCAGGCAACCATATTGTCAAGAGGTCATGGGCACAGCATCTGCATCGTATCCAGAATTTACTATTTTGAAACAATCCTCCTGGTTTTCTGATTCTTAACATCTTTCCACGTCCTCTTAAATCTTAATTAACTAATGTTATTGATCTGCCCTCAAGTACACCTGTTTCTTACAAGGATCATGGATTCCATTAGTCAAATGTTTAGCTGAAATTTTCTTCTTTATATCTAGAGATTATAGTGTTGTATAAACTTTAGTGTTTATTGGTATGTAACTAAGCTTTAGGATATTTTCTTTATAACTCATAACTCTCTGGGATTTATGGGTTCATATCCCTAGGACTCAGCCTGATAGACATGGATGTTTAGAATGCTCACACTGAGGCTACTGCTACCTGAATCACTGTCTCTTCATGCTCATACTTCCCTTAGCAGAAGAGTTAATAGGGAGCTGCTAACTGGTGTCTTGGTAATGTTTATATATGAGTCATGTGGTCAAATAAGCTACAAAGGTTACAACCTGTCACCAGCATTTGTTCAATTAAAATTTAGAGAACACAGTAATTACGGTAAGTAATAATGCATAGTAGACTTTAGTATTGAGGACATTGGAAGAGTAGCAATATCAAAACTTGAGGTTTTATCAAATAGAACCTTAAAAATTGTTATTTCTCTAAGTTTAGCCTTTGTTTAAAAGAAAAGAAGAAGAAAAGGCATTGCCCCTCTTGAAAAGGAATGTAAAGTTCTACTAGATGTCATTAAAAATACATTTATTTTTCCTGCTATTAGTTCTGTTACCATTTGTAGGCTTGGTTTACTTGTCACATAACTAAGGGCAAGAGCCTATGTGGTATAGAGTAAAAGGCTTCATTATCACAATAGCTGATGGAAGTCTGTCACCCATCTTTCTAGAAAGCTGCTTTAAGTATGAATTATAGTGGAATTTTGTGGTCAAAGCCTGGTGCATGTGTTGTCACAGGTGTTGGCTTTGGCCACACGGTGTGCCTCTGATTGACTAGTCAACAGCTGCTTTTCAGTTCTGCAAATGTTGAGGATGAAGGGTGTTATTTTTGCTCACTTACAACTCCTAACATTTTCACAATAGGCAGGATGGCGAGGTCAGTAGCCTTGAAGCCCTCTTACTGATCATCTACCCCATAATAATGAAAGAAAACATTCTTCCCTTGATTATAGAAGAACACAAGGACAAATGAGGTTGGACATCAGGGAGCCAGCAGGAGATCTAATCTCAAGGTTCAGTTGCACTGTTCTGACAAGAACATGTTGTTGTGCTTTCCTCTGGGAACCCAGGTAATATTTCCACTAAAAGGCCAGTCTGCCTCAGCGGGACTACAGGAAGTAGTGAAGACTAACTTTTATTGGGCATATGATAATTTTGTTATGCTTCATCCTTTCTTTGTCATAGTAACAGTGGAAACCAGAGAGCCAGTCTTCCCCTTTCTCAGCTCTGAGCTTTGAGATGAAACTAGATTAATTTAAATCAAGCATTATATTCCAAAATTTTGTTGTGATATCTGGTTTATTCCTGGATACATAAGCCTACCACCAACTAAAAGAATGACAAATATTGAAGTTTTAATGACTATTATGTAGAGAAGTTCTTGTATTTAAAACGTACTTCTATTTGGGAATAGACTTGCTCTCTTCTTATGGATGTCCTGTGTGCAGAATTCGGCTTTGGGTCTGAATGTTGTGAGGATGTCTAAGGGAAGACTTAGGTGCTAAAGAAAAAGGGAATGAGGAGAGGGAGATGGAGGGCAAGAGGGGAGAGGTGACAAGGTTGTTCTGTGTTACTTCACTTGTTCTAGTGGTTCCCTGAAAGTAACCCTTGTTCAAAACTACAACTCTCCAGGGAATGATTCAAATATATCCTTTATTGTCATAAAGTTGGTTTTACTTGCTTATAACACAAAAGACTCTCAACAATTGTTTGCCAAAATACAAGTGCAGTCATTTTCTGCTTTGTAATACATAGGGTGACTGACTTTTGAGTTTGGTAATAGCTGGCATCTGGGTGAATTTTTTATGCGTGGTGTATGCTGCGGGCACACTGAACTGGAGAGTTTGGGTTAATGTTCTGTCGTAACCAAATGGAATACATGTTCAGCAGGTGTGAACATGACACTGTAGGAAGACCGCCAAGGGGTATAGAGACTAATTCTCTCTCACATTTCTCTAGTTGAACACTTTCCCACTACTATCCTACTCCAAATTGAGTATTAGAGTCCCATGTGCTTAGAATGAATCCTACTGTGTATGCTAATAGTGTTAAAATACTTTTTATACAATGCGAACCAGCAAATTTCCATATTATTATTCGCTTTTAGCAATGAAATTAGCATAATACACACTATTTTTCT
Source organism: Arvicanthis niloticus (assembly GCF_011762505.2). Lineage (NCBI taxonomy): Eukaryota > Metazoa > Chordata > Mammalia > Rodentia > Muridae > Arvicanthis > Arvicanthis niloticus. The sequence continues at coordinate 55,227,146 of NC_047673.1, forward strand.
TGTTTAAAACAGATGTTGTTGGCAATTGCATTAATAAGGAAGACTGTATAACTACTTTATTGACTATCAAATGAAAGTGATTAGTAATTATTGACATACCCTGGTCAGTAGTTTTGAAAGTGTGGTCTCAACTGGCAGGTAGGTTGCTCAGACACTTCCCTAGTATGAGCCTTAAAAAGTCTGAGGATAAAGCTCCAGCTGACTGAATGAGATACCAAGTGGTCACTGTGTGAAAGATTGTTGAACAAAATTCTTTAGGCAGAAGAGTCTTGGCACCTGGGAAGAGCAGGTGCAGCTGCTGTTACGGATGTTTTATTAATCAGAATTTTAAGAACCTGCTGATTAGATAACATTCACCTCAGTTCTTTGAGACACAAAGAAAGCACAGACAATGCCAATTTAGAATCCTTCCATTGAGACACCAATGAAGGGGTGGGGCCGTAGTCTGAGCCTTGCCCTCCCACAGCTCATGCATTGGAATAGCACACTGAGCTACTTTGCCAGCTTTCTTAACCTCCAGGTGAGGATGAGAAAGGACATCTATCCTGATCCCCATTCTTCTTCCTGTCTCTGCACTCCGGTAAATAACTGGAAGAGGCGTAAAAGGAGGATGGAGCTGCTGATAAGACTTTGCTCTTAAAGAAGTTAAAGGAGATTGAAGAAAAGGACCAAGTACTCTTGGATGCTGGGTGACAAGCCTCTCATTTTTCTCCTTGATTGTCCCATTCATCAAATCCTGCAAATCTGTAACAAAAGCAAGAATGACAACAGCAGTGGGGTCTCTTCACCCAGCCAGCAACAATGAATGCACTCTTTCTGAAAAAAGTAACAGTCTTCAGGATGTCTGCTTTAGAAGTCAACATGAACAAAGAGGGTATTTTTTTTTAAAGGGGAAAACTGACACCAGGAAGCTATTGGGCAGCAATGCTGCAGGGCTCTGAACATGGGGCATTTGTGAGACTCAGAAAGCAAACATTTACAAACTGAGGCACGAGCTATGTGTTTATACATATTTAGAGTCGCTACAGGTATAAATTATTCTCACCTGAAAATCTAAAGAGGTCTATGCCAGAACAAAATCTTTGTGGTGGTAGATGGTTGTGAATACTCAGGGACTAAAGAAGGTCTTAAAAGTTTAGGTCTGTAACATAGTCTTACTTTCTAACTTTACTCAAGATTAATTATCATAAATGTAAATAATATCTGATAGATTTGTTGTCATGATCTTACAACACTGTAACTATTTGAACTCCAGCAGTAAGTTTTGCTGGGATGCTCAGATGTGTATAATCATTAATAACACAAGTCAAATTAGACCTTCTTCATGATTTGTAAGAAGCCATCTCTGTTGTTATTAGCCATGTGCTTGCTGAAAGCCTTATCTGTCACTGTCATAGTTACTTACCATATGACTCAGGTGTTCTGCTAAGGAGCCCAAAGAGAGCCGAAGAGCACCTTCATGCTCATGTTACATGTTACATGATTGCATATACTGAAAGGCAGCAGGGCGAAACAATTCAAAAGACTCACCTAGAAGAAGAGTAACTACCTGCAAGACTTCTGCAAGGGTATATCTCTATGCCTCAGTTTCCACATATTTAAATGGTGACAAATATGAGAACTATATTATAACATTAAGAAAAGTATATTATCCAGATGACTCATGGAGAAAACTCATGACATGAGTTTGATCACTGGAACCCGTGGTACAACCCATTGTTCTTTGGCCTCCACCTGTGCATTATAACAGATACACATTTGGATGTACACACAAACACACACATATTCAGAAATAATAAATGATAATTTTTAAATACAAACAAGAACTAAACAGTTGCTATTTCTAAAGAACTGAGAGGCCACATTTGGAGACAACAAATGATTAATTTTGGAAAAAAATGCAATTAGTTATTTAGTTTGATTATATCATATCCATATTATTTTCTTCATAATAATTCATGAGCTATTAATTAATGTTTTCTATTTTGATAAGGAAGTATTTAAGATTAAATTGGCTTTATATTTTGTGATTTTTTTATTAGGATGATAAAAGAGAATGATAATAAAAAGACTACTTTGATATTTGAAGTTTGCTAAACTGACATCTGCTTGAATAGACCATGTGAGATTGTCTTAGAAAAAGGAAGTCCATTCTTACGTCTTTTCTTTCCTGACTTGATATCAACTTCATACCCACAGAACAAAGAATTTTCTAGAAGCAAGGACATTCATAGATAAGAGTACAACCATTTACTTTAGCTGCATGTACCTATTTCAAAATGTTCTTTACTTATGATAACATTGTTCATCTCTTCCTTAAATGTTCTGCTTCGTAAACATCTCCTTCTTTTATAGTTCTTTTCAATTTTCTTCATATTCTCTTTAGGAATGTTCTTGATTGCCTTGTTATGATATTTTTAGGTTTTATTGAAAATAAATTTTGTATATAACTGTAAAATGATGACACTGAATTAGAAAAGCTTATGGAGAGTTGGTGAATAAAATTATTTTTGTGAACTTCAAGAATGATAAAACTCGTTTTGTTGTTGTAATGGTTAGTTTACTCAACTTTATAAAACCTAGAATCATCTTGGAGGAGTCTCCACAAGGAATTCTCTAGCCTAGGTTTGCTAGGAGCCAAGCCTATGGAAGACTCCCTCAATTGTATTAATGCACATGGAAAGACCTAGCCTACTGCATGCAGCACGGATCTCTGAGTTTGAATTCCTGAGAGATGAGAGATAAGATAGTGGTGAGTGGAATAGTGTCATGTATGCATTTGGACTCCATGCTCCTGACTGTGGATGCAACAAGCTGCTCAAAATTCCTACCTTGACTTCTCCATAATGATGGAGAAGAAACCTGGATTTGAAAGTTCAATAAGCCCTTTCTCTCCTAATTTTTTTTTTTTTTTTTTTTTGTTTTTTTTTTTGTTTTTTTTTTTTGTCAGAATATTTTATCACAGCAACAGAAATTAGGGCAACAAAGCACAATAAAACTCACGCTAACAAACGATATTGTCTTGAACAGAATTAAAACAATCTATATTTTCCTAAGGTACTGGCTTTGTCCAATTTGGCAGAAATTGTTTTGTGAGAAGTTCTCTCTCCAGTTTTTCTTCTCACTTTTCATCCTTTTGTATCTTTGGGGAATATTAGTTTTTACAGTATCAATTAAAGAGCTTCATAGTACAAGAAATTGAATCTAGGGCCTCATGAATAGAAGGCAAGTTCTCTACCACTGATCGATGTTTCCAGCTCTTATTTTAAATGCTTTTAAATGGTAGAAATGTCTAAAAAACATTATGATAAACATGAATAGAAAGAACTGAATATAAAATATGTGGGATTGTATTTTCCTGGATTGGATTGCACTATTGGTGAAGTCAAAGGCACAGTACCTTTTCATCTTTTTTTATGTCAGAAATTCAAATTACCACCTCTTCCGCTGCCTTTAGTTGTGGAAATCCTGGAATTAAACTGGTCCTGAATATGGAGGTGATAAGTGTGAGAAGCTAAGCTGATATTTTTCTCTGATTGTACTTGCTATATACATTCATGAGTTATCTCTCTGACTGACTTGCTAAAGTAAGTGCTTTGAAGCTGGAGCTTTTCTGTGATTCCAACACTCATAATAATATGATTTTTATTGTATATTTCACATGTTTATAATTTTCTCATATTACTGTAGTTACTAATTACTGAGTTTATGGTGTCTAATCTGCTATAGAAGAATTTTAACTCAGCAACATGGCTGTTCATTCAAAGACCTTCTAAGTCTATGTAATCTTGCTGGAAAGCAGATATGCTTTGCCTTATAGCATGATCTGACTGGAATACAAGCTCACCCTTAGTACACACTTTTAATCCCAAACCATAAAAGTAAGGTTAGTTTATGGAAGGATGCAGCTATGTTTGAAAGTAATGTCTGATTAAAGAACAGACAAAGGGACAAATCAGAAAAAGATTGACAGAATGAGGCAGAGATAGGAGATGCCCAACTCTCATGAGAGCAAACAGAAAAGAAAAGAAATTTAAGAGAACAGCTCATACTACACACACACAGAGAGAGAGAGTTACTTTGAGGCTAAGCAGAACAATTCGGTCAGAAGCTGAAAGAAGCCAGTTTGAGTCAGGCAACTTGAAGAGATTGGGCCAGAACAGAATAGTTGAACCAGCCAACAAGAGTTCAGAAAGAACTAGAAAGGATAAGTTTATTCTGAGACAACAATTACATTTGGAAAATAAAAATAAAAAAAAAAAGTTAAGTGTACATTCTGCTTTTTTTGCTTCTTTTGTGCTGACTCACAACCATTCTATGAAACCCTGTGTTAGTTTCAATCGTGATGATTTGATCAAAACTTAGTAACTTGAAAGAGCAACATTAAAGTAACCATAAATTATGCAAGTGGAAAATCCAAAAAGTTGACAGAGAGTTAAATAACTGTGTTTGACTTTGATATCTAGTTGTGACTCAAGACTTTGCAAGTATCTCAAATGCTTAGAATGGTATGTTTAAAATTTGATGCTTAATGTACTTCTAGTGTTATCAACTTAGGATATATTTCATACCTGTAAATCACTGTAAAATGATGCTTTTTCTACTTTGACTTTGGTTGAGGCTGCTAGAATCTAGGCCATTAAAAATTTTCAGCCTACAATTGTTTAACAAAGGTGAGATCTTAGTACAGTGTTGTTAAGATTCTTGTAACACTTTAATCTCTTTGAAGGCCTTTATGAGATATCATCACCATCATTTCTAATCTTTTAATGTATGTTGTGTGTGTGCATTATGCGAGTACGTATGTGTGTGTTGTGTGTGTGTGTTTAAACTACAGATCAACACTCTATTTTATTTTTTATTTTATTTAATTTTTAGACAGAGCCCCTTACTAACCTTGAGCTAGGTTACAGTACCTATTTGATGATTATCAGAGATTGTGGTGGTTTGAATGAGAACAAACCCTCTTAGACTCATAAGCTTGAAAGCTTATCACCAAGGAATGAAAATGTTTGAGAAGGTTTAGGAGGTGTGGCCTTACTGAAGGAATTCTGTTGCTATGAGGGAGTTTTGAGGTTTCAAAAGCCCATGTCAGCACTATGTGGCAGGATGTAAAGGCCTCAGCTACTGCTCTAGTGACATGCATGTCTTCTTGCCATAGTAATCATAGGCTAAACCTCTAAATCTCTATGCAAGCCCCTAATTAAATGTTTTCTCCTATAAATTGTCTTAGTCATGGTGTCTCTTCACAGCATCAGAATAGTAACTAAGTCAGCTGTTTATCTATTTTTGCCTCTTTAGTGGTAGGATTATAAAAGCACACAAACACAACCACTTATTTCATCTGGGTTCTAGAGATTTCACTCAGATTCTTGTGCTCACACACCAAGAATTTTAAAGTAAGCTGTCTTCCCAGCATTCTAAATACTGCTAAAAGGGTTGTGTACTTATTCCCATGAGCTCATCTTAAATTTTGAGATGCTTACCACATTTATGATTCTTCTGCTGGGAGAAATTGAAGAAGGCAAATAAATAGATTTTTATGCCTAGCAAGCATAGGTTTCCATGTACATAGTGTTTGAAAACTTAAAGTTTCTCTCAGCTTTTCTCTCTATTTGTACCTTATCATATTCATCCCTTTAGATAAAAATCCTCAGCTATTTTAACTATTACAAGTGATTCTTGTCACAGGTTTTACAACTGACAATGGTTAAATTTTTGTTCAGGCCTCTCAATTTTTTCTCAATTTTCTTAACTTTATCAACTATCTCCTTGAGGTCCTTTCCACTCCTGTAGTGTCTTTCAGTGTCATTTAGCTCTGGTTACTCCAGAAACACCAGAACAATTACAGATTCACATGTATAATTAATCATTAAAAATGGGCTTGTGTGCATTTTGAAGCTCTGGGGACCCAAAATTTGCAATTGGTGACATGAACATCTGAAACCCCCAAAACCAAGTGTAAGTTCAGTCCAAGAACTGGTATGCTTGTGATCCAAGAGAAGCCCAGTCCTTGTTTTATTTTATATTTTATTTTGCTTATTGTTTCATTTTGTTGTACAGAAGAACTAAATGTGTCATCTTAGGCATCATAACAGGAGGCATTCCCTGTCACTGAAGCTTCCTGCTTTATTCAAATCCTCAAATCAGTAGATTAGTACCACCTGTAATAGGAGGAGTGCGCAGGCAAGATAATATGCTATATGTGACTTACTATCACATTATTTATTTCATCTCGAAATGGGGATACCCACAGAGAGCTATCTGGTTAAGCACAGAAGCATACAGTGACCCAGTCATACTAGTAATATCATTTACATTCACAGAGGTTCCTCCAGCATCTGCATGTGGTCTGCTCCAAAATCAAGATACACATCTTGGAGTTTACAGCATCATCACTTTTTTTGCTACTCTCTATATATTCTCTAATTATACTCTGTTATAATTATTGTTGCTTTGTAAGGATGAACCAAATCTTAGTGCCTTTAAATGAGGAATCCTATGTCCATGATTTCAGCATGATAGTCATGAAGGAATGACAGAACCAAGGATAGTGTCTCTGTTCGATGTAGATGTGGCCCTCATCCAGAAAGTCTCAATTATCTGATATGTTGTTTGTTTATCTATATGGTACAGTGGTTAGAAAAAAAGCCAATGACAGGACTGTCATATGGATCATCTATACATATCTGGTTTGTGTCACATGTTTTCCCCACAACATGACCGTATTAGGGTAAAAATAACTGCCTCATAGAGTTTTAGATTTCAAGGATGAGTGTTGTAATATTCAAGGCTGTATTAGTTACATTTCCACTGATGTGGACAAATGCATGGCAAGAAGCAGCTTAAAGGAGGCTTACAGTTTTAGGATATACAAGTGGAAAGATGAGACAGATGGCCATACTGTCTAGAGTAATAAAGAAAAGGCATGAAGTGAGGCTAGTCTTAAGAAACCTCAAGCTCTACTCCCTAGCAACCCTATTGTAATTCCAGTGTGTTAATACCTCCAAAAGGTACCACAACACTCCCAACAAAGCACCACAGGCTGGGGCCCCAGCATCCTGAGCCTGTGGGAACATTTTACGTTTAAGCTCCAGTCAAGGCTGAGCTACATCAGCTCCTATGATGAGCTCTTAGAAGTATAGAGCTTTCACTATTGGCTAAAATAGTTACAGGGCTACCATATCAAAAGAGAAGGGGTATAGATACTTTGTCCCAAAAACAGTAATAATAAATAGTTTAGGATCACTTTTAAGGTTAACAGATGTATGTTCTTTCATTTTCTAGGTCAGGAATTTTAGTTATAATAATCTGTGATACTGTCTCTAAAGATACTTAATAGCAGGCAAAACCATGGTGTAAGCCAGAGGGCATGTTCAAAGCCACAGCACTACCCTACTTTTCTTCAAATGTGCTATTCAGATAATATTTTACAATATCCTAGAGCTTCTGGAGAAAAAGTGACTTCTCCTTAAAGTTATTAATCTATTCAGCAAATATATATATTTGCCAGTAAGAGCCACACTTTGGGGTGAGGACACCATTGAACAAGAGAGACATTTTTAGTTTCTCACAAAATGTAAGATTTTTGTTATGTTTATCAGAATACTTATTTGCTGTTTTGCCACTATGTCCTTGATTTTTTTAATGCAAAAACTTATTTTTAACATTGGTTACTCTGTATGATATGCTGCATTCATTTCAACAATCACTCTGATTTGTAGTTAGCCCTCAAAATCAAAGCTTAGATGGAGTGTCTACTCTTTTTCATGAAACTTGCTTTCAACAATGGGAGACTATACAAGATGATGCAAACATCCTTAAAAAGTACTTTTCCATTATGATTGTCTTTCTTGTTTTCTTACAAGCCAGACAACGTTAATGGCCCTTCCTATAGAGCACTCAATTAACTGTTCCTAAGAGCTAATTGGGTCCCACTGATGATATTTGTATTAGTGAACTCCACTAAAATTATTTAAACATGATATAGACTTAATAGCCTCTGAAAATTAAATAGACCTCTGAAGTTATGAAATTTTTGAGAATAGATGATTATGGCACAATAGAAACTAAAACATAGTTTTCCTTAAATATATGTTAATGATTTATGTCTTAGAGCAGACTTTCTACTTGTCAAATTTGTGCAGCTGGCCTTGGTAATCCCTGAAATTCAGTTTAGATTTTATACTTGTCCCCATAGTATATTTGAAAGGATTTGACAATCTATTTTAATGTCATATTTACATATAGAAATCGTTTTTGCCATTCGCTGATTAGTTAATTTCAGCTGCTAATTTAACTTCACAATTCTAAGAGGTGCACTGATCATAACAATTTGATTCTTCTAAATCGAGCCTTCTGAGATTTCTATATCTCACAGAAAACTTAAACACTTAAAACACCTTAGTATAAAGACCTTATCATATAAAGAATCCTAGTACATCAGTGCACAAGCACAATGTGATTTCAGTTTTTAAGAGTGAATTATCTCAAATGCACTCTGAAACATTCTTTTGGCAGAGATCTTCACTTGGGTTCACTCACAGTTCTCTATTTTCATCTATGTGTTTAGTAGACACACAAAAGGCTTTGCTTGTTGTTTTAATTTCTGTTCTGTTTTAATAGCAATGAAAGAATCAGTATAAAAGGAGGCAATGTTTTGGCCTGTGGTTTCAGAGTTTCTACTCTAGCAGGTTGTCTCTGTTGTGGTAAGTCAGAACACTAAGGAGGGAGCGGATAATGAAGGAGAACTATTTACAACATGCCATCCCTTTGTTACCTGAATTTTTCTTTTGCTTTGATTCATCTGTGTTGCCAGCTTATTGGATATTGCCACCTATATTGGTAGGTATTCTCCACGTAGTTGTATCTGGAAAACCATCATAGACATATCAGGAAGAAGTCATTAGTAGTAACCTTTGAGTTGTTTTTCTCAGTCTAATTAAATTGGCAATCAAGGTTAAACATCAGCTTTCTTCAGAACATAGTAATGCATTTAAGAGTCTCCATAAAATTACATGACATCACAAAGAGATCAAATCTATCTATCTAGCTCCTTGGCCTTCAGTTCCCAGCATCCACATTGAGAGGCTTAAAAACACCAGTAACTCTAGCTCCAGAGACTTCTGAAGCTTCCAGCCTCTGCAAGCAATTGTACATGTCCCCACATAGACATGTACACATACATAAAATTTAAAAAAAAATAACAACCAAGAACCTGTGATGAATCTTTATTTGCTGCATTCTCTCATTTCCTGGGCTTCTACTTACGTTTCTAATGTTCTTGTTTCTGCTTTTCTGCCCTGTGTATTAGAACACTCATTTGACCTCACTTTTTGGATGTACAGATCTCAGATTCATGCTTCATTCTCAGCTCTGCCCACTTTCTTTTTTCATTACCATTTACAGTCTCTTATGCTGTAAAAAATTCACTAATAGAGCTAAACTGACTGGCAAATCTAATCCAATGAACTTGAACTAGTTTGCTATGAAGCACTACAATTTAATTATATACAACATAGCTACCCCCTTGCTAGTCAGTGGGTTTGTTATGGACAATAACTACACATTTTTCTTTAGTTCATGGCACAGTAAGCCACTTCTAGCCAGAAGATTAAAAACAATTTTCATTTATGTGCATGCTTGTCTTCCATGTTCTTCACCTAGATGATTCTCCCTACCTGTCAGTTTATCTGAAGGAATACTGTCACACCTTACCTCACTCCTTAGGCTTCCTTTCAATATTATTAAAGATCAGTTGAAATCACCTACAAGGATCACCTACAGTATCAGGCAGGGTTATTACGAGGAACACAAGAGATAAAATGTACATGTCTTATAAAAGGGGACCTCTTCAATTGGCTTCCTCAATAGGCACTGTGTAGCTCAGCGCTCTAGCTGCTCACGATAGGAATGTGATGCTTCAGAAATCATCTTGTTCTGAAGGCTTGTCAGTTTCCTGGAGAGTTGCTGGCATGCAATCCACTTGGCAAAGCTGAAGCAATTGGACTGTGGTGTCAGTGGAAGGTGGCATCGACAATGACAGATGTGCTTGCTCAGGAGGAAGTCAAAAAGGCAGCAAGATTGCTATTTCCTTAGATTCCTTCATATCCTGCAAGGTGCCATGGATTTTCAGCATGGGTCATCTCTCTTCCAGTTCTTTAGAATTTCCCTAGATAAATGCCCAGAAGTCAATGTCTTGGGTGATTCTAAAACCTGCAACATGACAGTAAATTCTACCCATTGCCTAAAAAGAGCTGCTTCTCCAGGAAACATTTTGTCTCTTTTCTGTTAAACCCATGTTGGCCAAAGTACGTTTTCATCATGAAAGATCCACAGTGAATATTTGGAAAGTGGGGAGAAATCCTATTTGGAAATAGTTAGATGATCCTTGCACTCTAATCTGGACTATTCTTGCCAGGGGTCTTGTGTTTAGTTTTAATGCCTGCATTTTAAAAATAAAATTTTCAAACTGAAGTATTTCATACAATGAAATGCAAGTTGATGAAAAGGCTTAAAACATTTTCTTTACTTAGAAAATGGTTTTACAAACCTCTGTTGGTATTTTGTAGGGCAGACTGGTTTTATATTAAAGTATATTTCTTTTGTGAGGGTTGGAAGATAGGAGGGAGAAAAGGGGGAGGGAGAGACACAAGAAAATGTTTTATGAAGCACTGAATAGATCACCTAAAATCAAAAGAAATTGAGAAGTGGAGTCTAATGATAATCTATATTAAATGCATCCAGACAAATAAAAGTAGAGCTGAATTTTTTTTTTATCAATACAAATGGGCTTGTGTGCCAGAGGCTATCCAAGGAGATCTCTGGCAAGGCATGGCGAGAGAGTTCAAGTGTTGGGGAAAGGGCGGGAGCAGAGAGGGGAAATTTCCTCTGCTGTAGTACTGCTGGTGTCACTACTGTTGCTCTGAGATGCTGCACTGGCTATATTGAGTGAAGTGGGGCTGAACCAGTGGTAAGCTGACTAGCCAGTGAGAGGGTGCAGGGGAGAGCTTCTGGTGACATTTCGGGAGAGCATTTCTCTTCCCTGGCAGCTGTGGTACAGCTCTTATTAGATTCTCTCAGACAACAGAGTAGTTCTCACACACCTTTATTCCTTCTGGATAGGCTTTTATATTACCACTTGGCAGTTTGTTGGGATCTGACAGTAGGTGCTTCTTACTGGCTTAGTGTGAGAGGTTAAGGATACCTCATCTACATGTAGAAGGGTTTGGGGTATTTCCCCTATGTGACTGATAGCCACAAATCTCTCTGTGGGAGTTGTGGAAGGGGGCTATGGCTACATAACAGGGGCCTGGTGCTGGGAGCAGGCTAAGCTCTAATTGTTCCTTCTGAGTCTTGGGGACTTCTTGCCTTAGCTCTACCTTACCAGGCTTCCTCTCACAGTTACTGTCCCACAAAAAAATATGCCCTGATGATAGTGTGCATCTTTAGGAAAAGCAGTAAAACTAGAATCTAGAATCCGGATGTTCTGATTCCCATTGCATTGTCCTGGTAAATGGATGTACCTAGAAATAATCATCCAGAGTGAGATAAGCCAGACCCAGAAGGACAAATGTGGTGTATGTGCTAAATGCTAGTTTTAAGCTTTATTTATGTGTGTTAATTTAAATATGCATACAGGTTATGTAGCTAGTGAAAGGAAAAGAGGAGAAGAGATCTCCCAAGGAAGGGGAAAGAAAATATATTGCTATAGGGGAGATAAAGAGGAAGTAAAACAGGAAGATTAAATGAGGAGTGGTATGAGAGGGCAATATGGGGATGGACAGCTAGAACCGAGGCCTTTGGAAACAGCATATGAAAATCTTCTATAAAAAGCTTTCCAAAGCATATACACATATATAAAGAAATTTAAATGGAGTCACTATATAATAGAAGGGACAATGCCTCAACTAGACATCTTATGACATCAGGTAAAACATCCAGTGTCAGGAATGGGTTACATCATCAGCCAAATGGACCCCACACAACACAGGCTATTCCTCAGGCTATTGGGTATTCTCCACAACCTGATGGCAAAGTCCTGTTGCTAAAGACAACACTGCATTATTCTGTATAAGACAATTTTCTCCCACTCCAATTCACATCATGGTTTTCTTAAATACTTTAAAGACCCATATACTCTTCCGTTTTCCCATGCTTCCACTGTTGCAACCAACATTATTTGCATAACCACTTATCTATATGCTTGAACATTCTGTTACTAATGAGTCAGTGAACTAGTCAATATTTGTTCCAGGTGGCCTGACTGGCTCAAGATCTATGGTGTAAATTTTGCTTTGATTTCCTCTGCTAGAGAGAAAAGATGAGAACTGTACCCAAGCTGGGCAAATATACAGCTTGGTCTGAGCCCAGAACGTTTCTTTCTCTGTCCTAACTATCCCTAGGCTTAGGACGGATGCTTCTAGCCTAATTGAATTTACCAAGCTGACTGGTTTAATTTGACTTTTCTCAGCATCTCACTGAATTTTTGTATTTGCCCTCATACTAACTTTGGCAATGTGTTCTTATCTTCTGGATCATTTTTATTCTATGGCTCATTCTATCTTCACCTGTGTTAGCTTGTTCTTTCTGCAACTCATCTCTGTAAAACTATACCAGTAAAATGCTCTCTCTCTCGCTCGCTCTCTCTCTCTCTCTCGCTCTCACTCTCACTCTCGCTCTCTCTCTTTCTCATAGTCTCTCTTGTGCTCTTCTTCTTGTGTGACTTGGGTATATATTATCTCTGACTCATTCTGTCAAATCTTTCTCTAATTTGTCAATTTATCTGCCTCTCAAGTAGATGTCACTTTCAAACATAGCTACGTCCTTCTACAAACTACCTCTACCTTCATTTTTACAGATTAAAGGTGTATATTAAGGGCATTTCTGTATTCCAGCTGGATGGCACTGTAATTTAGGGTATGTCTGCATTCCAGCTGAATTGTATAGACCTAGAAGATCTTGGGATGCAATCTCTTGCCAGAGAAGCCCTGTTGCTGAATTAAAATTCCTCTACATGTGGGACCAGGAGTAAAATATCACTGAAAAATTATTCCTTATTTTGCTTGATGCAGGACACTCTGTGTTTAATGATCTAAAAATGATTGTTCAAAACATATCAGTTTTCTAAACAATAGGATATTTTTAAACTATACACTTTTTATTAACTTTCTTTGACAGTTTCATATATACAATACCTATATTATCACTCTTTTTTTGTTACCCTCTTTTATCTTCCAACCACCCATAAAGCCCCACCCAACCTCAGTGTTGTCATGACTTTGGGTTTTGTTTTGTAAGCCACTTAGTTTAATCGGGGTCATCTGTTGTGTGACTATTTGATTGGAACTATCCATTGGGATCCTGGGAGGGGCCAAAATTAGAAGTTATAACTTTCCTCTTCTTGAATCTATCAGTAGCAGATGATTCAGCACTGAGATTCTTCTCTATCTGGACATCATTGTTGGAGGACCTATTCTTGTACAGATTTAGTTCAGGGATCTACAGCTGCTGTGCTTTTATGGTTGCAATGCCTGCATCTTGCCCAGAGATTCCATTTTAGATATTTCATCCCTATCTTCTCTCTCACACATTAATTTTGACCCACCTCACCTACAATGTCTAAATCTTAGAGAAGATTACTGAATGTCATGTTTAGGGCTGAACACTCATCTGTCTTTTATTTTCAGTGACTTGTGTATTTACCACTATTCAAAAGAAGAAGAAGAAACTTGCTGGATATGAATGACAATAGCAATTTTCTATGGCATCTCCACAATGCTTTTTTTTTAACCAGATTTACAGCACAAGACATTGATTCCTTCCTACAGAAGGCCTATAATCCAATCAGAAAACAGGTGGTGAACATCCTAACTGTAGTGTCAGTCTTGCAAAGGTAGTCATATCTTAGCTGGTAGGTTGATCTGTTAGTTCATAGGACTTAATTTGGATAAATATCAGAAACCTTTATAGTATGTCCATGGGATTGGAAAGCTGGCCATCAGAGAGGATGCTTTCAACTCAATTCCAGCTCAATTTCTCTGTATCATGAAACTTACATATGTAGCCTCTTCAGCAAAATATTCTTATTGTTTAGTGAAATGTTAGAATGGCAGGAGCTTGTATAATTTTGGGGTCTTGTCACACATCTCTGGAAAACAGGAGGCATCCTGTCTCTGACACTAGAGCTTTATGGTTTAATAAACCACCACCTTTAGGAAAAGCTTTTCTAATTGAACTAGCTATCTCCTTTAAAACTTATTTATATACATCCTAAAGCATATATTATGGATTAAAGATGTTTACTAATTTGAGTAGCATCATTTCTTACCCTATTCCATATTTTAATCCACATATTTTGTTGAATCATAAATGAATTGATTAATAAGATGCACTCCATTAAGTTAGAGAAAAACGGAATCAAAGGAACATATTGTACATGGGATATATTTCTGCTTCATGTCATTTATTTTGATCTGTTCTCCATCCAGATGGACTGCAGCATATGTTACATATATCACCAGAGATAAATAATGGAGGGGTGAACTTACAGTCTAAGAAAAATCTTTTTTTGCCTTTGCATTAAATCTAATTTAATTTTTTTTTGTAAAAGCAGAATATGTTTAAATATTACTGTGGTCCTGCCATGTACCAACTTTATTGGCAAGAATCGATCTCCCCAAGGGCATATTTTCTCCCTAAAATATATCATCATCACCACACTGACAGAGCTCTCCTTGGACAAATCTGAGAACATTACCATTCCAACAGAAATTTGCCTTAACTCAAAGAAAAAAAAAAAGCTAGAGGGAACACACAGAGCTTCATGATGCTGCTCTTATGGTTTTCTTACTTGAAATGGTACTCTTAAATATTGAGCTTAGCACAAATATGAATATGCAAATAGAATGTACCAGCTGTGCATGTGAAGAAGAGGAATGTGTTCCACTCTCGCTGGCAGCATGTGAGCTACATTCTTTTCTCAGAAATGCCTTCCATCCCATTCTTCTTAAGAAAAGCACATAAGCCCTCTAGAGCATATTGCAGAATGATCTGTGAGTCTATTTCAAAATAACTAAATAAGAAAACTTCCAAAACATATCCAGGGCTATCTGCATGGCCACACATCTTGTCCTTTGGATATATCTAGAACCTCTGAGTCCCCTGGAGCCACACTGATTTTTTTGTCCTGCGTTTTTTTAGGCCAGGAGCACAATTAAGCTGACTCACCTCATTAATGCATTCCAAGCTTCTCTTACTTTAGAGCCCTAAGTTGGATAGGGGTCACATGGAAGAGGAGTGTGCTGAAGAAGGGGTTGTTATTAAGCATTAGGCTACATCTGTCTGTGTGTATAGTTCATACTTGTCTTACATGCAAATAGCACTTTGTGCCCAACTGCAAAAGAAGCTGTAGGAAAGCAGAGCTCATTTCTTCAGTGCTCAGCATAGAGAAGACTTAGCAAGTGTGCTCCCTTGAGAGGGTGCTATTCATATAAGCTCTTGGCATGAATGGCATGAACTAAATGCTCAAAGTATTGTTTGATGAGAGTAATGTGTAGTAATCATTCCCAATTTTTGAATTACAAGACAATACATAATAAATAGCACTAAATTTATTTGCAACAAGTAGTAAATTAAGTTTTCAAATCCTGACTCCACAAATGGCCCATATAGACATTTGAGTCAAAAATTTTCTATACTTTTCTTTACTTATTTTGTTCTGATTATGTAATATGTATGTTAAAATACCTACTACCAAAATTTTTGCCTGGGTATATAGCACAGATAATAAACAAGAAGCTGTTGTAAAGGAAGCATTTTCATCCAGAAAAATCCAGGACTCCTTATTTTCAGCCTCTCATTAAGAAGATTCTACAGCCACTGAGAGATTTCTTGAGATTTGATTGAAAACATTCATGGATGATTCTTATGAAAGGCCAACTATTGATAACCCATTGATTAAGTATAAACTTAAACAAAAAGATTACACGGATAGTAATTTTCTGACATATACTCAGCAGCAATAAAAAGAATGGATAATCTGATGTGTCAACCAAGAAGACATTTTTAGATTAAACTAAGTTTTAATTGAGTGGGCATTGAGTAAAAAGATGGAAGCTTTATAATGTGAATAAGTGTCCAATGATTGAACAGCCTATATACAATAAGCAGACTAGCAAACCCAGATGAAAGAGATTTATCAGAAGCTTGCCTTTGAAGTTCATCTATGCTACTCTTGGGTCTAGAGCCTGAAGCAAAGTTTAGATGTGCCAGGACCCTAACTCACGGGAACTAATTCTTATAAGTCTTCCTCATAGAAAAAGATAGATATAGAACTAGGTGCAGATGCAGATTTATTAAGGGCAATAGATCCATTCTGTTTTGTTCCTCTGATAAGTTTGAGTAATACAGCCATAAAATTCTTTTGATTGTCATCCTTTTTTTTTTCACTATTCAAAGTTGTGGGGACTTGAGAAAGAATTTTGGGACTGTGAACAAAGAGTGAGAACAGAAAAGCCATTGACTAGTATAGACCAAGTACTGCTCTTTGTATGCCTTTATCGGGGTATGTTTGCAAAGTGATAGTGTGGTTTGCTTTCCTTCAAACCCCTTTAAAAGAAAAAAAGATCACAGGAATCATTCTGCCAGAGAGATGTAGCATCACAGACCATTTACCTCTCTCTTTATTTTTATTTATTTATTTATTTACTTACTTACTTACTTATTTACTTATTTATCTTTTTAGTCAATTATTTTATTTATTTACATTCCAAATTGTGACCCAATTCTCAGTCCCTCCTCACAGATTTCTTCACCTTATTTCCCACCCATTTGTTTCTGACAGGGTGCTCCCCTAACCACTCATGCCCTTCTTAACCCACCCTCAGCATCCACCTTCCCTAGAGCATCAAGTCTATACAGGATTAGGTACATCCTCTCCCACCAAGGCCGGACAAGGCAGTCCTATGCTACATGTATGCTGTGGCTCATGGACCAGGCCATGCATGCTCTTCAGTTGGTGGCTTAGTCTCTGGGAGCTCTGAGGGGTCTGGGTTAGTTGATATTGTTGTTTTTTTCTATGGTGTTGCCATCCTCTTCAACTCCTTCAGGCCTTCCTCTATCTCATCCATAGGGGTTCCTGACCTCAGTCCAATGGGTGGCTCTAAGTCTCTAGTCAGTTTCAATCAACTGCTGGTAGAACCTCTCAGAGAACACCCATGTTAGGCTCCTGTCTACAAATATAACATGGCATCTATAGTAGTGTCAAGGTTTGGTTCCTGCTCATGGGATGGATCCCAAGTTGGGCAGGTCACTGGATGGCCTTTCCTTCAGTCTCTGAGCCATTTTTTGTCCCTGCATTTCCTTTAGATAGGAGTAATTTGGGGTCAAAATTTTTGACGATGGGTTGGTAGCCCTGTCTCTCTACTGAGGGCCTGTCTATCTACTGGAGGTGGTCTTTTCAGGTTCCATCTCACCATTGTTGGGCATTTCAGCTAAGGTCATCCTCTTCTCTTCTCCATTTGTTGTGCTCGCCTTTCCCTGTTGATCTCTATAAAAGCCAATCTTAACTGTTGATTGACAGGCCAACTTGGTACGAGATAATCAGACAATATCACTCCTCTGGTTTAAGTAACTTTGATTACTTCCCATTGCCAAATCTCATTTGCTTGTTGTAATCTGTGTGGTCCCACAGAAATTCAGTCTCCAAAATATTTCCCTTCCCAGGCCTGCTGGGCTTTTCATGTGAATTGCTGCAGATACATGAATCTGCCTATTACTTTGTGAATACATAACTATGTGCCACATTTTCCCTTTGCCTTCAATGTTCATTTCCTATCCTCTAGCATTTGGTTTTGTAGACCTCACTAAAAAGAGAACTCACATCTAAAATATTTGTTACTAAATAGAAGAATAACCCTTCTTATGGGGTCAGAGCCTTTGTTTTACATGATAGCTGTCATGCTGCTGTATCAGTATTTAACTGCCTTTGCTTCATGCTTCTTGGCCTCCAGCTGGAGCTTCAAAGTAGTTAAAATCTGACTTAGAAATTCTGCTGGAACATTGGGGAAATTATTCCCTAAGGTCCAATTTTCTTACCTGTAAGACAGCACAAACAGGAATTTGAAGATGACCAAACATTTCAATCTATAAAAATGTTTAGATTAGTCTGTGGTATGTAGAGAGATCTTTAAAATAATAGCTTCAATTCAATTATGTATTAAGTCTTCAAAAACTATTCGGTAGCTGTTGAGTGACACAAGTTTTATAATTCTCCATTTTTGCTCTTTTCACAATTGAGTTCTCAGTCATTTCTAAATTCTAAGTAGCTAGTCTAACAACTGTTGCATACATGTATGTATGATGTTCATTGATATAACTACTTGATCATTAGCTTTAAACCCTTGGAAATTGGATCCTTGTTTCTAATCCTATTTATTAGCTAAAATTTTACAGCTTAGAGCTAAGTTTCATACCATAAAGCTGTTTCTCTTAATGGTGGTGAATTTAAATAACCTAATTAAAATGAAATACTGTGTCTCTTGTATGCAAAATAACTATGTTTATAAAGACAATACATTATGAAATTACATTGGATGCACCAACTTATAAATGTTCAAATTATGTATTTTACTCATAATGCAATATAGCAAATTTTAATATAATTAGAATAAATTTTCCCTTGAAATATTAATAAGCTTAACTGTTTGACTGTTTGAAATAAAATATTATTTGTAGGTTATATATATATATATATATATATATATATATATATATATACATGTATGTCCTTCAAATTTTATAATATATGTATTATTGATAATATATTATTAGTATTTAGCCTTTAATACTAAATATGGTAGTTTGAATGACATTCCACAACCTCCCCATGGTCTTAGACATTTGAACACTTAATCACCAAATGATAGCATTATTTGGGAGGTTTTGCAGGTATGACCTTGTTATGAGGAGTTTGTCATTGGAGGCTGGCTTTGGTAATTTAAAGACTCATACCATTTCTAGTGAATTCTCTTTGCATCATGCTTCTAGTTTAAAATGTGAACCCTTAGTTTCCTGCTCCTGACACTATGCCCTTACTTTCTCATCATAGATTCTAATCTTCTAGAACTGTAAGCTCAAACACACTCTTCTCTAAGCTATCTTGGTCACTGTGTTTTAGCAAAGCAATAAAAACCTAAATAATACACTAACTGTACTTAAAATGTATAATTTTATCTAATTATGTCTACCTTCTTTCAGTTTCTGATACATCATAACTTTTACTCAAGACTGTGATAAGGACAACTCAAAGTATGGGGGTTTTTTGTAATAAAAGTATTACGCACATCATTTGATACCAAATACAGGGTTTTAGGATTTATTATGGTCAATGGAACTTACATAGTATTAGAAAAAGATGTTTTCTAAGAGTTTCTTGATGATGTGTTTTTCAGATTCAGGAATCTATCCAATTGGGAAGAGTTGATATAGATCAACTTGGTTTTGCTGTGCATTTTCAGAAAGTTAAAAAATAATGATGCACATGTGTCATGCCATCATATGTCACTAATTCTTATAAAATATCACTATCTGGAATCAGGAATGCGCTAGCCCTGAGACTGTTATTTAAAACTAAATTTTAATATATTTAAGTTTTTGTTTCACAGGAGCATGCGTACAATTGCAAACCTATGTGGAATTCAGAGGACAATCCATAGGAATTGGTTTTTATCCTCCTCTGTTTAGATCTTGGAGATTAAATGTTATCAGACTTGTTCATAAGCATATTTGTCTACTGGACCATGAACAACTAGATGTTGTGTTTTGGAGCTCTTTCAAAACTTCCTTCTATACTTAAATTAAAATGTAGAGAAAAATTACACTTTCAAGAAGGCCTTGCTCTATCCTGATCAAGTTCAATTCTATTGGATATTTTCTCCGGGTAGTTTTCTCATGTATACATGAGGATACTGATGCTAATAATCCCTCCCATGTAGAATACATTCAAGAATTCACAGTGAAGCTATGCAAAGTGACAAAAATAGAGCATCTCTGTACCTCAGTGATGTATTCCCTGATGAAAGAACAGTGGCACAATTAGAGTGCTTAAAAACATGTTGCCATCCCATTGTCTTCTTCCACTTTGTGAGTCCATATGGTGATATGACGGCAGCTCATTCTTCATCATTCTAAGTTCTATCACAAAGCTGCCTAGCAGTTCTGAGACCTATAAGGGTTCCAAATTACTCAAAATTTTTATTTGTTTGTTTAATATTTGTGTGTGTTACATTTATGTGAATATGGATTACATATGCATGTAGTTTCCTATAAATGTATATTCACATACATGTGAAGGCCAGAGGTCAAATTTGGGAGTGTTTCCCTGTCTAACTTTTTGTTTTCAACAGACAAATTATCTAATTCCTATAGACATTGCTGGAAAACTTATGGGATTTACCAGTCTCTATTTTTCTGGTTTGAGATTGTAAGAGTAGGTCATTGTACATGACTTTTTTTTAATGATTTATTTTAAATATTCATTTTATATTCTACTCATTAACTCCCTCCTGGTCACTTACCCACAACCCTTCACCTCAGCCCCTTCTCCTCTGAGGAGGTATGGGATCCCTTATGTATACACCTACCCTGGCACTTCAAGTTTTCTGTCTTACTGAGGTCAGACAAGGCAGCCCAACTAGAAGAACATAATCTCACATACAGGTAACAGTTTTTGGGATAGCTCAAGTTCCAGTTGTTTAGGACCCACATGAAAACCAGGCTGCACATCTGCTACATACATACAGGAAAGCCTAGGCCCAGCCTGTTTACGTTCTTTGGTTGGTGGTTCAGATGTTGATAGTCCCAAGGGTCCAGATGAGTTGACTCTGTTGGTCTTCCTGTGGAGTTCCTATCCTCTTCAGGGCCTGCAGTCCTTCCTCTTATTCTTCCATAATACTCCCCAAGCTCCACTGACTCTTTGGCTGTGTATGTCTGTATCTATCTGAGTTAGCTGCTGAGTGGAGCCTCTCAGAGGACAACATGCTCCATCTGCAACCATAAGAGAGTATCATTAATAGTGTTAGAGACTGGTGTTTGCCCATGGGATGGGCCTCAAGTTGGTCTAGTTATTGTTGGTCATTCCCTCAGTCTCTGCTTTATCCTCTGTCCTTGTAGACAGGATAAATTTGGGGTTGAAAGTTTTGTAGCTTGGTTGGTGTCCCTACCACTCCACTGGGCTTCTTATCAGGCTACAGGAAGTGACCTCCTCAGGTTCCATTTCCCCAATGCTGTGAATCATAGCTAAATCACCCCCATTGATACTTGAATGCCTATCTTATCCCAGGTCTCTGTCTCTTCCTGGATATTGTCCCTACTTCCTCACCCCCATAAGTTGCAGATTTTCATTCATTTTCATGGCCATCTAAACATCTCTACTGTGCCTCCACACACTTGATCCTGGATTTCCTTCTACTTCCTCATCCCACCTCCCTCGTAGTTCCCTCCCTATGTCTTTCTCTTATGACAATTTATTCCCCTTCTAAGTGAGATTCAAGCATTCTCACTTGAGCCTTCCTTCTGTATAGCATGTTACCTGTATTTTATGGATAATATCCATTTATAAGTGAGTACATACCATGTATGTCCTTTTGGGACTGGGTTATCTCACTCAGGATGCTATTCTCAAGTTCCACACATTTGCCTACAAAATTTATAATACCTTTGTTTTTAATAGATGAATATTATCCCATTGTGTAGATGTACCACATTTTCTTTATCTGTTCTTCAGTTGAGGAACATCTAGGTTGTTTCCAGTTTCTGGGTATTAAAAATAAAGCTGCTATGAACATAGTTGAGGAAGTGTCTTTGTGCGATGGTGGTGAAAAAACTTTTGGATATATGCCCAGGAGTGGTATAGCTGGATCTTGAGGTAGAATTATTCCCAGTTTTCTGAGAAACTGCCAAATAGATTTCCAAAGTGTTTGTATGACTTTGCACTCCTGTAAACAACAAGGAAGTGTTCCATTTGTTTCACATCCTCTGTATATGACTATTTAATGTAGATTAAGGAGACCAAATATCGATCCGCATGCTTACAGAACAAATAATTTATTGTTCAAATTATAACACTATATGGCATGCACTGAACAGGGCACCTCTGGCATCAGAATAGCATCAGCATAATCTCAACCTAATATAGACTAAAGATCACTATTTCAATAACATTCATGAACCCCAAGCGAAGCTCTGGGGTGCCTGAATGTGCTCTGAAGTACTTGAGATGTCGTGGGTACAGTGAATGTTACACAGTAACTTTAAGAAGATTGAAATGAAGCTGGAGGTACTGCCCAGGGAGTGGTTTACAGTAAAGGATTCTTGGAGAATGGTAGCAAATGATGAGATGCGAAAGTAGATACTTATGAGACCTGATTTACACGCTTTTAAAATTGTTGCTTTCTCTAAATATAGCTAGGAAGTAGCATTTTGGTATTGTCTCAGCACAAACTTGACAAACTGGGTTTTGATTGGTGACAACGGCACCACTTTTTAATTCCTTAAAGTCATTTATTCTTGAAGCATACCATAAATTCTCCCAATAGCAGCATCTAGAAGGATGGAGCCCATTTTACAAGCTTTCCTCATAGGACAACTTCTTTAATACAATATAGAATATATACACAGTTGCTGATAGTCACGGTTTATTGACTGAATGACAATAAAACTTATTTTTAAAATAACACACTGTTTAAAAAAGCACCAACTGTACGTGTCTACTTTCCCTGAAATTATACAGCAGACCTTTTTCTGCTCTTGTTAATTATAAAAAGAATCATAAATAAACCCATAATTCAAAGCAGACATTGCTTAGTGTCACAGAATCACTTGTAATAACATGACATGTAGATATTAGACAAAATGGAGAATAGCAAATGTGACTACTGTGGGAAGGGCCAACAAATACAACTTAGGAGAAGTAGGACATTGTCTTGTATTATCCTTTGTTTCTAGATCAGCCTTCTGTTTATTGACCGAGAATAACAAAATGTCCCAGGCCTGGTGGCTTATAATAATAATTTATAAATGGCTCTCAAATTTATGAGAATTTGGTAGGTTCAGTTGAGCAGTTAATACTTTGGGTCTTAAGCAAATTTCAGTCTGATTGTAGCTAGAGTTGAAATTCTATCAAGGTTTGAGCAGATTGGATTTCCAAGTGCTTCCTGGTTCACACACCTTCAACTGCTTCTCTCAACATGCAATATCTCATCCCTGGGCCTCTCTATATGCTTTAGGCAACTTTGCTTAATAGTATCAAGCTATTGTTGGCTCTTTGTAGCATGTAATTAGCTTCTAAGAGAAAAGAAATAGACTCTCAACAGTCTTCTGAAGTTTGCCCTGCTTTAATCCTACAATATTCTTCTAGTCAGCAAAATTACAAGTTCAATATTGGCTCAAAGTGGGAGATACTGTCAGAAGGAATATCAGGGAATAGGGTTTGCATTAAGACCATCTTTTGAGACTAGCAACTACAAATCTCTGGAAATCTTTGGAAATCGCTGTAGAATGTTAAGTTTGGTTAGCTGATCTTATCTAACACATTCGTCAAATGTGGCCTTTTCTTCCAATGATCCCGTAAATTATCCTTCCATAGTTTGTAACTTACCAAAGCCAATAAAATATATTTTAACTAAACAATATTATTTTTTTCTTTTCTTATGGCATCGTTTTTTAATTAGTCTCAAGTATGGGCAATTGGAAAAGACAGAGTGCAGAACATTTCATTCAAATTATAAAGCTATCAGTATCTTTCAGAAACAGAATGATGTCAGTTACATTTATGAAATACTTTGCTGTCATTTTATCTGCACAATCTGTGTACACAAGGCCCTCAACTACAGCATAGCTACAGAATGCTGAGCTGGAACCAGTATGCCTTTGACGGGGTTATGAAACCAGTAATAAGTTACAGCTTCATTTGAGTGGGATTTGATGAGGGTGAGACTTTATATCCCAATTAGTTCATTATTCCTTAAAAGCACAATGGTTTTCTTCTGACCCAGGATGGTGAAGTGCAAGGTTCCATGGAGATAAGCAGTACCCTCTGGAAAAATCAGTGGAGTGAGAGTAAATGCAGATTTTTCTTTCCTCTTCTTCTTTTTTCTTTTTACAAAAAAAGAAAAAACTCTTAAATATCCAAGCTCTATTGTTCAGAGTGTTCATCGCCTATGGTTCAAGCCAGATGTCATGTCTTTGTATGAAACTCATTAAAATTTCACCAAAGGAGCAAAGGAGATTTCTAAGCTCTAAATAATTTAAAATTATTTTTAAATGACTTTTCTACAAAAAATAGTAAAGGGATTTGGAAAAATCCATTTTAGCACAAGAATGCTCTTCAATATTCTGAAGCACAGTAGCAAAAAGTTATAACAAGAATGTCCCCATCTCAACCACTGCCTATCTGCCTCAGTGCTTGTCTCCAACAATAACTGGGAATAACTGAGCTTTTACAAACCATATGTAGCAACATATAGCCACAATTGGAACTAACACGTCCTGGGTAGTGCTAGGAAAAGTGCCAGTTAGGATCATTATCATAGCTGTGCACCTTCCCAGAGCCAGTCAGATTCACCATGCATGCTGAATAAGGTAGGGAGAGGACATTAACTGAAAAGTTCAAGGTTTGGGTACAAAGTAGATCAGCAATAAGAAATGGCTTACAGCCGGGCGGTGGTGGCGCACGCCTTTAATCCCAGCACTTGGGAGGCAGAGGCAGGCAAATTTCTGAGTTCGAGGCCAGCCTGGTCTACAGAGTGAGTTCCAGGACAGCCCGGGCTACACAGAGAAACCCTGTCTCGAAAGAAAAAAACAAACAAACAAAAAAACAAAAAAACAAAAAAAAAAGAAATGGCTTACAGCAACTTAATGAGCATCAAGGAGAGTCTTTTCCTTAACAAAGAACACTGAAAAAAATTGTACCTTCAGAATCAAGGTAACAGGTACCCATCACTAGATATGGCATATATTTAAATAAATAAATAAATAAATAAATAACCTTCTATTATACTTTTTGTAGTGTACAAACAGTGCACTCATAAAAATTTTGAAAGCAAATAAATTATATTAGTATAATTAATATAAAATTTAATAAATGACTTAGAATTCAGTATTAGTTTAATTAAACTGCTATGCTATTTTTTCCACAAGAACAAAGCATGTCAGGTCTACAATTCTCCTAGTAACTTCAAAAATAAAAATATCTTAGGAACATATAAAGATGTTATTTAGCCCTAAATTGTTTTACAATTAAAAGTTGTTCTAAAATGAAAATGAAAATGAAAAGTTGTAGTAAAAATCTTATTGAGTTTTTCCACTTAGGAGAAAAATAAGAATCATTGTCTGAAGTTTTCAATATTACAGATGTAATTCAAATAAATCGTCCAGGACCAGGGAGAATATGCTAGCAGCATGGTTTCCTGTTGGATGGATCCTCAGGCCTGTGTGAACAAATCCTGCTGGCTAAGTAAGAATGTGTTAGCAGTGGGAATTCTTGCTAGGTGAATATTCAGACTCTCTTTGCAAAAATATATAGCCATCATCATACTTACAAGATTTTTTGCCCTTTGAGGAAAACACAGATTTGTAGGGGTCATTGTTAAAGTACATGGTAGGAACACAGCTTGGCTTTGCTTCTGTAGATACTCACTATCGAGAGCTGTTCTTGCCCCACAACAATCTGCTCATTTTTTTGCCAAATGACTTGCATGTAATCTCAACACCTGAGTTATATTATTCACTAAAAATAATTTTGTATTATTCATTTAACATTAGATGTAAACTTTTATATCTACTGTGATCTAGTGATATTTTTCTGCTCTGTTGTTTACTTAAATTCTCTCCTAGTATTTAATTTGTTGCTGAAGTTTTGTCATTCACCAAATGACAAGCCCATTACTAGGTTAGCATAGTAACCTGGAAGAAAACTTGCTGTCTGGTCTGTCCTAAACTGTGGTCTTCTGGCTGCAGCACTGACTCCATGCTTGGCCTGTTCAACTGTGACTTTAGTGACAGCCTCTGAAATACTAAACTATCATGCATTATGTTAGTCATGTAAAGATATTTGAACTTCTATTACATGTTAGGCATGTTTAGTAAATATTTACATAATGATCAGATGAGTTTAGGGAACCTGGCTTGAGAGTCAATTTTAAAGTTTTGGTATTTTAGAATTGCAGAAACATTATCTAGACAATAGAATGTTTTGATATTAGACCCACTGTGCAAATTCTTCTGATGTTAACATTTCATGCAAATATAATTGTGTATATTAATTTTTATCAAAGCTAAAATATAAACATTAGCTTCATATTGTGTGCACATTGCTTATATTTGTATTTATTTATTCATTGTTTGGATATCACCTAATTTTCGGCTATAATAATTTTCTTCTCCTAGATCCAATTCAGGATTCCTCACTGGATTTTTTTATATGATATTCTTATCTCTGTCTATAAGAATTCTTCAGCTTTTGACTCAATGTCCAAACAGTATATTACTTATAAGTCCTAATGTGTTTTGTATCAAGTTAAAGTTGATATAAGCCTCAATTATAATATACTATTGTTGTCATTGCAGTATAGGAATGACTTTGCCAGAATACTTTTTTGCTAGTCTCTACTGTAAACAAAACAAACAAACAAAAACCCACTCTCGCTATGATGTAAATGCTTATACATGACAAAGAAATGAAGAATATGTGGTGGGAAGTTACTCTGTTCTAGCTGGAAAAGATGAAATGAGGTCTTCAAGGAACAGGAGAGAGACTTCTATAGACAAGTGGTGTTGGTAAATGCCAGGAAACAAAATGTGCGAAGGACAGGGACTGGATGCAGAGAATAGTTACTGGCAAAACCAATCTGTGGGATTATCAATAGATTATGAGAAAACACAGTGATCAGGTAGTATCAGATTGAGTAAGCCTCATAAGTTATGCTAAAAAGGCATATTAGATTCACAAGCCATTAAAGCCATTGAGTATTATTTTCTTCAGACTAGAGCCTGCTGCATTCTTATCCTGTGCTATATAACAGACCCTGCTAGATAATCATCACATATTCTAGATAGCCATTTCCTTTTCATTCAGAATACAATTTCTTAGATACTATGTCCCTTTGATATTTAAAAATGATTTGGAAAATCTTTGGAATTAAAGTGATCATTCATAAGTATTTTAGACCCCATCTCTCCTCAAAAGTAATTTTTGGTATGGCAGATTTAAAAAATAAACCTTAATAATCCTACCTTCACTGTCTGAATTAACTAATGTTGTATAGATTAGAAACAAGATGAGTACAAAGAGGAATCAAACTACACAGAAACACAAAATTCTGCTAAAATCAGAGTCTCTTTCTGCATGCATACTGAAGTGAATCATCTTCTTTTGAAAACATTGGTATTTAAACTTTGAAACATTTATAATAGTCATTTGAAATTTCCAACCAAAGCATCAAATTAAGCAATTTTATGGTGAATTATTCAAGGTGCCAAGGGCAAAATTATCAATTTTAAAGCATTGGCTTAGTGGTTTTGTGTCTGTAAGAAGTTAGCATAATTTGAGATCTCCCTGTTCAGTGTGTGGTCAACATCACCTGGGAAGGACAGAAGCAGTGAATACATTTGTAACAGTATCCTCGGGTGACTAGCATACACATCCAAGTTTCAAAAGCATTCATTTAAATTGGATTTAAATTAACACTAGATTTCTTTCTTTCTTTTATGGTTTATAAAAAAGTACATAATGTCCATAAAATCAGGGATAACATTTGTTTCTTTGAAGGTGGAAAACCAATTCAAGACAAATTGTCTTAAAACACTAAAGTTCCAAGAAGGAAATAACGTTGTATCTAATTATCAATCTTTTAAAATTTGCATTTTATTTTTACCTGAGTGCAGGCAAGGAACAAATGGGGAAATTACTCTTAAGTGTCTTTAAATGTCACCTCATTAAACTTCACTCTTTCTGATTATGTGTTTTCTAATAACTGAATGAACCTGTTACATCAGCCTACCAAGGAAGTTTTTGACATGAAATTTCAAATGCCAGGCTCTGTAGCCTAACACTGAAGTGTGTGGGCATATGTTAAACCAAAACATGATTTGTTTCTCTAAAAATATAAATTTCATGGGGGTAGGTTAATCATTGCATTCTGACACCTATGTAAGTACAATCTAAAGTTTAGTAAATGAAAGGGATGAGTTACCTTCCAAAGGACTCATGTCCCTTTAAACTTCTTGCAGCGTATTACACACAAACTACTATTTGATGTCAATCATTTCTGCCATCAAGAAATGGTCACATAAATGTGGGATACTGCCTTCTTCATGTCTCATTCATAATCAAGAGCGTACTGGTAGTTGTTGACGATGATACACATCTCAGTGTCTAAATCCTTTCAAATCTTTACCATATCTGCATGAAATGGATGCCATGTACATGTGAGAAAAATTGAGACTTAATAACTTTTTAAAGTCATGTGCTGAATGAATGGTGTCACTAATCCCAGCTACACTCTGACTTTTGAAACATTTGCATTATATCACTCCACACCAATGGTTCAGCCAACAGAAACACATGCCTTATATGGACGAGTTCTTTCAGAGGAGTATGACGGAAGATGTCACAGAAAATTTAGTATTTGTTTGAAAACTTGAGGTGAAAGACAGCTGGTAACTGGAGGCAGGAGGTGGGTGCTCAAAAGTGTAGATACATTATATGGACTGAACAGAATATATTTGGGAAATCTATGTATTCTCATGTGTATGAGTATACATACAAATTCAGCATGTATATATACTCTCATGTATACATACAAACACAGAATATATGTATATTATCATACATATACGTAATATACATGCATATAGATATGTATGCAATAAAAATTGAATTGATAATATAGGCCATAAATTTGAAGGAGAATAAGGAGGGGCATATGGGAGAGATTGAAGGATGAAAAAGTAGAAAGTGTAATTAAAATAGTACACAAAGATGAATGGTGCAAAGTGAAAAGATCAAAGTCAAAGCATAAAACACGAGCAGATAGATGATCACCTTTTTATTCCCTGAGGACGTCATGTTTTCCTTTCAGCCTGTGCATATATCTTCTCTTTTCTTTAGAATTTCTAAGTGTCTTTTAAATCTTATACAAATAAATTGTTTTATGTCCTTTATTTTGCTCATTTGTTTTTACTTGAGTATAGTTTTTTTTTTTTTTTTAATCTCATTGTTGCTCACCTTCCATGTCTAAGTCCTCAAGAAACATTCCAACAGGATTCTCATTCCATTTAGTGATTTTCATCTGAGCCATTGGACCAATAGAACTTGGCAGTGTGCAGTCAGAGAAGACAAGGGAAATAGCTGACAGGGCCCCATGTCTTTTGTAGACCATTGCTGTTTGTGCTTTTCCAAAGTAGATTACAGTCACATAGCTATTCAGATGATATGAAAATTATGTCTAGTCACTGTGTTTGAGCTTGAAACTAATTGCTACATAAGCTATTAGTGGTAGATGTTTTGTTAGTACAAGTATGCCAATGCTAACACTTTATGCAAATTATCTTTGTTGTACAGTGAACCTGTTGACGAATATAACCATATTGTCCTTTTAATGGTAGCTTTGTCTTTTATTATGTACTTAACTCTTAGGCATTTTATATGTTAATTTGTTGAATAATTCCTTATACCTAAAACTGTATAGCTAGCAGGACAATGAAGACAATAATATAAAAAAAGCTACTACTCTTAAGTATAGAGTAAATGCTAAAATAATGATATGAGAAAAATTATACATAGAGAGAGATTCCCCATGTCCATTGATTAGTGTGTTCTATAGTGCACTTCATTACACAGGATAACGATAAGAAAAGAAAGGCCAGATTGATGGCTCAGTATGTAAAATGCTTGATATACAAGCATGAGACCAGAGCTTGGATCCTCAGCACCTTTTTAAAAACCAGGTATGGCTGAATCCATGCTAGAGTTTATTGAAGATAGGTATACTACTTGGATGTAGTGGGTATCCAGCCTAGCAAAAATAATGCTAAATTCCAGTTAGAGATTTATTCTCAAGAAAACAATTTGGAGATAAAGAGAAAAGGACACCTGATGTCCTCATCTGGTCTCTGTACTCCACACATGTCTGGAACACAACATGTATGTGCATGCACACTCATACCCTATATATACCCACATACCCTAAGAATATAAAGGATAAAAAGAAAGTATAAGGAATATGTCATGGATATGTTTTACAACATTAAATAGCATTCATCCTTGAGTTATTAGATGGAAAAATAGTTTGAACCAGAAAGATCAAATTCAAATATGTGTTTCTCATAGCCTCTTGCTCCTACATGCAACAACAAGCCTTCTTCACAAACTCTTAAGGTAACTAAAGACCAACATAATCTCTGTTGCTATTAATAATTATTTCCTCAGATTTTAGAAATGTTCTATACTTTAGAATGTCAAATTATATCACAGATTGGATATGCAGAAACACAGGTAGGAATCGCGTCATAGAAGCATAACTTTTATAAATCTGTGTGTATTTAAAATGGTTGCCCAGAGACAGCCTGCATCTTGAAATATCATTGCACTAGATGTTAAGCTACAGCATAGCATGTGGAAGGTGGAAATCTCTAAGAAGCTACAGGAAGGAATACTCCTATCTGCTACATGCTTCCTATGCTTGCTGTCAGTCTCTGGGTTGTACATTTTGATTTTCATGGCTTTACCATGAAACCACAAGATGAAGGCTGAAGATGCTCCTTTTCACTTTATAGTTACTTTGGTCCTCTTTTCTCTTTGCATTTCTGATTTTTCCCTCTTATTCTCTACTCTTCAATTCTTAGAGATCAATTTTTCCTCCCTTGGAACTGTCATTTCTGGGATATCTCCAGGTCTACTAATTACTCAGATACTCACTACACACACATTGGTTTCTCTCTTAATTGGATGACATTTATGTTTCTTCTTGTTTTTGACATTGGCCTTTGTATCCCCCATCAGGAAGATTCTTGTTTACTTATGTAGGCATGTATGTGAAATTCTTCTCATCCTAATTTAGTCTAAAATTATACCCTTGTTTATAGTTTCTAAATAACACATCTGTATATTGAGAGTTCAGGTAGAATAAGGTTAATTTAAAGATGACAGATTAAAAGCAATGGTCATTAATAAAAACATCTAAGACAAAAATATAGGTCTGATTAAGATAAGTATAAACAGAGTTGACTACTTGCAGAATTAATAATCCCCTTTCCCTTATTTTATTCTTCTTTTAAAATTTTGTCTCCATTGTGAAGAATAGTCTTCCCTCCATCTAATGTCTCAGTTGGAATCTATGGCCTGTTTCAGAACACCATCAAGGAGAGCAACATACTACATTTGTCTGCTTTTATTTCTGTTTATTTACCTTACTACATGTGTTGTTTCTATATGTCTGGACATTGTTGGATCATCATGAAAATGTATGTTAAGGTAGACTTTGAAAGTCTGTCCTGTGCTTCCTTGTGTCCAAGGTTTACTGTTTTTTACTTTAATCACTTTCATTCTTCAACACACTAGAATAATCACATTTAAAAGTATTCATCACCCTCATGTACTTGAGGAAGTCACTGATATTTGTAAGTAGATGCTGACTGATCCATTCTGTGTAGAAATTTCACTTCACTTATTCCCATGTTATGATGATACACTGTGTTATGAACTATTTACAGTATTGTATTTAAAGTTTCCTCATAGTTTTCTCTTATGTTCTAGATCTTTCTCTTCTACACACACTTGTAACAACCATAAGGATGCTAATGCCTTGTCCCATAGCTCTTTCCTGGAGTAGGCTCTACTCAAACAAGCTTTAAATTTATTTGTGTATGTCAACTCTGCTTAAATACTTACCAACTAGTTACATAATCCTTGTCACTACCTTGGGCTCTTTTCTTAATCATAAGTTTTATGTTTATGAAGAATCAAATGTTGTATTACAGAGTCTTAAAATAGTCAACAGTAAATTCTTAAAAAAGATTAATCCTGATTACAATGCATAGGGTTGTCCGGCATTACACTTCTACGCATAGTTTAACCTCTAGGAGCTTGTACCCTATGATAAAAGTCCATGATACTGTCTCACCTGACAAATGTAATGTTTCAGACTATTGAAACTAGAAGTGCATTACATAATGGCAGGCTAGGCCATTGACTGTTTAGTTTAAATGCCAATTTATTTATTTTTGCCGTGTGTGTGTGTATGTGTGTGTGTGTGTGTGTCTATGTATGTGTGTATGCCTTTATTATTAGCTGTATCTTATTTTTTAACTATTACTTATAAACTCTTATGTATATATGTATATATGTATATATGTATATATGTATATATGTATATATGTATATATGTATATATGTATATATGTATATATGTATATATGTATATATGTATATATGTATATATGTATATATGTATATATGTATATATGTGTATATGTGTATATGTGTATATGTGTATATGTGTATATGTGTATATGTGTATATGTGTATATGTGTATATGTGTATATGTGTATATGTGTATATGTGTATATATGTATATATGTATATATGTATATATGTATATATGTATATATGTATATATGTATATATGTATATATGTATATATGTATATATGTATATATGTATATATGTATATATGTATATATGTATATATGTATATATGTATATATGTATATATGTATATATGTATATATGTATATATGTATATATGTATATATGTATATATGTATATATGTATATATGTATATATGTATATATGTATATATGTATATATGTATATATGTGTGAACGGGTGGGTACAGTATGGGAGTCAATTTGCTTCTTCTACCATGTGGGACACTGATATCAAACATCTAGTTTTGTACTGTATTTTATTGGGATGAACAGCATAGTAAGGAACTAATAAATAGGATGGCAAGAAGACAAAGTTTTCGAGAAAGCGAGAAGTGGTAATAAGCTGAAGGCAGAGAGATTCACACTGTGGAATTTTATATCATACCCTTAGAATTTTGGAAGCAGAAAATAAAAATAGAAATTTAAATATGTATGGTCTATTTAAGAAACTGTAACTCCACAACAGTTTTAGTCCTCAGCTATGAAATTGAAAACTATAAGTAGTTATGAACTAAAGGTAACTCAGAAGACATAGGGTGAAATTAAACTTTGCAAAAAGCAGTTGGGTTCTGGATAGTATAAGTCACTAGCAATTTCTTCTCTTTACTATAAAATACTACAAGTTTATTGACTTATACTATCACATGATTATTATTATTTTAAATTTTTAAAAGTCTGAACACTAAAATTGAATGCATGCTTAGTGCTCAATAAATAAATGCAAATAGTTACTTGTCATGACATGTGTGTCTGGGGTTCTGGAACATTAACTAGGAGTGGTGAAGGAACAAAGAAAGAATGTAACACAGACACATGCACAGAAAAGCTGAGGTCAGTTGGAGGTGTGCTCACTTTAATGAACAGCATCTACTACTACTAACAACCCAAGCCCTTGGGTATATTGATAACAGATCTCCATAGGAGAGTAGTCTGACTAGAAACCTGCTGTTACTAGTCTTTGCACACACTAGTCCTTTGCACTCAT
Organism: Arvicanthis niloticus; assembly: GCF_011762505.2. Classification (NCBI taxonomy): domain Eukaryota; kingdom Metazoa; phylum Chordata; class Mammalia; order Rodentia; family Muridae; genus Arvicanthis; species Arvicanthis niloticus. Next base: position 55,260,839 of record NC_047673.1, read on the forward strand.
TTAGACACCCAAGGAAAGTTTTGCCAACCCTCTTGATCCAGACATATATGTGGAATAGCTTTGTCAATTTTCCAAGAGTCCAAAACCTTGGTCTTTATAAACAATACACATTCATTCAGGACTTTACCCACTCAGAATTTCCTTAGCTTTCTCCAGTCACTAAACATTCAATGTGCAATTTTCTTTTGTGTCATAAGCTTGTAAGGAAGGTGAAGGCTGCTTCTGTTTAACAAATGCTTTAACTTAGTAGGTATAGCATACGTTTAGAAATAAACTTGGAGTTGTCTTATAGCCTTATACGATTTGGTAACAATATCTTGTGGTCCTCAAGGCAGCTTCTCAACAAAACATTCAAGTGGTATTTAAGAGGCATTTACAAGCAACACAACTTTACCCCATGGAAAATACATCATGGGAAAGAGAACCATTTTGTGATTGCTAAGGATGGTTGGTTGAGATGTCTCTGTATCATTGAAATTATAGTTTCATGAGGACTATGCAATATTACTAAAAACTATGATAATCATCATTGATTGTTCATTTGTGCTTACCACAGTCTGGGGCATATTGTGGAACATAAAGTAAATTGAACATTATCATTTCTAGAAACCAATGAAAGAATTTTAGGTAGACATTCATGCAACATAAATTTCATTAGCAATTGGGAAATGGATGTGTTTTGGATTAAAGGATGCCAGAAATTCCCTTAGAGGTCATTATGTTTTTTAAATATAATTGTATTCTGTATACTTGAGGTATATAGCACCACAATTGTGGGATGCATATAGACAGTGAAATGGCTGTGTAGATAAAGTAGATAATCTTATCTAAAATCCCACGTAGCTGTTTATTTGATGGCAAAACAGCTTAAATGTTTACTTATTTAATGAAATTCACTCCTATAAATTTATTAACTCTAGTCCTCATGTTGGAAAGTAGGCAACCAAACTCACTAATTCTATATATTATATTGTAAAATTCATGCATTGTACATAAATATGGATTTAATTAACATTAGCTATGCCCACAATAGCTACTATTTTACAGTATCTGAGAACTGAGTCTCTTGTGTCCTGTCCAGCAGGACATTAAACAGGGGTCGTGGGAGGTCACCTGAAAGAAAGCAGGGGAAACAGGCAAAGATGCAAAGAATGGCGATATGTCTATAGTCTGATCAAATCGCAATTTTTACTTTTTCACACAGGGGTTATATACACAAAAAGGCAGGATGTGGGGAAGGGGATGATGTAGGAACGTAAGTGTTCAGGGGGAGTACAGATATCTTCCAGAGTATCAGCTGGGTGAAGCTTCAGGGGACAGGTCACTATGACTCTGCCTATGATTTACTTGTCCTTATCTAAGTTGGTACTATTCACCAAGGTTACCTATCTACAAGGTTTATGACTAAGACTTGGCAACTTTTCACAAAACCTGTTTGTTTACAATAGCTTCTAGTCATCTGTTTCAGGGTTTTTCCACAGAGATCCAAGACTTTGTGTTAGCATGCCTGTATGTCAGGCCTATAGCTGACCCCAGGCTTTCAGTGTATAAGCAGGGCTGCCCCTGACACTCTTGTTTTCATTTTAATTGATACTATCCTTAAATCAAGTCATATAATTTGAAAATTAGATGAGGAAAAAATGGATGCAGATATGAAGTTCATATAAATGAGAACAATATAGAAAGTAAACCAGGGTTAGGGCTGTGAGGTGCTAGGGTAAATTTTGGAAAAATATATGAGGGTGTAATTCAATGATTCAGTAAGAAGCTGTGTATGATTGATATGCATCTATATCAACACATAAAATGATTGAGGTGAGAGGAAGAATATTTTGTGGCTAGCCCTAGCCATATAACTAGACCCTGCCCCCAATAAAACAAAGCAATAATAATTTTGAAGGTCCAAAAAGGACAAATTGAGTTTAGAACTGATAGTATACAGAACATTAAAAGCTCAGCCAAGCTAACCATCAAACCCCATTAAGGTAATGTCTTTCAACATAAAAATTACATAAATGTACTTTAGGATGCTAAGAGAAAATAGTGAGAATAGCTATTGTCTTTTCTTCTTCCATATGATATTCCATATGCCTACAGTGATGCCAAAACATATTTATTAAAGTTTAAGGTATGAATAAGTGTCCACATTCATTTTTCATATAATGCCCTTGGAGCACAGCAGCTTTGAAATGCACGATTTAGTATGAATCATGCATCGTTCAATGCTACCTGGAATCTGGTGTTTCTTTTCATTTTTGCTAGATGTACTGGAAATTAAGTGTAAACCAAGTTTCATAATTTCTTTAATGAAGACATAAGTAATAGGGAAGCTATTGGGTATAAATTTGGTACTCAGAACTAGAAAAGTGACTGAGCAAACCCAGGCTTCTCTCCAAGATGAGCCAGCCCCAGTCTCCAGGGTCATGATTTATTTTCTAGAGTAAAATCTGTTCATTCAAGTCACTGAAAAGCACAGGATTGCCAAAACCTTTCTGGTATATGCCTGTAATAGTACCTCTTTTTTTTCTTCTTAATATTTGTATCTTTTAAAATGTCAAGATTACTCAGTAATGAGTAGAAATACTCAAGAAAAGGTAATTCTCAATGAAATACATATGCAAAATAATGACTCACTTATAATAATCTAATTTATAGAGTGAATAGAATATGAAACTGATGAAAATCTGAAACTGCAGTATTTCTGAAACCAGGGTCAACAATTTAAAAGGTTTAGAGTTTTTTGTTCTAATTTATCTATTAACCAACTAATTTATAAATATTATGCTTGGAGATTTTTTCAAAACCACTTGAAAATTATTTTATATGCACCTACTATATAATAAACCCCAACCAGGTTGAAATACATCCCACATAGCTAAGAGGCTTATTATAAAATAAATCTCATTTCAAAGAACAGTAGGAGCTTTTTGTTCTTATTCTTTCCTACTTGAATCTATTTCAGTGATCTTCAATTAGGAACCTAAATAAGTCTGGAGGCTTCATGACAAAGAACTCTACATGAGAAAGGACTGAATCTAGGCACCAAGCAAGAGTCCAGAGAAAATGAACAAAATAAAACCAGTTATAATAAATATGTAAAAATGTCATATTACTTTCTTGAGATAATTGACAATAAAAGCTATGATAACAATTTAAGGAACATATTTATTATATTGTTCATATGTATGTGAAAATACCATTTCTATCACACCAGTACATATAGAACTATACAAAAAAAAAAAAAAAAGATTGGCTTGTGGAAATGGAAGGATAAATCAGAAACCTGTACTTGGAATAGTTAGGTTCCTGGATGTCAGTAGCAAATTCAAAGATGAGTATTTTTACTTGGTAGCTGTGCTGGCCATATTAATCTTGCAAGACCTGAATTATCCAAACTGTCATGCTATCTGTAAACCCATGAAGCTGTGTCCAAAATAGAAATAACACTAAATTTTGGTCAAACAATATGTGTTTCTAATAGAATCTTTGCCTGAAACGAGTGTGATTTTGATCAAATTGCATACTATTGTTGCCTCCCTTAATCATTCAATCACTGGACATAGAGTGCCTGCATAAAGCTTATTTTATCAGAGGAGATAGTTTTTATGTAAACACAGGCTCACTGACTACTGACCATCTCATTGTAACTAGGCACTCTTTTTTTTTTCTAAAATGAAAAACCTCTTCTCTACTCCCTGGAGACAAGAAGTGGTGCATAATCCTGAAATGATAGGCAGACATTCTCTGATGATGGCAATATGTGAATTATAAGATGATATGTACAATCTGACACTCTATAAGTTGTGTATATAGTAATCTGAAATGTATATTTGTATTGCTATAAAGGTTCTAGAGCAAGCACAAGAACAGAGACATCATGAACATGATACAAATTCAAAGACACAGGGGTCATGTATCTTTGAATGGTTCTCTATGGATTTTGTTCATCTAAACTCCAATTCTCTTCTTTCCAGAAAAGGGAATTGTTTCTTTCTAACAGAGCTGTATTTTTCTGTTAGAAAACAGAGACATATATTTTGCTGTGTGCAGGCTGAGGAGTAGTTAGCTAAAGCTAATCCAGCAATATGATACATTTTGCCTAGAATTTGAACTTTTGGAATAAGTGCCAAGGTTAAGAATCAAATGCCTGGGGCTGATTTTATTCTGCTGGACAATGTCAGTAGAGGTTCTCCTGCCCCTGCTCTAGTTGAGATTGTTTAATTTTTGCTTTGACTCTATGAGCTATGTAATATTATTTCAACACATATTTTATTATTATTTTAGTTAGCTAATTTGTTTTCAATGGCTTAAAAAGATACTGTTATGTGATGATATTTAAACTAATATAGATGTCCTATGACTTGATGTCTAAGATGAGAATACTGAAGAGAAGTGTGTATTCATTTTTTTCTCTAAAGGAAAGATTTGTTATTCATAATACAGTTTCACATTTAAAAAATAATAAAATGGCTGATGGAGTAAAACATACAGTAATTAATAAGGAAGAGAGAAGTAAATTTATAGGTGTCCTATGACTTGATGTTTGAGATGAGAATGCTGAAGAGATTGATGTATTCATTTCTTTCTTTAAAGGAAAGATTTGTTATCCATAATGTAGTTTCATATTAAAAAAAATGATAAAATGGCTGATGGAATAAAACATACAGTAATTAGTGAGGAAGAGAGGAGAAGAAGAAATAAATTTAAAGACAATTACTTCAACATATCACTAGGCAGAATTTTTTATTAAAGTAGAATTATATCACTTTTCCCCTACTCTATCCCCCTCCAGTCTCCAAGGTCCTCTCCTTCTAACCCTTTCATATCTTCCCCCACTTTTAAATTAATAACCTCTGTTTTGATTATTATTTTTATATATGTATGGATATATGAACAAAAATGTAAACAGAACCTGCTGAGTCCGTTTGTTCTGTGTGTATATATGGTTTAAAGCTGAATTTTTGATCAAACGGAGGCTTATCTTATCTGAAAGAGAATGGATTGCTTCTAGTAAACCTTTATGCGAAGGGGCAAAACATGAAGAAACAAGGACCTTATTTGTAACACTATTTGGAGGGTTGAATTTTCCCATCAATGTATACTCCACTATCGGACACTATGTAATTTCCACTATGGAAGTGACATTATTAAAGAAAATTAAACAGTAACATATTGAAAATTGAAAACAAATATCCCGGCACCTTTAAATACTACCTTTTAATTCTCTATCCCCTTCGATAATTCATGTATTTCATCAACTCTAGTTCATAAGGGCTCTGGCTTGTCAACATATGTAACAAAGTCAAGCATCTGCAAGAGAGGTTTACAGAAGAATTCTTCCTTATCATGGTGAGGGAAATCTTAGCAGCAGCTGTAGAAAGTCAGAGAACCTGCTTCCTTATCAGGGACGCTGAATGTGAACTGGAACAGTTAAGCCTATGGCTAATTTTTCTGCTTCGCTGTTTAGTATGAGTGTGCTTGCTGAAAGATTTCCAAGTAATCCCTTGGGATTCGGGATGTTTGTCCAGGGAAATAAGCATGTAGAACCTATAATTTAAGATAGGTTGAAAAATGGAACTGAGATATTTGAAGGAAGAAATATAAAGCAATAGAAATGATACATGTTATCATTTTGTTTCATTACATTTTTATTGAGGTGTTCCACGGTTATCTATTCCCACTTCACAGTAAATTGCCCATTTGATGTTGAACTCAAAGCAAACAGAGTCGTTTATTTAACTTGTAGACATTCTATTTCAGTAACACTTTTGAAAATTTAATCAACTGTTTAAGCAGTGATTTTAAAATATCTTACAATATGTACTCTGTACCAAAAACCACCAAGCACTTACAGAAATCATGAATCCTTTAATCAATGTTACCTCTATGTCTTAGTTGATTCTCTCCTTTCACAGATGAGGAAACTGACATACTTGGCTTTTGGTCTTTAAAGACAAACCAGAAAACTAGCCAGTGTCTCTGAAGAAGCAGTGATGTATGGAGAATGTGGGACTGTATAGTAAATGCTTTGTATGTAATAAGGGAGACCCCAAATTATAGCAAGCAAGAGGACCAAGGTTTAGAAGCAGGAAGAGTTATCCAGAATGTAAAACTGTATCAGTAAGTGGTGTTTAACATGCATCGTTCTTTCCAACGTGAACAGCTGAGCTTCCAGACAGGTGTCGCATCTGCCGCATTTACCGCTGCTGCAGTTCTCATTCTCTTGGTTCGTTCCCCTCTCTTTTCTAGTCAAAATTGAGTACTTATATCAGTTCTAGAGCTTCATAAAGCTGTTCTAAACAGCTATGGCCAGCTTATCTTTTCTCTTGCCCCTTAAAGGGTACCACATGCATGGGCATGGGCATGTGCAAGTGCAGGTATGTGTGTGTATGTGTGCATGGGGGGGAGATTGAGGCCGCACAACACACAGTTCAGTGAACAATCCTTTGCAATCATTCATATTGCTCTGGGTTTGGTTTGGTTTTGGTTTTTCTTCTTTTAGCATTTTAATTTTTGGTACTTTTTGGGTTTTGTGGGGTTTTTTGGGGCTTGGGGTTTTGGTTTCTAAACACACACACACACCTTTCTGATCCTACAAATTTACTTTTTCATGATTGAATGTATGTCCTCGCTACTGCTAGGAAGGTCTTTACCATTGATCATTTTCCCAATAGTTTCCCTTTTCTCTTATATATATTTTTGAGACTGTTTTCACTAAGCTACTCTATCCTATACACATTCTAGACCCAAGAAGAACTTCCTATATCAGAAATGTGAGATAAATTTTTACTATCCGTTATTATTCTTATTTTATATTACATAACAAGTAGAGAGGTTAAATTTTCTTCTTGGGGTTAGTCCAGAGTGTATGACCAGAGTATTAGACACCTAAATTTAAATAAAGTAGTTTTTAAGTTACTGAATCTATTTTGTCTGGATTTAGAACAGAAATCCCAAAGGAGAAGGCATCATACATGCGCCATGATATCTCCTTAAAGTTCTTAATATAGTTGGCAAGATGAGTAGAATCAAGTATAAAAGGAAATGTTGTTTCTCACAAACTTTTAACCTACCCCCAAGTTATTCCTGCTTTGATGGTTTCCTGCTTTCACCTCTACTGATGGTGTAGGGGATTTCCTTTAAGACATCAGTGTACTTCATTTTAATCTTGTTAATTTGGCAATGCAGATTTACTTTTTAAATTACAGGGCACAATTTATTTCATATTTTACTCAATAATAAATACAAATATTTCATAAAACTGAAAGGATTCTTAAATAATATATAATATTCATCCTTTTGAACAGAGGACATGTTTGAGGTTTTGGTGTTACACACAATATATTTCCTACAAGACCTTAAAGACCACACAGGAGGGAACAAATACATGGAACACATATGAATGTGAAGCCTACCTGAGTACATTCATATCTAACAGACAAAGCCATCTCTATTTATGTGTAATGAAATATTTATCTTCTTTCACAGAGTACATTTAGAGATATTTATAGGAATATAGAACAGAAGTCATAAAGAGTTTGTGTAAACAGGTAGCCTGGATTCGTTGTCTTTGATCAGGATTCTATAACAGAATCCAGTGGAGTGGATGGATTAAGCAACAGACAATAATTTCTCACCATTTCCAATACTGGGTACCCAGGATCAAGGCACCAACAGATCTAACTTCTGAGGATGCCCTCATCCTCACTTGCAGACAATTACCTTTACTGTATCCTCACTTGCTGAAGGACAGAAAGGTGAACAACCTATATCATGCTCCTCCGATCTCAATGGAAATCTCACTCATTAGGAATGCACTCACCTGAACTAATTGCCTCTATAATGGTATCACAGTAAAAAGATCAGCAAAGAAATTCAGAGGAACACAAAATTCAGTTCCTGTAACACCTTAATGCCTTTTTCTTCTACACTGAATTCTCTCTTCAAATATATGGTTTGCTAGAATGTTGCTCAGGGCTGATAGACAGATCAGTGTGTTATGCTTATTGCATTACAGCCATTGCAATGCCAAAGAGAAATCTCCCTGAGAAATACTGGTACAAGCCATTATTCGACTGAATAAAACTTCGAGTTATCTATTCTGCTGCTTACTTTATCTTGTAGAAAATAGTTAAAATATATATATATATATATACATATATATATATATATACGTATATATATATATATATATACGTATATATATATATATATGTATATATATATATATATATGATACTAGTATATAGGATGTGTATATGTGTGAGTAATATATATATATATGATCCATACATCAAAGATATGTTTATATATTCATGTATATATATTATCAATAGCTGGATGGCCTTCAGGAATTGATGAGGGAAAAGACAAATAGACAAAAAAAATGGAGATAAGTGAGGCAGATGGGCCTTCAAATGAGCATGTAATATAAAGAATGAGTATTTAACACTGTCTACATAGTCTCCAGTAAAGACGTGAACATGAAAATGGGCTCAGTGGATGCCTGTGGATGGCTTTTGCTACCGTAAGCTAACATACAGGAATGCATGGCAAAATTAAAGACATTCTGATCATACTTTCTCCCAGTATAAACATGAAATGTAATAGTAATAAAAACCCCTTAAACAAATAAAGCAGAGGCTTCAAGAAAAGGTTCCACAGGCTGCTTTCCTGTGCTGGATCTGCAGCTACATTCAGTATTAGACTCAGACAAGTGAGGTTTGCAGGAGCATTGCAAATAGTGGTAATGATTATATCTTTGGGCATCTCTGTTTATACTTGTGTGGTCTTTGTGGGAGCATGCATGCCTCAGAGACTGTCTTACTCTGCATCAACCCTAGTCAAAAAGACACTGAGTGTACATGCAGATATGTCTTCACCCACCAGTAAACATCACTAGCTTCCTTAACAAGTAGTATCTAGTGAAACAAAGGATAAGAATATCATCTACTTTTTGTTCTCATTTTGGGTATATCTTCTAGGTTAAAGGAATGAATTGATCAGTTTTTTTTAACCATTCATCTACCTATCATTATTGAACCCAAAGGGGACAAAGGGGCTATAGTGGCATAAACAAAAGCTAGGGTATAGGCGGCTCTATAATGTGTAATTTTCTTCACCAAGGCTGATCTGGCTACCACCACCACAAAAGACTAATCCATTCATTAACTGGAAAGAACATAAAACTCACTATTGTCATCTTTATCAATTAGGACCATCTGTCATGTCAGTGGACATCTACCACTAATGAGTAAATGATTGTGCTCACTGAAATCTGCAGATTGTATTCTGTACACACATTTGTACTCCAGGTTCCAAATACTATTACCATTTATAGTGATGCTAAACCATCATTTTCTTTTACACCACATTTCCCAAAATCAGTTGTTCATATCAGTCCAATGACGTGTGCCAATGTAGTCTTACTCATAGAATTATCTAGTTTTATTCATTCACTCCATCATTTAAAAACAAGTGGTCTGGTAGGATGATATGATGTTCTATTGAAACTTAATTATCCCATAGCTTAGAGACTATCTTCTTTAAAAGTGACATTTATTTTCATTGGTGAATAGAAGGTTTTTAGTAATGAGTAATGATAAGTTATCACATCATTTCTCATAGTCATATATGAATACATGAATTTCATGTATGAATATATGAAATCTGGGGATGAACAGAGAAATAAGTATTCACATTATTCACTGAATAACCCTGCTGTAGAATTTTTATATCTATCTGCAACAATTTAGATACCAGTGGTTGGGAATTCTTATTTCCTGGGGAGAAAGTCTCACCAGGGGACACGATAACAACTGTTGAGACAGCCATCTGGTCATTGTGTGCTTTTGCAGAGGTTGAAAACACAAATATATCATTGCATTTGGTAGAATTACCAATCTTACTTGCAGAAGCAAAGTAGATCACAATCATGATTGAAAAGTAGGGGAATAAGTCAAAGAATCCAGAATCTAAGATTAGTTTGTAATGCCAAAACTTAATGGATATTTTGTGACTCTAATCAACATATATGTTATCCACTAAGGATTCAGATTAGTTTAGGAATGAAGATATAAATTACCCACAAGCAGCCAATAACAGAGGATATCTGTGATTTGTTATAGTAAACAGGACATGACAACTCCACTCCCTATGCATATGTCCAGTGTGTGTCTAGCTGTATAGATATATGTACATGTGTTTGTCCTTCATTGTTTTCTTATTACTTAATTCTTATTACTTAAGTCCTCATATAGATATTTAACTGTGTTTTAGTGTGATTACAGCTGTAGTAAAGATCTAGTGAACATCACTAGTAACATATGAGCTTCTGTCAATAGAGATGGACAGGAGACAGTGTAAATTTTAAACCTTATTTGTAGGGAGACAGTAAGGGTTACTTCACATATATAAATGGTATTTATAGGTTGTTATTCAGAACAAAGCAGTTTGTGTTTGATTGGTAGTTCAAGTGTATACATACAGCTGCTTAAGATTAAGAATGAATCACACCTAGTCTATAGAAGAGTTGTCTCTTATGAATGGGGCATGAGCATTGCTATTCTAAATGTAAAGAAACTGTGGTGATCCAGTGGAGAATCTTGCAAGATCTGCTCTATTGATTTTCTCTCATGGATGGAAACAGCATCTCTAGGAGGCTCACAAGATTCTTAAGAGATCTTTAAAAGTTCCTCCTATGACCCTGTCCATCTTTGAGATTATAGAAGACTGGGAAGGAATTGCTGCAAGGGATAGCTATTGACTAGTTGTCAAGGGGATTTCCAGTAGCATGGGTGCCTCTGAGCCGCCCATTTTCTAGTAAACTCTGTTATTACTCACTGGGTCATCAAGCTGGAAGAATTGTTAATGTCAGAGTCATCATGATCACTCAAGAGCACCTTGTTTATATCTCATGCTTCTTCACATATTTTTAGAGTCATCCTGAATCTGTCCACACAGAGCTATCAGCAACACATGGGCAGAATCTGATCCTCGAGCTTTTAGCCCCAGCTCCAGAGTGCCCAGGAAGTACTGTGGGTAGCTAGTCAGTACCTCTTCCTGACAGACATATACTCTTTACTTTCAGTTTCTATCTATAAAATCATAAGGTCAGTGTTAGTCAGGTATGAATTATTCAACGTTATCTAGAGAAAATGACACTAGATTATAGATAGATAGATAGATAGATAGATAGATAGATAGATAGATAGAGCAGAGTGGAGGAAAAGAGACAGAGAGTTATTTTATTTGTTATTTGGCTACAATATTTAAAAGGTTGACATGCTCAAAAGCTGATGAAAATAGAATAGTTAGCTGTGAGCAAAGAGATTCATGTGAAGGCCTAATTTTTCCTTAGATGGCCATCTTTTCATTGAGTCCTAAAAACTTTCTGAAATATGCCAACACCTGTCAGTTTTTCCTAAAAATATTTAAACTATGAGTGTCTGGTGCCTTCCTCTGAACTTCTGGGGGTTGAGAACCTTCATATAACCCCCTTTAACCTGGAAGATGTCCATTGACACCTAGAGTTTCTGCCTACTTTAGAATTCTCGTTTTGCTTTCTTGGTTAGACAAACCTATTTAATAAGTTTTCCATGTCGAATTCTTTATTTTAAAATAGTTTATTTGACTTATAAAACCTTATAAAAATGGGACAAAACCTTGGTTGTTAAAGATGATATGGGAGGCTTTATTTAGAAAAGGATGATTAAATTATTCTTGCCAGAGTTGAATGACTAGAATAAAATTATTATTGCTGTGGAAAGTAAGACACATGTGATTTTAATGTAAACAACTGAAGGTAAAGATTAGAGACTTACTTTGGGTGATTCTTTCCCTCTGTGCATATAATAGCTCACTTAAACTCTGTAGTAGCTCTGTGAGCCAATACTGCCCTCACTATAAGGCATTCTTAGGAGAGTTTAATAGAGATAGCAAGTGAATGGTCCGGCTAGTTGTATCTCATAATTGCCTTATCTCATAATGTAGAACATAATTTTAAGTTTTAAGGCCAATACAAGTAGATGTAAAAGAACAGAAATTGCAATATTTGATGATAAAACTTTCTAACTCAGTATTAATCTTAAAAACAGTTTTATGTTTTTCTTTCCCAGAACTGTACAAATGAAAACGGAAAACTTAGGTGTCATGGATCATTCTCTTAGACAGCTTTGTCCTCATTGACCAAAAACACAACACGTAAACAGGGGTTAAGATTCCTACATACAAAACTCAGCATCAGAAACATGCATTTAAATACTCCCCAATTACTATATTTTGCCTTATGCTTTGCAACCTACTAGTTTATAACTGGGGAAGCATTAAGAAAACCACTGAGTGTGTTCAGACTTTCAGGGACCAAGACCCTCCTCTTCCACTGATGCCTGACAAGGCTATCCTCAACTACCTAAACAGGTGAAGATATGGATCCCTCCCTTTGTGTTCCCAGGCTGGAGGTTTAGACCCTGGGAGCTCTGGTTGCTTGGTATTGTCACTCTCCCCATGAGGCTGCCAGCCCCTTCAATCTTCTTTCTAACTCCTCCATTGGGGACTATGTAATCAGTTCAATGGTTAGCTGTGAGCATCTGCCTCTGTTTATGTCAGGCACTGGCACAGCCTCTCAGGAGACAGGTTTGTTAGGCTCCTGTCAGCATGCACTTCCTGGCATCCACAACAGTGTCTGCATTTGGTGACTGCAAATGGGATGGATCCCCAGGTGGAGCCATTTCCAGACCCTCCTCCAGTCTCTGCTCCACAGTTTGTCTTATGTGCTACCATGAGTATTTTTTGTTACTCCTACTAAGAAGGACCAAAGCACCCACATTTTGGTCTTCCTTCTTCTTGAACTTCATGTGGTCTGTTGGTTGTATCTTAGGTATTGTGAGCCTTTGGGGCTAATATCCACTTATCAGTGAGTGTATACCACTTGTGTTCTTTTGTGATTGGGTTAACTCACTCAGGATATTTTTCGGTTCTATCCATTTGCCTAAGAATTTCATGAATTCATTGTTTTTAAAAACTGAGTAGTACTCCATTGTGTAAATGTACCACATTTTCTGTTTCCACTCCGCTGAAAGACATTTGGGTTTTTTCTAGCTTCTGGTTATTATAAATAAGGCTGCTATGAACATAGTGGAGCATGTATCCCTTTTATATGTTGAAGAATCTTTTGAGTATACACCCAGGAGTGGTATAGAAGTAGGAGGAGGGGGTATTGAATAAGAGGTTTTGTTGGGGGGGAATGTGGAGAGGGGGTAACATTTGAAAGGTAAATAAATAAAATATTCAATTAAAAGAAAACAAATAATGGAACTGGCAACTGTAGTCGAGCAATTCAGACTTTTTTCAACAATTGATTACAGGGATTCTTTATAATCTTCAAGGACAAGGTATTGTGAAACTTTAAAACAATAGCTTCATAATATAAACAATGGGAAGGTATATGCATGAACACCACAAATTTATTTAAATCATGCTCTTTTATTTTTTATTTTAAATCTAAAAAAAAAAATGGATGCCAAGAACTTTCTGCTGAGTGTTTATGGCCCCCTACAACTAAGTATACTTATGCCTAGATGAAAAGGAAGGATCCACTTACTGGCATATGGCATGATCCCAACCAGGTATTTAATATGGGGAAAAAGACATGTTTTTGTCTTTCCTCAAGATGCTGTAAGAGCATGGTGGCTGCCTGAGATATGAGTGAGACATGCTGTTGCTGAGACAAAAATATGATGCTGACTTGTGAGCTTGCTGAGTGCCCTGACAAGGGTGACAGGGAAGCTGTATTGGAAATATGTTCCTGACCCAACTTTGCTGTCCTATATCCCAGATGGGACAAGCTGCATTGCTTCCAGTTTTTAGACCTTGTGAGACAGAGAATCAAAAAGAGAAATTATAATAGTTCTTGTATTTTTCTTAAAAGTGACAAATTGTTCAGGCTCAATCATGTAATGGTCTGGAAACCAATCCAATATTGGAAATAACAGTCTTCATTTGGAAGGCTGGATCTGGACATTTTCAGAGACATATTTGGAAGTTACCTGCAGTTCTCTATAATGTTATGTTAGCAATAGATAAAGTTGGGATAGGATCTGGATTTCAAATAAGGGTTAGTGCATGTTTTAAGGCTCTTTTAATTGTAAAGCTAAAATTGGTTTTGTCTCTTCTACAGTATTTATTGTAAGTTGCATTGACTGTATACTTTCAATTGTGTTAGTGTGTTGAAACCTAGCATGTCTGTTACAGGGATCTATGAACCAGCTTTTGTCTTACTGCGCTGAGTTTTAGAAAATCTGGATCCTCTGAAAAAAGCTTGAAAGTGCTGGAAGAAGTGAGTTAGGCTTTAAGCAGAAGCAAGAGGGTAGCAGGCCTGATTATTGCTGGTATAACAGCTTTAATTACATTAATTGCTAGCACCACTGCTTCTGCAACAGCTTTGACACAAGAAGTTAAGACAGCTATTTTTGTTAATCATCTAGCAAAAAAATGTTACTAATGTGTTGAGTATACAAGAGGATTTATATAGGTGTCTGGAACAACAGATTGATACTCTAGCCTATTCGAATTATCTGAAGGAGGTTCAGGGTTTAAGAGTTAGGAGCCATCTCAAGTGTCATGACAAATACCACTGGAGTAGTGTTACTTCTACAACGATTGTCATTATAATAAAAAAAAAAATGTTTAAAGATACCTGTAGGGTATTTGGCATAATTCTAACACCTCTCTGGATGTTTTAACTTTGCATAGTGAGATTATGAATTTAAAGAATGCTGCTATGTTGAGATTTGATGCTGCAGATAATGGTGATAAAATTATCCATGGCCTGAGGTCAGTATTTCTATTTTGGTCAAACCTCAGGAATGGCAAATATAGATTGGTCATGCTAGCCCCGTTTATCCTGGGAATACTTTTATTTCTGCCCATCATATTAAAGCTTGTCTCTAACTACATCAACAGGTTGGCAGTACAAAGTACAGTGAAAATGAAAGTGGACCACCAGACAAAGTTATTAATTTAACAGGCTGGCAAGCCAAGGAAGGGTAAGATTCTACACAGAGCCTTACCAACCTAAGATAGAAGTTCATTGTTTTTGATAATGCATATTCCATCACGAGTAAGGAAGGCATTCTTGTCAGAATGACCTAAGACAGGCTCAGTCTGGTTTATGCTATAAAAAAGGGGGAGATGTGGAGAGCTTTTGGGGCTACCTGCCAGGAATCTGACATTGCCCAAGGATGAGGAAATAGACTACAGGCAGGAATCTGCCATTAGACTAGAACAAAGAAGTAATTTCAGGCATAATTCTAAATCCTAGGCTAGAACAAAGTAGTAATTACAGGCAGGAATATAAATCTTAAGCTAGAACAAAGAACTAGTCTTCATGCATGAAAATGACTTTGGGCTAGGAGAGGGAAGTAATCTCAGATATTTTGATCATCCTGATAAATGCTTAGAAATAGTGATCACAGGAATGATCACAGGACTCTGTTTATTGTCCTGTGTGTTCTTTGACTATCTGGGTTTATTGTCTTCTTTATACCTTGACTATTTGCATCTTTTGTATTGCTAGTTCCTCAACCTATAACTGACATTTATACTTGCATGTAATTTAAACAATATAAAAGCAAAAAAGGAGGAGGAAGGATGAGATAGGGGATTATTGGGGGGAGTGGGGAATGCAGAAAAGGGGATAACATCTGAAATGTAAATAAATAAAATATTGAATAAAAAAATTTAGAAAACATAGAATGCTATACACATTACTTATTTGTTAAGGTTGTGTAACAAACATCATGGCTTAGGTACTTAAAAAAGGGAATGTATTTCCTCAAAATCATAGAGATTAAAGTTTTAGAATAATGGTATCAAGAATCTAAAACCTGCTTGCTCTCATCTTCCATCTTAGAATCCTTGACTGATATAGTTTAATTGTATCAATTTCTTGAATGCAAATTAGATATTATTTGTTTCACTTTTGTTATGTAGTCTACTCCAAAATTACTCTCAAGGCTAACAAACCAGTCTGTTCATCGTAGTATTGAGATATTTATTTCTTAGTTTGTCTGGAACCTTGAAAATCAAGTTTCAAAATTGAAAAAAATCATGGATAAAAATCTTCTATTGAGTTTTCAGAAGTGAGAATGAGACAAACAATGTAAAGTGGGCAATAGATATGATCCATATGCATGTCAGATGTATTAAATATAATTAATAGGTGCTGGTAAAATACTTAAAATCTATTCACTTTGAAAATACAGGGAGGAGGATAGCTATGAATTAAAATTTTATGACTTCATTCACTCTCCTTGTCTTTCCATATAATTGTTGGCTGACCACAGATATGTAAAATTCTGCTCTAACAAGTTTAGTTTCAGCTCTAACTAAGTTGTCATTTGTTTACTAGGATAGTTCAAGTGGCTTAATTAACATTAGAATTCCCAGCTGCAAAACCTGAGTTAGAAATCTGGTTGGGCCTGTGTTATTTCCATATGTGATCTAGGAATTGGAACTTATGTGCTGTAAGGAGGGGATGCTAACCTCATACTCTGCATGTTGAAAGCATGAAGTCTCATGAGATTGAGGTAGTGGAAAAGGGGACACAGAGGAATAGAGAGAGGGTTACAGTCACAGGGAGGGTCCTTTACCCATCTAAGATTTCAAACTAGAATTTGGAAGTAAATAACAAAAATAACGCTTCAATAGTTTTCATTCAACATTAATAATTCTCTTACCAGCTTTTAACCTATCACTGTGGTAGACTGGTCTAGTCTAGAATTTTGTCTAGTTTAGTATTTGTCTAATTTAGTATTTCCTGTGGTGGCTGCTCATCCTGAGACTTGTCCAAATTTTGGGATTCATGTGCCAACTTTCCACTACCATACAAACTCCTAAAAGGAGCATATTTTGGTTTCAGAGGGGTGGGAGAGTATGGTTAGGTGGGTGGGAGAGCACTTTCATATAGGCAAAAGGGAGGGGAAGGGCATATGTGGGATGGAGGGTAGCGAAGGGGTAACCAGGAAGTGGGATATCATAGGATGGGGATACGGTAGAGAGGGTAACAGGGAAGTGGGATAGCATTTGAGATGTAAATGAATAGAGTGATTAATAAAAGTTTTAATAAAAAAGCAAATGGATCCCTATTGTCATGTACCTCAGCATATAAAACTTTAAAAAGTATTTGTAGAATACAGAATAATTGAAATGTTACTGAAGTTTTATGATAGTACAACTGATAAACTAATCTTTGTGGAAAATAGCTAAATGTATTTACTAAAAACAGAATGCATATACACTTTTTATAAATTCTTATTAATTCCATAAATATGTATATATGTTACCATTGGATACCTATATATACATATATATTCATTAATCAAAATTATATATAGTTATTAGAAGGCATATATATGTATATGTATGTATATATATATAAGCATGAAGCATGAAGTCTCATGAGATTGAGGGAGTGAGTGGAAAAGGAGAAACAGAGGAATAGGGAGAGGGTTACAGACACAGTGATCATCCTTCACCCAAATATATATAGATTTCAAACTAGAAAATATATATATACATATATATGTAATATATGTATATATATGTATATATATTTTACTATATATATTTATATATATATGTATAATATATATATTTGTATATATATATAGAGAGAGGGGGGGAAATGAGAGTCAATGAAAGGCATGTATTAGATATACAGATATTTAAGGTATGTATGTTGATGTATATATGCAATTATATATTCAGATATTTAACATTATGTATATAAAACATATATACTTTTATTTGAAATGTGGTATGCATTAGGATGCTCTTAGCAGACTGTAACTGGAGATAACAGTATAACAAGTTAATGGACAAATACTATATATTAAATTTACATAATACAAAATTTAAAATAACTACAACTTCCCACAAATATGGGTGAATTTCACAAGTGGCGAAGTGCAGGAATCCAGGAATTAATATGTATCAACTTTATGATCCTTTCCTATGAAGCTCAAACACAGACAAAATGAATGTATAAATATTTGAAAGATTAATGGTTTTCCTTATAAGTAATATTAACTGGTTCTTCTGTATCTTGACCTAAATGAAAATCATTATGCATGCTTACACAAATTTACTACATGTAATAAGGTATTTAATTAAATTTTTCTACTTCATGTACATGATATCTTAACATAAAATATTTAAGATATCTTTATATCCAGCTGGCTTTGAATTCTTATATTAAACACAAAAAGGATGAAACATGACATGAGACTGTTTCGGTTTTAATATATTTTATTTATTTATTTATTTACATCCTAAATATTGCCCCCTTCCCAGTCCTCCTTGCAGAGTTCTTCCTCCTATCCTCCCTCACCTTTGCCTCTAAGAGAGTACACAGTCTCCAAGTATCCCCCCCCCCACCCTGTGGCATCAAGTCTCTACAGGATTAGGTCCATCCTAACCCACTGACACCAGACCTGAAAGCTTTCTGTTACATATAGACTGGGAGCATTAGACCAGCCCATGTATGTTCTTCGGTTGGTGGCTCGGTCTCTGGGAGTTCCCAGAGTTCTAGGTTAGGTGACAATGTTTACTTTCCAATGGGATTGCCATCTCCTTCAGTTTCTTCAATCCTTCTCCAGACTCTTTTATAAAGGTCTCCAAACTCTTTTATGCTTGGCTGTGAATATCTGCATCTGTCTCAGTCAGCTGCTGGTAGAGCCTCCCAGAGGACAGACATTCTATGCTCCTGTCTGCAATCACAGTATAGCATCAGTAATAGTGTCAGGGATTGGTGCTCACCAATAAGAATGGATCTCAGGTTTAGCCAACCAGTTACCAGTTCAACTATAGATCTGTTCCATGGGTGGGCACCAATCCCTGACTATTATTACTGATCCGAAGTTGGGCCAGTCACTGGTTGTTGCAACTTGGGATCTATTCTTGGGAGAGAAGACTGGGAAATTCTTGATAAAATTTTAACTACTAACTTCTATCTTTCATTATAAATTTAGTATTAACTGTTGGAATGCATTATTAATGTCAAGTTTCTTTCTATATATTTTGATTGGAAAATAAATGGTATAATATTCATTAATAATTTACTTTTATTTACCAAAGACAGCAGTTATTCTGAAGAGATGTAGTCTAGTAAAGTCTCTCCTCCTTAAAAATCAAAGTTACACGTCTCATTCTTACATTCTGCTCCAGTGTATAGTCTCCGTTTTCCTACAAAAACTGTTTAATGCTTCTTGATCTTCACTCTGAGCTTCTTTAAACTGAAACAGAAGCAGTCCTTTTGTGGAGCAATTCTGAATCTGTCTTCTTTGACTTGAATATTTACATAGCTATGTGTTGAGTTCAAGATGAAACTTCTCAATGGGTTGTTTGAGAGAACTGTTTTCACTGCTTTAAAACTTTGGCAACACTGCTAACATCAGAAGGATTGATTAAGAGAATTTCTATGTGCCAGTCCACAGAGCATCCTGCTACTTGGTAATTTAGAATATTTGAGGGATGAGTACAGCAGTTACTGAGATCAGCTGTGCTTTTCTGTGCCTCCAATAGACATTATATTTAAGGTTTATTCTAAATGACTTCATCTATGAATAAAATTTGAGGTTGTTTATATTTTCCTTATTACCATTGTATTTCTCTTCCTCTTAAATGGTATTTGCCTGGTGGAAAGTGTTATCAGAAAAATCACTGTAAAAAATGTCTGTCTTCAACTACTCTTACCTCTTCCAACAGTGTCTTTAAGTTGATCAGGAGCTGTAATTCTGCTTGGGAGATAACAAATTAACTGTGGAAGTTCTATAGAGATCAAGACCAGAGGAACCGAGCAGTGTCTTAAAACCTTGAAAATTATATTAAATCTAGAATCCCATCTGAATCAGATCAATCCTTGTCACTGTGTTTTATATGTCTACTCAAGTGTATAGATCAAAAATAATCTGAGAAATGAGCATGAAGGGATATCTATGCTAATAAAGTTTTATGAGAATGTGCATATTGTAATATTAAAATTAACTTACTGTTACTTAAGATTGTAATGGTTATTAATTAATTATAATTATAGAAAAGTAGAGAAATTGAGCAAGAGTTTCGGTATTGGAGAGAAAATTTCAGAACTGAGATAGACCATTGGTATTGGTTAATGCCTTTGATTGGGCTTCTCATCCTTTGACCCTCACTGAGTTGTAGCATTGTCAAATGATTGTGGAACCAGTTTTTAATCATTACAGAGATCCAACAGACAATGGAATTATAAGATGAAAATAAAATTGGCTTATAGTTTGGGGTGTCAGTGTATGGTCAATATGTTCTTAGTTTTAGAACTGCAGTAAGAGAACATGCCAGAAGAATGGTACATGGCACCTTGGAAAGGGGACAGAAAGGACTAGGATCCCCTCAATATCTCCTTCAAGGACTTCCCTTTGTGACTTGAGTTCCTCCAACTAGTCGTCTCATCCTAAAGTTCTATTATGCCCCAGTAATTACATAGTCTAGCAAGAAAGCCTTCTACACATGAAACCTGTAGCCAGACCATAGTAACCAAATAAAGCTGTTTGTTATATATAAATTACCTATTTTTATTTTATGTATATGGGTGCTTTTCATGGATTTATGGTTTTGCACCATGCACATACATGTGTCTTGGAGCCACAGAATCAAGGAGATCATTTGGAACTGCAGTTACAGACATATATGAGCTACCATGTTGGTGCTGGGAATTTAACATGGGCTCTCTGGAAGAAGGACCCATGCTCTTAACTCTGAGCCATGCCACCAGGCTCTCTGCTTACTTTCTTAGATACAGTATGTAAACACAGAGAGAAAATTAGGTGAGTAAAATGTGAGTAAAAATGTGGAAACACCTAGCAACTCATATTGCCTTTGAATGTGTCATTGGTTCTTTTCCCTTAGTGCTGTTTCTTCTGTGAGACTTTCATGTGGGACCCCTTGAAGTATTGTGTTATACTTGAACTATTGTGCTATACTTCTGGGATGCTTTACCCACACTTTAGATATACATCTGCTTTTTCTCCTCAGCTTACGACTCCTCTTCCCTTATGATGTTTATTCTTACATCTGTATGTCCAAAACCTAACTATTTTTGAGAGCTTAGCTAAAAGCACTGGTTCCTTTGATTACTCTCTAAAACTGGATGTTAATTTTTTTCCACTACTGAAATTGCAATGCATGGTGTTCTTTTATAGCATCTAAGTGCTTCCCATCCTGTGTTATAGTTTCTTAAATATGACACTTCATCTCCTCGACTTCCAGTGTGAAGATGTGCAAATCTTTCTATACGCCATACAGCAAGCAAAGTTTTGGTGCATACCAGATGAATAAATACTCACTATGTGGATTAATCTTCTTTAAATACAATTTACAAAAATGTATAATGAGTTCAAATCTATTTGTATGAATTATTATTGTCAAACCAAAGAATGCATATAAAACTATGTGATATAAAATGTATCAGCGTGTGAATCAAATTTTCTCAAATTAAATTGTCTTATTTATTTATACCTCATCCATGGCTATAATATTGACCATTCATCTTTCTCTATTTATCTATCTTAGCTGTCTATTTATCCATCTAATCTATCACCTATCAATAATTTATTTTACTATTGCCATATATTGCAAAAGACAAATTAGATGTCAACAGTATTCATGTTTGTGAAATATGATGCAGAAATTTTAACTTTTACTTTTTTAAAAAGTTTAAAAATGTTTATGTTTGTATAAATGTGCTTAGAAAGTGTGTGCAACTACATTTGCAAGCAGACATATGCTGCAGCCAGAGGGTAGCATCACGGTGTCTTTCCTTTATCATTGTCCCATCTTATTTTGTTTGTTTTGAGATTGCATCTCTTAGTAAACCTGAAGTTCCAAGCTTTTGCTCGACTTGCTGGCCAGTGAGTGCCCAGGGTTTTCCTGTACTTGCTTGCTAGAGGTAGGGTTCCAGGGACACGCCACCATGCCAAGTTTTATGTAGGTTCTAAAATCTCATGCTTGCAAAGCAGGTACTTAGCCCACCTTGCCATCTTATTAGACTCTTTAACTCTTTGACAGTTTCTATGACGTTAATACAGTGGTTCTCTACCTGTGGGTCATGGCCCCTTTGGCAAACATTTATCTCCAAAAATATTTACACTACAATTCATGATAGTATCAAAATTACAGTTAGGAAGTGGCAACAAAAATCATTTTATTATGGTTGGGAGATCACCACAACATGAAAAACTGTACTAAAGTGTCACAATACCAGAAAGGCTGAGAACCATTGTTTTAATAGATCAATTTTACCATTATAAAAGCTCAGAATTACAGCACAAACAATTACATTAAAATTAAATAAACCTAGAAACTTAGCAAATGTATTCCCATTATCAAAGAGTTAAATTTAGATTAAGTAGATTAAATAGATTGACTAGATCTAAGAGATCTGCCTTTGATAGTGATTTTAGGGTCATTGTTCTGAGACACGAGAGGGTATGTTTCTTTCTTCCTTCTCTATTGTAACTGCAATAACTAGTTTTTAAAAGTGGGAGATCTTAGTGTGAATGAACAATAGATAATATCTAATAAGAAATCATAAATGAATTACTGAGTATTTCTATACAGAAAACTTCATAAATCTATTCTTAAATTTGATATAAACATGTTGAAATTAAAAGCACATAAAAAGAATTAAAAAGAAAAACACATGTAGCTGGAAAAACAAGGGAGTGATACATAGCTTGAAAATATTCCCTAAATGATGCAATTGGAAAATGTTCTTCACGATAGTGCACACATGATAGAAAAATGAAGAATGTCTTAATCATTTGAAGGGACAATTTTGTCATCTCATTAATTGAAAATATGTTTAATAATCTTTCAAAATTTATTTCTGAGGAACTATATTAAGTATCACCTTAATACTGATGAATCGCTATGGGTCATTTTATGTACTTTCCAAATATAGCATCTTCTCTTAAACACTGATAGGTACACGTACAAGACATAGCTTTCCTTGTAGAATGTTTTGATTCTTAAACAAAAAAAAAATTATCTGTATGATTTTCTAGTATAAAACTGTGCAATTTACTTAACTAAGTTTGACATTATCGGTGATTTCTTTTCGCCTTTGTGATATTTTTAAAGATGTCTGTTGAAGGAAAATTTATTTAGTTTGTCATAGACCTATTGAAAGAAACAACTCTATAACAATAAAATGAAAACAGGAGTTGTTTGTTCATTTGGGGAGTATCTACTAATTTGTGTCATTTCTTATTTAAGGTCAAATTAATTGCTGATGTAAAGTTGCTTTATTTAGCTGAACTATCATGACATAATGTTGGATATATCTCCATATAATATATCCAATATTGTGTGTGTGTTTATATATATATATATATATATATATATATATATATATATATGAAAGAAAATTCCAATCATGTAAAATGAAACAATGCTAATTTAACTTCTGTGTCATCAAGAATTACAATTACAATAGCTCTCTGTGACTGCCAGATGGTGGATCTACACGTGGTCCATAGACTCTGCATTTTTCTCAGGAGTCAAATGACCAGGAAAATCTGGAAAAAACATAGTGGATCTGTGTGATCCATCATACAACACACAAAAGATGCTTCCTTCCTTTCTGTTTATTATGTAACACTGAGGTAAAATGCAAATAACTGTGCATTTCAGTTTTATGGTATAGAGGTACAGGATGTCTTCATATTTTTTTCTTAAAAATTTCCAAGAATTGTCCTCAACTGTAAATTATACTAATTCAGAACAATAAGACAAATGCCATTTTTCTCTGTGAGCTTAATCTTCATTTTTTCTTTTTTTTCTTTTTTGTATAATTAAGCCATTTTGGTGAATTATTTTTCCTTAACACACTATCATTGTATCCAATGTATCAATAATAGTTTGAGAGATATATTCATAACTGTTATGAACTCTGACTTTTGCTTGTTTGAGTAACAGTTTTTATTTTGTCCCCTCATACTCTGCATGAGAGGTTCCGGGAATGGTCTGGTGATGTATGCTTTTCTCTCCACATTGATCATCCACCGTCCATTTCCTTAAAATTTACCTCACATTGCTCATGAAAAGAGGATGAAAATATGTAATGAGCACTGTCTTCTAGATTTGCCTACTTTCTTTAAGCTGATTGTTTAAATCATCCCTCACACAGATGTGTATCTCATTGTGGCTCCCTGAGAGGACATTAAGTAGTCTACATAAGGAAGGGTAAAAATAAGTACTTCTAAATGTATCGGGGTGTTGGCCATTTCCATATGTGCTATGAATATCCACACACAGTGTTTGCCACTTCTTATTTAAACTTCTTATCTGGTATTTTAAATTGTTCTGGCCTTACTTTGCATTATGTAGAACAAGACATTTTGGGACTGTGTCTATAGAAAAAAAGCACTCTGGTATAATTTAATTTCATATGTGGAGGGTTTCAATTTATGTATCTTTAAAATTTCTATAATATTCAAAACTTACAAGCTTTGTTTTTCAGATTTTAGCTACTTTTGTTAACTCATCAACTATTTTTTAAATTATGTCTTTGAGAGTTGTATGCAGTGTATTTTGATCATATTCATGCCTGCTCCAGCTCCTTTCAGATCCATGCCCCTTCAATACTCATCCTACCTTGTTTTCTTCCTTCCTTCCTTCCTTCCTTCATTCCTTCCTTCCTTCCTCCCTTTCATGCTTTCCTTTCACTTTTTTTATACCTGCCAAGTCCTATTTGTGCTGTCCATATAATTTTGGATGCGTGGCACCATGATTGACTTAATAGAACTAATCTGATAAAGAAAACCAACTCTCTCCAGCTATTTATCCTTGACAAAGGGTGGAGCTTACTGCCCCTCCCCTTTCCCTGCTAGGATTTGGTCTGGGATTTTACCATGCCTGGGTTTTGTGCACTCTGTTACAAGCACTGTGGTTTCTGTGTGCAACTGTTTCACTGGGTCCAGAAATTACTGTTTGTCTTGTATTCATCCACAGTCTCTGGTCTTTAAATCTTTTCTGACCCTCTTTTTTCAATGATTCCTGAGGTTTGGAGTGAAGATGGTGCACTATGTATGTTCCATTTAGGGCTGGAAATTCTGTAGTCTTTCATTCTTTGAACCTGGACTAGTCGGGAGTTTCTGTGCTAATCACCGATCTACAGCAAATAGAAGCTTCTCCTATTAGGGTTGGGAAACATAAAGGATCTAGGGCTACAGTAGATATCTCTCAACATAATAATGGCAATCTATAATTACTCCCCCCTCAAATCTGGTTAAACAGCTATAAACTCTACATTGAAAAAAAATAAGTTTTATATATTTGGGCTTTTTATTAGGCTTTTGCATAGTTCAGATTGCACTACCCAAAATATTATATACTGGAATTGAAGGTATAGAAACACAGTTATCCTTAAGACTTATGTTAGGTCTTACCAATATGAATTAATGGTAGTTCTTTCTCAAAATCACACATAACCATGAAAAAGTCACACAGATTTTAGTAAGATGATCCCAAAGCTGATCTCATTCCTATGAGCATCAAGACCATAGAGAATGTAGGCCAGCAGCTCAGAATCTGAACAGTTCAGTGCCAGCAGCCTTCCAAAGACCACACAGTAAGAAGCAACAGAGGAAACTGAGTAGGAATTCTATTTCCAAACAACTCTTAAGCCTTGTGATACACAGTTCCCAGATTCTTCAAGAATCTGCAGCATGCAGTATAGCAAAGTAATGGCAGAATTAAGAAGTCTAAAGGAAGATTTGTCACAAAAGATGGAAACAAAGGAAGAAACTCACACAAGAAAAGAAACAGAGAACCGTCAAGAAAAGATGTTATGTGTGCGTGCGTGTGCGCGCACGCGCACGCATACACACACACACACAGACTCTATCCTGCATCTCTAACCATTGAGAAAGATTTTATACAATTAATGTTGCAAAGAAGTGACTCAGTCCTCAGTGTATCGGTTTATACATTATTAAAATTAAGTCCTTCTTTCCAGCTGGTGTTTACAGGAGGAAGGGAAGTAGATCACAGCCTAGAGCACCTACTAATCCCTAAATGATGAAAGAACCACATAGTGCTTCTGTCTTTTAGATGATCTCTGTGTAAGATCCTACACGAGGTAACTTTTATATGTGATCATCTCATTTTATTTTAATTCTTCTGAAAAATCTAAGGAGCCTGTGATATATAATTCATTATCCTCATTTTAACTCCAGGTAGTGCAATCATGAAGCTTTAATTGCTAGCTTAGATTACTAACTATTCAGGGGGAGGAGCTGCATTCAAATCGAAAGGTGTCCTTTTTTCTCGAGTAGGTTGGATGCTTTCTTGTAGACTGCTGCATTTGATGCACTAAAAAAGACATAGTGATAAAATGTTAGGTACAACCAAGTGACTCTTCAAATATTTCTAGAAATTCTGGATTATTAAAACATTGTAGTGACCTTTGTTCCTAAGTTAATTCATTGGGCAACCACAGTTCATATCCTTCTATGTGCATTTTATCAGCTCTGAAATTGAAGGTCACTTAAAATGAGTCTTCTTAAATTTTCACAAATTTAATTAACTCCACTTTTAATATAAACAAATATGAGAAATACGATTAATTATAAAGAGAGATACACATAAAATTTACAATTTAAATCATTGTAATTTTATTCATATACAATTTTATATTAAAATACTTTATTAACAAAAATTTAGGTATAATATTTAAAGTTTTTATTTTATTTCCTTTCAGTGAATTGTTCATTTGCATCGATTTTCTTGCTGTGCTAATAAGCTTTTTCTTATTGAAAAAGTTTCTCTTCCTTTCTCTAAGAGTCTTATTTTTTCTCTCAGCAAACTTTTGTCAGGTCAAAACTCCTTTTCTAATAGTTTTCAAATAGATTTTAATCAAACAAATGTTTGAACATTTGCTCTCAAATAATATCCAACTCATGAGACCCTTGCTAGTCAAAGGCACCTCCACATTTCTGTTCAGAAGCTTAAGAGAGGATCAATATCATCTCATGGATTGTGTGTCAATATAGTGCCCCAACTAAGAAGAAAACAGTCCTTTGTTTTAGAAATGGTTGTGACCTTATTAAATCATACCTCTCTACAGGAGGAAAACCAAAACCAACCTCATGTCTGAAGCAGCTTAATTTTTTATGAGTTCATATCACCAGAATGGAACAATATTAAGTCAAAATTTATACAGACATCAGCTTATAAATGTCACACAGACAGAAAAGCATATGGATAAGTTGAGAAAGAAAATTCTTTTCATAGAGAAATTACTGTAAATATATTACATTTCCATTTTGTTTCTTATTACTGATTTATAATTACCACACATAACCAAAACTAGGCCATACGACAAATGAGAAAAAAATGCATGAGTAGCAAATAAAATAATTCTAGATATAGCATTTAAAATTTACCTATAGAACCATTTCTGTGACAGGTTGAGGGCACAAAAAAAGTCAATCCTTTAACATGTTTCTCAGAGCCTAGCAATATAATAACTATGACTCTTCATGAAAATAGTGGTTACTTCTCTGGGTTTTGGACCCATGTCCTGTAACAGCCTTTTCTGTTCATCCCTTATGCCTGCAACTTCTCTCATGATTCTACTCAGCTGTGAGTTTGATACTCACAAACTGTGGTAATCACTTCTTTGAGAGAGTGGGGGAATTCTACACTAAATTACATGAGTGGTTCTTGTTTCTTCTCTTTTCTGATCAGCTTCATGCTTATACAACTGTTCCATGTTAAGCAGAAACACAGACCAATCAGCTTGCCTGTACACTGGCATTCAGCCAGACTCCAGTCTCCCTGCACTGTTTTCCAGAAGGTTCCACACACATTTTATATAGATTTCTAGATACGACCTAATTGTCATAGTGGCATGAAGGGTTTCTATCCTCCACAAACCATTCTTTACTTAAAGAAAATAACAATTTCAGCATTCAGCTTCTTAAATGGAATGACCTTTGTGTTGAGCTAGAAGTCTTACATAATCAAGTTGGACCAGCTCCTATGGGTTCTATGGGCTCTACTGCCTGTTACAGGATTCTATAACAATTTCATCAGCAAGCCTCATTTCCATGAAAACTGTTCAATGAATCATGTATTCAATCATATTAATAGTCTTTATTGTTAAATTAGCTATATCTTTATGGGAAAAACTGTTAGAACAACATAGACATGATTTCTATCTACCACTTTTTATTACTTCCCCTCGTACTAAAATCTATCAAATTAGCATGATATCTTTGTTACCACTGAGGAGACTGTGTTGGAGACTTACTTTGAACTGAAGTCTGAAGCTTCTTCAGTTTCCTGTGGCTTTAATATAATGTCCAATTTCTGGCCCTGCATCTCAGCTCAGATATCATGTTATTTCCCATCATGCTTTTTTAGGTTCCTCCACTTTGGGAGACTTTCCCAGAATTTCTAGGTTTTCATGACCTTGACGGGTCTGTGGAGGTGAATTCTTCTTTCTAGAGCTTTTGCATTTTACCATGTTTAAGTTGAGATCATGAGTTAGGGCAAGGAGGATCATAGAAACGCTGTTTTCATCACAACCTCACCAAAAAAGTTTTTGTTCCTTCTTAATTTTAATTTCTTCTAATCTTTATCCCCTCCCATGTTTCTCTCTTATATGCTAATGATTATATAAGATAAATGTGTATTTGCTTTATTTGAATAAGGTAGGTTGCTGCTTTGCTCCCATCCCAAAATGTATCTTAAAGTAAGTATTGAAAGAACTTAATATGGCTTACAGTGGCCTATCTACCTCTGCAAGTTTACCTGGGATTCTTTTCTTAAACAGCCTATTTTCCCAACCTCCTTTTTTTTTTACCTCCCACCTATTTAAAAGAAAAAAAAATGCTTTAAATGTAGACTCTCACCTAGTCCAGACTGGCCAACACACTCATTATATATACAGCCAGGGACACTGTCCTGGCTTTAAGAAATACCAGTTTGACACAGTCAACATAAATACTCTGCAGTAACAGCTTAGGAAGTCCTAGGTATTGCCTCGCATACACTCCATCTCCACAGAACAGTAGAAACACACAGAGAATCACAATAGCAGAAGCTGTGTAACAGACCAAGTAACTTATAAAACTTCCAAATCTGTTAATAGTTTATTTAATTTTATGTTTTTTCATTTCTCCCAAACTATGGGATGCTATTACCCCTTACCTTTCCATTCCTAAGAAACTTTTATTAACAAACCAAAATGAAAAAAAAAAATGCTTTATTTCTATTGATATTATATTTATAAAATATCTTGGAAAAACTTAATAGTTTTTATTGTACTTACTAGGTTGTTCTTGATTTAATGCCTTCAGTTGTAGAAGTGGGCTTTTGACTTTTAAATTGCATTTTTATTGCTTTAAACTTATATTTGTGTGTGTTTGTGTCCGCTTATGTATGATTGCAATAGGAGAATATCTGTGTTCTGCTTGTTCCTTCTCAAGTTCCTCTCCTGAGGTCATAGTCTCTTACAGAACCTAGATCCCTACAAACCCATAAAGCTCTGGGCTTACAGATGTTTAGATTGCTTTCTCCAGCTTTTATGTGAGTTTTATAGGTCAGTGGTCATTCAGAGATTCACCAGTCAGACAGTTAATAAATTTTAACAAAGAATAGGCTTTATTCACATACTGGCACCAGGTCCACAGCCAGAACTCCAGATTCCCTGATGCAGCCCACAGCCACCTCAGTCCTGGGTTTGTAAAGGCAAAGAATGCAAAGTTACAGCTTATTCTCATGCAAGCAGAAGGTCCTCTGTGCAAAACTAGTTCATTTTCGGAAGCAGAAGCAGCATGACAGAATTTGACCCTTTTGAGGTCTAGTTTTGCTTTATACTTCTCTTAAGAACAGATATTTTACACTTTTAAACATAAATTGAGCCATCAGCATAATGTTATCCATCACATTCTCCCCTTGAGTTATACCCTGAGTCAAATTCTTGATGCTGCACTGGTTGCCTGTTCATATAGGGACTTAATTAGCATCAGCTTAATAGCTCCTAATAGTGAATTTATATGTCTGGTTAAGGCATTAGTGATTCAGAATCCAGCCTTTATTACCAGGAGCTGGAGAGCTAAGGTCCCTGCAATGGCTGACACTAAAGGCTCTAGCCAGGAAGTACCTGAGGAAGAAAATGAGAACAATTTACTTCCCCCTCTTAGGACCTTTTCCGTCTCTGTGAGGTATTTTTGAATTTCAGCCAAATTATCCCTATTAATTCCTGAGTAGTTGGCATAGAGGCAGCAAGTTTCGCCAAGGTCATACAGTAACCTTGTCCTGTGTAAAACAGAGCCAATGACCTACCATGTTGTAATACTTCCTCAGCTAATGAGTCAACCTGTTCTAATTTTGCAACAGACTTTTCTAATGCAAATAAATTTTGAGTTATTTGATGTCCTAATATTTGTAGTTGACATCAACCGTAGCTGTGCCTATTGCCTCAAGAGTGACTCCAGCTGTTCCCAATCCTAGGCTTACTATAAGGAGAGGAACTTATGTTTCTCTTTACCCTAGGGGCTAGAAAGATTTGAAAATACAAGTGTTTTCTTCCTACAATTCTTCCTACAACACCATCATAAACACTTTTATTGCACTTGCCAGGGTGTTCTTGATTTAACATCTTCAGTTATAAAAATGGCCCTTTAATTTTTAAATTGCATCTTTATTATCTTATAATGTATACATACATATGTTATATATATATATGTATATATATATGTCAGAAATATTTTTATTACAATGAGAAGCACCTCTTTGTCTACGCTTAGAAAACAAACAAATAAAATTTAAAAATTTGAGATTGTGACTATAATAGTAGTTAGTGCTTTAACATATTCCAACTGATAGCTTACCAGAACTCCATTGATTAATGTGTTAAAACTCTGAATCTTAAAAGCCTTAATATCATATATAATTTTTAAGTTTTATTATTATTAGCAGTAATAGTAGTAGAAGTGTAGTATGTTCTCAGACCCTTACAACTTACATAAACCTCAAACATTTTTCCATTCAATCATTTACCATGAGACACAAGAGACATTACTGAGAGTGGCCATGGCAAAGCAAGCTCATCTAAATAGAGGAATAGTAAAATCACATGGAGATCTATTTTGTGAGTTTGACTTTCTTACCAGGAGACTTAATAGCTCTAGAAAAACAAGGCCTGATTTTCATATATGAAATGCATTGACCAGTCAGCTGCTGCTAAACTATTAAAGCTTCAGTTAGCTATCAACACCATCAGAAATCTGAGAAGAATAAATTTAAGCAGGAAGTATAAATCAAATGGGCTCTGTATCAATAAAATCTCAGAGAATTACCAGCTACCTAGATGACTGCCAAAGGCTCCTTCTGAAGAATCTCAGAAATCTCTTTGGAGGCAGAATGGCTTTTGTCTTCAGCAGCTACACTGGACAGCAGGAACCCTGACTGCCACACAGGGCAGTGTCAGTCTTCAGCTGCCTGACACAAAAGATCTGAGCAACTTTCCTGTGGGTGAGGACCTTGAGGGATTGACCTACCTTGGTGAGGAGAAGAGGGGCAGTCATTTCTCCAATATCCTGCTTGTTTCCAGCCTGGGCAGCATCCTGGAGGCAGATGAGACAAGGAATGGTTACACTATAGTGGCTTTACCACAACACAGATGGAGTCATCTTCTTTGGGGGAAACCTTGGGGCTGCCTCGAGGATCTAGCATATTTGTCTAACACAAGAGGCCCTTTTAACCAAGAGCTTTACAGTCCATATTCAGGAGGTCTTGGAAGAGATTTTCTAAGGCTTTCTATTAAGTACACGCACATCTGACTTTAAATAAACTCTATTTGCTCTTAGTTATCTCTTCTAGGCTTATCCTTGAAAACTTATACAGGTTAATAAAGCTTTTCCCTGTCAATGAATTATGTTTGTTCTTTGCATGACTACAAACGTAGTTCTGAGCATGTCGAAAAATTTGATCTTTTACAAGGTGACTGACCTTCATGTCCTAATTTTAGTCTTAACAAATAAATTATAAATCTTGAATTGAAGCTCTTTTAGTACCAAAATAAAACATCAAATCATAATGCAGCCCATTGAGAGACTATGAACCTTATTTTAGATCTTTTTATAGTGCGTCATTAGATGATATCACATTTTTTTATGACTTAGTTTGTCTAACGAGTTAAAGCTTAACAAAGTTTAGCAAAGACAACGAGGCCAGATGTATAATTTTAAGTCAGTTTTGGTTGACCTGAATAGACAGTAGGGAAGAAGAGATATTTCACAGACTTTTAAAATCTGCCTGGACATTATCTTGCTGCATAATAAGATAGGAATATCTCAGTTTTGGTGCTCATAGCTGTGACCCCAATTCCTTAGCTTTTCATCCCCTTCCCTATAGATTTTTTTTCCTTTATCCCTTTCCATTTAAGTTCACCCTGTTTCTCTAGCCTCTCTTACTCTATCAAGAATAATGCAGCTCCCTGACATCTTGGTCAGTCCAAAACTGGTCAGATCTTGTTTTATGACATCAAAACTCTGCTGCTCTTTAAGTCACATTTTAACTAGAAGATTCAAAGAGGGATGTCAGTCCCTGCTAGTGACTATCATGTTGATATCAAGACCTGGCCAGAGGCAAGCAGCTCTCAACCAGGAGGTGCCCTGGGCTGACTGTGTTTTGAGACAGCTTTTTGTATGGAGTTTTCCTATTTGACTCTGCTTTAATGTCTCAGGTCTAGTCGTCTGAGTGTCTATTCTATTAGCACAAGTATGTATCTGGCCATAGCCTTCCATTCAAAGTGAAAACTACAAATTGGCAAAATTACTAGAGAATCATTGCATGTATCAAACCACTGACATTTGCAGACAATGAGTTTGGAGAACATTCAAAGACAAATATTTTGGTTTAACTCATAATATTATTCTGAGATGAAGCTAACATGCTGAAGACATGTTACTGAGACATATTTTATAAAACAGCATAGTGTTACTGAACAAATTAAACAGAACCTTGTTTATGTTGCCTTGATTGAGGAATAAAAAATGATTACATTTCAGTCCATCATAGTCATTTCAGTGTCGTTTCCCAGTTTTTATAAACCCTATTTTTTATGTTTTTTTTTTTCTCTAGTCTCTTATTCTTAGGGACAAAATCACCACACAAAAATTCGTCCCAATCCATCATATTTTAGAAGTTCACTGATATTTTAAAAATATACATTTAAAAAAAACAGGAGTTGAGTCCAAGTTACATACACAGTATTCTGTCGTGAACTAAGATTACCCATGAAAAGATCTTTCAACCATCAACTTGCTAGCTATAAATTTTAAGATAACGGTTAGTTACAGATTTTACAGATCTTTAACCATACCCAATAAAGTTACAAATTGAGGTGCAGAAATTTTACATAGTCTTATAGATCTTAAGATTTATACTTTAGCCAAAGTTTTGGGGTTAAACCAAAACCAAAGGTACATGAGATTAACAGGGTGTCTCGGTAGTTGGGAGTCAGGGAATATCACAGAATCACAGGAAGCAACAAACCTCACACAAAGGATTTACTGAAGATAACCACAGAATTATGGCTGCTTCTGAGGAAAAATAGAGATACCAGCAGGCTGGTCAGATGGCCAGGAACTACTTAGGGTCTTTAAAGCATTTGTAGCTAACTACTGGGAAGGTACAGAATGGTTAAAAGTATTGTTTGCATGTTAACCCTGAGCTATAGAAGCAGGGATCTCCAAGTTTTAGGTTTGGGGACCATTCAGGGGTAGAATGATTCCCAGTGGCTTGTTACCCTACATTCCTTCCTCTTTTGCTTACTATTGATAACTAATCTTAGGTCATGACAGAGAGAGATGTTATTGTTAGACTACTTCCTGCTATCTGTGGGTTTCAAAGTCACTGGAGCAAGCCTGATCCTCACTATCAGGTGTAATTGGTGGTTATAGACTTCTGATATCATAAGTTGGGGGCTGATAATCCTGTAATAACAATTGATTAAAGGTCCGGTCAGAAAGCTTTTGAATTTGCTGTTAATGAAATCTTGACCAAAATGATGAGAAGACAGGCAGCAATAGTAGGATTAGGAAAAGAAGGAGGAGAGTTAAGGCAGTACCCTGTCAGAAGCATCAAGGTGTTCTTTACATTTTTGGTGACCTATCTAGAGTTGTTGGATATTGTTTTTTACTATGTCTGATTGGTTGAAGTGACATTCAGCTCTGAGGAAGAAGCAAAGGCCGCTCTTCTTTGCTGTTAGTAGGTCTAGCCCTTGCTGATTTTGTAGGACTATGGTAGACAGTGATTTTATTTGTCCCTGGAAGGTAAGAGTGATCTGGTCCACCAGCTGGGGAGCCTTGTCTGAAGATGGGAACCAAACCCAGAGCATCACCTCTAATTTTAAAAAAAGGAACACCAGGGAACAAGTCCCAGACCACTCAGCTGTTAAGCAATGGTAAATGAGAGTGCCACAAAAGACAGAGTTGTTATGAAAATTTGGGCATAGGTGTCTGGAGGTAGTGCTGAAGATTAAGGTATTATTACAGTTTAAAGAATCCAGTGTGCCCATAAAATGAATTCCTGGGGAGATAAAGCCATCTGCCATACTAGAGAGAAAAAAATATGTGAAAGACAAGGTGCAATAGTGATAGTCTGGCCAGTTAATTAGCAGTGTAATGAGAGAGTCAAATAGACCAATGGGCAAGGCTATAGATGGTGGTTGTGAGTTTGACCTCAGAGGGACATACACTGGACATTCTCTAAAGTATCCAGGCAGAGTATTATTTAATATGTGGAGTTTAGGGTCTGAAACAAGAGATGAAGCTTGCATGAGGACAGAGAGAAAGGATCGCTATGGCTCAAGAGTGGACACATTAGGGAGGTAAGAGCCTTTGATGAATGTTGAATCACATCATCTATTTTTCTGTACCTAGATGTTGAGCTACTGAGATGTATCCATGTATCCTCTTTATATTTTTATCATGCCCTCTGGGTGCTTGCTTAGCAGGTGATAATACAGTTTTCCAGTGACATCCTCCTCTCATCTGATGTCCATGGGTTTTGAAGACAGAGATGGAAAAATGCCTCCCTGCTGTATGTAGAGATTAGAGGGTGGGTTAGGAAAGCCCAAATTTATCCCATTGTAGTGGCAAGACCAATATGGGCAATCACTGTAAGTTTCTGGCCACTTTTTATATTAATCTTTCTTTTGGCCATAGAGAAAACAGGCATGGAGATAAGCCCTGATGAAAGAAATGTGGATGAGGGAGTTATAGGGAAATGGATCAGCCTTTGGCAGCCTGATACAGACCTGACCCTATTAGGACAGGCTGTTAGTTAGAGGTGTGGCTCTATTGTACTTTAAGCATCCATATGTAAGAGCTATCCTGGACAGGTGTATAGGAAGAAATAGAGGGAGAGACCGAATGTTTAGATATAAGATTCAAAGATGGCTGCTAGCCATGTGACTGTCTTCATCCCAATGGGGATAGCAGCTAAAATGCAAGCAAAACATATGTTGCTTATATGCCAAAATGGCACCACACACATGCTTCCTTAAAGATTATTTATGCATAGGTTTTTAACTATCAATCTCCCATGTTAGGACTTTTTAAGTTAATCCTTTGATTACAGATTTTATAGGTTGTTAAGCCTTATCCAATATACTTACAAATCTTAAGGTACAGAAAGTTTACATAATAGTCTAAGCTTTTGCTTTCTTTTCTCTGTCGAGTAGTCAGGTAACCCTGATGCTGGATGAGGGTAGATGCTGCATGAGGGAGCTGCGAGACATATCAGCCAGTGAAGAATATGTCTGCAGCTGGCTTACTCCTTCATTCTCTCTCTCCCCTGCTTTGTCAGACTCCCAAACCCTATAAAAAATTAGATTTCTATCAACAGCAACTTAAAAAGACAGACCATTCACAACATATGTTGTAGGGTGATGCAGTGGGACAGACAAAAAAAATCAAGGCTCCGAATAGAGATTAAAGAAAACTTGAATATAGGGAATCTCTTTCCATTTCCCTGATTGCTTGCAATAGTTGTAAAAGTCCTGAATAATATTGAGATCTGGGAAGTCTTGTGGTCATCTAGATTAATTATTGAAATACTGAGGCCTGACTTGATTGCAAAAGTGAATACATTCAGGGCCCCTTAGGGCATGTGCTAAATCAATGGGGTGGAGGTTTTCTAAAAAGCATCACAAGGGGGAAGGAGAGGATATGGATGGTATTAACAGCAAGGGTGGGTGTATGAGAGACAAGAGGTTTGGGGGAGCTGAAAGAAAGAGTGTCCTCAAACTCAAGGAGGACTGAGAGAGATGACTGAGTAAGTCATCACCGCACTTAATGGGGGTCAGGACTAATAGCCTGAAGAGACTTGGTACCAGAGCTTTTAATGAAGCCGGAAAGCAAAAAACACAGGAGCTCAGTAATGAGGTCTCATCCACAGGGAAGGGTCAAGAGTCTAAGAGGAGTTTTGAGTGCTCAGCTGCCACTTCATCTAACTCAGGAAAACCTCTACACCAACCAAGGGGGAGACATAAAATTGCAACTAGTAGATGGGGTGCCAAGTAATAGGTGAACCTTTCCCTGGTTGACAGGAGATGAAGGGCAGGGTCCTGGTAAGGCTCTGTCCCACCCAAGAGGGAGCACAGACACCAGGAGAGCCTATCTATGTCACAGCACCAAAGACAGGGTTTTCTAGCATGAGGGTATAATGGTAATTGGGAGTCAAGACATACCACAAAAAATCTTATCATGTAACAAACCTCAAGCAAGAGATTTTATAGGAGTGGTTCTGGTGCTAAGGTCCTGTTTTCCAATTGGTACTTGATCTGTCAGTAAAGAAAGGCATGGGCCAATTGCTGGGTGGAAGGTATAGGGGGGATTTCTGTGTCTTTGGAGGAAAAGGGAGACACAGGAAGAAAAGAGAGTTTCATCATGCTTCTGATGGAGAACGGTTGAAGAGCCATGTGAGATCTCAAATTGGAGTGACCACATAGGCAGCTCCTACAGGCAGGTGGTCAGGGGTGTCTATGGGGGGCTACATAAGACTACCTACTAAGGTTTAGTGCAGGTGGGAGGTGCAGAGCTAGGAGTAATGACAACGACACCTTTTCTAGGCATGAGATAGTAGCGACCAGCAATTGTGCCAAGAAGGCAAGTGGAAAATGAACCGCGTGTGCTCTTTTATCCTTGGATTCAATTGAAGCTGGGAGGGGGCTCTTAGCACGGCTAATTCTCGGAGCTAAAGCAAGGGAGTGAAAAGCTACATGCAACAAGATTTATTGGGTAGAAACAAAGTATGGTGGCTTACTCTGAGTGGGAACAAAGCCAGCAGTGGGGTTAGCAGAGGGGCAGATTTGTAGGAGGGTCTTGGAGCATGCACAGTGAGCCCGTGGAGCACACTCACTGAGTAGTAGAAAAGTACAGCGTGGAAGGAAGTGCCTCTTGGCCATTAACCGTGAGTTATGGGAGAGGGGTTTCCAAGTCCAGGTTCAGGGATAGGCCAGCAGCAGTTTTTCTCCTGGCCTGTTGCTCTACAGAGGTGAGTAACAATAATCCCCATTGGGAATAAGTCAAGCCCTCTGTCCTACTCTCCTCTTCTTTCCCTGTCACATAGGCAGGTGGTCCACATGGCATGGAACAAAGATTTGGGAGGAAACTTTAAAGAAGCATGCCTATGTCCAGAAGAGGGGCACATAAACCAAACCCAGAGCTGGAGTTTCACTGAATTAGAACAGCATACATCAATTTACTATTACCCATACCTAAGAAGACACCTGGATTTCTGTAAAACTATATCCAGTGATCAAGGTGAGGGCATGGACTAAGCTGAGAACAACGAAGAGATAAGAAATTGAACCCAGGCAATAGATAGTTATGCTGCAGGAGAAGCCTAAAGGTGCACCAACCAGAGAGGAGTTGTAGGCCACTGTTGGCCTACTCCTTTTTAAAAGAAGATTCAACACCAAACACAATTTATCCAACACAAAACAGACAGACAATATTCTACAAAACCAAATGATAGCCAGCAGAGTCCTGGTGGTTCCTCAGACTTGGTAATTGGTGCTGTATCCAGTGGTTCCACAGGTCTCACAAAAGTGACAAAGAAGGCTCCATATACCTCCCGAGGTTTCTTGAAATCTAAGAGTTGGGAACCTGCCAGTGACTCCATCCAAATGCTAGGTCTATCCAGTTTCTCTGTTCCCAGTATACTGGAAGTCTCCAGGGTCCCAAGACCCACTAGAAAAAGAAGGTAGTTCTTGCTGAATACTCAAATTCTGGATGAGCCCCAAAAGTTATAGGTCTGGGGTTGTTCATAGTCTGTCCAGCCTGACCATTAATAAATTTTAACAAAAAGGAGACTTTTATTGAGATACTTGCATCAGGTCTGCACTTGATACTCAGAGTCCTGAAAGTAGCAACTGTCTTTAAAAACAAACAAACAAACAACCCTTTTGCCTGACATTTTATTACATGCATGTGCTTAGAAGTGAAGAATTAAAATATTTTATAGCTATTTATAGGCATATTCTCTAACATACATTGTTTTCTGAAAACATTCATAACAGACATGCTATTTCCTTCAAAGAGTTTTAAAAACCTTGTCTTCAGCTAGGTAAAAAAAAGACGATTTTAAAAGGTTTGTCTTAATTGTATTGATTAAATAAAAGTGATTGTTGCTTTTATTAAATTATATTTTCTAGCAATTTTATCAAAATGTTTGTAAAAATAAAATTAATCCACAATTAAAACCAATTTTGATGATGTTAAAGAGGCTGTAAAGAGTCACTTCTAATTGACATGTTTATAAATTTGGATACCCTTTCTTTCTAAATGAAAAAAGACTCAGAATAGTTCCATGCACTGTTTTATAATACTTGAAAAAATGTCTGTCAAAGATGGTTTGTGTGGGTAACAAAGAACAAATCAAAGGCAGAGATTCCTTGCCTAGAGTTGTGAACATTGAACACCCTCAGGGCTGTTCTTTTAGCATGCTGTCCCCTGCAGGGCAAATGTTAAATAAACACCCAGTTCCTGCTGTGGTTAAAGAAGGAGTCTAGTCAATTAACATTTATTAAGCCTGAGATAAGCTGGTTTGTGCACTTCAGCTCTGGTGACAGTGACAATACGTGACAATAGAAAATGTCACAAGGGAGGACCTCAGGGTGACAGTGGTGTTAGGATAGCTTTGTGTCTGTTCATAAGCGGCTCTTCTGGATAAAAGTCTATTTCATCTCCATTTTGACTTTTTATCAAAACCATCCTCAATACTATATACCACTAGTAAGCACTTCAGTGACCTAGACTCCCTGTCCTGGGGATGTAACCCAGGTCCTTGTATATGCTAATTAGATACTCTACAGCCTATTTATACCTCTATCTCCAGGACCCTAGTTTTAAGTGCACTTTGTGAGTAAGAATCAAGGGAATTTGCTAGAGTGGTAGAGGAATTGGAAGAAATGTGTGCAAAGAAAAGAGATTACAGGAAATTCAAAGATCAAGGAAGTGGGGTTTAGACACTGGAATAAAACTATAGGATCCCACCAAGTGCTGTTCTGTGTAACAACTAAAATTGAAGGCCAATGTCAGATTTTTATAAATTAAATCTCAAATCTAAAATTTTATTTCTGATAAAATGTAAAAATCAATCAAGTAACTAATAGTTGAAATGCAGATTTATTAATCCTTCATTCGGACTTCACATGCTACATATGGGTTTCCCTCCATGTGGCTATGATAAATACAGTTTAAGGGAGAATGGATTTATTTGGTTTCTATTCAAGGTTCCAGTCCAGTGTTGCAGAGAAATCAAGATAATACCGGGAGCAGCTCAGCACAGTGAATCCACAGTCAAGAGCAGAGAGAAGTGAGGCAATGCTTCATATTTGCACACAATTCATTTTCTCCACTCTTAATTATGTCTGGGATCACATTCCTTCCCAGGGAATGCTGTTACTCACTGTAGAAAGGATTCCCCACCTCTACCAATGAGAATATCCCCTTTGAGCCTTGTCAGGGGCTTCTTTCTCAGGCGATTCTAGACTGTATAAAGACAAAACTAACTGTCTCAGCGTATGGTTGCAAGGAAAATTCAAAACCATGAGGGCGACAAAACCTTGTGACAAGCTTTGGCTAGTTGAGTAGAATGAACTAACATCCAACAACATCCTGTAACTTTATAATTAATAAGAGGCTGAACTATTATTAATTTGTTGAAATGGTCATACAGGATTTTGATGCCTGTCAGTTTTCTCTTCAAACTCTTCTCATAGTCATCATGCTCTCCACTCATATGATGCTTTGTTCTCATGCTTTTAGACCTGAATTTTTGTCTAATTTGGGGTGCCTGTATATTCTTTGATTTGTGACCATGCAACAGATCATGGTGGCTCTATCAGGGGCCAGACCCTTGAAGAAAATCTATTCTCTCTTTTCCAGCAGTTACAGTCCAATGGTCCCTCAGCTAGGGGTGAGACCTTGTGCCCACCTCCTATCTCTTTTGGGGGATTTGGTTTACCTTGACTTTGCACAGGTTTTGTGCATGCAGTCACAAGTACTGTGAGTCTAGTTGGGCAACTGCCCTGTTGTGAACAGAAAACACAGTTTTCTTCTTAGTCATCCATTGCCTTTGGTTCTTCCAATCACACTGTCCCCTCTTCTTCAATGATTTGTAAGCCTTGGGACTTAACAATGATTTTACGTCCTTGGCAGGAGGGTCTGTGATGCAGGTGGTCTAGTTAGGACTGAGTATACTTTAGTCTCTTCTTCTTTGCCCCTTTGGCGATTATGGGTCTCTTTGTTATTCATCACCTAATGTCCACGAATCGAAATAGAAATGCTTGTATGAGAGGCTCTCTGTGTCTTCCTCTCTCACTCTCTCTGTCTCTCCTTCTCCAGTGTCCTCTCTCATTCCTTCTGACAGAAATGCTGTGCTACTCAATTCCTGAGGACTTCAGAATGGGGCTCTTTCAGTGCTAGACTAAGTTGTTACCTCTCTCAGAAAATTTACTTTCTAAAACTGGCTTCTATCCCATGAAGGATTGCTCAGCTGGTGGTGCTAAAACTTGGATTTACTCATTTTATTATACATTTAGCTCTCATTAAAGACTGACAGTATTAGCTGCAAGAAGCCCTGAGCATAGCACGTACAATTTCCAAAACTATTAGTGATTACTCCAATTGTCCCTCGTAAGACAGCCTGCCCACTAGGCACTTTAGAAGATCACTATCTGGGAAACAATAAACTCTGGAACACCTGAGATGTATGACAAGAACAGGTCTTAAAGCAGAAGGTAGAAGGATGAACCTTCAAGGAAAGGTCAAAGCCTCTAGCAATGAAGCATTGTCTGGAAGTTCATTTGCAGGCATAGATCTAAGGTTGGAAAAATATACCCTTGTGTGCCTTATCTAGCCTTCTGCCTATTTGCTGCAAGTATTTTTACTAGAACATGTTGTTCATATAATGTTTATGGCCATTTTGTGCTACAGCAATAAACATGAGATCGTATAAAAGAGATTGTCCTGAAAATGTTTACCATCCCAAATGTTCACACTTCTAAAAGTATTTGTTGTTCTGGGGGGCATGAAGAAAAGCCCAATGAAATGGTTGAAATTGTGCAATTAGTTTCCCCTTTTCATGTGTGGTTCTTGGGATTGAACTCAAGGCCTGTGCATGCTGATCAAGCATTCTTTCAGTGATAGATGCTCTTCCTTTAAATACTGAATTTTCAAGCTGAATACTTTTAACCATTGCGAGAGTACTTGTCTAGCATAAATAAAAACCTGGGTTTGATCTCCAGCACAAGAAAATATTGAATTATCATGTATAATTGTTCACACACAATTTAGTGGCTCAGAAAAAAATGAAGTATTAATTTAGGTATGGATGAGTGAATTCATCCTATACAAAATGACTGCTATGTTCAGAAAATTATGATTTCTCTTTAACTAGATTAAGAATGAGTGAACTAGTGGAGATTTTATGAGAATGCTTTGTTTTCAGGACACTATAATGAGAAAAGTATGTGATAGTATTTAAAACTCAGATTGAATGACCTATCTGGAGGCTCATCCTTAAGAAAGATACTCTCTAAACCCCAAGAGTTCAGTCCTAAAATACCCATATGTATAAGCAACACTAAATAAACTCAGGAGGTTCGATTCTTAAATTTATATAATTAAATTGTATAATAAATCATACAATTTAGTCATATAATTAATGTAAATTATATAATAAGCTAATTTATAACCATACACACACACATTCACACACACACACACACACACACACACACACACACACACACACACACACAAGTTTTGGAAGCATAGGAGAAATTGGGGAGCCAGTAGGAAGGAGGAATGATATATATGAGATATATAGTATTCCTGATATACACAGAGTATTCATACATAAAATGTTAAAACATAAATTAATTTATAAAACTATGACTGAACAGAGTAGATGGTGAGACAGTTTTTCACCACTGTGCCTTGGTTACATTCTCAACAACTACAATGAAACTCTGATATTGTTTGCATATACTTATAGGCAGGTACTCTGTTTTTCTAGCGATTGACTTTAAAAGGTCCGAACTAATTCAATCTAGAGAAATCAGTTTTATTCCCTATGAACTCAAATCTCTTTAGTACTTCGAGAATCAGCAGCCAGAGGTCAGTAGACAGTGTAATGTATTTGGTTGTCTTATTTGATTTTTTAATTCGAATCTGAACAAAACTTCTGGTTGCTTAATGAAAGAAAAAGGAGATTTAGCTAGCATTATGCTGCAAAGCATTCCCCTTTCCCCACTGCTATTGTAGACCTTGAAAATAGGGAACCTTTTCAATATTAGGGCCTGGAACTCATTCTCTTTCCCTTAACATTATTCTGTAGTGTTTCATAGTAATTATGGCAGGAGTGTGGATTTAGCATGCCGTTAAGGATCATTTATATTTACCACAGTGGGATGTAATTCGTGGGCTTGCATTGACAGAAATGCTTCTGTTTATGCACATGAAAGATACTGCTAGCCTCTGAAGTCAGATACCTGGGGTGCTGTGAGGGTTCATTATTATTTTACATGCAGACACTTACAGTTTCTGTTATTTTGGGTAGCTTTCCACAGTAGCCACTTCCCGAACACAACTTAGTTACATTATTCAGAAACTTAAATTAACTTAATCCAAGATGGGCTGTTTAGAGAAGTATATTATATTCTAGTATACCAATTACCAATATGGATAATAATTTTAAGCCTAGACTACTCATAAGAAATTACATTATTGGGACAATTATAATGTAAAAAGATAAAGTACACTGGGTAGTGGTGGTGTATGCCTCTAATCCTAGCACTCAGGAGAAGAAACAGGTAAATCTCTGAGTGTTAAACCACCCTGGTCTACAGAGTGAGTTCCAGGACAGCCAAGAATTCATAGAGAAACTCTGTCTTAAAAATCAAAAAAAAAAAAAAAAAGAAAGAAAGAAAGAAAAAAGAAAAGATGAAAGAAAGAAAGAAAGAAAGAAAGAAAGGAAAAAAGTACGACACTGATTTTTCTTTTCCTAGTGTTTTATCATGTCCAACTGACATAAACTTTATTTGTCCATTGATTTTTTGTTCTCTGTAGACTGTTATATTTTTACTTAGTAAAATTTAAGCAGCAATTACATCATGTAAATAGATATGATATAATACAGAAACATAAGCACAAAATGTATAAAACTATGCTTATTAGGGTTATTTATGATAGTTAAGCAGATATCTTCAAGTCTTCTAATTTTATTAATGAAAAATCTCATGTTCTGATAATCTGATGATCTCCCTAGTCATCAATATAACACTATTAAGGTAGGCAACTCACCACATTTATCAATTGACTCTAGATAGTCACTGCACAAAACCCATTTCTGAAGTTCAAGCATATGAGAATGGTGACCTCTCATTTCCCA
Organism: Arvicanthis niloticus; assembly: GCF_011762505.2. Lineage (NCBI taxonomy): Eukaryota > Metazoa > Chordata > Mammalia > Rodentia > Muridae > Arvicanthis > Arvicanthis niloticus. Next base: position 55,304,852 of record NC_047673.1, read on the forward strand.
TCACTTACTGTGATAATTCTCAGCAAGTTACTTCATGATCTGTAGCCTGTGTGTCTGGGCCCCTTCATTAGTCTGTTCTACCAGATTTGTGATCACTTGTTAGGTGATGGGCAAATGATATCTATTGTTTTCTTCTTTAAAGGATGTTTTGACATTACAATTTAAAATATAAGTCTCTGTCTTCTTGTTTGCACAGTTGTTAATTACCAAACTCATTGAATTGTATCCTTAACTTGGATAAATATTAGGTGTATGAGTCAAATATTAATAAAGTTGTTACTCAATGCAAAGGGAAAATCTCTACAATTCTGTCTTCCTCAAAATACCACAACCTACTTTATATTTTTAATCTCCTCAAAATGTAGCACAACAATTTCCATCTACTGGTTATGTCTACATGGCCCAAAATTCATTTTAATGTATTCACCATGGAATGAACTAAGAATTTTATTTGTAACTCTCCATGAAAAGATAATTTCTAGTATGTTATTGTTAATCAGGTTGCAAATCTCTGAAGAAATGAGTTAGTATAATAAATCTCACTGTGTCATCTCTATGCCTTCATTCTCTAATACTGTTAATGCATTCAGTAAACATTTCACATGTCACAAGTGCATGATTCATTCCATTGACTTGAGCCTAGTATCTACAGCTAGATGAATTTTTATTTTAGTATTTTCAGAAAATGTTCATAGTGTTTCACATTGGAGGGTGATTAAAATGTTTTGTGTGAGCAGGAGATCGAATGGAGTTTCAACTTTTTCAACCTGCTATCCTTCAGCTACATGGCTACATTAATAGTATAAGACAAGACAGCTCACCGTGTGCCTTCTATGTATGCCAGTGAAGGAGTATTATTTGAACAAAAACCTTGGGAGCTGCATGTGATGAGTACCTGAGTGGGTCAAGACTATTAGAGAAGTGTGACAACTGTGTCCCAATAGAAACATCTAAGTAATTACCTTTTTCTTAATTTATCTCCTACTTCCTTCTGTAGGTGTTGAGGTATATCCAGTGAGCTATGTGCAAGGGGTCTTATATCCACTTCTCCCTGGTATTACTCTGAATTAATTAACCTTGGCGAACTTATGTAAGAATCAAGTTTCTAGTAGCTGACATAGTTCTATCTTAGTTATTGTCAAATAAAACTAATAGATCAAAGTGGCTACAGCAGACTGACCAAGTTAAACAAGAAATTACCACTTTCATTTATTTTGTCGAGTTGACTCACCTGCACACTCATTCTGTCACATATAATTAGACTTTTACTAGATTACAAACAAAATCTAAAAGTTAAGTTTATTTTAGAGTTTTTTTAACTGTGCAAATATGTGGTTTATTGACATAAAATCATTTTTCTCTAGTATGATTTATGTATTTTGTTTAGATGGGACATTAACAAACAATAGAGATAATTAGCCAAATTCTCCTTATTTATATATTTTGCTTTAATACATTATTGCTTTTGTATTATAAACAATTATTACTTTTACAACTCATTTCTCACCTTTGTATGTCTTACACTTTGTTAAGTAAAAGTTTTGAAATACAACTAATATAGTACCACATAATAATAAAAATGCATAATGTATAATAATGATTTAACACATTCAAAAACCTTCTACTACAACAAAAATTATTCCTATATTCTTTAAAACAGAAAATAACAATATGTAAAAATATGATTCAGCTTAATTTGTAAAAGATGCAAAAAAAATCTTAATCAACATTTGTATTGATTTCGAGTCAAAGCATTGACACTAAATAAAGCTGTGATGGTTATTTGAGAGGAAAGAAAGAAAAGACAAGAGACAGAGGGATGGAGAGAGGAGTGAGAGAATACACAATTGTGAATTTTCTGTGACACCAAGATCAACTCTCAGATAACGTTTGTATAAAAGTCAAGATACAACATAGCCCTTAACTTGTCCCTATTAAATACAGATATGGATGCCTAGAATCTTGACAGTGTCTGCGTTTGAAGTTAAACTTCTTATTGTCATTCTGGATACATAGTCTGGGTTTTAAACAGCACTCCAGCCTGCTACAGTGTAGATAAAGGAAGAGAGGAACCAGTCAATGGCATAGATCATACAGCTTGTTTCACTTGTATATAATCACGTACATATATGTAAAGCTTTTTGTATGTCAAAATAAAGAAAGAAATAAACAAGTTAGAGCTAGGGAGATGGCATTGTGGTTCGCATTGGGAGTCTCATGGCTGCTATAACTGCAGCTCCATAGGCTGCACCAATCTCTCGCAGCCTGTGCGGATACCTACAGATATTCACATATACATACAAAGACACCCACACATAAATTTTTTAAAAAATAAATATTTGATATAAATAGATTTTAAGATATTGGGTTTTAGATGGTAAAACTGCATATGACTTGAATTCTGCTCAGACACCTCTGTTTTCTCTTCTGTACCTTCTTATCTCTATGGCAGCCCTACTTTCCTCTTCAAGGTGAGCAGTATGTAACCTCTGCAAGAGAATGAGCCTAGGCACTTCTCAGACATGCCTTCTGAACCCCATTTAATAAGTACAAGGAAATGCTTTGCCCTCTGTGAGGAGAGGTTGAAGGGAAAAGATGAGTAAACCCAGAAAGTTTCAGGAAGAATTTCTGTTTAAAAGAAAGCATTGATTCATTGGTGTTTTTAAAATTGATCTACCACTTTATTGTTCCAGGGTAAAATATAAGGATTTTTATGCCATTTGTTTATTATATAAATTTATCTGCAGAGAGTACCCAGAATTTAGCATCTTTACCTTTCCTAACTAAAAGACATATGGTCAGTCTGAATTATTAAGTCGTGCGTATTATCAGATGTGTGTTACATACAAATTTTTCACATAGTATAAAAGATCCAATAATGTACATGTGTGTAGTAACAGGTTAAATGGACAAGGTTAGTACTGTTGATATAAAAAGACACATGATCGCCTGGCTTTTAGGGGTGGAAAGAGATGGAAAAGGAGGCACTAATGAAGAGACCTTTATGACAGATATGGTGAACAAAATGTTTGGACACTTTCCAAGAATAGCAGGGTGGATTTACCTGTAAACACATAGACTCTGTCAGCAGGCACAAGACCTCACAACTTCTAACCTGACCAAATCTCAGCACAGCCAAGAGGAAGTGGGCATAATCCCTCAACCCCAGACAAAAGGTGATTTTCAAATCATAGCTGCAGGAAGACAGCAAATCAGTTTTCTTCACTGGGTGTATCAACCACAATATCTGGGAGGCTCCTTTCTCAGGAGTAATTGGCCTATACAAATAAGATTCCATAGGTTTTAGTGACTTGAATCTTTTATTTTTATCTAAGAGACAGAAGTAATATGAAGGGAGGAGTTGCTGGATGGGAAGAAATATAATAAAATATACTGTATGAATGTCTCAAAGAATAAAGACAAATAAAGTTTGGTACTTTCTTATAAGTCACAGTTGGCGTCAGACATATAGAGATAAGCCAGCAATATCGACTTTCTAAATCTGGTTTGAACAACATCAACCACTGGAGTAATATATTCAATGATTTTTGAGTTTGACATTTATATAGAGCTATTACTGCTTCTGCCTTCAGCAGACATTGTTTGAATGAACTCATCCTTTCTTGTCATGATATAATCACCAGTGCAGATTTAAGAAAAAGGTATGCAAAATAACCATGAGACTAAAGTTAATTCATATTTGGGTAAGTCACATTCTGTTTCAAAAATTTAAGTCTTTATTTGTATGACAAAGATCTGAAGAATTATTCAAAGAGCAAATAGTCTTCTCTAGATTCATTAGATAGCTCAGAAGATCATTAGGTATGCTGATGAGTGATCATGTTGCATGCTTATAGGTATTTATTGAAACAAATTGAAAATTATAATATCTTTGTACATACAATAATTTCATGCTATTATTTTGATTCAGAATTAAAGTACAATGTTCACTATGCCCCAGTTTCTTTATCTGTAGCAAGAGAAACACCTAGTTTTCCCAGTGGGTGTTTGCAACTATCAAAATATCATTTCAGGAATTGATACTTTAGTAATAATATTTTATGGACACTTTAGAAGTCCCTTCCCAATATGTTTGAAATAACTGGTCTAGAAAATGAAATATAATTTTATTGATTATAAATTAAATAAAATATAGGAAAAGTTTGTTGTAAAGCACAATAGAAATGATTTTTTTATTTATCCAACTTGGGACATTGTTTTCTTTAATTAATGTGAAATAAAATTAAGATCAAATGTAATCATGTACTGCATGATTGTATTGTTGAATGGCTGCATTATCTATTAAGATTGAGGCAAAATATTCAGAATGAGGTGGTTCAAAATTATGTAAAATTCCTTGGATACGTACACATGGTCCTGAAAACCATCCTGAAAAAAAGAAAGCATAAATTCCTTCAAAGAAGAATCTCAAGGAATGGGATCTGGTCCTATTGTAGATAAATAAATAAATAAATAAATAAATAAATAAATAAATAAATAAATAAGAGCTTGTTACTGAGTGATTGACCTTCCCTAAAATGTGTTCTGCTAAGGGCGGTGTCAATTAGATACAGATATCCATTGAGGATGCTAATTGTTCACTTTCCATCTCCTTGTTCAGACTCTCTTGACTCCTGGCTTTCTATTTGACAGCACTGCTGGCTACATTATACTTCTCCTTTTGCTAATCTTACATCTGCCCCATTAGGGTAGAAGTTCCCAAATGTAAGTTGTTGTTTTCCATTCCCTTTCCAGAGATTTTAAATGTTTCAATATACCTGACATAAAAATATGATTTACAGATGCTAAGAAACAAGAATGTCCTAATAATTCAACAAAATCTTCAAAAACTTAGTTAAATTATATATTTGCTTGAACTTGCCTAGAATGTCTTGGGAGACTCAGCGATTTGAAGTAATTTGTCTCATAAAATGAAGAAGTCATTCTTTATAGAAAGACTTACCTCAAATTTTTCATATAAATTTTAAACAGAAAGAAGTCAAATTGAAAATAAAAAGTTCTTTATACGCATTTCAAATACTGGACCAGGAAAGTCCAGTCCATCAATTACAATAATCACAATAACTATATTGGGGAGCTCACGCCACCTATAATCTCATCTACAAAGGATTCAATGTGCTTTTTTGGTCACCATGCACATGCATGCAAACATACATACACACAGAGACACATACTCAAAATTTAAAACAAAATTATTCTGAAAAGGCATTATAAATACTAAATAAGATACATATGGACCTGAGGTTGTATCCTTCATATCATTAATATTTATACTTTATAAATGAAATGAATCTGTTCAAAGATGTCTAAATAATTTGATCACTAGGACGATTTTATTTATTTCATTATACTATAAAAGTTTGTAGAACACAGTGTTATATAGATTAAAAATTATCTCTATAACCTTATATTCATAACTGAATGTTGATTTTTTTTTAAAGGTACAGCACATTTTAAGTATGGATCAGCTTTTCAACTACCATGGCAAATATTATGTTCATCTACTTTTTCTTACATAAGTCAAATAGGTACTTAGGAATCATAACCAACAGAACTATCTCTATTCATGTTACATAGGTATATCCTGCAATCAGCAGAATTATAGTTATCAAGACTGAACTACACTAAAAGGTCAAGCCAGCGTATACCTTGAATGTGAACACACACACATGAGCACACACATGTGTGTGCACAAGGGAAATACACACACACACACACACACACTCACACATATACACATAGGATTATGTAATGAATATACTCAAAACTAGAAATGACTGTGGTTACACTAAATTAAGTATTCTGGGTAATTTTGCCAAGCTTGTCAAGTAAATTTACAAGATTAGATGATTTCTCAGAAATTACAGTAATTTGAAATGTGTGGCTCTGGAGTCTAGTTTGAAGAACTGACTGTTATTAGGGGTCATTTTAGAAATAGATGTTCTTGCAAAAAGACTTTCTAGAATGAGGAAAGAAGGGTATTTGGGAGGTTCAAAGAGAGGAAGGGGAGGGACAAAAGAGCAAACTCACCCAAATGAAAGAGACAGGCATTGGGAAGGGCAGTCAACCCTGCAGCCATAATATGGTAATGATGTGAAATTTACAGTAGATGTGGAGAATTGATCTGTAAGTAAGTATGCCTTAAAATTAAGATCTATGATGTTTAGAGGATGGCATATTGTAATGTATGTCTTTGTTTATTATATTTAGTAGTAGATAGAGTTATAGAAACAGATTCCACCATGATTATGACAGGAAACACATGTCCTGAAATTGGAGGTGTTCTGGGACCAGTACCAAGAATTTTCTAGCTTACCACTTTTGTTTAGGATGAAAAAAAAAGGCATTAAAGATGCAATAGATGATTTCAACAAATGTATGCAAATTGCATGGTGATAGAAATTGTGTCTCAGAGATGTTTCTCATTAAGAGAAGGGCTAACAATCAGCAAATGCACAGCACTTCATCTCTTTGAGTTGATATAGTCAATCTTCCACTGGCACTTCAGGTGCCCTGTGAGCCACTGATAACACTGTCTTTTTCCATGTGAGCAGGTGTCTGTCATTGTGGTATCAAACCACTAGAAAGGATGTTTGTTGTTTTCCTAATGTTTAATTGCATTTTGAAATAAGCAGTCTTTAATGGTAATTTAGACATAATACAGCTGCTAGAGCAAATTGAGAGACCCCTGAGAGACCTAAAGGTATACTTCATGTTAGCCATGGTAAGCTGTTTTGAGATTTTATGGAGTATTGCCTGACATGTTCAATAGTGTTTCTTACTGTGTTTCTACTCTTTCCCATTTCTCTCATTATTTTTTCAGGAAGAGATAGGAGATAATATGAAAAGTACTAATGAGCTAGATCTGCCTCACACTGGCAACACTTTCCTAGGCACCTGACAGTTTTGTAGCAGAATTGCTCACTGAAATGATATAGCACAATTCTCCATTTTGCGTGACATGGAGTTTAATACTAATTCCAAAGAGCAGGAAGCCAAGGACTTGAGGTAGTTCTATGTTGGTGTCGTTTTCATGGCAGTTTCTGAAGCATGGGTTTTGTTAGCTGGGATTAAGGGGGAGCTATGGCTGTTTTGGATGCTCTCATAAATTTACCAGATAGTCTGAATATTTGAAATAGGATGCAGTGATTGCTCCACTGGGAAGAGAAATGCCAGTACCTCTGTAAATCTTTACTGCCCAAGCTTTCCCAGCCCATTTTTCACTTTGTGCCTTTCTATAACAATTTTAACTCTGAAAAAATATCCCCAGGGTTGAAAACTTATTATAACTCTCTGTGTGCAGTAGGTATGCTGCAATGAATTCTCTAAGGAGCTGTGGAAAAAGAGAAGGCTGGCCCCATCCCTGAACGAGTAAATCTAATGTTAGCCACAAGGAAGCGGAAGGATTATGTGTTTAAGACAGGTAACCAAATAAAGATACCTGCATTCATAAAGGAGACAGAGTGAGATGTTTGCCATCAGGTTAGTCAGATTGTAATACTTTTAAGTGTAGGTCATAAACTGATCTTACCCCTACTAACTAGTACTTCAATATCTGCCTAGTAGAGGATTCATTCCTATTATTTTAGTAAATTCTTGTCATTCTCCCTCAAGATAGCCTGATTATCAGGTGAAAGAAAAGCAAGATAAAATGTGAGAAGCATTCTTGCTTTAAAAGGTCACTTGACTACTTTATCATCAAAGCTCAATTTGAACCTTCATTGTCCATTTGGCTTCCCATAACATTTAGACAGTGTATATCCCATACTATCAATACATTTGAATTCCTCATTTGGAAGTTTCTGGGCAAATGTGCATAAAATTATGAAATAACTAGAGGATAGCAAAGTTGTACTGCTCATTCTGTGGGTGTCAGCCAAGGATATACCATAGACTTGAAATTTCTCAAACTGAACAATTACTGTTATCTTGAATCTGTAATATTTGTCAAGTCACAATATTAATATTTACTACTCAGAGGCCAAACTTACTCCATCTTGGGACCCGCCTCAGAGAGAGAGAGAGAGAGAGAGAGAGAGAGAGAGAGAGAGAGAGAGAGAGAGAGAGAGAGAAATAACTTGACCTGCAACAGAATTCAAGCTACACCCACATACCAGGAAGAACCCCATGGCTTGTCCTAAAAGGCCAGTGTTTCTGCCTAGCTACTTGTTAACAATAGTTAGTCAAAGATTAGTCTGATTGTTTCAGATGTAGTTTCAAACCATTTATGACTCTTCAAAACACCCACCTATTGGCTTATAATAAACATTCAGTTAGATGTTTACCAGATTTGATACCCTCTTACTTCCATTTACTATAAAACCTTGTCCTGATGAAAGTTCAGGGCTGCTTCACTAAACCATCCTTTGGGTCAGTGGTGAATAAGCCCAAACTTGAGTTTATAACAAAGAGACCATAATGGGATAACATTAAAAACAGCTCCTTGGTGGTCTCTTGGCGTTCATGAACACTTCCTGGCACAAGACTACATCATTGATCCATGGATACACATATTCACGCTGTGTCTTGAAGTGGAAACTTATGATTTCCTTGGAAAGTCAGTTATGTCAACTAGTGTTTTGTGGAGGCACACAGGTAAAAGGATGTTTTGCTGAAGCTGACACATAAGAAGATAGCATGCTGTTCAGAAGGAATATAAATATGACCCCACATACAGGGGGAGCTAGAGCATTGGTTTGCTTGTTTGGTCTCACTGTTGTTCTCTGACAAAAGGCTCATATTGGTTCACCTAACATTGCATTGCTGAACTCTGCTTGTGGTGACACTGTAGAAGAAAACTAGCCAAAATCTTCTCAAGGGGTTCCTCTGACTTTGTGCCACATCCATGGTGACCTTGGGCTGGTTGTCAAGCCTTGCAGTTTCCTCTGCCTTGAACTGCCCTTGCTGGTTCCTGTGTGTCGACTGCCAGGAAGACTAGTCTGTAGTTACTGGTTCCTGTCTGGTATCTGCTAACAAGACTGGACTGTAGCTACTGGTTTATATTTGGTGTTTGCTACTGGACTGAACTGCTGCTGATATCCTGACAAAGAAGATTGGGCTTGCCCCTAAAAAAATATTTCTAGACAAGTCTATTTCCCTTATGTTCTAATAGCATTGTTTTCTACTACCTCCTATGGGTGTTGAGCCAGAGGATAGGTTGAATGTGTATTAAAGTAGGTTGGGAAAATTTATGCCTATAGTAACTAATAAATATTTCACAAGAACTATGATGTCTATATTCCTCCAATGACTACCACATATCAAACACAGAAATTTTTAATGGTGTATGCTGTTAACCTAAACATAACGCAGACAATTGTAATTGATCATCCTTAATTCATCAACAGTGAAGTTGATTCTGATATCCACAGCAATTCTTGATTGACTCTGTACATGCAATGGATGGCAATCATGCCAAAAGTGTGTTACTGAATAGATTTATACCAAGAGTAATTAAACTAGATTAAAGAAAAATCTTTAATCTTTATCATTTTATGCTTTGAGCATATTGGCAGCAAAGGATGATTTTATAAATGTCAGCAGGTCAGAAATTATGTGGTCACTGCATTTGTTAGGACAGAGCATGGTTGCCTGAAAAATCAGAATGAAATTTGTATAAAAACACAAGTCTAGAGCCATTTCTTAATAAAAGCTGTGCTCTGAGCATTAATATATGATATAATACTCACTGTTTGCCAGATCATCCTCATACAACATTGCATTGAGTGTTGAGTAGAGTGCATACCATTCCTTGAATCGCACACAGTCTTTAAGCATGGGACTCAAGAGAATATGATTTCACGGAGCTCATATGCACAAGCAATAAAAATCAGCATTGAAAAATAGGTAAGTAAAATACCAGTCAAGGTACTGGATACAAATGATGTGGGAAGGCACAGAGGCTTCCTGGGAAGGCTATCACAGAAGGCTTTTGAGCAAAGATAATGAATCTGAGGAACAGGGTATATTGATACCAGATATCAAGGCTGAAGCAAATGTCAAGGCTGAAAATAGGTCAATTCAATAGCCTGATGTGTACCTGAAAAAATCTCTGCTTTAATAATAAAATACAATGAGAGAGAAAGAGAGAGAGAGAGAGAGAGAGAGAGAGAGAGAGAGAGAGAGAGAGAGAGAGTGGACACTTTGAATTTGTTCTGTTTGAGCTGCCTACATTTGTCATGGTTATTTGTCATTGCAGTGATAAAATATCCTTATCAAAGAAACGCAATGTAGAAATGGTTTGTGTTGGCGCATAGTTTCAGAGGGATACCATCGGCCAAGGCAGGAAAGACATAGCCCCAGTCATAGAAAGTATGGTAGTAGGCAGCTGGTCACATTTTATCTATACTCAGTAATCAAAATGTAATGAATATTTGCTTCACTCACTTTCATTTTTTTATACCATAGATGTTCCAATTCCAAAGAATGCCACCACTTACAGTGGGCAGATCTTCCAACTTCAATTAAGCTAATCACAAAAACCCCTCACAGGAATACCTGGAGGCTTGTCTTCCAGGTTGTTCTTGATCTCAAGTTAACATCTGAGATTCACCACTACATGTTTCAAATGAAAACTTAAAAATTCAATGTTGAACAGAAATCTAGAGCTCAGGACAGTGTGGCCCTGGGCATGGACATTTTGAGAATAAACAACTTTTTGATGTTCTTTAAAGCAACAAAACTGATAACAGCTTAAAACTAAACCTTAATAAAGAAGTCTGAGGTTACGACCCTGAACTATTCTTGAGTTCAAATCAGAAAATAAAATAGAGCCAGTGGAGGTAATAAAAATAACAAGAAGGAATTGGAGGTAAATGACAAGAGAACTGTGTCACAGAGACCAAGTGAAGAGTGTATTTTGAAAGGAGAAATTGATTTTTACAGTGTGTCACTGGTATCAGGAAAGCTGGCAAACTAGTTTGAGATCTAACAGTGTGTAGTCGTTAGTGACCAGGACAAGAAGAATTTTAGTAAATGGAAGAAAAAGCTTCAAAAAAGAGATAGATGATTAAGTGAGACGAGGGGGAAGAATTTGAGAAAAAGGTGTATGAACAAAGTTGGGAGGAGTAGACAATCAATGAAATTGAGTGGCTTCTGGGGGATAGTTACTTTATTGTTAAAAACCAAACATGTTTATGCTCAGGTGGGAATCATGAAGTAGACAGAAAAATGGTTGTGGTGGAGTAAAGGGAACTAAAATCGGTTGGAGGATACAGAAATCTGGGGAAATTTTCTTACTGTGGAGAGAACTGGTGGTGGTGAGATCACAATGGGGCTGAGAGGATTTATTTATTCATCTTAAAGTGAGGGAACCGATGCAAGAGATGTAGTTGAAGTTCACTGGGTATGAGGAAGGATCAGAACATAGGAACTGCTTATCTACTATTAGGAACAGCCAAGTTACTATCTTCTACATGGATGAGAAGGAAGTATCAGAGATGTGGAGGATGAAACATTCACTGAAACTCTTGACATGATATATTTAAGGGAATGAGCTGTGAAGGTAGGAAGAATTGGTCGGTAAGTAGGATGTTTGATCCTATGCCCAAGCATGTGATGTTGTCACTGAAAATAACTAAGTTATAAAGCAACTCTAAGGAGACCGAGCAATGATTGGACAATGAGAGTTCATAGAGATTTACAAGTCGTAGTGTTGGAACATTTCTAGGAATAACCTGGAAAATTATCGTGTGTGTGTGTGTGTGTGTGTGTGTACTTAAATCATCAAGAATTATTCCGTGGTATTGAGCAATAAGGTAAGACTGCGAATATTCAAGAAATAGAAGGAAGAGGAACAAGATTGATTTACTACAACTGGATTACACATACAATGTATTTTATTGACACAAATTTTCATAATGAGCTGTTTTTAAAATAGATGTAAAATTAATAAGAAACACATTTGAGAAGTCTAAGTGACTCATAAAACCCAACCTTATGATACAATGGCTATGAGATAAGACATCATTGTACATAGACATAAGAAATTGATAATTTTGTTTAAGTTTTGTTTTTAAACACCCCAGAAACTTAATATTTTTCATAATGTATCAGTGGGCTCTGAGACTGGTGTCAGAAAAATTGACATGCCAATTTTACTTCATCCAATTTAGAGCTTGAGAATCAATGAAGAGAGGGAAGCAAAATGCAAATCCAGAGAAGTAAACAAAATCTAGAAAAAATGCGGCATGGATGGACTGTTGAATGAAAACCAAAAAAATCCTCTATTTACTGGATGGATCCCAAAAAGAAAGATTCCAAAGTGTTCTTCAAAACAATAAGAATGTCTTGTTTTGACCATTTATAGACCAGGTCATTGAAGCACAAAGAAGGAAATGAGGTGCTACAGCTACACAAAAGAGTGTACTTTGATGGACTTGAAAGTGAACTGATGCCATTCTGATACCCAGACTGCTTTGTAGAGCACAGGCAAAACAACAGATCCACTGAATTCTGTGGTTGTTCTCATCACTCCTCCTGCTACTATTATAGACAACTGAATGCTAACAATCTCTAACTTACATAGAACAGAAAATTAACTTTTACTCTTCTCCACATAGTATATACTGAATATAAATTTAAGGTCACATGGCATGATCAAGAAAAATTATGAAAGTATATTCAGAGAGAAATGTTTAGACAGTTTTTAAATTGCAAATATATTTTTCTCTCATAAAACAATAAATTCCAAACACGGTTTCCTCTCCTTCCACTCCTCCCAGATACCTCACATCTCTCCTCTTAGCCAGATTCACTCCTCCTCCATTTCCTCTTCAGAAAAGAGCAAGCCCCCAAGAGACAAAAGCCAAACAGGACAAAACAATATGCAGCAAGACAAGGTAGAAGCCCTTATGTCGAATCTGGACAAAGCAACCCAATAGGAGGAAGAGAGTCCCAAAAGCAGGCAGAAGTCTGAGAAACACCTGCTGCCACTGTTAGGAGTCTCCCAAAACCCCAAAGATAACAGCCATGCATATACACAGAGGACCTGGGCAGACCCATGTAGGCCCTGTGCTTGCTGCTTCAGTCTCTGTGGGCCCTGAATCATTAATTCAGTGGGCCATGTTCTCCTGATATCCTCTATCCCCTCTGACTCCTAAAATCTTCTCTCCCTTTCTTCTTCAATGTTCCTTGGTCTCTAAGGGAAGAAAACTAATGGAGACCTCCAATTTAGATTCTCCACATGTCTGACTGAGTGTCTCTGTACTCACTCCCATCTGCTGCCAGAGGAAGCCTCTCTGATGTTGACTAGACAAGACACTGATCTATGAGTATAGCAGAATAACATTAGAGATCAGTTCATTATGATATTGATGGTGGTGGTAGTGGTGGTGGTGATGGTGATGGTGGTGGTGGTGGTGGTTTTGGTGATGATGATGATGATGATGATGATGATGATGATGATGCCGGTTGTGTTTGGCTGTACCATAGGTCTCTGGGCTCTCAGGTATCCAGTTCCTAGCCATCTGAGCAGTGCAGTGTATGGATTCTTTCTCCTGGGGTATCCCTTAAGTTAAACCAAGCATTGGTTGGCCACTCCCACAAGCTGTATGCCACCATTCTCTAGCATGTCTTGCAGGCAGAACAGGTGGTAGGTCAAAGCTTTTGTGTCTGGGCTGGTGTCCATGTTTCTCTTTCCATACTCTGCAGAGTACCTGCTGGCACCAACGAGATTATAGAGGTTAGAGGTGAAGGCTCCATACAATGTGGCTCCATTGTCAGTTTTCAGGCAGCAACCCTCTGTCCTAGCATCAGCCTCAGTTTTTTCAGGAGCTCCAGTGGACCCCCTCAGCCATCAACTCAACTGAATTCCACCATTACAATCCTTGCCTGGCTATAACAGATGGCCAGTTCAGACTTCAGAGCCTGTGTTACTAGGAACCCTCACTAGGGTCACTTTCATAGATTGCAGGAAGTTTCTACTGCATAGAATACATATTATAAATAGTTTAGAATGTCACTAATATGTAATGAGACAGCAAAATTAACGTTCCTGTCAGTACTGCTCACAGAATACTGAGGGTGTCACTTCTGCTGGTAAGTATATTTTCCAGTTTTCAATTGTGAGGCGTCGTGTGTACCACATGGTTGAGCAGTGATGGTGAAGTGGCTAATTCCTGAGGGCAGCAAGGACATTGTGCATTAGCTCTGTCTAAGTGATGGGTCAAGTACTCACTGAGCATGCCCACTGGCAACACAAGCAATAAAAGCTTCTACTTATTGATCATGAAACTCAGAAGATGAAGAAATGTTTTATCTGCTGCAGTCTTCCAGAGGAACCCTGATCAGAATATAACACCCTCTTTTATAGTATCAGTCAGACTTTGTTGTGTCTCTGAGACAAAGGTTTGAATTTACATGACAATGATGCCCAAGAACATTATCTAACCTTTCTGGCTCCAATCACATGATGCAGCACTGACTTTCGAGGAACTTCAGGCCAACCACCAATACAGTTAAATGTAGGAAACTATGTTCAGCCTTTCTTCTGGTTCAACTGGCAGTGCTAGGTCGAGTCTTAGGTAGTTGCCTCCAATGCCAAAAGCAGCACTTACCATCTGCGTGGCACCTCTGCTAAACTCGTTCATCAGGCAGCTGGAAAGTGCAGCTGTTCGAAGAAAGTGGTGACATGATTTATTCCTGTTCAGAGCTGGGGTGGGGGTGGGAATTGGCATTTTGAAAGTTAAAAAAAAAAAAAAAAGTAATGAAACTAAGAAATTCCAGTGTGGACTAATTGCATAGGTTTAGTCCTTGAAACTGCCGCAAAATTTAGTGCCAAAAACTTGCCAGGCATTGCATATTGTGTACGTGTGGATATTCATGTACATATCTGCATTCGTGTATGTGGGTGGCTGTGAATGTACATATGAACCATCATCTTTATTCTTCTAGAGACAGGCAAACAAGGTTATGTCTTTTCCTTGCTGATCATTATGCTATGGGTTTGGGTTTGGGTTTGTGTATGCTTTTTTGACTCTATATGACTATTTTTAAAGCATAGGATAGATAAGCGTGATTGAGGCTCACCTGTATTTCCCCCTTGTAACCTAATGTAGATGTTTAGACTATTAAGCAGAGCACAGTGTGATGTGATCAGTGCCTTACTGAGAATGCTACAGTGATAACCAAGGAGAGTGTCAGACCTCTAGCCTTGGAGGAAGATACCTTCTCGAAGGTTGCAGGATATCAGAGGAAGACAAATGTTAGACTGCCATTTCTCATAGGAAATGACATTGTTTTGTATCTGGCCTCCAGCAGCCTTTATAATTCTAAATTACCATCTCATGCTGCTTCATTTACTGTGATCACAGACGGAAAATGAGGGGAAGGAAAAAATCTAATTGAGGCACCAAAATTTAGAATTAATCCAATTTATTGAGGAGCACGATTTGTGTGTCTGTGCTAATTCACCCGTGATGGAATCTTGAGAAGTTCAAGCTCCTTGTCTGCTGCTGTGCCTATTTTGATGGCATGGGTTCCCAGTTGCTTGACATATAGTGGCATAGTGGCTCACTTTTTCATGCTTTAATGGCACGTAGGTGACTTTTAGAAGAAAAAATTCAACTTGACTTAAAAAAACATGTTTACCCATTCATCTCAACAACTCTGACTCAACAACATCAAACTTCTAGTGGCTAAAAAGAACTGTGACCCTAGGATCCTGGAGCAAGCTAGCTCACAATGAGTGGAGGGAGGGAGGGAGGGACTGCCCCATTAGGAGTGGGGGGCACAGTGGAGGCAGGATGACCAGACCAGAGCATTCCACATTATGGCTGAAGAGAGAAGCTGAAGACAGAGTCTCATGCCGGCATGAGACCCCTTTCCATTCCTTTGCCGTGAGTCTCCCTAGTCCTAGGTTGGTCCCCTTCTATCCACTCTCCTTCACGTCATCCTCTTCCATTATGTTTAAAAAAAAAATCTTTTCTCATTTTGGTTAAGAGTTAAATTAAGAGTGCTCCACACACCTCTCTTCTCCCACTTACTCACCATACCAACATCTCTTTTGGTTTTCATGAATATGAGTATAGACAGATTTAAGGAACACATTGATCTCCCTGTTCTTTCACTTTCCCCATTTTGTCTTTTTTAAACTACACAAAGTTAAAACTTAGAATTCTCCCTATCCCATATCCCTAGAACATATGTATATTGTTCGTTTGAGCAGTATGTCAAACACAGTAACGGACATAATATTTAATGGCACACGCAGATGTTTGCTGGGTATATTCACTCTAAAAGTTTTAAGCTGCTGCTGCTGTTGTTGTTACCTAATATGTTCACAGGGTCAGTTTTAAATGTAACAATTAAATACTTGCAAACTAAAGAAAATATTTAAGTTTTTATGAGCATTTACTCAGATCCCTTTCCAGTGTGTTGAAAGTCAGTTGTTCTTGGGTGTCTTGTGTTTCTGCATGTGCTATGTTAAAAAGAAACTGACTGTCTTTATTCACAAATTACTTTTTAAAATATTTTTAAAGATTTGTCTTTTTTTAATTCCATGCACACACACACACACACATACACACATTTGTGTGTGTGGGGAGGGGGGCTATATGTCGAGGGTTTGGGCAGGTACACTCATAAGAGAGGAGGGATGTCAGATGCCCTGGATCTGGAGCTACAGGTAGTTCTGAGGTGGAAGCTGGGGATTGAACTTGGGTCCTCTACATAAACACTAGGAGATCTTAACTACTGAGATGTCTCTCTAACCAGTGTTGTTAACTTTCTTTCCAAGGGTATCTTGATGAAAGACAAAAGTAGAGGATAGAGGACCTGAGGCAATATGATTTACCACCTACATAATAAATAAAATGATTTCCTCTATGGCAAAGGTCAAATATTCTTACAATCTCTTATAAAAGATATGTTTTCCCTAAACTCTGCATATCTATCTCTTTATTTTGGCCACCATACATGATAATATCACCTAGCCCTCCTTTCAGTGCCCTGTAGGGATGAAGATTTAAGAAACAAATGCAAATCCCTTGACTACTGCTATTTTTATGAAATACTAATGCCATTTGCATCTAAATGTCTCATATATTCTGTTAATGTCCATGAAACTCTGAAAGTTCTTAGTCACTGCAGAATCATAATCATCTAAGTTCTTGGATCTTTCTTGATTGTGACATACTATACTTTTAAATATCTTTTTTTGTGATCTTAATTTTTTATAGTAAGTGATAACACAAAAAATTAGTATCTCAATGCAATCCTACTTATTAGAATTGCATTTTCTTCATGTTTTTCCATCCATTTTCTTGTGTTTGTGGTACTTATAACAATTTTGACCTCACAATAACAACTGTAGCATCATTGACTGAAGAAGCAACTTCCTAGGGATTTGGTTTTTAATCTGGATATAGGAGTCTCAGCCTTAGCAAGCCATCTGTTGTGATTGTGACAAACAAGAGAGATTGACTCTTTCAATTCAAACAGATCAGGTACATTTACATATATGTTCTAAGCATTATAGGCCTAACTAAAGTTGGGGGAACCAATCAAATGAATGAAGTCATGACTGAGTGACTTAAATAATGGAACCTAATATGCTCAAATCACCGATTAGACTGTTCATTAAAGTGTTCTTTATCCACTAGAGAACTAGGTAGGAAGTGTCATTTATGGTTTGATTCCTTTCCCTTTTGAAAGCTTAAAATGTGAACATGTCTCAGCAGATTAAGCCATCCTGGTGTCTCACTGTTAAATGTTCTGCATATTTAATAGTAATTTGCCATACTATTGCTGTGGGTTAAATATCACTATCAAAATTCATGTCTAGGGCAGAGGAGATGGCTCAGTGAGTAAAAGTATTGGTATACAAGTATAAGGACATCATTTCAGATTTTCAAAACCCATGTAAATCCAGATACAGTAGAATACATCTGCTGGACCAATAGTCAAAATATGAGATGGAAGTGGAGTATTGGAGAATTCTTCCTGGAAGTCCAAGTTAGCTAGCTTGTCATATGCAGCAGTGAACAAGAGACTCTGTCTCAACCAAGCTGGGAAGGAAAGGACAGACATCACAAGTCATCTTCTGATTTCCAAACACCATGCACACCCAAACAGACACAGACACACACAGACATACACAGACACACACACAGACATACACAGACACACACAGAGACACACAAACACACACACACATACACACACATACACACACACACACACACACACACACACACACACACACACACACACACAGCATTTTAGAACTTAAATCCCTATTTTGAAGTATCAAGTATTTCTAGATGGGATCTTTAATAGCAGTTGAGTCATGAGACCTCATTCTTCGGTAAATGGATTGAATTTATTATGGGTCAATAGAGTCATCCATGGGTTATGGTAGGAATGGTTTTGTTGTAAAGCACATATCCTGGATGCTTGTCCTTGTTATTCCCTGTGGAGAGGTGTTCTATCATTAGACAGAAAGGAAAGCTTCTCTTGAGGCCAAGATGACACCTATGTCATGTTCTTGGATTTTCAAAATCATAAAAGTATAAACCATTTTCTCATGAACTATATACTCTGTAGTATTTAGTAATAACAAACCAAACGGGACCATCACAAATATCAAAGAGCTGAGGTTTCTTTTCTTTATTTTTGTATTTACAATCTATTAAGATTCTGGAGTGACTCATTAAAAGGAATAGGTAAATGCCCTGCAGATTAATTTGATGAGTACAGAATACAAACCAGGACGCACTCGTGTACCACAGTTACTGGTAACAAAAGAAAGGCCTATTATATGTCATGCATCACCTCCAAGAAAATGAAAACATCAAAGAATCAACACCAGAGGACAGTAAAGTCAAGTTCTGTGTGCTGTAATGAGCTCTACAGTCATCTGTTTTGTCTCCATTTGTATTAATCTTTAGATGAGAGAAGCAATCTATGCCATGCTATTTTATATTGATGCCCATTCAGATTTCGGATTCTGGTGGGGAACAAATATAGTGCATTATGGAATAGTACTGGAAAGCCTCTGCTTGCTCTGTACAGAGGTGACTGCTTTTCCCCCCATTTTGTTTACTTTCGTTTACTGCAAGCCCAGTTGTCTCTATACATTCTATATGAAGAAGTGATCATTTATGAAACATATTTTAGAAAAAAATGTGATGCATATCTATGACTCCTAGACATCTCTATTTACTTTCAGTAAAGGAAACATCACAAAGCAAAGTATGGGTAGTCTGAGATCTGAATTCTGCAATCACCTTTTGTTCTGAGGTTTCCTGTTACAAATTCACAAGTGAAAATTTTTCATTCTGTTAACTAGGAATGCCAATTATCCCTGTGGAGGCCAAGGGAGAAATCAGGAAGAGAAGTACTGACCTTCTCAGGATAAAAATATAATTGTTGTATTCTGCCCATATAAAAATACTGAAATAATTAGTAAAACATGCAACAGTGTTCTCAACATTGTGACCTGACATGATTTTGTGACCTTTTCTCTGTTCACATGTCATCTCTTGAATTCAAAAGTTTCCTTTTGTACTGGTATTTGAAATATAGGCTAATTACACTAATTAGTAAAAAATTGGGGGGGGGAATTAATATAAATGTTTTAAATTTGTCTGACACAATTCTCTAGTCATTTCTGGTATTTAATTTGAGAACAGCAAAAATATGTATCTGGGTTGATGACTTAAAAGATTGAGAATTAAGTAATATAAATTTAAAAATTCAGAGTTATAGAATAAAAAGTTACTGGCTCACATCATACCTACACCATATGTACAAGATAACTAAAAAACCTTAATAATGGGTAAATGCTATAAGTTATAAGAATGTGCATCTTTCCAGTCAGTGGAACAAAAAATCCTCTGCACATTTACTTAAATAGAATAGAGAGCAAAGAGTAAATTACACAAATAATGAGACCAGTGCTGAGCCAAGCACAGAAAGGCAAGTGAGAGGTTAGGAGTAGGAAGGCCACAGCCCACCTAGGCCAGGAGGGACAGGAGTTGAGTCATCTGGTGGATACTGAAAGCATTGTGACCTGTCCCAAAGGATATAGACTGTAGAAGACACTGTTGCTATTCAGGTCATCTTCTGTGTCAGTCAAGGTTCTCTGGAGAAAACCAATTGGATAGATAGTAAGATAGATAGATAGATAGATAGATAGATAGATAGATAGATAGATAGATAGATGATAGATAGATAGAAACATAGATGATAGATAATTGATAAATGATAGACATATAGACAGATTCATGGGCATTTGTTGGATTGTCTTACATAATAGGAAACTGAATAGTTCAACATTGACTGTCTGCTAGAAACTCAGAGAACCTGGTAGTTTTTTGGTTTCAAAAGCAGTCCTTATCTCATACTACAGGTCTTGACACTCCCTAGAGACTGGCTAATAAGAGTCCACATGGAAAATGTGACAAGCTTACAACCTGATGCTCACATGACATAGGAACAATATAGGCATATTTTCTGAGGAAGGATGGAATTTGCATATACTGCCTAATTTTCTCCTCATTCAACTTTCATTCCATGTTGTCCGGGGGGGGGGGGGCAGCTTCTATACCAAACTCAGCCATTTATTCTCTATTATGGTCCCATAGAAGGCTTCTTTGGGAACATCCTCACAGATATTCCCAGTGTTATACTTTCACTCTTCGACATCTCTCAATCCAGGCAAGATGAGAAAATCAAACATCACACATTCCAAGGTAGAGAAAGGAGAAAATAGCCACCAACTCCCCTTTTCTTCCACACTTTACTTCCAAATAACCCCTCTGCATCTTACCTCAAAAGACAACTGTCGCTACCCACGTCTGACCAGCGGAATAAGGCAATGGCATTTTTGTTCTTCAAGCAGTTTATTCAGCTATCCCTGTACAGCGAGCTTCTTCTCTCTTTCTTCTCTCCCCTCCCCAGCTCCCGCAGCCTGTTTCGAAAAACAAACAAACAAACAAGTACTGGTTGCTCTTGTAGAAGAAGTTGGTTCAATCCCCAGCAATGACATGGCAGCTTTACAGCTCTCCATAACTTCTATTCAAGGGGTTCTGACCTCCTCACACAGATATGCATGGAGGCAAAAGACCAAATGCACATAAAATAAAATTAAATTATTTTTAAAAAGAGAATGAAGGAAGTATACTTTATGATGAGCAAAATACTTAGGCTCCAGTCATGGTTGCTATTTGACAAGCACAGCTCTTGCAACATTATATGTAACAATCCACTTCACCTATACCACAAAATACGGTGGATCCCATCATCTTTCATTTTAGAGGTAAAGAAACAGGCTCAGAAAGATCAATAAAGAATCCCAAGGTAATGGGGAGACCAGAGCCAGGATCACATCCTATTTTTTCTCTATAGTCCACATTCTTGCTTTTAATATTTTATTGTATTTTTAAATTAATATAAAAGTAAAAACATGGAACAAATAAAATGGGAAGAAGTACAATACTTCGGAATACCTAGAATATCATCTAATACAGGCCCAGGAAATACAGTCCATCTAAAAATTGTGACATAATTCTGTATTAAATAGTTTGGTATTTATTACATGCTTTAGAAATGCATAATGATGAACTCTATAAAATATCATTGTGTGTGTGCCATATTATGTCTACCACCTACTAAAAGTAGCATAATTAACTATTGTGCTCCCAAGAACACTTTAGATCACTGTTTTCTCCTTTGTCTCCTCTTCATTTGAAATTCCTTGCCTCTTCATTTTAGCTCTAGCCACTAGCAAAATCAACTAATGTGTCTACCTGTGGCTCAAATAATACTGTTAGCATATCATGATAATTAATTGATGCTACTAGGTTTACCTAGACACATGCATCTGGCTCCTGAAGACCGTGCTGGATGATTTTGCATTCTCAGAACCCAGCAGAGCACCAAACATCACAAATAGAAATTAAATTTTACCCAGACTCAAACAATCAAATACTGACTGCTTCATACAACACAGTAGAGTATTAAGAGAAATGTTACACTGTGTAAAAAGAGGAACTCAGTCTTCTCCCAGGGAAACATTGGAAAATATGTTTTTGTAAACTGTCAGCTGCCTATCTGATCCTCAGACTTATTAGCTAAGAATATACTTTCAGAGGCACAGCAAGAATTGGTTATTGTTTAAGAGTTGACTCCATCTAGTAGGACCCATCCACTCAAAGGGATGTTAATTTATATGCTCAGAGTGAATTGCTGAGTGGGGCAGTGATGCTTTTGTGCATGTTCCCAGAAACCACTGTGTCACAGTGACTTGAATATCCATCTGTAATGCAGCTATCTAACAACAGCAAGTACCTATTCTATGATAGATACACTAACGTATTTTTGGATTGACTTCAGGCGAGGTAAAGTAAAGGATTAGCACGTCAATATACAGGCTGGATATTCACCCTAAGTGAAATGTGATAGGGCTGAAAGTTTAACAAAATATCCATATAGGTTACCTTGCTAAAGATAAATAGTTTAAAATAAATAATAAATGAATTTAAATATAAATTGCGTGAGACATTTGGGACATGTGAATATTAAAAATATTCGATGAAAATGGGCACCTTATATTTAATCTGATAACTTTGTTTGCAAGCCTTTGGAAGAACATATTCCAACCAGTATTCTGCTACAATCTGAAGTGTTGTTAGCACTCAGTATTCTTTAACCACGTCACACTATAACTTGTGATTTTTTTTATAGAAAGTCTCAAGAGTCCTTAGTTAAATGTCATGTCTCCTCTTGTTACATAAGAGCAAGCCCCAAAGACAAAGGAAATGCAGTGAAGTTCCTCTAAGGAGTGTGTGATGGCGTACCTCTGCTTCTCCATTCTGTACCTTCCTATGCAACTCTTGGATGTTTAGTGAGGGTCAATGAATTTAGTTAACTAGAATTTGTTTGTAAGTAGAATCCAGAGTGTTATTGTCCATGCAAAAGATAAGCAAATAATACATTAGCATTTGAATTCCTTTTCTTATCTCATATATCAAAGAAGACAGCATTTTATGACACATATTAAAATTCTCATGTTTCTACATCAGCATATATTACCTGTAATCTGGCCATCATCACCACACATTCTCACTTAGATATTTTACCAAAGCATCCTAATAGGCTTCAGTGTTGTATGTGTTAAATTCAACATATTCTGAATTCCTATATGGCCCGTCCTATGTCTGTTCCAGTGGAAGTCTCCAGATGTATTCCAGAGTGGTTAGATAGAGTAAGCCAGCTGTGGGGCTCCCTTAATTAAAAAAAAAAAAAAAATGAAGAGCATGTTACTCAGAGGAGTGCATTGGATGTGGTTCACCAGGTTTCTGCACGCGTCTAACTCCTATGTTGGAGTCACAGAGGAGGCAGATACAAGCTAGACTCTCATGTCACTTGGGTTACTTCAGGCTGAGATTTAATGAATAAAGTATAACTACAGCCAAGTCCTGCATGTTCTTCTTTGCTTTTATCTCTGGGCATCTTGATTTATCTGAATGATCCAAGGTTGATGGTGTTTTCTGTTATTCTGGCTACTTTCTAACTATTATCTGTTGCTTTATGTCAGTGGTGAGGAATATAGGTAGGAATATATGTTATTAGAAAAGAAGGCATCCCTTATTAGGAATGCACAAAAGTTAGCAACACGTGAGACAACATGGCCATGGGACTGCTTTCTGCCTTGCAAGCTCCTGGGTGGAGATTTATACATATTTAATATCCTCCACGAGCCAAAACTGCATGCATGAAATTAGGTTTTAATATTTTAAAGTGCCATCAACAGTGGAAATCTAGAATCATTGTGAGAAAGAACAGAATACCTGTGAGAATGTGAGCTAATGATGGCTTTTGTTCCGGGAGAAGTCCTAAGAGAGGCAAGTCCAAGAAAAGAGAATAATTTCAGCAGTGTCTATGGGATAGTGAAACCTAAACACAGAAAAATTGTACTTTCCGTACTCCCTTAGTAACAGGTTAACTTCTTAGAGGAGGAAATTGGATATCACCACCTAAAGGCTAGAGTCAAGGTTAGATAGCATGAAAGCTTTGATCCTCTTGGGTGTGGGAGATACAGGGCTGACTGAGAGCTCTAGACCCTCTCTACTGAAGGTAAACCTCACTGTGTTGCCTCCGCTGTGCAACTGAATGAATGCATTGGCTCATTTATCACCAAGACTCAGGGATGCATTTTGTTTATTTCAGTGACAAATGCTTCCCATAACTGTAGAGTCTTTTAAATGCACTTTGAAAGTCAGACATCAAGAAATTTGCTGTTTAACTCTGCTCTGTGAGGTGCTATATTTCTAAAAATTAAAACTAGAGGCTGGTCTCTCATCCTGGATGAAATGATGAGAAGAAACCACTATCTACGTGTTTGTGCACCTGACAGTGTGCACAAGTCACTCTTGTGTTGCTGTTTCACAGAGTGACAAATAACTTTCTGATTTTATTTGTAGAAACTTTCAGTGGAGAAAGCACAATATTTTATTTTCATGATGCTTCCTTGAGGAAAACGGCAGTCAAGAAACATTAGACTACATGCCTGCCTATGTACGAGAGAGAGGTCACATTCTGGCTGCTCTCTGCTCAAATCAACAGTCCGATTCACACATTGTTGACGGTTGTCACTGAGGAGAGACACTCCAGTGAAGGTCACAGATGTCTTTCTGCTGTTGTTAAGTCTGTCCATAGATTCTTAGTGTTCCTTGATAAATTTCACACATCCTTTATCTTTTCCCTACATCTGTGCCAAACTTTGGTTTCATTTGCCTTATTTTTTTTCTCTTCCTTTCTCTCAATGTACACTCAATTATTTTGTGCACAAGATAAGGTAAGAATGACATACATTTGGCACTTCCCTGCTGCTTAGCAGAAGGAACAACACTGAGTGTGTGCCAAATATACATTTTGTGGATGATTTTTACCCTGTGTTTCCCAATGCAAACTAGAAATGTGTTAGAATGTGCATTTGCAAGTGATGAGTCTCAGACTGCAGGGCTGTGGTGATGCTGATGGCAGGTCCCCTGTCTGTTCTACTCTGCCACCTGTCAGGATGTTAGTGTGACAGTCTCTCCACACCTCTCTTTAGCACTATTCCTAGTTCACACAGATCCACAGACTTCTCTCTTCCTCAGGTGATTCTGTCAGTGGGAATGATGGCTGCTCATGACAGGAGTATGAAGTGCATACATGCAGCTGGGGTCCCAATAGAAACTCAAAGGGTAGATGTCAAATATCAAATTTTAAATCAAAACTATGCATTTAAAATAAATATTCTCTGTCTATTTATATCAAAGGCAAACAACTTCTCATAATACATGGTCTATAGAAAGTATAAAGCTGTGTCTTTCTATAGGTATGATTCAGTACAATTTCAGAGACAAGTTAATTATTTTGCTCATGTAGAATTTTTAAAATGGGCAAATGTTTGACTGAATGATGAAAAAACTGCCCACATATTATCATATATTTATTCAAGAAAATTGCTTCCAACAAACTTATAAGTCTATAGTTAATAGTTTTCACACAATTAAGAGGCTAGTAATAGCAACAATTTAAGACTAAAGTATGATTATATTAAATTTATAGAACACTCAAAGGTATTATAATTATATCCACTAAATATGAAGCAGTGTTAATTATTGTTATTGTGTTACTTCATCAAATTACTTTTCTAATTGTTCAAGGTTATTTACTATAATGGAGAAGCAGATTATGTACATAAAACAGCAAAATTTAAAAACCAAGTTAGAGGCAGGATTTTAAAATTTATTTTCTAAAGAGCTATTTAAAAAATATTCGATTGCTTTATAAGATTAAAAGTGTTTCAACACTATATCCAATTGTACTAATCACTTTTGGGTTTCATTTAATACATCATAATTTCTCTCTCTCTCTCTCTATATATATATATATATAAATTTAAGAATTAATTAATTTCTTAAATTCTAAATTTTACTCACAAAATCTGTGTATTACGTAAAACTTGGCTAAATGTTTAAAAGTCATATATTTGTACTGATTCCAAATAGTTTTTCTTAGCTGTATGGACAATTATGCCAACTGTTTTGATACCTAGTCTTTGGATCAAGCCTTGGGAATTAAACCTCAACAGTGAAGAATTTGCAAGTAGGTGGTATGGTAAACATTACTTTTTTTCTCTCAACATTTTTGTTTTTAAAACTAATCAATTCTACATCCACATATCTTAAAATCCACTAATTTATGATTTTAAACCACCCAATGATACATGCACATTGTACAAACTCAAATAACATGTTTTATGAAGTAGACTATGATAAGCTTGTCACTGCTTCTAAAGTCCTGGCTACAGCCTTCTCCTCTAGTACTTACTGAAAGTTTTATATGATTCTTGCCAGATATTTTTTTTTGTCTCTGTGACACCCATGCACACATATGTGCACATGACTGCACACTGTCATTTGAATATAGATAGTATTATTTATTATCCTGTACAACTTCTTTTCACATTAAGGAATGTAGGGTGAACACCTCAGAGAATAGTATGAAAAATTTTCTTTTTCAGTCTTAAAGTAAAACTGATTTAATTTTACCCCATATCAAGTCCCTAGATTGCTTTTTATTATCATAATTGTGAAGGATGCTGTCACCTCAAAGTTGTATTAATATTTATATAAACCATAACAAACTTGGTGAACTCAGTGACTTTACTAGTTCACAGTGATGCTGATATTCTGAGAACCAATTTACCAAGGTTTTCTACTTACTGCCTTAGTTGTCTAGCCTGTACTCTAGGATCCTATACAGCCTTTTAAATAGAACTTCTCTGGAAGTCTGTTCCTATAGGGTCAAGTGACATGAAATCTTTACAAAATTTTCCCATTGTTACAGCTTCACACAAATCACCTAAAAGACAAGTTTACCGTCTCAAAAAATTCTTTAGTATAAATCTAAATTTGTAATTGTTACTGATTTAATGCTTAATATTGTTGTTTGGTGGGACCTTTTTCCTTCTAGCTTGCTTTTTTTTAGAATATATATATATATGTATATATATATACATATATATATACATATATATCAGTGTTATGCATATAAAACAAATCATGTTTATATAGTTATTAACATGACCGTGTCATAGATGAAAATGAAGCATCCAGAATAAACTATCTAATTACCCTGCCGTTGGTGGTATGAAGAAACTCAGGTAATATTTCCTACAATTATTATTTTAATTTGCATGTGATACAAAGTACCGAACTTCTGAAAGGTTCATTTGATAGCTTTAAGGGAAGAGTCATTCAGAAAGCCCTGCCACCCTTGGCACTCAAGGCAGCAACAGGCAGACACACCAAATCTGCCAGGAACAAGGGGAAAGACTTTGGGACAATAAATGGTATTTCACTAAATTCGCAAGTGTCTTTCAAATCCCCTCACTAGACAAGCACTAAGCAGTGTTTTCCTGGTTAAATGTCAGGATACATTTCAGTAAACTTGCCAGTCAAAGTAATTACAGGGTCACATTTTTTTCTACACTAATATCCTGCCCATCTACTGTGTATTCACACTGCTGCTTACCTCCCCTGCCCAGAGTAAGAAAGCTGATTATGTAGAAGTAAGTGAGTATATAGAAAGTGTCTGCTGAAAATGTGAGATGTCCCTGCAAATTCTTAACAAATGGTGTCAGGAAAGAGAACAAAATGCCTAAAAAGAACAGTGAGAAGACAAGAAAAAACATCAACGTATACAACCTTCGCCATGACTCCACACACCATCTTCTGCTCTCTTTCCTCCACTTGTATACATACACACATAAACAGATATACCTCAGCAGGTATAATCTTTGTTTCACGTGTGTGTGTGTGTGTGTGTGTAAAGGTCACGAAAATTTTGACTTAATTATCGATATAACTGAGTCATTGGGAAGACTTTTGAGCAACATCTATTTTACACCTTTTAAAGAGCAGACTGACTTTTCTGTGAGGAATTTATCGTAGGAGCCCAAAATGTAAACAAGGAGATTGAAGTTGGTAGCAAGATTATGAAAGAAATTCCCATTTTACCTTGGCCATATAGGTTCAAATGTGAACTAGGGTGTGTTACTGTACAGATAGGGAAAAGGAAAGCGTAAGTGGAAGATAAAATTTGAGATCACACACATAATTTTCAGGGCAACAAGATAAAGGGTAGTCAATGATTTTCTGTTCACTTAAAAATAAAATAGCAATGCTCACACACAAATGCAAACTCATGGAATAAAAATGTCAGAGAAAGTAGTGAGAAAACAGTGACTTTTTGAGAACCCTCCAATTGACTGGTATAGTCAACAAGGGCTTAGAAACATTGTTGAAGAGAGAATTAGTCCCAGGCATTTACAAAGAAAAAGATTAACAGGAAGCATATTGAGATTAAATCACAGATGATGTGTTATTTAGACAGTTAATCAGTAATCTTTCTGTACCCATCAAAATAACTGATCTTGAGAACAAAACTGATCTTGAGAACACGAGTGACGACGCATCAGAGGACCTCATAATATAAGGTTGTCATTGTTTACACAAGCACCATTTTTAACACAGGCTCTGTAGAGCAAAGCCTGACTAACAGTCATTATTCATAGACCTGTGACTCTCTTCAATACATCTTGGGCAACATTTTTTAAATAGCCAATTAGCTTTTAATAAAGTATCAAAGAGGAAGAAAACCTCTTGAACCAGTAGATATTCAGTCAGATACAATGGGCTTCAATAGCTATTTCACATCACATACAAAATTAAGTTGTACTGAGTTTTCCACCTAAACTTGAAAGCTAAAACAATAATGCTTCCAAGGAAACATAGTAAAATATCTCAGCGACATAGGAATGTATTACATGTTTTATAGCCTAAGAATGACAGTAAAAGAAAAACTACTGTAAATTCACCATCCATTATCTTTGTCACCAAAAACAGTGTTATAAAATGCATACTCCAAATGCTTGAAATATTCCAGGATACTTCTGACTTCTTGTTCTTCATTGCCCAGACAAAGGATTGCTGTTATTTAAAAATATATATTTATAATGTAGGTGAGCCAAGTGCAACTTGTTTCCAACAATTATCCTCCCAAGTCTCTGCCTGCTCTTCCATCTGTTCCAGTGGATTCAAATATTTCTTTTATTCAAAAAGGAATAATAGTAAAATAAGATAAAACAAAAACTAACACATTAAAGTTGGATAAAACAAAACAAAAAGCAATTTAAACAAACAAAACAAGCAGACAAAAAAAAAAAAAAAACCAGAAGCATAGGAACCTAGGAGGAGGAATAATAATCAGAGGCTCACTCATTCACCACACCTGGGACTTTCATAAAAACACTAAGCTAGAAGCCATAATCTATCCACGGAGGACCTGGTGCACATCTGTATAGACCCTATGGATGCTGCTGCCTCAGTCTGTGAGTTCATATGTGGTTGTAATATGTTGATATAGATGGTCTTTTTTTCTTGGTGTCTTTCATTCCTTCTGCATCTTACACTCTTTCCACCTCTTTTTCTGTAGGTTGCCCTGAGCTTTAAGGTAAAGAGTTTGATGGAGCTATGCCATTTAGGAACGAGTGCTCCAAAGTCTCTCATTCTGTTTAATGTCTGGCTGTGGATTTGTTCCCATCTGTTACAGGAGAAAGCTACTCTGATGATGGTTGAGAAAGGGACTGATCTAGAAGTATAGCGAAATGTCATTAGGAGTCATTTTATTACTACTTTTTTAAAAAGGGTAGTATTTGATTTTACCTTAGGCCCTTGGACTATCTAGTTTCAGGTTCTTTGTCATCTAAACAGTGTCAAGTATAGATTCCATCTTGTAGAGTGGGACTTAAGTTAAATCATTTATTTACTGGTTACTCCCACAAGTTTGGGCTGCCACTATCCTAGCATATCTCGCAGGCAGGACACCATTGTATACCAAAGGGCTTATGACGTGGTTGGTGTTTAGGTAGCTCTTTTCATAGCCTTCAGAGTACCTTCCTGCACTAAAGAAGCAAGAACAAGAAGATGAAGGGTCTATATATGAAAAATCCCAACTTCTCTATGTTTAATGAGTTACATATGTATTATTTTCAGCAATGGAACCTTGCCATCATTTTGTGGAGAGCACCCTAGAGTTTTGACAACAGCCTGGGTGGTTTGGGGGTTTTTCATGAAGCCCGTTTAGCCAACAATTCAATTAGATGTAACTCCATCCCAGTACTAAAAGCTTTATTCGGTAAACAAGTGATGTCCAGTTATGTCTTTGTCTCCCCCATTATTTGGTGATTTCATTTAGATAGCTTTCACATATGTGTATTTTTTTTAGAAAGTTTTAACTGTATTAGGTTTCTATATTATCCCTCTAAAAACCTTTAATTTTGATTGTTTCTATGATTCCTAAAATTTGCAAAATTTGGTACTAATTAAGGCATGATTTGACATAAATATATACTGTATTCATAAAGCAATCTGTTTTGTCATGGCTGATTAATTACCAGCTATTATTAGCTTAGCATATTTTTCTATGTTTTACATAGCCTCAGCTAGCAACGGTATTTTTTAAAGAATTAGAACTTGGACAGTTCTAGTTAATTTTTATTTTTTACTTAACTAGTAATTAGTGAAAATGTCCATATATACATAAAAGGTCGTTTAAAAACAATCTTCAGTCCATTGCAGAGAAACAGGACATTACCTCATGTCTATCGATGCCTTTTACGTTTTCAGCCTCTTTCTTTCAATCTTAACATAATTTCCCAAATATCTGATATTAGTCCCATGCTAATAACCACCAAATGTATAATTCTGTCCGTAAGTTCAATTGTGTTTCACCAGAATAATTCAAAGTTGTAACTGATTATGTCTGCATGAAACCTTTACTGACATCGCATGTTCCACGTGTGGAACAGAAAACCAGTTGGGATGTTGTGTTAGTAATACAAATGAGGTTCACAGAGAGAGAGAGAGAGAGACAGAGAGAGAGAGAGAGAGAGAGAGAGAGAGAGAGAGAGAGAGAGAGAGAAACACCCTGGATTGATGCATCCTGGAGTTGATTTTTGTTTGGTTTTGTTTAGTTTTGAATCTATTCTAATGGTAGACTAGATATATGGTGATGATCAAAGTACAAATACAGGATGTAGTATAATGCAGATTTTTAGTTTGTAATCTAAATTCTATAATACTGTTTAAAGGAAGTTCAGAGTATCTACATGGCTGAACAATGCTGCTCTGTAAGACATAGGTTATTGACACAGATTTAATTGACACATCGGTTAATTTGGTGTTAATTAAAGATGATACAGATATATATTTTATTCCTAAAGCAATTTTTTAATATAGCTAATTAATTACTAGCTATTTTTGCATAGTATCAATTATCAATGCTCTTTTTTTTATTGGAACTTGGAAAAGTCTATCTAGTTTTTTTCCCCAGGAGATTATTTTTCAGGAAGGCCTCAAAGGTAGTCTAACCAACACAGGCCACTATCATTGCTCTTGGTTGTTCACTGTAACCATGTATGACCCTCTTGCTGAAGACACTGGCCATTTGAAACTTCTTACATGTTAGCTTACATGATGCCAAGAGGTGCTATTCAAGCAGTTAAGCAAATGAGACATCAATGGTCTTACCCAGAGCTGGACCCTGGGAGCTGCAATCGTGAGCATGTGGCAAGATTTGCAGAGCAGTGCAATATGGCACAGAGGTTATGGAGATAAACAATCACTCTCTACTTGAATTCAAGGTCAACTCTACAGGAATCTATTGTAAAACTGTTCAAAAGTTTGAGAATGGGGGGTCATACATATGTGGATGAAATGTAGTGTTGTTGTTTTACTAAATGGTCATGTTGTCAAATGTCAATATTTATATCCCAACTCATTGATATACAGTCATATAAACATACTTACTCTGTTGCTTTCAACATTGGTCAGAGAATCTCCTTTTTTCAGAGACTTGAATGGTAAGTGTAGAGTATAAATAACTCAGAGTAGGCTGTTGAAAATATAAATTTGATATTAGAAAAACATATAGGGACATCATTGCTAAATTTGCTATATTCTAGCATTAACTTTTGCTATGTGGAGTTTATTCATATCCCATTTTTATAGCAATATGAAGAAAATATATCTCTAATAACCTAGTAAGAATGTTATTATAATTTTAATATTTGCTTGTCTTCGTGTTCTTAGCCTACACATGCCTTCATAGTTTAACATTCTTCAATTATCTACCATTGTGGAATGTACCTTCACTTCTTTTCTAAATATTACTTTTGGTTGGTTTTTTCTTCTTATCAACCTGATCACAATCATGTAATTTTTTATGCATCCCTCAAACACTCTATTGCACAAAGGGAGTGAACCTGACTTGTTTGGACAAGTGTCCAACAATTTAAAAACTACTAATTAGAAAGATCATCTGAATAAAAGTTTTATGTAGCTTGAATCAAAACAGAAAATGAAGTTGATTTTTCATACATAAGTACCTGAAATAAAGGGCTCAACAAGTTTAATGTTCTATTTAAACCCAAGGAGAAGCTTCATGAGTCCTGTTTCTATTTGGACACTGACACAATGGAATTTGTGAGATATTCTTAGGTACATGTTGTGATGAAAAATAAAATGAAGAGAGTAATTGTCTGTCACAATTTTATTTCAATCAGTGCCAATTTAAGATAATTTTTGAAGGAATTATGGCTTTTTATTTTGAGCAAAGCCTATTTCATTTCTGGAACTTATTAAGTTTATTTGACACCAATAACTTCTTAGAAATGAAATATATTTTTTAAAGAAATCAAAATTTTGAAACTTCAAATAGAAATCACTTGTTCATGTCATGAAACTATCTGAACATATTCACATCAGAAAATTGAAGAAATGTTTCTTTGTTTTTAATACCAACATTCATGTGTGTAACAAATTGCAGACATTTGAAATAAAAATCACCATTTGCTCGTAAGTGGGGAAACCAAACCAGAATGAATCCAGCAATCATGAATTATTCTTGCTTGACTGGAGTTGAAAAATTGGGATAAAAGCACACTTGGAAGAAAGAGACCACATGTGTCTATGGCTGAAGAAAAAACGTCAGGGTGTATGTGACATGTACTTTTTCATATAAATTTGAATCTATTTCGCAGACAGAAACCTTTCCCTGAAAGAAGATTAAAGTATCCTAAAGTATGTATATTAACTTCAGAAAAAGTTTGATCAAGTTAAGAATTTAATAATTATATTTGCATTTATGTACCTTGTTTTTTTATAAAGTTTTGTGAAGCAAGCCTAAGTATCATATTAGTGTCATATATATCAACAGCAAAACTTGGTCTACAATGAGAATAAATTCAAGTGATCTCAAAGCCACATTTCTCATTGAGTATTTTCTTATTACTTACCACATACAACAATAGCCACACTATTTTTATGTAAATTGTGTTGATTTAACTTTTAAACTTGATTTATTGATGCTACCAAAAGATAGGCACTTTATAGTGAGTGGCCTAAGGGCTTACATGGGCGGAATACAGAATACACTGTTGTGACTTTGTGACTGTGGCTTGTTAAAAATAATCTCTGTCACTAGGATATGCTTTTGTTGATGTCTTTATGGGACTTTCAATATTTGGCAAGAACAGCTCAGAAGACATAGTGCACACACAGAAACACACACTTTGTACTCTATTCACAGGCATTTGAAGTAGTTGTTATATTCACTCAATTCTTATTGTGTTACTTAAAATCATACACTGAGTTTTAGTTTGAATGCCTTAAATAAAAATGAAGAAGTAATTATGATCTTTTTAAAGCATTTCTACAGTTTTACTTTTAATATTCACACTACTAGGACTACCCCTATGACTATGACTATGCTCTACTACTTCAGACAAACAATGCTGACTTTAATATTCTGGGTAGAATTCTGCCTCCCAGTTACCCTGGACTTACTCTACTGTGCTTATTAACATATCTGACTCTAGTAGTTGACTTCATTAATATTCCTTTAAATTTTCTTTTACCAGTTTTCTCAAGTGCCTTAATGTACTTCTTTACTAAATAAACCAACAGTTCTAATGTTAATAATGGTTCATTCCTTATCAAAACTGTATTGTTTTCCACATTGCAGAATTAGTAATTCCAACGAACTCTGAAATATTTCTTGGCTCTTAACTTTGGCTTACTTGTGAACTAGAAATTCTATACTCACATGTTAGCAATTATGTCATATAGAGAAATACATAATAATAAGCATGTAATTTTCACATATGAAAATGCATATCCTTCCTGTGACTAGTACTTTCAATTGGTATCAGAGTCATATGTAAATATTTAGCATACACAGAAAATACATTTAAGGAATTTGTGACTTTCTGAAGGTCAATCTACTCTACAAGCCTAATACTTTACCTTGTATGCTTAAACTTTGAAATCCTTTTGTGAGTAAAGAATACAGTTCTCTGAGTAAGCCCCACATGTGACCCTAAGCAAGAGAGTTCTTAACAAGCAGAGGCTTGACCATGAGACAGTTCATAATAAATATAATGCAATGTATATATTTCTATCCTAATGAGACCATTTGCTCTCACCCCAGTTAGACCTTTCACAACATCCAAGCTGTGCCAGACCACACAGAAAACATGGTTTCATTACAGCAAGACTTCAAATATGACTGTGAAAAAGAATCACATCATGAAGAAAAATCACCCAGTATCACATAAAGAATATCATGATTATGGTACATTGATTGTCTTATATAGTTTCAACTTAATCTTTCTCTGATCTACAATACAAACTCAGCAACTCTAGCCTGGCTGCCCCTCCTGCTTGATCCCTGTTTCCTTCATCCTATCACTGGGTAACTGTGACAGTGATCAAAGAAGAGATGCACATTTTATTTCTTTCTATATCTTAATCAATTTTAACACACATTTTATTTTGCATTATATAAAATGTTTTTCTTAACATGACAACAGAGACAAACCAAAACGGAAACTTGACATGATCCAGAGTCCCCTTGGTGAGAACTTCAAAGCATACCCCTGATGCGTTAGGTTAGTTTGGGACTATACCTGTCTTGATTGGGTTAATTTTGGCAATATGATTAAACATAAGAGGCAATATCATTCCCAGGGCTTGGTTTCTGGAGGGCAAAACGAGAAAGCGAAAGGAGTCCTAGCACTCATCACTCTTCGTCCCATGATGTGTATGCAGTGTGTCCTTCTGCCTCATGGTCCTGCCACCATGGCTTGCCTGCTATGATAGACAGCAACCTGGAACTGTGAGCCACAATAACCTTAATGTGCTTTTGTGAGAACACCTGGCCACAGAGATGTCCAGTAGAAATATAGTAATTCAATTCTGACCCTCTGTACTTCTCCCCCATCTCCTCCATACACAATCCTGCCCTCCTTCCCCCCTCCCAATTTCCTCCCTTTACCTCCAGTGATTATTTTGTTCCCCCATCTAAGTAGGCCTGAAGCATCTACAGAATGCTAGGATGGTGAGGTGAAAGTCAGTGGGTTGGTGAAGGAGCACCCTCATAGAAGCAGAGGGGAAGGGAGATGGGATGGGGGTTTGCAGAGGGAAAAATGAGAAGGGGGATCACATTTGAAATGTAAATAAATAAAATAACCAATTTTTAAAAGGAGAAAAGCACATAAAAAAGAAATATAGTAATTCTATCTTGTCTATATCTGAAATGTATCTGGACAAAAGCAAGAAAGATGCAAAGATGGATTGGCTTAAATAATGTGGATTTTCAAATGAAAAGTACACCACAAATCACTAATTGACAATAGTAATTTAAATACAGTATAGAAATTTATTAAGTAACTGACCAATAATTCTTTCTGAATCATTACTTTTCTTATTTACATTATTGTAAACGAACCACATCAAAATCTTGTTTAGCCAGAGAATTGACCATTAAAGAGTGTGAACCACTAGGTTTTGGATCTATGATTTTATAACCACACTAAATTCCAAATTCCTATAACATAACATGTTAGATATGCAGGTGTCTTACACTTTGTATTCCTTTAATCTCACAGGAGTTTACTATCTTGAAAGATGATAAATGCAAGTTTTTTCCACTAACCTGTTTTCTTGTTGTCTGAAATAGAAGCTTAAGATTTTGATGCACATTGAGCTGTAAACAATAACAGAGAAATGTTTGCAAGGTATTACATAAACTTGACCTAAAGCATGACACGATCCATATATAGATTTATAGCAATATAGGTTTGTAACATCTGGTAATGTAAAATAATCACAGCTTCAATGTATTCTTGTTCTACAGTTTGCTTTAATTTATTACTACTACTATTAAGATTATTATTTGTGTGAGTACATTATGTGTGTATATGTGTTGTGGTACAGGAACCATAGAACATGTGTGGAAATCACATGATAACTTTACGGAGTCAGTTCTCTCCTGCCACACTTACATAGGTTACCACATTTGACTTCATGTTTCTGGACCTGAGAAGCACGTGCCTTTATAATATCACTAGCTCTAGAGTTCTATTCACTGAGATGTACAATGTCTTTAGTAGGTAAACAACTTTTAAAGGGATTTCTAATTCCAGCCCATTCCTCTAGCTCTTGGTTTGTCTAGCAGACACTCTGTGGGCAGAATTATTCAACAATACAACATATATAGACTTTGTGTTTTTCTTCAATGGTGAAATTGTAGGTCAAAAAAGCAAAAGTTAATGGCCTAAACGTAGATTTTACACCTTTTTGGGAATTGCATCCCACCAGGTCAGAGTTTGATTTCTGCCTTTTAGATGTGCAGTGTTGAGTCTGCCCAGCATCTGACCAAGCCAGTGGGGTGTCTCTTACTGGAATTTAACATGATCAATGTCACAGAGCATCTCTGTAACAGATTCATAAAAATATAGCCTCCCAATCACTCAAAAGCTAAATTTAAGCTTTCACAAATCCCAGTTTTCACAGACTTAGACCGTGCCTGGAAGAATAAAACATAATACATTAATATAAAAAATGTATCATATGAAAACCCCGAACTATACTATCCATTCTCACTAGCTTTTCTCTGGACATAAAAAGCTTTTTTGTTTGTTTGTTTGTTTGCTTGCTTGCTTTTAACTTCTATGCTATTATTTAAAGCTTCAGGAAAAAAGTCATCTTTTGGTCCTAGAGATTGAGATATGCATTTGAAGATGTTCCCTGCTTTTTCTTAGAGTACATTGAGTCAGTGAAAGCAGATTGAGAGAAAGATGGTGCCAGTCTTACTAGATACAATAGGTGAGATAAGCAAAGTAGTATGTTCATACACAGGGCAGAGTAAGAGGCCAGGTAGGAAGGTGCAGAGCTATTGATGGATTAGCCCAGTAATCATGACAAAACTGGAGTACAGGGAAGAGAAATCACAGGGACTTGAGCTCAGGAGAGACTAGGAAGTGACTTTTCAGAGCATCAGCTTCTGTCTGAAACCAGGTAGTCACTAAACTATAATAAAGTGTCGATCACTTTGTTTAAAATGTGGTATTTTGAATGCAGTCAATGACCAAGAACCTTGTCAATATTTTAGAAATTAATATAAAGCCACTTCTGTAAATGGAAAAGAACACTAGGGGACAAAAAGCCTGAACCATCTTGGAAGTAAATATCCTAGCCATTATTCAGATACAATGTCCAATACAATAGGAGCCAGTTATGCCAATACTGGGTGTATACTTGAAGGACTCCCAAGGAACATGCCATGTAGTTATTTGTATATTCATATTTATGGCTCTACTGATCATAAGGACGGGACATGCAAACTACTTAAGTGTTCAGCAACTTATGAATTGAAAAAGAAAGCCTGGTTCATATATACTATGGAAATTTTATTCATTTTTAAGGAAAATGGAAAATTAGATGTTTGCAGGAAAATAGATTCAACTGGAGATCTTATTAAACACACGGGACATATATGGGTGAAATTATGGGGGACAAGATGTAAGAGATAGAGAAAAAGGAGATGGTAGGGGGAGAGAGACACAGAGACAATGACAAAGACAGAGAAAGAGAGACAAAGAGATAGAGAGGAGAAAAGAGAGAAAAGGGGGAGAGAGAAAAGGAGAAGAGAGATATAGAAAAAACAGGAGGTTGAGAAACCAGTCTTGGGGGGGGCAGAGGGGAGGGGGCATGAAACAGATGTGACATGAACATTAATGTAGGAAGAAAGATTACTTGGAGATGAAAGAGGGACAAGCAAAAGTTAGAGCAGAATATCCAGATGCAGGAAGCAGAGAAGGGACCAAATCAGAGCACACTGCAATGATGCAAAGTATGAGAACACTGGAATGGCTGCCTTTACTCTATATGATAACTTAGAATACATTTAAATTTTTTAAAGGAGAAATTTAGTAGAAATTTCAAATAATAATATTAAGAATGGAAGAAATTGAAGTACTTATTTCCTTACCTTGAATAAAGTAGAGAAAGCAATATATGATGGTTTAAATTTTCACAAAGCCCATCAGAAAAGAATGTCACTGTTGTGACACAAAAGGCCTCAAAGTAAGCCTAGATATTCAAGCAGCTGTGTACTTGTCACTGATGACATTTTAAAGTGTTGCCTACACAGACTTCACACTAATACAACAGTTAAATAAGATAGAAGTTACCTTTTAAGTGGACTAGCAAAAGATATATAATATACTTGATAATAAATTGTTCAGTCACATTTATTGCCTTTCATAAATGTTCTATGATCAATGAAAGACACCAAGAGAATAGTCCAGAAGGAACTAGTAACTTGATTGCCAGTGTGGGTTGGTACCCAAGGGGGGTTTCTCCTTGTCAGAGGAAAAGGGGATGGGGAGTGGGGGAGGGGATGTGTGATGGGGGATTGGTAAGAGGGGGAATGAGATCAGGGTATAAAGTGAATAAATAAATTATTCAGAAAAAGAAGAAAAAAGGAAGAAACCATCATTATCTGTGCCCTACTTCACTTTAACTGCCAACAGGATGGAGTTTAGGAGCTTAGAATCATCTGAGAAGGCAGGCTCAGCAGATCAGTGTGACTTATGGAAATGCCTGTAGGGGATTGTCTTGTTAATTAATGTAAGAGGATGTCCCCATGGTGAGCAGCTCATAGCATGGGCAGGTGGTCTTCAGTCCTAGGCTGCACAGCAAAGTTAGCTAAGTATGCACTTAGAAGGGACCCAGCATGTCCTCTCCCCCTTCTGTCCTATTTCAGTTCCTATGAGTTCCTCCCTCCGTGGTGGACTGTGATCTAGAAGTAGAAGCCATGTAAGCTCTGTTCACCCTCAAATTATTTTTTTTCACAATGTTTATCATACTCAGGAAAAGGAAACTGAAGCATCTTGAAATCCATATTTTCCAAGTTCCCTATGATTGGTGACTTATGTATTATAAAAGTTTATACAAAGCCTCCTGACCCTCCAGTTTCTTTAAAATGCAAAACTTAAAACCCTGAGATCAAATTTACTATCATCAGAACTTCTAAGTAGCACTATGTGCCTCAATAAATCTATATAAAATACATTTAATATTTGTGGCCTTGCTAAACAATTTTAACATTTAAAAGAAAAGTTTCACAAAGGAAAAAAATAGATACTCTTATTTTATTCCAGTATCTTTCAGCATGTTTGAAAGGTAAGACTAAAAAATAAAAAAAATCAATTGCCTTCATTTTATACACCTTTCTCCACATTCACAGTTTCATACCTCTGTCAAATAGAATAT
Organism: Arvicanthis niloticus; assembly: GCF_011762505.2. Taxonomy (NCBI): domain Eukaryota; kingdom Metazoa; phylum Chordata; class Mammalia; order Rodentia; family Muridae; genus Arvicanthis; species Arvicanthis niloticus. Next base: position 55,344,547 of record NC_047673.1, read on the forward strand.
CATCAAAGGCCATGTATTTCATGAATGCAGCGAAAGAATCCTTCAATAGTACTGTATTTAAATTCTATAACTTTCTATGCGTCACAAAACACCTGCGTTTCTTAGAAAGGCAAGAGTGAAAAGTGGTTTATTCACCATAGGAAAGTGAAGGGTTTTTTGCAAAGTTTGAATTAAATATCAATTTGACACATCTTGAATCTTGATATATACAAACTGGCAGACTTTTGGATTATTTCTCTCCAGAAGACCGAAACTATCTTTTATTCAAAATTTCTAATTTCGTCTATAACCTTTCTCCCCAGTAAATGTCCCAATCATAGTTTTGAAGAATTTATTAAAGATATTAAATCATTGTTTGCCTGTTTGTGAAAACTCTCTCCCCTCTAATGGCTATTTCTTATATTTAACTAATTTAAATATTTTGCTTAAATAAAATGTATCCCTAGACTCTGACTTTCATTATTAATGAACTGTTTTAGTTTAGAACAGCTGGGAATTATAGAAAATAACTGCAAATTGAATATTAAAAATTCTCACTCATTTACCCGTTCTTCTTATCTTTATATCTTAGAATTGTAGATCTCTTATACTGACTAGATCAGTATTCACGTGTTGTTATTGAGCACATTCATACTGAAGTCAGGCATCTTCTATTTTTACCCAATATCTTGTTATAATAGCCTATTAAGATACATTGCATTTGGTGATGTCTCTTAAAACTCCACTTAGCTTTCATAGGTTTGTTAGATCTTAATGCCCTTAACCATTTGGGAATTACTGGTAAGGTGCCTTACAAAGATGCCCTATCTTAAGATTTCTTTGATTTATTTGTCTAATAATTAGACAGAAGTCACAGAGTCAGGGGACAGATGACGTTGTCAGCACACAATAACTCTGCTTACCATTCTTGCTCCCCTGGGTGAGGGGAGGGCATGTTTGATCAACTTAGTCTTTCTCTTCTTTTTATCATCCTATATTTCTCTCATTCTATAAGGCAGACATTAGGAGCAGCATGCAGTGAGTGAGAGGTCATGTTCCCTTCTGGCCTTAAAATGGATTTTCTACAAAAAAAATGTTTATAATTCTGCAAAAAGTGTTTATATCTTCCTTTGATTGCCCTTTATTGTGTAGCTTCCCTGGGTAGGCTTCCAGATATCCATCTCTGAGTATGAACTATAACATGAATCTAATCCATTCTGTTCAAATTACCCGGCTTTGGCCAGCAGCAGCGATTTTTGTTTTGTTGCCCTAATCTCTTAAATTCAAAATGCTGTTTGTGTCATTTTTGGTTTTCAACACATCCTTACCCTCAAGCACTGAGATTTCCGAGCTCATGTTTTGTTCTTGCTGCCCACCTGCAAGAAATCAACCATATATTGATTGATTGATCTAAGGAGTTTTGTGTCCTTTTACTGCAAAGACATATTGCATCTCTGATATGTCAACTAATAAAAAGACAAAAAAATATATGTGTATAGTAACATATATGTATATGTATGGTCATGAATAGCTCTATATAAAATCAAATGTATTTATGATGAGCTAAAGGCCATCTTGAAGTGCAGTTTCTAATTCAGATGTATTACTGAATTCAGATCGGAAATCTTCCTCTCCAACACTAGGAATTAAATATTCCTATTAAATATTTACTTAAACATTCGGTTCTATTATACATTTAATTTTTTATTAATGTCACTGACCCATATACCCATAGGGAACAACTGTGTGAACTGGAACTCTGTTCATGTATAATATCCTTTTCCTCTAACCTTATGGGCTCAGCTCAGTTCTAAATCTACATAAGTTGAACAATTTTCTCTCACCTTCTTTAATGAGCCATTTTCTGCACATTTATAATATTATGAGCTCATACTTTTTTTTCTGCTTTTTATCCTAGAATCACCACCTTTCTACATGTATTAATCTGCATACATGAAAGTTATAACTTTGAGCTGTGAAATTCTAGATATTTTCATCGTGTAGAATATCCGATCCCACAGTGTTGTACAGAACACTTTCACTGCCTGACCACTGACTGTGTCAAGGCATTATATTGAAAACAAACAGAGGTTCTGGACTCTTTAACATAGCAATTGGCATTTAATATGCACACATGCCTCAAAATGGCGAATTCACTTCTGTTTATTTAGGAACATTATGTTGTTATATGAATCTACTCTCAATTGTTCATTCATTCACCTACTGATGGGCATTTTCACCGCTTCTGATGATATTTATGTATGGTCATCTCTGGTAATATATGTGTGCAGATTTTCTTGTAACATTAATTTCAAGTCAGTTGTATAAACACCTATGAAGTGAATGGCTGGATCATATGTATCTTTATGATCATATATCTATATGTATCTTTATAAGAGTATGAAATACATGGGCTTTTGCCTGCATATGAACCTCTACTTCTGGAGCCTGTAAAACGGCTCACCAGGTCCAGTCATCAAATCTGATGAGCCAAGTTCCATCCCAGACCCCAATTTTAGAAGGAAAGGGCCTCTGACTTCCTTACACCCCTTCCAGCCACAAGTTTTAAATAAATTAATGACAGCAAAATATTTTAAAATTGGAAAGATATCCCTGTTGCTTTCCATCCTGTGTTAGCACCAGAACAGCCAAGTTTAAGGACTTAATTAACATATAGTCTTAATTAATATACACTGGATCGGATTGCAATGTAATTTACAAGTATATCATGACTTCTTTGTTGATATATCTGTTTATATCACTTGCTTCTTATTCTTAGGGTTTAATAATGATCTGTGTATTTAGAGTTTTAGTCTAGATTTCAAATGCATTTTAGAAAAATATTCTCCCAGTTTTTAGCTTTCCTTTTCACTATTTCTCAAGTCTCTTTTTTCTTCTCCATTTGTTCTTTTTTATTAAATGTATTTTTTATGTTTTCAAATTAAAATACAATTACTTTATTGCCATTCCCTTTCCTCTTAAGCATGGCCTCTTTTTCTTTGTTATTGTTACATATATGTGTAAAAGCATAAATATAAAAATACAGCCTGTTGAGGTAGTCTATGTTGTTTGTATGTATATGATTTCAGGGCAGACCACATAAATTGGATAATCAATTAGGTGGCTTATTCCTGGGGACAACTAATTCTCTGTCTCTCAGAAGTCCTTGCCTGTGTTTCTTTGTGTAGAGGTGAGGATCCACTTCCGGGATCGTATGTTTATTAGTATCATCATTGTTTGGGTCCTGTTTAGGCATCTGTATTGTAGAGATATCATGGATGCAGCTTCCCGTCATTTCTAGGTGAAATAAAAAAATAGCATCCTTCCTGGTCTTAAACCTTTCTTCTCCCCTCTCCTGCAATGTTCTCTGAGCCTTGGTTGTAGATGTTATACTGTAGATATGTCCACTGAGCTTTCATTTTCCATGATCAGTTTCTCTCTACAGCTGGCTATTGTTCTTTCTTTCATTTCTCAAGAAGTTTCTGTTGCTATGTCTGTAGTCTGCTCTCAGTGAAGCTGCTGGTATGAGTTAAAGCACTGTGTTATTTTTCCTTCCAGAGAGCAGTTCTTTAAATATACATATACATATATAAATACATGTGTAATAATTAACATGCACACTTCCAAGGAATGAGAATGAATTCTCAAGCTTGTGCAATCCAGTGAGAAATGATACTATTTTTCACATTGTTGATGCCTTCTTTAAAAGCATTCATTCTTTCATTGTAGAAATCAAATGTTATCATTCTGTAGTGGAGGTCATATGCAATAGTTGATAATTAATTCTTGGTTTTTTAATTCTTATTTTATTTATTATTTTGTGTTTATGTGAGAGAGATAAAACACAGGCATATGTGGAAGACAAAATGGAGATTTGGGTAGTCAATTTTCTACTTTCGCTGTTGATTCCAGTGACTGAACTCCGGTGTCAGGCTTGTGCGTTTAGCAACTTAACCATCTCACCAACCAGTTGATAGCACATCATCCTTGAATTCGAGAACTGGACATAGCTCTTGTCTAAGAATTTGAAGAGTTTTTTTTCTATTTAAATTTTATGAGATTTGACTTTATTGTTTAGATAAGCCAGAACTGTACTTCAGTGACAAAGACACAAAACGGGCAAATTAAAAAAAAAAAAAATGATAAGATGAGATGCAAATAGCTTCAGGCAATTGTGTTTTCCTAATGAAAGTGGGTTCTGCTTTTATGTTTAAACTGCATTAGACTGGGATACAGTGAGGGGAGGCTAGGCTTTAGGCCATGTTGTACAGGGTCCCCACATATAGGGTTTAATTCAAACAGCATTGTTGTCAGACAGTGCCATTTGAATAGACTGCATCATACATGGTGCCATCCAGACTTGAGTACTACCATGTGTAGGGGCAGAAGATTCTAGAATGAATATGATTTTAGTTTCCATGTAATCAAGGCTTATCCTGTTTCCTTAAAGGGTCTCCTCAGGACTACCAAGACTCATCTTGTTTCTTTAAAGAGTCTCCTCATATCTACATTCCCTTATACTGAATACTACTACTTTAAAAGTCCTTTGAAATTGGCATAATATTTCTTGTTCTCCTCGGGCATCTTTTATCATGCTATCTTATGAGGATAGGAATCCTATTCTACTCCTTATGCTGGGTATCTTCTATTTCTGTATCACAATTCTAAGAACAGACTCTGGCATAGAAAAAGTGCTCAGTACATGTTTTGTAAATTAAAAATAAATTATTCTCCATAAGATACACCCAATTGCCTTGTCTTTTTTTTTCTTAATTTTAATGTGTTGTCAATTTAATACACTGAGAATGTGCTATTCTCCCATTTATTAAACTAAATATCTGCTTGAAGAGGCATATTAAAAATTAAACTTAGTTAAATCCCAATTTCCTGTGATCATTATATACGTTGTTCATTGCTGCATCTCATATTAACTTGGTTCAATGGGTAAATCGTAATTAATATGAATGCTTAATGATCACTTTCCCATTCTGATATATCAGTAATGATGCTTACAGTTTAAAGTGCTTTAGGGTTAATTATAAATGTGGATAATTTGCCTTCTCTTCAGACTAGCAGTACATTCTTTTACCTAAGGACTTGCTGCGTGCTCCAGAAGTACCTAAGAGGAATGGGAGACCGCAAAAGCTCATAACGGATCTCTTTTACCACTCAATGCTCTCAATTCACCTATGATATTTCTAGAATCTTTACTTTAATATCAGTGTTGAAGAAAATTGTTTGAACTGTGACGCAACATTTGAACACTTTAAATCAGCGTAAAGATCATGTTATTGGGTAAATTTGCAACGGTTCCTTGCCCTCAAAGACTGCTTCTTCTTCCTTTCTTTACTTTCAATATTTACCTGCTCTTGCGTGTTTCTCTTAAGGTCCTATAGAGCTGAAATTCTCCCATATAGTCATGCACTGATTGTAAGGTAGACAACATACTCAGCAGATGCCTAGTCTACAGAATAAAGCAAGAGCTAGTGCTTCGTTCCTGTGATACAGGAATACAAGGAGAGCATTCTTAACCAGCATAGGCTTTTGTCTAGCTATGTGTGCTCTTCCTTAATATAAGAAAGACCTTGCCACAACACAGCTTTCCTGTCTTCTGCCATTTCACAGATTTAGCATTTGTTTTAAGTGACTCTGTCAAACTTAAGTTGTAAGTTTTCTAGTCAGCTGTCAGCTGCCATATTGCCTTTTCCTTGCTAAGGTCAGTGCAAAGCCCATGGAAATTAAATGGTTATTAATTCATTGTATATAAAGAGTATGTACTTTTACTTTTTGATATGTTTATCCTAATCATCCTAAAATGAGGATGGGCAACTCTACCTGTAGCAGAAAAGAAGGACATAACTGATCTTTTGCTATATTATGTGTTTTGACATGTATAACCAAAATGTAAACAGCTTTTGTTTGCCAAGCCAGTTGATAGCAGCTCAGACAATACAAATTTTAAAAACCAATTTCAGGTAAGACCTGAAAGTTCAGGAGGAATGGACAGTTACTTTTAGAAAATCCCCCAAACTAAAAAACTGGAAAGGTCTGACTTTAAAATTTTCTAGAATAGATTTGGGAGAAAATTCAACTCAAATAAAAGATAAATGCTTTATTCTTATGAACTATTCTTTGATTCCTTGAGTATCTACAGTATGAGTAGAAGGTCAATAAATTTTTGATGATAAATGTGGACTGAGTAAGAGATTAAAATAACTAAAATTAAAAACACAACAAATTAAATTATTACATCTCACAATCTGTATTTACAAGCATACTCCAGAAAGGAAACAAATTCATAAGACCTTTATGAATTACATAATTATACTTTTTATTAAGTAAGAATTCTATGTTTCATCATGAATACTGAAAGGATATTAACTCATGGATTTATTTTTAAAATCTAAAAAAGAAAAAGTATAAAAAATTTCAAAGTTAGAAGTTCGATTTTTTTTCAAACAAAAATAAATAAATGAAACCTTTGTTCATGGCTGGTTAACTTGTTTGGTCACAGATATCCTTTCCATCTATTTTTGAATAAAGATACTCATTACATTGGCACTTAGCGCACTTCAAGAAATGCAACTGAAAACTGATGAGTGCCCGTGGCAGACTGTACTGAAATGTGGAAATGTTTACTCTCTAAAGAGAGCAAGCTGTTGGATGCTCATATTTATTAAGTGAATCAGTTTCTTTAAAAATCTCAGTGTGTTCAAAGCAGACTGAATCAATGATCTGCTGCGTAGTCAAACCATTTCCATCCAGTTTCTGCTAAGCCTTGCCACAAATGACTCACTCATATAAAACCACAGGATCCATTAAAAATTCTATTTCATTACATAGTTTCAACTTAATTTTATGAAAAAAAATTATTACATTCCTGTTTACATTGTTCGTATCCATTTAGTTGAGTATTTTGTAGCAAAAGTAATAACTCATCCATCTACACCTAACCTTTCTTTGTGTTACTTTCTTGGAGCTCTGAAATGCGCTGTTTTGAATCCTGAAATGTTATAAGCCACCAGATTGCTAATTGCTTTGGATGCTGTGAAAAATAATTACTCCACATTATTTTTGATATTTAATTGACAGTGTAATGCATTTAACTAAAGACCCGCAGTAAACTATTTCTAATTACTGAGGGTAGTGGAGTGGAAAAGTAGGGTTGTAAAACTTTACAAGAGAAACAATGTCTCTCCATTATGTTCAAAGTCCTTGCTGATAGGACTTTTAGAGACACAAAATTCCATCAAATGGAGAGCTCTAAAAAAGCTAGGAAAGGTTTTAGGGGCATTTGTAGTCACCAGGAAATAGTCATTTATTTTAGAGTTATTGTTTTTAATCAACTGAATATTATAAAAATCAACAACTAAGTTTACTATATTTTAATTTATATTTTTCTTCTCTGATTAGACCTTTAAAAGGAATATAACAATGACACTAAGATGATGATTAGTCTGTCACTGGTCTTTGCTCCATGAACTCTGCTTCTGTAAGATGTTTAACTGAAACCTGTGCAGATTTTATTTGTTATTGGCATATGCCATACAGATAACAATGACATTTTGGTTAATAATGAATATATATATATATACATATGTGTGTGTGTGTGTGTGTGTGTGTGTGTGTGGTTTTATAAGATGACAAATGAGATGATACAGTTGGGCCCTACTGCATAACGACAATATCAGTATCATAACATCATATGTAGCTTATTCCATACACATACATATATGTGTGTATATATATAGCATTACCATATACACATATATATGTGTATATTATCATATATATATGTATATATTTTAATACTATCACCAACAAATCTACTATACTATATGAACATCCATATAAACACACAACACATACAATTATGTACAATTTGTGATGGAGCATAAGTGACTGTTAGTGGCTATTATATTTATAATTATATATATATTCTTACTTTAGAGAATATATACATTCATACATATACATAAGTTTAATATCTATTGGCATTTCCTGAGAAATGTGATGCCATGTTATAATGAAACAGCCTCAGATATCTCTTGTTTATGTGTCTCTTGATTCTGTCAATAGCACATGCCCAGTGACTGTACAGTGCATTCTGTGATAGTCTTATTGTTAGCATTCCTTCTAGGCTCCACCCCACTGTTACCTGGCAACAGCCAGGTATGCCTGACTTAGTATAAAAGGAGCTGCTTGCTCCCTCCTCATTTCCTCATTCTCTTGCCCTTGCCCTCTTACACTCTCCCTTCTCTGTCCCTTCTCTCCCCATTCTCCCCCTCTTTTTTCCATGTGTTTATGGCCTCTTCTCTCTCTCTCTCTCTCTCTCTCTCTCTCTCTCTCTCTCTCTCTCTCTCTCTCTCTCTCTCCCCGCCCCCCACCCCCTGCCTTTCTCAGTCTCTACTCCCTCTTCAACTCCCCTCCTCATGCCCTAAATAAACTCTACCCTATACTACATGACTCATATCTTAGGGGTAAGGGATGTCTCAACCTCTGCCCACAGAGGCACCCCCTTCTACCTCACCATGTAATGGTGCCTCTACCAAACATATTCCTGGTTCTTTTTTATAAAACAACACTTACAACAATGAATTTGCCTCTTCACTCACGGCAAAAAAGGTATCCCTATTGTCAAGTCTCACATAATTGTATATAGTTATCTTCAGGATCTGAATCTGTTTTCAACTCCTGGGGTAAGAATTGTTTATCATCAACACTAGAAAGAAAAAGAAAAAGAAAACCTCTGGTATAGGAAACTCCTTTTGTTTAGATGAGCATGTTAACAATATATATTTTGAAAAGATGCACATTTTCCACTGTGCAGTGGCTCTGGGATAAGATTATTAATGATTGGTTTTTCTTATTTCCCCTTCATGATTTCTAGTTAAAATAAAACTGCTTCATCAGTATTTCATTAAAATTTGGGGATTAAAACATTTCAATTATGTGTATTTTCCAGAGCATAACTATGAGAAGTGATGTGTTTCAGGGAATGTAAATTATTTTCAGAATTTCAGGAATTGAAAGGGGAAAAGAGGAAGGAGAAAATGCTGGGCTGGTGTGAAGCGATAGCCCGCAACCCCCACAGAATCCCAAACAGCACGCGGACACCAGAGACCTCAGGAGATGTAGGAGATGCCTCGCAAACCTCCACACTGGTGAGTGGAAAGTGATTTTACCTAAAAGTAGCTTGCACATAGACGGAATGCTTAGACAAATGGGAGGCGGGGTATGTGGACGCTGCTAAGTGAGCATTCTTGTTTACAATAGCCTTTACCTTTACAGTATATTCTAATAGATTCACTTTAATTCACAAAAAATATCTTATTTACATAAATCAAAATCATCTCATATATTAATCAAATTAAGCAGCTTATTACTTTTCTTTGTGTTAGTCTGGCTCACTGTAGTTATTGTAGTGCCCTGAGAGAGATACTTGGTGGGTTCTTTACCGTGTAATGGAATTATTGGAGGAAAACATGTACATTAAATATGAATTAAGCAGATGTAAGCGAAGAATAAAACTAGACTCTGTATTGCATATTTTCTTAAAATATCGCAATAAAAATGATAATTTTCTGTCAAAACTATTTGAAGACTGAATCAATAATGCATTCCATAAAGCTTTGTTTAGACGCTAGGTCCACATGCTTGCTTTCCCCTAACCAGAGTTTTTCAGTGATTAGAAAAAAAATTCACTAGTAAAAGAAGTTTTAAATATTCTTTGCTTAGAATTTAGCTATAGTGTTCTTTATTTTAATTTAAAGAAGGAAAATTCCATTTGATCTTATTTAAATCATTAGGTGTATGTGTTTAATTGATTAGTTTACCATTTTGTCAGATTGGGACTACTGTTATCAGACTATCTTCTTAGTTAATGAATTTAGAGTTAAATATAACAGAAAAATTTTTAGACATCTTCATTTTTATTTTGGAATTATTTAATTTTTTTAAAATTATTTTCCTAACTTAGTCTGTTTGAGGTGCTATAACTGAATGTCAGAAACTTGTAACTTATAAGCAACAGAAATTTATTTTTCCCAGTTTTGAAGTCTTTGAAGACCAAAAGGTGGTGGCATATTTGCATCTGATAAGGGTTTATATTTTGATTAATAAAAATTATAAAAGGTGCCTCCTATGGTGGAAGATGCAAGCAAGTCCTCTCAGCCTAATGAAATACTGATCCCACTGACTGGTCCTAGTGCTGACTGTGAGCAAACGATCACCTTATTCATGACCTATTAACTTAAGGCTCTTCCTCCTGGTTCTGTTACTCTGGGCTTAGAAAGATTTGGAGAGAATACAAACATTCAGATAACAGTACTCACATAGAAATGATAATCCTGAATGAATAATAGTGAATATTGTCCAGAGAAACCATCCCAAGAATAGCAAAAGGTTGCCAGATTGGTGTTTTGACTCTTAGTCATATATTGTTAGTAGCAGGGTGAGATTATGACAAAGTAAGACACTTCAAATCCTGTGAAACTATCACCAGTGTCTCCTCTCACTCTCAGGTTTTTAGCATATTTATTTTTTTATTGTTTTAGAATTTCATTCATGCATATAATGTATTTGGACCAAATTCACATCACAGGCTGACACCAATTAATCACACTACATACAATATTTATATACAAAGATGGAATTTTGTCTTGTTTCAGAGTATAAAAAATTCTGAATTAAAAAATTATTTTCTGTATTTTCATTAAAGTGGCTTTGAGTATTGAACTTTTTTTTTGGAGACTCATAAGTCAAATGTATGGAGAGTATCTTGAGTATCATAGCATTCTCCCTGCGTCCCAATAGTCTAACAGTGGCGTCATCTCATAGATAGACATGATGGCTTAGATGTGTAAATTGACTTCCATAGCTGGTAATCAAGCAAAGCATTATAGGTGTCCGGCTGTCCTAGTTAAGGAAAAAAAAAATACTCAATTACTAATCAAGCCCAGTAGTTAAAGATATATTGTATCAGGCAATAGCCTCTAAGCACTATAACATTTTACCATCAAATCACTTTGGTAATATGTAAAAATAAAATATTTTCTTAATTCTCAGAGCATAACACATCTTGCGTTGTTCTCATTTTGTGTAAACTGGCTAAAAACCTGTCTTGGATGCTGCTGTGTGATGTATGGGAGTCTCCTTTGTCACCAATTAAAATGAGAAAACTGAACTACTGTGTATGGCAGCTACTGTGGAACAACTTTAAAAACATGAACATTTTTTTTTTCATTAGCGAAACCTTAATGTCAGACACAATTAATCTGGGACAAAAGGTGGTAGATATGTTTCCGTATGTGACCAGAAAAGAAGATGAAGTTACTGAGCACTCAGTTCATCTCTGCCATAGCCCATCTCTCTGCTCAACAAATATTCACACTGTATTCCATTCTGTCACAGGAGGAGAAGCTACTCTCTAAAACAATAGATAAGATTCTTTGAGTATCAGTATGCATGTAAAGTTCATGGCCTTTCATCATTCATTGTCCTTGTTATTTGATTAGGGGAATGCTGACCATAACCAAATTATTTGCACTTTGCAAGTCACTACTAGATTTTATAACCAATATGTAACACTAGAATGCTTTTCCCATTTCAAAAAGATCATGGGTCCAAGAGTGCTTTCAAGTATTTTAAGGCTTATATTTCTGGAATCAAGCCTTTTTTCTACTACCATCCACTGAAATCATATTAGAGTTTTGATCTGTTCATTTTCCAGTAGCCTCTATGTCTACAAAAGTTTATTCTTAAGAGTCCTTCTTCCTCTTCCATGTTTCAGTTATATTTAACTGGCTTAAAAAATAAATGGAAGGATTAATCCTCAATACAATCATTGTCCAGAAATGCTTTATTTAGCTAGAAATTTTATTAGGCACTGAGCTGTCAATCATTCCATATTTGCCATGTTTCTCCGTATTTGAAATCATTATTATGCCTTTATTGTTTGAGTTATTGAGTGCCATGGTATTTAGTTCAGTCAGTGTAGTAGCCTACCATATGAGTTTTGGGAGAAGTGACATTTATTATTATCATCATGATCATCATTAAACTTGGGAATCTTCTGAATTCTCTCCATCTGTATGCATATCTCCCTCTTACTGGCCAGTTAATTCCTGAGCTGATAGTTCTTTTGTAACATGTAGTCAGTGATAATTATCATATATTATAAGGTTTCACTTTCCAATCAATATATATATTAAATGTCTGAGATACATTTCCAGCTGTGCTGGATGGTTTTATGTCAATTTGAAACAAGCTAAAGTCACCTGAGAGGCGGAAGCCTGAATTTAAAAAAAAAATATTCCAGAAGACTGGATTATAGGCAAGCCTATAACACATTTTCTTAATTAGTGATTGATGGATGAGGGCACACCCCCTTGTGCGTGGTGCCATCCCTGGGCTGGGGGTTCTGGGTTCTATAAAAATCAGGCTGAGCAACTCAGGAGGAGCAAGTCAGTAAGCAGCATTCCTCCGTGGCTTCTGAATCAGTTCATGCCTCCAGAGTCCTGCCCTGTTTGAGTTCCTATCCTGACTTCCTTTGATGATGAACAGGAGTATGGATATATAAGCTAAATAAACTCTTTCTTCTACATCTTGCTTTTTTGGTCATGGTGTCTCAGCACAGCAATGGAATACTGACTGAGACACCAGAAGTTTTGTCAAAACACCATGCAGTTAGGTAGGTTTTTACCTTTGAGATCAGTGTCTTTATCATCTTTTGACTAGTCATTAACTTTTGGGTGTGTGTTACTTAGTAGAGATTTGGCTACTGATATTTGCGTAGTATAAAGGCTGCAGTCTAGTCAGAAAAACAATAACCACAGCAGCAATTTTACCTGAAAAATAATACAAAGATTATTAGATCTGAATATTAAAATATTGAAAATGTCAGGTGTAAATAAATTTGGCAACTACAAGAAGTAGAATTCACTCCCAAGGAAGGTGAATAAGGAGGGAAGCAAAGTGAAACCAGTAAATATGGAGGGGATACTCTCATATTTGTGTTTCTAAACCTCTCTTGGGCAGGAGATCAGGCTTTCTTGAGAAGGATAAGAGAAGGCTCTTACAGATCTAGTACCAAGATATTAGAAGGTGATGCACTTCTCTGTCCTTGTATATTAATACAGCAAAGAAATATGATGGCTCAATAATGGTTTGTCAGAAATGTAAAAAAAAAAAAATCTTAGAAACTGAACCTCTCTCTTTTTCCTCATTTAAGCAATGAACAGTTACACCAATAGAAATGAAATAGGCATGAAGGAATGAGTTGTTTCTCACCTTGAGTTCTAGATATCATTAGTAGCAGCAATAAAGAACCTTCCAAGAATGTTAGTGATAAAGACAAAGGCAATCTGAAGTCTTCCTGCCCTAGTGTCTTGAGGTACATTGTAGAATGGATTTAGAATTGAGAGGTATTTGTTTAGTAATCCACATGGAGAGATAAGGATGTGAACTTCAATAAGTTCTAAAATTCCAAATCTGTATCTCCATAATATTTGCTTCTATCCATCCTCAGACTGGTGTAGGTAATTTGACTCACCTCTACCACCACCACCACTGCAATACCAGTACGTCGGGCTTTCATCCCTTGCATGCTATGCTGTCACCGTGTTAAAAGTACAGCTTTTGCATTTCTTGAAGGATCAGAGTAATTGTAGTTGGTGATGAGAATGTAAATAGGTATGAAAATGATTCACATTGCTTAGCTCTTGATATCCTAATTTTGTCTGAAATTCAATGGTATGCATAAATATATTTAAGGATATATTTTCAGGCATAGCCATCCCACATGACCTAGCTAGGAAAAGTCAAGTTATTTCATCAGTATATATCCTAAGTGTATTTCTTCCTTGGGCAATTGACTTTTTGATCTTTCTATTATGTATAACTACAATTTTGTTACTAGTTCTCTCTCCTATCATACAGAGTATTTGGAAATTTTTGGTGAAAACTAATCCCTCACATAAAGATGATGATGATGGCGATGATGATGACAATGATTGGTTATTATATCCCAGAAGCTTTCTAAGCATTCTGTACATGTTTTAGCTTTTGATATTCACAAAAATTTGATGAGGTAGGTATGATCAGTATTGTTATTTTATAGTAGAGAATCTCAAACACGTATGAATTTATGAATCTTTCTACCTTATTGATCTACAAAATAACAAGTGGAGTTAAATTCCTAGCAAAGCTTGGTTTCTAAAACTAGAAAGCCATTCTATCATGTTTCAAGTTGCAGGAGGTGTAGACATTATTTAAATTATGAATATCTGGCTTCAAAAGAAGACTACAAGGTCTCTTTAAGGGACTATTGGAAGTTAGTGTTTGTTGGTGGAGGGCATGTCATTTTTCTTCAGTAGTGTAGCCAATGATAGGTTGTCTTTGCTTTAGTAAATGTCATCCCCCACTTATGTCCATACTGAGGCCAAAAAATTTTAATTAAACTCAAAGATCACATCCAAAGAGAAAGCATGAAAGTATAAGAGGAACTTGCTGGAAGGAGATGTTTCAGTGGAAGAAGGAGGGGACGAGAAAGAACAATAGGGGTTGATAAATACTGAAAGTCATACAATAAAAAGAAAACTGCAATGAGAAAATAAATAAATGCAGTGTGTCATAAAGACAAGATGGATGTTTCGTTTATTGCTATATGTGTCCATTAGATTAATCATTCTCTGTACTGATTGACATATAAAAAGGGATAATTTTGTACCCACTCTCATCATTGCATTCTCAGTAACTGGCGTGGTTGCAAAGAGCAGGTTTTCTCTTTTCAACTTTCAGGAAGCAACTGTGAGGCATTCAGATGACCTGCTTTTGAAATTCAGAGCATATTAATTGTGTTTAAAATTTCTCAAAAAGAATAACAACCTTGAGGGACTTGGAAGAATGTGTTTATCAAATAAACACCCTTACAAGTTCACCACAATTCAGAAGAGGACATTTGTCATATGGTGGACAGGAAGGGGAACACTTTTAAATTTATTGTGACACAATATCATTTGTCACAAACAAAAATGTCATATACCAACTACACCCTTAAACAATTTAATGAATCAACTCAGAATTCTAAAATTAAATTTAAAAACGAGAGTAAAGATCAAGAGAACCAGGAATAAGATGGTGAATAATTTCATGGGGACTGAAGTTGAAAAAAAAATCTATGAAAGTCAAGGTGGGAAGTTTAAAAACTGTCATTTTAGATGGTCAGCAATGACTGCAGAGAAAATGACTCTCTTCTAATCAGTGCTTATTCTTTGAGGTAATAAATAGACTGTTGTTAGACAAAGAAGAAAGTATCAGTCCATGATAGAGGTGACCTCCTGCTTCCAAACATATTTTCATCAGCTCAGATCATATTTTAGTCTACTATGGTCAGATGGCTTTTGACATACAGTGATGTTTCTTGCCCCATGAACCAATCATAAATTTAGAATATTAAGGCAAAATGTGCTTAATATACTTACTAGGTGACCACCATAGTTTAGCAACCTGATGTACTGCTGGATGACCTCAGTTGAGCCTGATGATCATATGCTGACTGAAAGCTGTGACTCGCTACTAGTGTTTAGCATGCAAAATGATTCTTGTCCTGTGTGTCACAAACTTGGAAAATATTGAAATATAAAAATATTAGGATGCTAGTGCTTATTACTATCTCACCATCAAAGAACTGAAACATTTTTAATCAAAGCATCACAGATGTTTGGGATATGAAGTTTGCTGGAAAAGACTGAACAAGAAAGACTAGAAAAAAGCTCCTAAGAAGAGGCAGGAGTAGTGACTTATATCCATAATGCCAGCACTTGGGAAGTTGAGACAGGAGGATTGCAAGTTTGGAACACATATTGAGATCCAGTGTCAGAAGTAGGAGAAATATGTAACTATGATTTTTAAATGCCACTCATCTAAAAGCAATATGTATTGTTTCTTAAAACCTTCAAAGTAGTTTTCATATTTTGTCAGGCAATTCAACTGTCTAAGCAGGTACTGAAATTGAGATATTGTTAAGTATTTAGATTTATATAATTCTCTCTCCAAATCACAAGGACCTAGATTTTATGATGTTGAGAGCTTTAAGAAATATAGCTATGCCCATTGTAAGAGGTTAACACTCATTTTTGCTGAATCTAAGTCACTCTTATACACTAGACGTATTTGTTAATAAAATAGGCAGTGAAAAGGATCCAAGCTTAGATTTGTCACAGCCTTTATCTTTAAAAGAGAACACGCATCTAGAAGTTAAAACCTTGAACTTAAAAGACTAGTGATCTATTAGGAATAAAAATCAAATATTTATTTTTGAAGCCCATAAGTAGATTGTACATTTTTTTAAGATTTAATTTCTTTTATTTTTTAAATTTTATTTTTGTTTATTTTTTAAATTAACTTTACATACCAATCAGAGGTCTCCCTTCTTCTCCCAATTCCCCTTTTACAGATCTTTCCCAAACTGCCCTTCCCCTTTTCTTCAGAGAAGGGGACCCCTTCCTTGCGTACTACCTCACACTGGAACATCTAGTCCTAATAGGACTAGGCATATCCTCTCCCACCGAGGCCCAACCAGATAGTTCAGGAAGGGGAAAAAAGATCCAACGGTAGGGAACAGAGACTTAGACTAGCCCTGCTCCACTTGATAGGGGTCTTGCATGAATGCCAAGCCGCACATTTGTTACAGATGTGTAAGGGGCCGAGGTCCAGTCACTGCATGTTCCCTGGTTGGTGGCCCAGTCTCTGTGATCTCCAGTGAGGTAAACTCAGGTCAGTAGGTCTTCCCGTGGTGTCCTTTACCCCTCTGCTTGCTCAATTCTATCTCGACTCCATTCTTTTTTTTTTTTTTCATTTTGTATTAGATATTTTATTTACACTTCAGATGCCATCCCCTTTCCGCATTCCCCCTCTTAGAAAATCCCTATCCCATGCCCCCTTTTCCTTTTTGCATTTATACATTTTTTAAAAAATGTTAATCATAGGCTTTATAAGTTTGGTATTGTTCAGAGGTGTAACCCGCTACCCAACCTAGATATATCAACTATCTTTGACTGGTGGAGATACATGAACATCTGCCTCCCTGTCTCCTGCCTCTTTCTCTCTTTCATCACCTAGCTTCTCCTCTCCTTCTTCTCCTCCTCTTTCTCGACTCCATTCTTCTAAAAGACTCCCTGTGCTCCACATGATGTTTGGCTGTAGGTCTGCCTCCATCTGCTGCTGGATGAAGCCTCTCAGGAAACAGTTACACTAGGTTCTCGTCTGTAAGCATAGCAGAATATCATTAATAGTGTCATTGGTTGACACTCGCATGGGATGGGTCTCAAGTTGGTGCAAGCATGGGTTGGTTGTTCCCTCTGTCTCTGCTCCATCTTCATCCCTGTACATCTAGCAGACAAGAAAATCTTGGTTGAACATTTTGTGGGTGAATTGATGTCCCTCAATCTCCTCTAGAAGTCCTGCTTGGCTACAGGACATGGCCACTTCAGTCTCTATATCCCCCCTCTAGTAGGAATCTTCTCCACTGTCCCATACCTACCACTAGTACCAGGGATGCCTCTCACCGTGGGTATGTGGCTGAGTGCAGATGACTGAAAATCACAGGAGGATAAATGATCTCTTGCAGGTGGAGTTATAGGTAAGTATGACCTGACCCTAAATAGAAGCTAAGAACAGAACTTGGATCAACTGTAAAAGTAGAACATGCTTTTAACCCCTGAGCTGCCGCTTTAGCCTCAGATCTTATTTTTCTAATTTAGAAAACATTCTCATTGTCTCCTCCTATCATTGTCCTTGTCATTGGTAAGCTATTCGCTTACTTTCCCTTGATTGAAAATACTCTTTTTTTAAATATAATATATTCTTATCATATAAGAATATAATATATTCTTATCATGATTCCCCCTCTCTACTCCTTCCACCTCCCTTCCCACCCGGATTTACTCCATGCCTTTCATAAGAAAAGAACGGCCTTCTACAGAATAATGATAAAATAAAACCTAATAAGATAAAACTAACATATTGGAATCAGACAAAACAAACCAACAGGAGGAAAAGTGTCCAAGAGAAGATACAAGAATCCCACTCATTCAGAAACTCAAGAATCCAATAAAAAATAAGCTGGAAGCAATAATATATATGCAAAGAATGTGGTGCAGGCCTGTGCATACCCTGTGCTTGCTGCTTGTCTTTGTGAGCAAAGCTTTGCACATTAATTTAGAAAGCCTTGATTTCTTGGCGTCCTTCATCTCCTCTGACTCTTATACTCTTTCTAGCTTCTTCTCTGTGGGGTTCCTGAAACTCTCAGGGGAGGGATTTGATACAATCATCCAATTTGGGGCTGAATCTTCCAGGGTCTCTTTCCCTCTGCATAGTATCTAGCTATGGGTCTCTTATCCCATCTGCTGTAGGAAGGTTCTTCTCTGATGATGGCTGACCAAGGCACCAATCTATGAGTATAAAATAAAACTATTAGGAATCATTTTATCACTACAGTTAACTTTTTTTTTTTTTTACAGATGATAGTTTTCTGTTTTATCATAGATCTATGGGGTATTGAGTCTCTGGTTCTTGGTCACCCAAGAAGTGTCAGGTATGGGTTGTATCTCATATAGAAGGTCTTCAGATAAATCACTTATTAGTTGGTTGCTCCCACAAGTTTGGTGCCACCATTGTGCTAGCATATCTTGCAGACAGGACACCATTGTTGATCAAATGGTTGGGGCATGACCTGGTGTTTACATTCTTTTACTGATAGCCTGCAGACTACCTTCATGAACAAAGACTCTAGGATGTATGAATGAAGGCTCTATTTAAGAGCCAGTTTGACATCCCCATGTTCAATGAGTTGTATGTGTGTTGTCCATAGCAAGAGGGCCTTGCTGTCATTTGTGGAGAGCAACTGTTTTGTCAACAGCCTGGATTCCTGGGGATTCTCATGAGATCCTCTTAGCCAACAATTCAATTACATATAAACCAGTCACAGTACTGGAAGTTTTTATGACGACAAGAGATGGCCAGTTAGAACTTTGTTTTCCTCATTTGGTGATTTCATTCAGATGGCCTTCACATATGTATATATTTTAGAACATTTCTACTGTATTAGGTATACATACTACCCCTCAAATGTTCTCTTTGCTCATATTTCTTCCTTTTACCTCCGTGTCCTCTCCACTTCTGTTCCAGCCACACACACCATCCACCCATAATTTTATACTTACCTTTCCTAATGAGATCTATCTGTCCCTATTGTCCCTTACTCCATACTTGCCCTCTGTGGGTCTATGCATTGTAGCTGGTTATCATTGACTTAATAGCTAATATCCACATATAAGCAAATGCATACAATATTTGTCTTTTGGGTTCTGGGATATGTCAGTCGGAATTATTATTTTTTGTTCCATCTATTTCCCTGCAAATTTCATGATGTCATTTTTAAAAATAGCATTATGTAAATGTAATATATTTTCTGTATCTGCTCCTCTATTGTGGGACACAAATGTTGTTTTTAAATTCTGGCTCTCATGACTAGAACAGCAATGATCAAACTTGAATAAGTGTCTACTGCAGAATGAAGCAGCCACTGGGTATATACACAAGGTGGTAGTTCTGGATCTTGACATAGATCAATTCTCATCTTCCTGGGGAACCACCATCCTGATTTCCATAATGGTTGTATGAGCCTTCATTCCCACCAGCAATATATGAGTGTTTCCCTTACTCTAAATTCTTGCCAGCATGAGCTGCCACTTGTATTACTGATCTTAGCTGTTCTGGAGGTGTAACACAAAATCTCAAAATAGATTTGATCTGCATTTCCTTGATAGCTAAGTGTACATTTGTTTTTATAGCAATTTGAGTTTTCTCTGTTGAGAATTCTTTGCTTAGATCTGTACCTTATTTTTTAATTGAGTTGTTTTATTGATATCTAGTCCTTGAGTTTTCATTATATATTTCAGATATTAGTCCTCTACAGGATACATAGTTGAAAAAATATTTTCCCATTATTAGGCTACCACTTTGCTCAAATGATGGTGCCTTTTGTTGTATATAAGCTTTTCAGTTTCATGAGCTCCATTCATTGTTGATCTTAGTGCCTGTGTTAATAGTGTTCTGTTCAAAAAACTTCTAATTTCCCAACGAGTTTAAGCCTATTCTCTACTTTCACTTCTATCAGGTTCAGTGTATCTGCTTCTATGTTGACATCTTTAACCCATTAGGCCTTGAGTTTTGTGCAAGATGATAAGTATGGATCTATTCTTACTCTTCAATATAGACGAGAAATCCATTTTGACCTGTGTTATTTGTTACAGATGCTGTCTTTTTTTCCATTGTGGCCTTATGGCTTCTTTATCAAAAATCATGTGCTCATAGGTATATATTTGTCTGGGTCTTCAATTTGATAGCATTGATTAATATGTCTGCTTTTTAACCAATACCACTGCTATAACTTTGTTGTACAACTTCCAATTGGTAGTGGGGATATCTCCAGCAGCTATTTTATTCTTCAGAATTGTTTTAGCTATGCTAGGTTTCGGTGTTTCCATATGAAGCTGAAATTATTCCTTCAAGATCTGTGGAGAACTGTGTTGAAATTTTGCTAGGGATTTCATTTAATGTGTAGATTGCTTTTAGTAAGATAGTAATATTTTTTGTTAACCTAACCTTTCCATGAGCATGGGAGATCTATCCCTTTTCTGATATCTTCTTCATTTTTTCTTTCTTCAAAGAAAAAAATATTTATTATTTATTATTTATTTACATTTCAAAAGTTATCCCTTTTCCCAGTTTCCCCTCTAGAAACTCCTTATCACATTTCCCCTCCCTACTTCTATGAGAGTGCTCCCCCAATCACCCACCTACTCCCACCTCCCTGCTCTGACATTCCCCTATACTGGGGCACCAAGGTTTCCCAGAACCAAGGGCCTCTCCTTCCATTGATGTCTGACAAGGCCATACTCTGCTACACATGTGACTGGAGCCATGGGTTGCTCCATGTGAAGTTGTTGGTTGTTGGTTTAGTACCTGGGAGTTCTCTGGGGGAGGAGGGAGATCTAGTTCATGATATCGTTGTTCTTCCTATGGTGTTGTAAACCCCTTCATCTCCTTTAGTCCTATCTGGAGGAGTTAGACTCAAAGTTTTACCATACAAATCTTTCACTTGCTTGGTTAGAGTTAGCCCAAGATATTTTATATTATTAGTGGCTATTGTGAAAGGTGTTATTTATCTAATTTCTTTCTTATTCTGTTCATCATTTGTATATCAGTGGGCTACTGATTTTTGTGTGTTAATTTGCAAGAAACTACTTTGCTGAAAGTGTTTATCTGATAAGCTATTCTATGATCTACTTTCTTTCAAATGAGGCTAGTCTATTTGGGTATTTGTATAGTATGACAGTTCCTAAATTTGAGACTTTGTCTTGTATAATCTGACATTTCATGATTAAATGAATAATGCCAAACTCCAGATAACATACAAAAGATAAACTTATTGAATTAATACAAATTAATTTTTCTTCTATTTCTGAGATTATAATTATACCATTTCTCCCTTTTTTGTACCTCTAATCTCTTAAATTCATGGTCTCTTTTTACATTGATTGTTACTACACACACACACACACACACACACACACACACACTTCTGAGACTTTATCAGTCTTGTTTCTTATTAGTAGACACAAACTCATCTTTTATGTAAGATACAAACAATGGTTTGTATAATAACTTGTATAATACACCCTCTTGTATAATGACAAATATTTGCATTGTAGTTCAGAGTTGCACTGTGAGTGTGTGTGTGTCTGTGTATGTGTGTGTGTGTGTATGCTCATATATGTGTGAGAGAGAGAGAAAGAGAAAGAGAGAGAAAGAGACAGACAGACAGACAGACAGACAGTGAGACAGAGACAGAGAGACATATATAGTTTCTAAATACAACCAGCTTGATATAGGTAGTATCACCTGTCTGTGTGGTTTCAGAAATAACTATTTGCTATTGGATAACCAATCAGTGTGATAGTCCCTGAGGAAGACTATTTCTCCCACTCTCAGCATTCCTTAGTTATCAATAGTTGTTTTTGTGGGTTCTGTCTATTATTGTCCTTGTTCAGCTCAGTCATGTTAGCTACACTAAATGGGTCTATTTTCTGACATTATTAGTAGACACAGACTCACCTCTTGTGTGAGACACAACCTCTTGTATAATATACACCCACTTGTTAATGACTGTTAATCTATTTACAGTAGTACTATAAATGTATCAGTTGGGACTGGGCTCTACAACTCTGAATTTGGTTGGTTGTGGTTTTGTGTAATGGGTTCTATTTACCACAAAGATTAGTTTTCTATATGAGAAGTGAGGTCTACTAAGATGAATCTGGTGGTATAAGAACAAATATTTAGACTGAAGTTAAGGATTGTGCTGTTGTATGTGTGTGTGTGTGTGTGTGTTTGTGTGTGTATGCATGTGTGTGTGCATATGTAGACATATACATTTCTAAATGCAACCTGCTTAGTCTATATAGTTACCTGTCTGTCCCCAAAGTGGTAAACTGGTGATTTTTTGTTCTCCTCTAAGATCCAAGCCTTTTCTACCTCTGGGTAGTTGGCTGTTTCCAGTCTCAGCCATGATTTTCCTATTGCTGAGTGTGTCTTATATAAGTTTAGAGAGCTATGGGTATGCTTGCCACTACTGCACCCTTAGGGTTATCCTTGAATGCTGGTCATTGTAGTTCATAGTTATTATAGCTATCAAAGACTGCTGGATGTTTGGCTCCTTTAGAAGAGTACATGGTACCTTCTGGTACTTTGTAAACCTTGTCCTCAAAGAGGACTCTTTCATATCAGTTTCTGATAAGGGACCTAGGTCCTGGTACTGAAGTGTGCAATGTCTTAACAACAAGGACTCACCTCCCACCTTTGGGGGCAAAAGCAATATCCCATATCTTTTTAAAGTCTCTTAGGCAATCCTCTCCAAGATCTTAAATGAGAGGGCTTCTCATGCCTGGTGGTAGAGGTTTAGTTAGGTGTTTTTGAGCTCTGGGAGTGACCATTATGAGATCAGGTGAATTTTTTATTTAAACTATATATGTTAATGTATAGACAGACTTAGAATAAAGAGAATTTTTAAGGTAGAAGATAATTGTATAACTTCAGGACTTTTCAGACATTTTTACTACTCCGTCCTTCTTCTGTATTTTCTTCCTCTCCCCCTTCTTTATTAGAACCCTCCCTTTTCCCATTTTCTCATTAAGAATAGTACACCATACTACTCTGTATTGTTCATCTACTTCCCTACTCTATCCATTGTCTCTTTTCTCTTTGATGACTTTTAGAATTATTTCAGTTTATGTATTCACATTAATCTAAGTAGTTGCATAGAGTTCACCAAGTATCCTAAAATTAATATCAGGAAAAAATCAAATTTAATGAAATCTTAAGACAGCCAAGTAATTCAAGGATGGTTTTTACTGTACAAATATGAGAAAAACATAGTCACTTTACTGAAATTTATAAGATGAGATGGAGCATATACTGTAATTCATTATAAATAGTCATCTACAATTCTAGGAGATCAAAGTGGCTGGCATTAACAATTAGCAAATATGTCTAAATATATTTCTTTTATTCATGAAATTTTATCTGGCACAATTGAGTATAATCAACAAATCCAATATGGATACCTATTTCTATCTTTTTGATCAATGACACTAAATAAATGATAATAAAATATGTACATAGAGGAATTAACAAGATCAAGTAGAGACATGGAGATGAAGTTAGTTCTGTACATGAATGAGCTAACCAGGAAGACCATTTATGCATTTTCAGTAGAACTATAACAGATACTATAATGATTGCACACTGTTGTCAGCCTAAAGAGATATAGAGGCTACTAGAGATATACTTTTGAGTGCATGTATGGGTGCTTTTAGAAAATCATTAATTGAGGAAGGAATTCCTCACCTTGGATGAATGTTACATTATCCCAATGGAATGGGTGTCCAACCTGAGTGTAGAAGAAAACCAGCTGAGTACCTGCCTGTCTTTTTCTCTGTTTTTTTGTCTTTCAAGACATCAGAAAACAGCTTTATTCTTCTGTTGACTCAACTATGAGTCATCCCTCCCCCCACCCCCATGATGGTATCTTTCCCCTCAAATCATCTGACATAATGAACTCCTCCTCTCTACAGTCACTTCTTATCAGATTGTGGTCAAGACATTAAAATTCATAGCTATAACAGGTTTCAAACATTTTTTTTCTCCACATCTTTCAATGGCTAGCTCCTTCAGCAAAACTCGATATTTGTACCTTGATAACTTTCACTGGATTTGTTTTGAACTTTCTGCCCAACTGTGCTTCACCAGCTCATCTTCCTGGCAAACTCTCATTTTCTATCTTTATTGGAAAATATTTATAAATATGTGGATGCATATTTGTTTATTTTACATTTCTCCACCAGAATAAAATTTACAAAGGGAAAAAGAAGATCTGTTCTGTTTGCCTATATTCTCTCAATATTTGAAGGATAATAGGAATTTAATAAAATTTGTGGACTAAATAAACAACTTCAGCAAAGAGCATGAACTGAGCAAAAGCAAGATTGTTTTCTGTTTATAAAGTTTCACTAAGTGCAGTAGGCTCAAGTATTAAATTCTTTCGGTTTATTAGAAATGCCATTTGATTTAAGACATGGAAGAATTAAACTTGAGGTTCAAACAATGCCATTATAGTTTCTAAGGCCAAACTACACAATTAAAATACTGTGGATTATTTTCCCAAAACACAACATAATGAAAGAAAAAAATGTCCTTTCAAAGAAAATATGCCTGCCAGCTCGGGTCTTGCCAATGACATCTTTTCCCACTGTCTGCACAACCATTTCTGTGTTTTAGTCATACATCTGCCTACAGCAAAAGACACAATGCTTTTTCCAAATGTGATCCTACCTGAAAAGCAAATAAAAGGGAAACATAAAGGGGAGTTTTAGCATGTGAAATTTCTCATTACACCTGTTGACCTGTTTTCAACAGGCTCACACTTACTTCATTTTTGGACAATAGCCTGTAACATCCTGAAAATAAATTAGGTTAGTACAGATGGCTTTTTCTGATTTTCTTTTGACTTTCTTTTTCTTTCCCCTTTTAATTGTTATTTGATCATGCATCAGTTATTTTTTAAATGATTATCACAAACTCTACAAAATACAGCCAAAGGCACTGGTGCATGAGATCTAAATTTTTATCACAGTAACTATCCAATGCAAATGAGGAAAATTAAATAAAAGACACAATGTTTTTCAAGAGCTTTGATTCTTGTTAAGGATGTAAAACCATTGAAAATGTATCCCAGTGGTTGTTATGGAAACAGATTGAATAGAAGACCGTAAAGAGGAGACTGATGTTTTAAATATTACACAATGAAGAAAATTGCATTTGCTGTGCTGCTTAAAGTAGTACATTAACTTTAATTGTATAGTTACTGAACAATGTCAAAACATGATTACTCACAATAGTAATAATTGATCTAAAATGTTTGTCACAGGAGAAATCTTTTCCTCTAAGGAATAAAGTCACAAGATCATATTCACGGCTCTTCCTCATCCAAATGTGTCACGTCTGTCTGCTTAATTTAGATATAATTAAATTGTGAGCAACTCAAGAAAAAAAATACCTGAGTCTTGGTAGCTAACATTTTATCTATATAGGTTTAGAATACTTTGATTTAGAAATACTTCATTATATAACGATGAATGAACAGAGTACAATGTTTCAATGTGGAACCAGAGTGCATTCACTAGTTCTACTGACAGATGGCACTGACAGAGGGATCCTTGACCTGTGATAATGTGCTTAGCTTAGATTTGTCAGCAAAGACAAGGCAGGGATAACTGGCAGGATATTTGTTCACTGAGTTTGGTTTTGTCTCACAATAAAAATTATAGGAGTGGAACTGGTGTTTTTAAAAGGAGTGAAGATCAGAGGGTTATTTTGTGTAGCAGTCATCTTCAAAAGTTGAATGGGGTGAATAGAATTTGGTTCTCATATAAATCAATACTTCAAAATGTAATAATTCCACAATAACAACACATACATGTAGATGATACACTAGAGTTTGGAATTGTCTAACTAAATAATTTGGTAACTCTGAACTAGCAGTTACTGTTTAATTCTCCAATCATGGGAACTCAGAAAAGGATTAGAGAAATTTCAGAATAGGAATCCCAAATTCTGCAACTTTCTCATCCTAGGTGCTTCATAGAGAATATCTGCAGCCTAAGTGAATCAATGAGATTTCATTTCCCTGTGAGATTCTTGTCTCAAAAAAAAAAAAAAAAAAAAGCAAAAAAACCCAAAACACCAAAAAAAAAAAAAAAAAACCAAAAAAACAAAAAAAATGGAAAGTAACCAAGAAAATAAATGTCATGTCATCATGTGAATTCATACACATGTGTGAGCCTACCCACGTGCACAAGAGTATAATAGTATACCCACATAACCTACATACACTATAATTTATTTTATCCACTATTTATTGATGTTTTGGTAAGTGCCAAACACTGTATTAAGCAACAAATATACAATATTTTCATGGGCTTTATTTTTTTATTGAAACTGTACATAGCCCTGGGTTTTATACCATATTCATGCAAGCATATAATGGTGCTGTGGCAATGGATCCCTCTCATGATCTGCCCCACTCTCTTTTGTCCCTCTTCACTTCTGTTGTTAGTCCCATTTATCTCCCTAGACAGTTTGGCTTCCACTTTCATTATATACATTATCTGTGTATTTCTATAAAATCTAAGGTTCACAAGTGAAAGCAGAGATGTACTCTTTGTCTTTTTGAGTGTGACATAATTTGCCAAAATAAATATTCTCCCATCGTATCCACTTTCTTCCCAGCAAAATAATTTTTTCTTTATAGCCAAATACAATTCTACTGTTTAATATTACCTACTATTATAAAATATAATTCTTGTTCTCTTGAATTCTTTGAAAAAAATATATAAATGATAGTGTAAGAGTAAGATGAAGATTAAACAGTGGGTTTTTTTGAGTGTTTGGAATCCTCAGAAAAGCGTTGAACCCAGGTTGTAAGGTTTCATGTGCTCCCTGAGACCAAAGATCCATGATGAATAAAGAAAATAGTGAGAGGCAGCATTTCCCATGACCCATATGTGTGTACAAAATGAAGTTCTGTGCTGATTCTTTTCACGGTAAATGACATTTTACCCATTTTCTGTTGTTATATAAAAAGAACGATCTTCAGGAACAAAATAGAAATATTCTAATACAAACAGATAGTATAGTTTGAATTTATTCAGTCAGCATTTGATGTGTAGTCTTACAGTATGCAACCTTGACCAATACTTGACATTGTATCGATTCTGTGAGAGAGTGATAGAGCCAGCCAGCTGAACACTGACAATGTGTTAAAATACAATGTGTAAAATACCTTGTTTGGCACTCTGCGTGATAACCCAGTGGGTAAAGTGCTTGCATTCTGAACATGATGACCTAAGTTTAATCTCCAAAAGCCACCTTTTGAAAAAGACCAGGAGATATATGGTGTGCACTTGTAATCCCAATGCTAGGGAGGAGGGTGGTAAAAACAAGTGGATGCCTGGGGGCTGTGGCCATCCTAGGAGACTTACCAAGGGCCTGGTTGATGAAACACTCTGTCTAAGCTAGAAGACAAGGAATATATCACCTGAAGAAAAACAGTTAATGTTGTTCTCTGGCCTCCTCAGGAACACATACACATGAATCTTAACACATAAACATGCACATGGAGGCATGTATGAATACATAAAATAACAATGTTTTAAAATACATTGTCTGGGGAAGAAAAGTATTCCAATCTATTGATACTTGTTTACTTAGCGGGGTAAAAATAATACATCAAATGTTTGAGTGTTCTGAATACACGGTGTAACCATGAGAACCAGATTGTTTAATCATTTATTTAATCTTAATTGCATCATTAGGAAAACTGAAGGAGTCCTGTTTTGTAAAGTAAAGAAGTAAAGGATGTGTTACTACCCTGCAAATAAATTTGATTCTAGAGACACATATTCTAAGAAACACTTCTACAAAAACAAAAAGAAACTATAATCAGAAAATGACATTTTTAACTTATTAGTAGTAAGTTTAATTCTAATTCTTAACTAATTATAGTTGTAATGTATAATTAACTAATGATAGTTATAATGTATAAATAATAATGTTCCCTAAGATTATAAAGTATATCTTAGAGATACAAACCTGTCAAATGTAGAGATCACTTTCCCCATCTTGCAAGGAGGAAACTAAGTTCTAGGCAATTTACTCTATATCAGCTAGGGTAGCTATAAAATATAAGCTACATAAATATAAAATTGGTAGCTAGCCCAATCCGACTATTAGGAGTTCCACAGGACACCAAGCTAACAACAATAACACATACGCAGGAGGCCTGGTGCAGATCCTTGCAGGCATCGTGCTTTCCACTGCAGTCTCTATGAGCCCATGCTAGCCTTGCTTAATTGTGTCAGTGAGGTATGTTCTCCTGATGTCCCCCATCTCCTATGACTTTTACAGTCTTTCCTTCCCCTTTTCCATGGGATTACCTGAGCTTAAAGCGAAGGACCCAATGAAGACCTTCAGTTTAGATTCTCTCTGCATAATGTCTGAGTGGGTCTCAGCACACACTCTCATATGCTGTTGGAAGAAGCCTCGCTGATGGCAACTGGACAAGACATTGAGTATGTGTGTACAGCAGAATATCATTTTTTCCAGTTGTGCTTGGCTCTATTCTAGGACCATTGTACTCTGGACCATCTAGCCTGCTGTGTGTGTTGTGTGTGTGTGTGTGTGTGTGTGTGTGTGTGTTTTGTCTCTTGGAGGCCTGTTCCTTTCTGGGAGGGAAAGAAATTGGAAGTAGAGCTGCAGCACTGGGGACTGGAGGAAAGCACTGAGGGGCCTGGGAGGAGTGGAAGGAAGGGAAACTATGGTCAAGATATATTGTATAAAGGAAAAATGTATTTTCAATAAAATAAACATCCTTGCAGATCAAAAAATTGATAGGTATGTATATAACTAATTGACATATAAGTCTGATATGGATGGTTAATTACTTCTGAGTATGGTAATAATCATACATTATATTCCTGGAGGAAGTGGTAAATTATTTAATAGAGCTCTTTATATAGGATTTGCTTCAACTGTTAATGCAATGTCCTCTAGTAAAATATGATTGGCATATGAAGCAAATTTCTTGGGTTTAAAAAACAAAACCTACCTCTGAGTTGATGCCCAGTTAAATTATTTTTTGTAAGTCCATAGTCATTGCCAACTATAATTATTAAGTGAAATAAAACACGTGTTCAGCTTTGTGATTCCACATTAAGAAACCCAGCAACTTAAACACAGATACGAGCATTTAGACACCTTGTTTCTATGTGTCTGATGCAGCCTACAGGAATAAAATTTAATTTAACATTCCAGTAATTCCTTAAAGATAAAAAAAGAAATAGCTTTCACACCGCAGTTACCACCCTGTCAACTTACACAGACACATTGTCAGGCTAACCACATTTTATTATACATTTTGCAATGAGACTACAAACAAAAAAAAAAATTGCTTCTTTCGTTTTCATGGGTTGGGTAATCTCACCTGTGAAATTAGAAATTCTAGCACTATTCAGTGGGCACAGCACTGAAGATGTTGTTACTGACTCTCAATATGTATAATCTTCAATTAGTGTGCTGATACATATGGCGTCAGTGCATGGAATCCTTGGCCAAAACTGTTTTCTGTGTGAGCATATCTCTCCCTGCGATACTTTACTGTGCTTTATGAACCCGGCATTGTTTGCAGATGGGTATTTTACTGGTGTCTCTGCATAAGAGAGGTCTGGCATGCCATTTATCCATTAGAAAAACGTTTGCTTCATGTCTCTGTATCAAATTTTGATAATTTTTATAATGTTCCAAAAGTTGCATTAGTATGATACATCTGAGCATACTCTTTGATCCCTGATAGGGCTCTTGTATTTTAGATGCCACAAACCATGCCCATCTGAACTAGCAAATTTAAATGCTAAAACCTGCACTCTGATTGCCTCACTGATCAGTCATTCGCTGTCTTCTCTGTTCCCTGACATATGACATTGACATTAAACCAACTGATAAACTAGCAATAGCCTCTAAATGTTCAGATAGAAGCAAAAACTCTACTTCACTTACTTAAATTGAGAATTAGAAATTATTAAGCTTATTAAAGAAGCTGCCAAAAAGCAAGACTGCCTTCTTTTTCATTAATCAATTAATTTATCTTTTTTATTTTACATCCCATTCATAGTCCCTTTCTTTCCTCTCCTCACAGTCCCATCCTTAAAATCCCCCCTCACATTACCCTCTCCTCTTCTCAGAGAAGGGGAAGACACCCTTGGGAACTTCCCTACCATGAAACATCCAGCAGGACTCAACATCTCTCCCACTGTGGCCCAACCAGGCAGTCCAGTTAAGAGAAGGGAAAACAATGGCTGGCAACAAAGTCACAGACAGCCCCCACTCTAAGTATTAGGAAATTCAATTGTTAGGTGAAGAACAAACTGCATATCTACTCCAAATGAGCAGGGAGCCTAGATTCAATGCCCATAGGCCCAGGTTTGTTGATACTATAGTCTTCTTGTGGTGTTCTTGACCCCTATGGCTCACTCAATTCTATCCCTCACTCTTCCACAAGATTCCTTGAGTTCTATCTGATGTTTGGCTGTGGGTCTCTACATCCACCTCCATCCACTGCTAAATGAAGCCTCTTACGAGACAGTTAAGCTAAGTTCCTGTCTGCAAGCACAGCAAAGTATCATTAATAATGTCAGGGTTTGGCTCTCTTACATGGTACGGGTCTCAAGTTGGGGCAGTCATTGGTTTGTTGTTCCCTCTGTTCCATCCCTGCTACATCTTTATTCCTGCACATTTTATAGGCAGGACAAATTTTGGATTAAAAGTGTGTGTGGGTTGATGCTCCTCTCCTTCTATTGGAGGTCTTGCCTGGCTACAAGAGGTGGTCTTCAGTCGCCATATCCCCCACTGGTAGGAATCTCAGCTAAGGTCACCAACATAGACTCCAAGGAGCCTCCCTGTCCCAGGTCTTCAGCTAGTCCCAGAGATGCCCCTAACTGACTTACAGTCTCTAAACAACTAGATAAGAAAGCCAAAGAAAGTTTATGGGGGAAGTGAAATTGCTACTCCCATGAACACACAAAGCAAATGAGAACAGAGCAGTCTTATTATTAATGACACTATTTTACTGGCCTACAAAGAAAATCAAACTAGGCATTCACTCCCTTAAGCTGAAACTTAATCCATAGAAAGTTTCTATTCATCTGGAATTCAAGAAATGGAGAGACACATTAGTAAGCTATACAATAATTTTGAAGCTTACTTCTGTAAGGCTCAAGGAAAGAATTCATCTGTACAAGACAATAGAGCAAGAAGAAATGACCACACTGATATCAAAGCCATATCACATTGTCCAAAATATCTAAATAGAGTCATACATAAAGGCAGGAATTCACTACAGATTTTCAATTTAAAGTAATCATCCTTGAAAAGCAGTGACACTCAGGAGTTGTAGAGGGAGGGAGAGTTAGTTGATTTATTTATTGATTTATTCAGAGCTAAGGCAATTGATAACTTTCGGTTGACACCAATATTCACATACAATTTTGGAAATCGCAGTAGCTTTAGAATTAAAATCATACTTAATCTATTCTGCCCCCACTCTTCAAATGGGGTAGCAAAATCCCAATGACCAGCAGATCTCTTTCAATCATGGATTGCTGAATATGTTAAGTCCTGTCATTTCAAACTCATGAAAAAAAAACCTGAATCCCTAATAATTTATGAAGTGTCTTCTTTGGACAGAACATTTTTAGAGATAAAGATCCTGTAAGTACTGTAGAAATGACAGCACTGTTTATCAACACACATTTAAATGATAAACTAATCTCAAAGTCTGAGATGCTGAACTCCAGTATTGAAAGTTCTACTTGACAAACTGCAATCAGAGTCGTGTGCAGAGGAATACGTACCAGCAAAAGACCACTAATGCAACATACCCTCTTGCTTTAAAGTACCACTATCATCAACCTTCAAGATGCTGCACTCTATTGAATCAGAAGCTATCAATAATAAGGCAAGATAGCCACAACTAAAAGATGGTGACATGGTGAAGACAGATGTTTTTAGAAGACTTTGTTTATGCTGTTGTTTGATTTTTTCCAGTAAAAGTATTCTAATGTTTTCCCACATTTAACAGGCTACAGTCGAATATAAACATAATTCATATCACCAGGATCTCAAAATATTTATAGGATGATTATTATGGTGATATTTACAATATTGTAGAGGTTTGGGCTGAACCTGCAATACTCTCAAAGTATTATCATCCCATATCTAATGATTAAGCCCCATTGCTATTTGCTTATATTAATTCCTTAAAAATAGATTTTAGTTTTAAGAGAGGTTTGGGGTCCATAGATGTTTGTGTTCTGGGTTATGCAGGACAACTGATCAAAGAAAAGAGAGAAGCTCCTTGACAAATTTAGGT
Organism: Arvicanthis niloticus; assembly: GCF_011762505.2. NCBI lineage: Eukaryota > Metazoa > Chordata > Mammalia > Rodentia > Muridae > Arvicanthis > Arvicanthis niloticus. The sequence goes on from NC_047673.1 coordinate 55,377,131, forward strand.
CTCTCCACAACAGGGGGATCAGCCTCTGAAGGATTGAACATTGACAGCATCCTAGAAGCTCCTTTTATTGTTACACAAAAGGCACCTTTAGCAAGTCAATTTCTGTATCACAAAACTTCTTTTTTTTAATTGGATATTTTATTTATTTACATTTCAAATGTTATCCCCTTCCCTGGTTTCTCATACAGAAACCCCCTATCCCATCCTCACTCCTGCTTCTATGAGGGTGCTCATTCAACCACCCACCCACTCTCGCCTCCCAACCCTGGTAATCCCCTACATGGGGGCATCAAGTCTTATCTGACCTAGCTGCTGCTTTGAAGGACTAATCACCTAAGCAATTCCCAGCCATAGAAAACTTTCTGGCTTTTCAGGCATGTCTCTGGACTAAGTTATAAAAGGGCTATGATAATTCTTCAAAAGAACAACCCCATAAAATCTCAGATAGGAATCAATGACAAATGGCTACTTCAAAGTTTAGGTGCCATTACTCTGGATTCATGACAGAGACAACAGTTCTTCTAAAAGTCTGCTACATATAGAAGCACTAAGCAGAAATATAGGTGTTCCTGTGTGCTCCTGGCTTCCACATAGGTATACCTCCCTTAAAATCAATATCTCCTAACAGATGCTGCATTTGGTATAATAGAGAAGCCCATAGTGTCATAATACCCACGGTCCATGGTTCACATTAGGGTTCAGTCTAAATAGTGAGTATTCATTGGGTTTGAACAAGTTCATGGTGAGCTGTTTCAACCATAGCAGTGTTTCACTACTCCTGGCAACATTCTGTACCCCGGTTGTTCTTCATTCCCTCAGTCCTTACATTTATGCATTAGTTCTTTCATAGAGGCATACTTAAACTTTGTGAATGACTCTGTATAAAACACATTATTTTACATATTCTTCACATGATGTGTTTAGTAGTATTTGGATTATTGCTATAATAGTTGTTATCTGGCTTTCTATATTATATATTTTTAAGGTTCATGATATAGATTTGATGCATCATAGGCATTGTAAAGTGACCGTCACAGTCAAGCTAACATATTTATCATCTCACTGTTCCAATTGCTACCACAGTGTGAAGTAGCAATACGTACTACAAATACGTACTACAGTCAAGCTAACATAATTATCATCTCACTGTTCCAATTGCTACCACAGTGTGAGGTAGCAATATGCACTACCAACCATGTGGCCCACTCCTCATATATAATAAAATTACCAACTATAGTGACCATGAATGATTTAGATGCTCAAATTATGCACATCTCCTAACTGAATCTACACGTTGATCATCCCTCCTCTTCTTTCCACTCCCTATCCCAGGCATCCATCACTTTGTTCCCAACTTTCAGGATCTAGCTCTGTGGGAGTCCACAGAGACATAAGATGATGCTTTCATGCTAACTCACATTTTAGAAAGAACAAAGTGATTTTTTAAATTATATTCATGCTTCATGTGTACCTCCAGCCATTTGTTTTCCCCTAAATAGTTGCCTTTGTCCATAACTTGCCATTTTCTTGGTGCTAGATTGAAAATGTGCCTGTAGTTTCTGAGATACTAAAGGAATTATGTATAAACACAATGCAGAATAAAACAATAAAAATGAACAAAGTGTTCAGCAAACATCAGAAATATGATCTTTGCTCATCTGTTTCATCAGATTTAAGATATTTTTAGAATCTACTTTGTACATGTGATAATTAGATAAAAAAACTTACTATCATTAACTTGATCATTGATTTTTCTAAATGCCTGCAGAATTTATAATAATGTCACCATTTCCTTTCAGACATGATGAGTATTTTCCAAAATGGAAACTTTATACTTCATCAGGTTTTTATTGTAGATTTGTTATTCTTAGCAGCTCACTTGAGGATAATTCTGTGTTTTAGTATGCATATATAATTGTACAACACTCAGCATTTAGTACTTTTAATAAATCCCAACATTGCTCAAAGAAACATACCCAATAACAGGTTCTGCTCAGCTCTCTGGACATAGTAACCAGTAGGTTCTCTATTTGAATAATTTCTTTTATGACTAATCTCTCTAAATTTGTATTTTCTGGATTTTTATGTAAATAGAACATCAAAACATTGAGTGATAATAGCTAATGTTTTACCAATATTTTGGAGGTTTATCCATGTTGTTACATGTGCTTGTAACTTACCCCAACTTATTGTCAATATTCTGTGGAAATTTCAGTTTTCATTAATCTTCGTATAGGAGTAATATACATTTCTGGGTATTGTTAGTAAAATGATTTTGAAAACTCAAATGTAATTTTTATATGAATATGAGTCTGTATTCTTCAGTTGATATGAGTAATCACATTGTTTGTCTATGATAACAGTCAAGCATATTACAAATGTTTTCAAAGAGGATGAGCCATTTTACTTCCCACCAAAAGTGTGCACATATTGATTTATCTCTGTGTTCTCCAACTGTGTTAACTAGCTCTTTGTTTACAGCTGTGTTAATGACTTGAAGTGGAATCTTATCATGATTTAAATATCCATTTTCCTACTCAGTAATGATAGCAGGCATTTTCCATGTGTTTAGAAGACATCACATACCTTCTCTTCAGAAACATCCTTTCAACTGTCTTTTATCATTGATTTGTAAGAGTTCGTTTACATTCTAGACACAAATCCCCTTAACATCTAAGAAATGCAAACAGTTCCCCTTGGTGTGTGGGTTGTCTAGTCACTTTATTGATCAAGTTCTCTAAAGAAGAAAGAGCTTTATCTTGATAAGGTCTAAATTATCACCCTCCTCATTTATTACTTGTGAGTCTTTTACTGCATCTAAGAAATCACTACAGACTGAAGACCATGGGGAGTCATTCTTATGCTTTCTCCTGAATTCAAGAGTTTTAACTTATATTTATATTGCTGACATGAATCATCTTTTGTGCATGGTATAAAGAAATGAAACTTCACTCTTCTACATGTAGATATGCATGTAACCCAGATGCCCTACCTCCATCAACCATTAACTTGAATGGCAATGAGTATGTTCCATGTGTGTGAGCCTCAGTATATCCGTGTTCATCTTAAGCCTGTAGAGACCAGAAGAGAGCACTGAATCTGACTGACAGCAAGGTTACAGCCACCTTATGTGTGTGCTGGAAAGCAAACTCAAGTCCTCTGGAAAAGCAACAGCATGTGTTCTTAACCAGAGAGTCATCTCTCTAGCCAACCCCTCCCTGCTTTGAAATTCTTCTGAAAAACTTTAATAATTATCATTTTCATATTGATTTATGTCATTTTAAATTTGTTGATATTGATTTACACCTCACCAAATAATAATTCTGGTGAAAATTTCCATATCTAATTAAAGAGATTATAAAACTTTCAATTATTAGAAAAATATTTCATATCCTTTGAATAATCTGTTTTTATTGCTTTATTATTTAGTTATTTCAGAAGTTACAACAATATACGTCATTACTTTCAACTATGGTCATAGGTTCATTTATATTTTGTTCTTAACATTTTGAAGTAATGTCATTAACTGCATATTTCTGTCTTCTTGTAGGTTGGATGGGTTTTTAAATCATTATTAAATATTCTTTTTAAGCATTCTGCTTATTTAAAAACTTTGATACATCAATTTGAGTTTAATATAAAACCATTCAGAATATCTATTATTAGTACTCATTTTATCATGTCCATAATAGCGTAGGAACATATAGGTCCAGATTCAGAGTTTTAAAGTATTAAAATCAAAAGTCTTTCTAGACAGGCATGTAAGTGAGCAATGTCTGTGTTGGCATCATTTCTGTATCATGCTTCTTTGCTGCTAATTATTTTGAGTTGAACACATTTCTTTCTCTTTGTATTTGAACAATAATGAACAAATCAGGTTTGGAATGTTTGAGTAAATTCACAGAGTCTGTGGACTTCAGTCATTTTGCTGCCTACTGCCAGTCTTCCCTGTGATCGATAAAAATGATATTTGTAATTCCTAAGTCTACCACTACACCTGCTATACAGTGAAGCACCTCATGCATGTCAGGTGCTTGTCACATTGTAACTGTCTTTTATTTAAGCTTACAGTGCACTAATTTTCTCCATAATGCATTCTCAAGTCTCCAGAATAGTTCTCTGGTATATACAGAACAAGAATTAAAACTCACATTTCAATGACTTAGTTTGGATCTGGCCATCTGAGACAATGTGAAGATCAATCTTCTTAAAGCTCGATGCCTATTGCATGGAGAACTTCATTGGTAACATTGCACAGGCATGAGTAATATTGCTAGGGATCAGAAAGAGAAGAAATGTTCTCACTCCATCTATGTTGCAATTCACCAGACAGCTGGGAGGAACTGTGCTAAGAGCCCATTTCTTTTAAGTTTCTCTACAGGAGACAATTGTTACATTGTTTTCCCATCTAGATATAGAGAAACACAAATGAAAACATTTCAAGCACATTTCTCAGTTACTAAGTCAGATCATAAACGCATCATAATATTGTCTTCTAAACCGGTCGTTCAATATCTGTAAAATGAAAATGAAATTCTTCAGTTTCACATGTATCAACCTGTGTATATATGGCTTACATTGTCTATTTAAATACATATATAGAAAAACTTTTGAGGTTAAAAGATTCCAAAAGCTTGGAATCTGTTCCTATGCATATATGAGACATAATAAAAATAGCATTAGGTATTACAATAACAGTTACTCCTAGAAATGGAATTAATATAAGTATTAATTGTTTTTATATATCTATGACATACCAATTAAAATCTATAATAGTAATTACAAGAACTTATCAATAAATCCGTACTGATTTGAGTGCATGTGCATAAGGCAAGAGTAGCTATAAAGATATTGATTTAAGGTTTAACAAGTGAAAAACAATTTTATTTCCTCAAAACACATAGCAAGCAATACAAATTATGTTGTGTCCTGTTTTGGAAACATTATCAAAATTATTCAGAAAGGAAGAAAGTAGTCTACAGAATTTCACAATTATGAAAGATACTGGACAGCTTTTATGAAGCACCCTCTCCTACTGTCATTATCCTTACATCAATAGTCCTAAAGCAAGCCTCTTTTGTCAAGCACCTTTGTTTCATGTCAAATGGAGAATTGACTCAGATCAGCTCAGTTAAACAGATTCAAAAGTATACATTTTTGTCCTGCTTCTTTCTGGTAGAATGCATAGTGTCTCACCGTGTCTCTTTCTTCTTGAAAACAAAAGATTGAAAAGTATAAACACCTTTGCAATGCAGTCTTTTCTAATGTAACTGTTCATTGCTTTTTTTTTCTGATGAGAATGGTTGCAAAATGAAGATGAGATTCTTGATTGTTGCACCTGCTCATTTGCAGACATGGACAAGATGATGAAATTGTAGTACACTGTGTTCCCCTTCCCATAATCATTTCAGGAAAGGTTTGATCGATGGTGCCCAGGGCTGTATGCAGTGAACTGAAACACATCATTCCTTCATAATTGTTCTATTTTCACTGAAGTACCTAAATTGCTTTAACATTATTTGGTTGCTTTTCTCAATAAAATAACATACCTTACTCTGTATTATTCCCTTTTTATTGTTATTGTTCGTATAAAAGTCACCAAGAGAATGTGTATGCAGGGTGGAAACAATAAATAATATGTCGAGTATAACTTTAAATTTAGCTAGATGTCTGAATGACAAAGACCAGCTTTGATACCTCAGAGTAAACTGAGACAGGCAGCCAATGGGGCCAATTCTTAGAGCCACTGATGGAGTTCAGTGCAGATATATATGGGGCTGATGCCTATGGCAGCCAGGGGTTAGAGAAGAGAAAGGAGGGAATCAAACACGCAGAAAGACTATGGTTGAAGCCAAGAGAAGCTCCAGCTATTTATTCCTTCTCTTAAGGGCATTCCTTTGTATACCCCTTTAGACAAAGTTATTTTTTTATATTAAGAAAAACATTGCCTCATAGCCACAAGTTACACATATTCCAGGGATAATCACCATAAAAACATATTCTTCAAAAACAGATTAAAATCATTAAACAAAAGGAAATTATAACAGGATATTGGTTACATGTTTCTTATATGACACATATCTAACTAAACTATACTCATCTATCGTTCTTTCCAAAAGCTCATAGTGACCACAAAGCAGTCATTTTTCGTCATTGGTTAACAAAGTTTATGTAGGCCTAGTCTCTAGTTTCTCGCTGTGCTTGGTTGACAACAAACTGTACTTAGTAAGGAGCAGGTCATCTATATTTTTACATCTTATCTTTGAAGTTCTGATCACCTAAGCTGACTAATCTTTGTTTTCTGTTCTTATATTTACGATAGAATTATTTTCTCTTTATTATATGTATTATATTCTTGGTGCACACCAAAAAAAAAAAAAAAAACCTGTTGCCCCATTCCTAGATCACAAAATTAAAGAACTCGGGCTCAGCCTAGAGTGCATGCTTACTTTTTTCTTTAGCATGTCCCAAGCCTATTATTCCCTCCGCTACAATTCATGCTTGTAATGCATGAACGCTTACTGTTCATCCTTTCTCAAACTCAAGCTGAGTTTGCCATTCTATCAGGAAGGGGCACACGTCATTCTTGATTCTAACTTAAAAATTTTCTAACTGTCCTAATTTCCTAACTTTATATTTTGTATAAATCACACTAACTTCCCACAATTGCTTAAATCAAGCTAACTTCACAAAACTATTTAAATCAAGTCAGAAATTCCATAAAATCATTAATTCATCTAGACATTATCTCAAGAACTTTCCTCTTCATGTTGATTTTCAAGAAACTTGTCCAACAGAGCGGGCTATTGCCCGGGAAGTAATCACACCAGGCTGTGGGCAACGAGAGTCACCCATTGTTCACTTGCCAATAAATGAGAAGTATGGTAATGACAAACATGAGAAAGCACATCAGTAACAAGAAGTAACCCTGAGATGAAGTCTCTGGGGACAGGAAGCACCAGAGCTCCCCCATCACAGCTGAGCGGGACAGTGGGCTCTCTCCAGAGAGATCACTTGCCTACTGTAACTCTTCCTGCATGGCTTCTGGCAGCTCAGACCATTTTTAAAAAATTCAGAAGATTTTTTTTTAAATAAACCTTTCTAGTTTTGCCATATGAGTTATAGCACCACAGAAAAGAATTTAATTTTTCGTATCTCTGTCTCATTAGTTTTTTAAAATTCTCATCTGAAGAGATACCATTACCTGTACAAGATAATCAAGAGATGCTGGAAGACAGGGATACTATTGACGATTATACGGTGCAGAGCAAAATCCTATCATTGCTTATCAGGATGGTTGAAAAATGAAGACAAGATTCTCGTTAACCAAAAAGCAATGAACATTTGCTGTCCTGTTACATTTACAGACAACTGCATTGCAATGGTGTTTATAAGTCAGTCCTTAGTTTTCAAAAAGAAAGGGTATTCTACTATTCTACCAAGGAGAAAGTACTTTTAAATCTTCTGATTTGAGTTAATCATGAGTTAATTCTATATTTGGCACTGACACAAAGCATGTGAAAAACAAAAATTGCTCTAACTTTGTACAATGCAAGGTCCTATCTTGTGCTCTAGTCCAACAATTATGTGCCAATTCTATACCTGTAATGCAAGACACTGCCATCTTAGCAACCATTCCCCCAACCTGGAAACCATGCCCCTCTTTCAGTTTTATTCAATTTACCTCCCATGGAATACTTGATGTATTTGTTAATTTTCTCACTGTTTTGACAGAAATACCAGACCAAAAAAAAAAAAATTAAAGAAGGAAGGATTCATGTTGACTTATTGTTGTTAGGGAATATTCAGCTACAGGAATGGTTGGCAGCTGGTCACATTATAGCCAAGTATGAAAAAAGGGAAGGGAAGTGGCTGAAGTAAGAAACTTCAAAGTTCATCCTCAGTGATCCACTTCTTTTAGCAAGATTTCACCTGATGAAGGTTTCACCACCTTCAAGGATGGTTCAAACTGATGGAACCAAGCACCTAAACTCATGAACCCATGGAGGAGTCTTTATACATACTCAAACTGTAGTGCTGGTTGACTAGTTCCTCTAGACCTTTTGTGAGCTTATTCTACATAGATTTGGAACATTTCCTTTCCTCTAACAACTTTTATATGGCAATCTGACTCACAATTTGTAATTGACAAATAGACCAACCTTGGAATTTAGATTTGACAATTTCTTTGAACATTTGTACCTAGAAAATTTGGTTGGCTCTAAGAATGAGAAATTTAGTTTTCAGATTTATTGCTCAGAGTTCAATGTAGGAAACAAATGTCATTAGGACCAGAAAAGCAAAGAATTTAACTATTGGAAGGCTAGAAGAATGTTGGAATGAAAGATGCCTAGAGTTAGACCAACTTACCCAGCATAAAAATACTCAGATCATCCCAATCAGGCTTGGAACAAGACCTCACACCTATCAGAACTGCCTTTAATATTTAGCAGACTAGACACCATTACACCAGCCATGTTGCTAGAATCAGATGGTTTCAAAACCTTATCTTGACTGCCACACATAGAATGTACTGCAAGATTCATTTGAAAGGGTTTAATTTGCATCTGGAACCCAAACTATTTCTTCCTGTGGAGAAAATATGTTTTAGCTCTCTGAATCTAGAAGGAGGGAGGGCTAGAATTAGAGAGAACTCAGTAGGGTTTCCAACTGTCCTCTTCTAAGAACTCAAATTTCATTTCTGCACAGTTGTTCAAGCAGAATTTCTCCTCATAATGCAGACTGACCATCAATATGCCATGATAACATTCAAACTTAGATTATATTTATTGTGTACTATAAGTTCATATATGTGGTGTGTGTGAGTGTGAGTGTGTGTGTGTGTGTGTGTGTTTGTGTGTGTGTGTGTAGAAAAGTAAGAGAAAAGCTAGATGGTTAGTGAAGTATTTCTTAGATTACCTATATAAAGTTTCATATTTAGGAGACATTTGTTTGATACTTTCTGTGTTTATAAACAGTAAAACAGATAGTAAGTTAAGAAAAGCATTATATGAGTCCCATATCAGAAATGGTCAAGCTTATTTGCACTAAGATTTTAGAGGTTTTAATTAAACTATTCAGATGTATAATTTATCTCCAAATCTTCTCATTGCTATGTAGCTCTGAACTCTACATAACATGTTGTAGAAACAGAACCTAAAGGTGTACTTCCCAGATACAATCTTCAGCTATTTGGAAATTAGCTGAAGTTCAAGCAATGTAGGAAGACAGGCAAGGCCAAGCTATTAACCTGGAAGGAGGAAAGACATATTGTTCGTGTACACTGGAGCCTCTGAAGCAACTGTTTACTAATTAATTTATACATAAACATAGATGTATGCATGTCCTCGGTCAAAATATGTGAGTAGAAATATGAATTTGCCATGTAAAATTGAATTGCCAATATACTGCTAGGAAAATTATTGTCTATAAATGGCAATTTTATTTTTAGTTCTTTTATGTCACTAACCATGTGATGCAATCCATTACCTTTATCTCATTAAGCTGGGCCTTTATGCAGCTCTCGAAAGATTTGGGGAAGAATTCCACTGTAATTCTGAAATGGAAGCACAGGGATTTGGCAATGCCCTTATATATGTAAATATTTTTGCTCTCTTGGTGACTTAAATTGACATATGAAATTAAATAAGTCACAAAAAATATACAGTGACAAGTATGCTGATATCATGTCATGGTGTTTGTAATCAGTTATCTGATTTAACATTTGAGATGGCAATCAATTACTTTCATTTGGGTTTTATATTATTAATCACTACCATGGATCCTTCTGTCCTTCTGTGTCTCTGTGATACAAAACAAATGTGGTGAAATTCCATCCCTTAATTTAAACCATTTATGCAAATCCTATCCCTTCATCAAGCCACTTTGAAGATGGGATGATGTTTCAGATATTTTTTTCAAATCTTTCTTAGTAAAGTACATGTGAGATCAGCCCTGTACAAGCATAGTGAGAGACTATGAATCTAATAATCATGAATCATGCAGGATAAATCTCTGTGCATAGTTTTGAGACCTAATTCCTCTTCTTCTAGATATGGGGGGTGGTCTGGCTTTGATAACTATTGTCTTCTTGGTATCAGGATTTGTTTAGCTTCTCGGGCCTTCTCTTTTCTACTGACAAAACCCTCCTGGACCTGTTTGCTTATTTGAAGAGAATGATCCTAGCAGGAAAGGGGGCCCGTGTTTTGGTGCAAGGCACAAGTGGCTCTATAGTCTATCTAAAATTTCCAGACTATCTATTTCCATTTAAAGGCAGTGTAAATGTAGGAGTCATAAGAATTTCAAATTAAGATAACTTCAAAAATATCTAGAACCACTAGACCTCTAGCACATTTCAAAATCATTTCCTTCTGTTAAGTTTATGTAATATGAAAATGAGTTGAAGAACCCAGTGTTCAGAGCTGAGAGAAAAATTAAAATCATGTTTTATTATCAACAACTGATTACCAACCAATACTTTTTTTCTTCCTAAATTATTTCTGGGGCTTGAAAAAAATGTGTATATAAAAGATAAGTGTGTTGGTTAGTTTTTATTGTTACCTTAAAAGAACCTAGAGTCAGCTGGGAAGAGAGTGCCCTTAAATAAAATGTTTTATTTCCTGTAAATGGGTTTTTTCAGCTACATTACATTTTATGGGAATAAAGGAAAGATATATAACTAGTGTCCATAATGTGTGATACCTTGGGGTTTACTGACAAATGAAGAAAAAATACATAAATGATATCAATAGGCATAAAAAACAAATGAATATCAAGACTTTGTTAGTTTTCAGCACCATTTCCTTCTTCCTATGTAATTCACATTGCATTTATAAAATTAGAAACAATTATTTTAAAAGAATTGTTCAAACTAGACCAGGCGCAATGTCTTACAAGAGGATGAGGAGATTGAAAATGAGCGTGTAGGAACTGACACTGCAGCTCTGTGGGTAGAAATGCATGCACCCCATCAGAATAACCTGTGGCCAGTGCCAGAACCCATCATGGATGAGGAGACACTTATTAGAGTTGATTTCTGACCTTCAAACACTTGCTGCAGCTTTGGCATTTGGGTACCTGTTTCTCTCTCTCTCTCTCTCTCTCTCTCTCTCTCTCTCTCTCTCTCTCTTTCTCTCTCTGTTTCTCTCTCTCTCTGTGTCTGTCTCCCAGCATGTGTGTGTCAGTCTCTCAGACACACACAAATAAACAATAATAAAAATGATTATTATAATCAAAATAATAAGTAAAAATAATAAATTTTAAATTTTCATTATATATGACATATTACATATATTCTATATGTAATTGAAAAGTATTTAGGCTTTAAAAAAAGAAAACAATACAAGTGAAGACATTAGGACATTGTGTTAAGTGTAATAAGTTAGTCACCGAATGGCTAATATCCTATTGTATTTATGTACGGTATCTATAATAATTATTCTCATGAAAACATAGATAGATTTGTGGCCATAAGGGGAAAGGGGAAAAGAAAAGCATGACTTGCTAAAAAATGAATATTATTGATATATCAAAATACTATGTTTGCATGGGGTATGTAACTCAGCATGCACCTGTGAGTAGGCCAGAGTTCAAACTTAGCCATCATTACTCAGTAGGCTTCTCTCTTGCTTCTTGATACAGTGTCTCTCCTTGAACCTAGAGCTCTCCACTTAAGAGTAGTTAGCACCAGATGTGTCTACCTCCACTTCTCCAATTGAGGTTATAAACTTACTCTACCACACCAGACATTAGACTTAGGTCTGGGAGACTGACTCAATGACATGCTTAAATATGCAAGAACTTTATCCACTGAGCTTGTCCCTACTCCTCCCTGTCAAAATTTTAGTATCTGTGAGTATTGAATAATGATATTATGAAGTTTATTGGAATTATCAAGATTGGACTAAATGCATTAATTTAGTCTAACATGATGGTTTGTTTCTGTCCTTTAGTTTTCCCCCATTCTTTCAAATTATTGTTTGGTTCTATTTTTCCTCTTCATACTACTGTGAAATTGGATAAACAGATTTACCTGAAGGGATTCTGTTCTTACAAAAAAATTTCAAAAATGCCATGTTTCCTATTGTCTCTGGCTTGGCTTAATTTCTTTTCTCTCTTTCTATTGCTAATTCATGGACATAATTTAAAATATTTCACCTCCAAGTGCATTGATTGGGAACTTATTAAATTTTGGAAAACAAAATGTAATTCTCACAAGGCTCAATTAGAATCGTTATTCTTGTGATGAAGTTTCTCTGTGTTACTTTCTTTTGGAATGCTTCAAGTGTCTCGTTGATCATTTCTCTTTACCAACACTTATGCTCTGACCGTGTTAAAGATGGAACAGAGAATGGGGAGGGAGCTTAGTTATTCATCTAAGACCACTGATTATTAGGTTGTTAAAATGACAGTAATGGTTTCTATGTGATGATAACCTGAGTTTGGCTGCAAAGCCCTTTTTGCTGTGACTTTTGAATGACAATTACTATCTTAAATCCCCTACATCTTAGTGTATCTGTAGGAAAGGAAATCAGCATTTTGTCATCTGCTGTGACAAAATGCTTGCGATAAACAACTTAAAATGGGAATTGTCTTAGTTAGGGTTTTCATTGCTATGAAGAAACACCATCTAAGGCAACACTTTCCAAAGCAAACATTTCACTGGGGCTGGCTTATAGTCTCAGAGGGTTAGTCCATTATCATTACAGCAGGAAGCATGGCAGCATGTAGGTAGACATAGTGTTGAAGAGAAGACTGAGAGTTCTACATCTTGTTTCAAAGGCAGCCAGGAGAAGACTATCTTCCAGGCAACTAGATAGAGAGGCTCAAATCTCATCACTACAATGGTACACTTTCTCCAACAAGTTCACACCTACTCTAACAAGGCCACACCTCCTCATAGTGTCTGCGCTAAGCATATTCAAACACACGAGTCTATGGGGACCAAACCTTTTCAAAGCACTATAATGACCAATTTATTTTCAAACTTTCAGTCCAGGGTTGTTCCTGCCATGGTAAAACATGTGAGGCTCATCTTGAAGCAAGACATCAAATAGGTGGAAGCATGTGGCAGAGGACATGTACCACGGGGCTGCAGGCAAGCAGAGGGGAGGGTGCTCATGTTGATGACAAATTCATCCGTCAAACCCATTAAATGGTAATTGTAAGTAGATTTACTCTATTGATGAGGTCAGAGTGTTTGTAATTCAATCACTCTCACTAGTATGCTGGAGACTGAGCCTTGGGTACAAAAACTTGTAAAGAACGGTGAAAATCCCCATTAGCCGTTTGTCTGCCAGTATAATGATTTCAAATCGAACAAGGCATTTAAGGGCAAGTAGATGTGAGTGAAAATTCAGCTACACATCAACTATCTGGTTGGTCTGCACCAACTGTTTAAACTTTCAGCTACTGGGTCTTCATTTATTAAAGCATCCAACACTTCTCATGCTGGTATACCTGTGAAATGTTCCATATAAAATACCTAACAAAGTAATTGAGGTTATAATTGTTTATCTAACCCATAATATGAATGTAAATTAATATGGATATTGGAGTTGTAAGTTAATCTGGAAATAGGAAAAAGTGTGAAATATGAAGAAAATTACTCTTACCTTTCTGACTCTTGCTAGGCTAAGTTACCAACAGTTTTGTAATCAGTGTGAGTACAAGAGGCCTAAAACTACAGGGAACATGTAGCACTATTTGTGCTGGTAGCACTGAGGACTTTACAGTGTTTATGAAAGGAAAGGCAACATGTAAAGGTGTGGCAGTCTTAAACACTACAGTTTCCAACAGGGATTTGCCAGAAACCACAGTTAAAGCTAAAGTTCTTGGCACCAGAGATCCCTTGACATTTCCTATAGAATGGTTCATGAAGGAGTCACAGATTCTGTTCCATGTTCTATAACATCTACAACTCCATACCCAAACTGAAGTAAAACTGGACCTCTTACAGCCGCTACATGAAATACAGTCCTTGCCAGTATGGAAGATAGAACAGAACAGTTGGGAATAATTCTTGGTTTGGAGTGGATCTCAGATAATGGACCACTAAAGTGAGGAGGGCGTGTGAGCAGGAGCTTATAACACAGCTTGCTCACATCCTCACGGATCAGTTCATGCTGGCACTAGGAACAGATATAATCTTCAAGGCTTATCTCCAATGACCTACTTCTGGTAGTTTAGGCATGGGTCCCAAAGGTTCAACAATCAGGGAAAAAAACTACTGTTCCAACACATCAGTGTGTGCAGAAGATTTCAGAGTCAAATCATGACAGTTGGCAAGTACCTAGAGTGCAGTAGAGCAGGCTTTATTTGGCCTCGTACATTTCCCCAGTTGTGCATGCATATATCAGAGTAGAAGAAATTGTAGGTACAATGATGTTTAGAATGAAAGCCAAGGAGGGCTGGCTCTTCCTGAAATAAATGCATCATGTAATCCAACACAGAGAAGGTTGTTCATAAAAGGTACTGCAAACCATGTATCTATGGCATTCCTATATGAATAAAGAGACCAATTATTTACTCCTAAGAACTTTCAGGTTAAGGACATTGTTTCAAAAGGTAATAAAGGCCACATGTCCCTAACACTTGCATAAAATTCTATGAAACATCATGAGTTTACTGATTTTTATCTATCAATACCCTCTGATTCTCCCACAAGCTTTGACTATCTGAAGCCAGTGACCAATAAAGGGGTTTAGGGATGGCAGGAAACTCACTCTATTTTGCTATAGGAATGGGCCACAGGTAATCATTTTCTATGGAGGCTGGATGATAATGAGGTTTTTTGAGCTCAGGAAAGACACTTATTGTCCAGGGCTTTGATTATAAGATATCAATTTGGAATTTGGAGATGTAGTCTTGTATTTTTATGGTCTTTTGTTATAATCTTTAAATTACTTTATGGAAGTAGTCATCTTTTGACAGTTTTTACATGGGTGTGTGTGTGTGTGTGTGTGTGTGTGTGTGTGTGTGCCCATATGTACACATGTGCACTTGCATGCCATGTCATATAGTTGGAGGTCAGAGGAGAGCTTGAATATCATGAGGTTCCAGGGGGATCAAATGTAGTTTGTCAGACTTAGCACTAAAAGTGCCATTGCCTGCTGAATTATCTCACCAGCCCAACAGTAATTTATATATAAAACTGAAAGCGTGAAGAATGTTTAGGATTTGAAAATCATTAAAACAATTATTTTCTAATTCTACAAAATTTTCATACTGAACATTAATTATATTTTTGGACTTTTAAATTTTCTCTCATTTGTAATATGCTTTAACTATTTCATCATGACAGTGCGATTATAGTCCACAATTTTGTCACCTGTATAATTGAGATTATATAGCTTTGTGTTTTAATATGCTAAAGATTAGTTATGTAATGGTTGCTACTGGCAACCTTATACTTAACTTTTGGCAAAATGTTGTTCTTGAATTCATGGCTTAGTTAGAAAAATAATAATTAATTAAATACCCAAATATACATAAAGGGTAAAGTTGAATTTGTTATTATTAGAGAAGTGGTAATTATGCTAAAAATGCATCAAGTTAGAATATAAAGTAGCCATGAAGAAATGAATAGTTACTTGGGAATCTCAAAGGTCATTTGCAGAAAGAACAGAGGGAAGCATAGCCTATGATGATCAAACTGATGGGAACAGGCATGAATGTGCTTACCTGCTTGTTGTGTATATGAAATTCTAGAGAGATCCTGGAACTAAAGCTGAGGGAACTGATAAAGAGAGCTCAAGATGAAGCAAGAGGAAAAGACAAGGCTGGATAACACAGCCTTGGCTAATGGTCTTTATTTTATTTTATTTTATTTTTATTTTTATTTTTATTTTATTTTATTTTTATTGTAAGGAATTTTAAGTAGGTAGCTCTTGAGATCACATTGTATTAAATTTTAGTGAGATGTTTAGGAGAATAAAGACAACAATAAATGTGGGTAGAATGAGCAGGAGCTATGTCAGTAGCTCAGTAGAGATATTATCTGCACAGACTAAAATCCATTTAGAAATTTATTGATAGAATAAATAAAGAGAAAGAAATAATATGAAATTCATGATGTCAACTTTTCTGAATTTAGGGCAATAAAATTAGAAGGTGAGAGGTCTGTAAAACCCTCTTTTATCAGTGAGCACACCTTGATGCTAGGGTTCTATTCAGAGATGTGATAGCTACATGAAGTAAACTGGCTTGAGTTGGTCATCCTGCATTGTATATAGACATGTGTGTGTGTATATATATACTTATATATATATGTGTGTGTGTGTGTGTGTGTGTGTGTGTGTGTTTTAAGCATGTTAATGTATCTATACTATATACTACATGATGGATCTATATAGCTTCACCTGCTGGCTTGTTAAATGTTTAATTTTTGCTTGTTAATATAAATGTATGGTGATACATGTTTACATATACACACATACATGTGGAGTCCAGAGGTTGGTGTTAGGTATCTCTTCCACCCAATTTCCATTGCATTTTTTTTAAAGACAGGATCTCTCACTGTTTCTAGAGTTCAACAGCTCAGCTTGACAAATACTGCCACTGCCTACTGACGCCTAGGTTTCAGGTGGGAACTATGACATCTGAGGGTTGATGTGGGTCTGGGATCTGAACTCAGGTTCCTATGATTGTACAGAAACATGTTGCTTACTGAGAAGTTTCTCCGTTTCCTAGGACTTTCTTTAAGATTTATTTTTATTTTATGTATATATGTTGGTTTCTGCAAGTATACATGTGCTCAGTGCCCAGGGGCTCAGGGGAGGATCTGGATCCGCAAAACTGTAGGCATTCACCTCATGAAACGTTTACTGAACCCAGATCCTTTGGCAAAATAGTAACTGCTCTTAATCTCTAAGCCAAAATCTCCAGCCATACACTTTATTTTTATTTGGAATGCACATACAGGTGCTGTTCTACTAAAAAATGCCCTTCATTGCAATAGCTTATGAAGCATGGCTTAAAATTGTATAATGCAAGTTATTACTGAGTTTGGGAACAATTCAACAGTGGGTAAGTATATAAAACTGTGACGTCAGAAACATACCCATGCCAAAGGATAACAAAGCTTACATGCTACCACTAGCTTGATTTTGTGGTGATTTAGAATAACTGTAATTATTGAACTTTTGTCTATCACTTTCAATATTAGCAAATATTCTTGCATTTGATGCTATGTACCTAATGTGAAATAACAGATGGTCTTCAAGTAGCAGGAGGGGAGGCACTCATACTTAAAATTCTAGTACTCATGAAGGAGGCAGGAGGATTATTTTGATTTTGAGGCCAGACTGGACTACCCAATGAGTTTTGGGCCAGCCTACAATATACATTGAGACACTATAAAAACAAAAGGGAAAAAAAAGGAGTAAAAAGAAAATATACAGAAGAAAGTGGCAAAGCAAGAAGAGGTAGATAGCTGATGAAATCAAGTTCATGAAAATAAGATCAGAGTCTGTGTTTAGTACAAAGTTGCTGTGGCCTTGACTGAATTTGGGACAGCTTACTATACTCAGTCTTTACATTTGTCAAGTAAATGTCGTCATAGCTCCCAGGAAGCTTAAGAGGAGGTATGTAGATAGTATGGGACAATTTCTCAACACCAAAGAATTTTTCATGCTCTTGTAGAGGTTAGGCTCTGTGTGTGTGTGTGTGTGTGTGTGTGTGTGTGTGTGTGTGTGTGTGTGTGTTTGGTAGGGCATAGCTTGGAAAGCAGATTCCAAATTGAGATCCCAGCTCTGTTACGTTGTTATACAAATCTGTGCATGTTCCACACTTCTCTTGAGAGCCAGTGTTCCCGTTACATGGAGATGTGGTAACAGTAGGCTTATCTTACAGTGCCATTGCTTGAATTATATAAGTGCATTCCTCTTAGAATTCAGCCAAATGCAAAAGGAATACCAAAGAAACACTTACATAAATTAATTCTAAAATAGGTTAGTAATAAAAGTTATTATTATGAGGCTCATTCAGGATGTTAGGATAGTATCCAGTGAAGAAAGGGAAATGGGTGGAAATATGGAGCTTTGCTTAACTACATGGTATTTTAAAAGCTATTTTAAGTATCATTTCACTTATCTGAAATGGCATAAATGATTCCTTGAAAAAAATCAATGTAATTCATGATAACGATTTCCCTAAAAGAAAATCACGTAGGACCGTCTGGAAAATAATCCTCTGCCTATTGACCAGCCTCCAGTCTTATTCCCTTTCTCCACGAATTTTTCAGTGCCTTCTATGCAGTTTCAATGTAATTACAAACATCTGGTCCCACTGACTTCTTAATTTTACAGTTATTGCCCAAGCTGCAGACACTCTTTTTAGAAATACTGTTTGATTGTTCATTTAGTTGAAATGAAGCTGCTCTGAGTGCAATCTGTAGCTGGGATATCCTCTTATCTGGCCACCCAGAGAGATAATGTTTAGTACTTTATTCTTGGTAAATACATGTGCTTGCCTCTTTAACATGATTCTTGGAGTTACGCTTACTCTTTTCCAGCCACAAGAATGGAAAATACAAGGAGTCAACATCTTTAAAATAGAGACAGGATGCTTCATGCCCATACCATTCGCTTGCTTCCCCACATATTTTGAATTAATTATTAAATGTTTAGCTGCTGTAATTTTTCTGGGAGGAAAGCACAACTACTTTCAAGAGCATTTCTTAAAATACCTCAATGTTTTTGGAGACACTGCATAAATTAGGCATTGAACATATTGAAACCCTTGGAAATGTAAATGTTCCTAAAAATTTTGATGCCTTTGAAGAAGATTCTTACTGTATAGAATTAAAAAAAAAAAAAAAAAGCAAAGCCATCTAAGCAGAATGTGTATTCGATCTGTACCTGAAGCACCAAGGCTGGAATTCCGGGTCCTCTGTGAGTGGCTAGGTGAAATTCCAAAACCAATTCTATTCGCTAGGTCTCTAAAGCATGGCAAGCAATACCTATGAAGGTTTGCTTTGTGGATTTAAAGGAATTATATGGCTTACCCATGGCAGGACTTAGATCATACCAGACACCCAGCAACATTTCTTTATCTTTCATTTTATGTGGTGACTTTTCATCCACAAAGTAGGCTTCTTTCAAAATTTTATTGTTTCACTTACAAATAAAGTACTATTTTCTTTATAAATAATGCATGTATTTGTTGTTACTTGAGTCTGCTGAAGAAGGTGTTAAGTCTTTGAATGGGACACTAGGAAGTATGGATTTATAATAATTATAGCAAATTCCTAAACTTATTTAAGGTAAAATGTCAATTCTTTCCTTGCTTGTGTTCTCATTGCTACTTTCTTTACTTTCTGGATGAATAAGCCAAAGACATTTTATTCTTATAAATATGTATCAAATTAGAAATCCTCTTTCTATCCTAATTTTGAAAATAAAATATGCTAACATAAACACACTAATACTTAATTTAGACATCAATGGGAAAAGATCTTCAGTTTGTATAAATTGTCTAAATTATATACAATGATAATACATTTCTTGAATGATATGTCAGTTCATGCTATTATAAAATTTTAAGACAATTTAATTCATGCAATAATGGATTTGAGACAAAAGAAGACTTCTAGAAAATAATGCAGCTATGTCAAGTCCTATAGTTTTGCACAGAAGCAGACTTTGAATCCGTTATTATTTCTATTCCACAACAAACTTTCATTATCCTATATAAGATGCAGCTATTCACATGTACTCATGCTATAATAAATTTTCAACTGCGTTACTTATTGGTCTCTAGGGAACAAATAAATTTAGTTAGCATATGTGTTTACTTTTGATGAAAGTGCTTAATATTTAGAACCTTCCATATAGAAATTAAATAAAGTGTGTTCATTTATAAGTTAATACAATTTAATTTTAGTTTCTGTATCTTTTGAACAAGTAAAAGAAAGTTTGTAGAACTTGTACACTTACTTTTAGTTGTATTAGTTGAAATTCCTCTAAAAATTCTTCTACAAGAGTTGGCATACTAACAGAGAGTTTACAGACAATACTTATCTGCATGTTTCCGATAAGAATAATGAAGTAACAGCAGAAATGAAAGATGATATCAACATACAAAGAAATGAAAAGAATTTAAGAGAGGATTGAATTGGAAGGAGTCAGACAAACACAGGAACAGCTGGGGTGCTGACCACACAAAACACCTGCATTGTATCTGTGTGCCCCGGACCTTTCATTTTGTCAAGCAGGACTTTCAGCAAGATCACACTTCACTACTGAGAAAGTTCTTTGAGTTAACTCAAGGTTACAAAGACAACCGTCAGGCCACTATGAAGCTACAGTCTGTGGATGCTTTTCCCTTGAAAGTAGAAGCAAGTGGTCCTAGAAACCACCTCAGCTGTGTTAGAAGCATAACCCACCAATGACTAATCTATGTAGCTTCATGCATTGGTAAGTGGGCAATTCCTGAATCCACAGTCTCTGATGTTAATAATTTCCGTAGTCCATGAACCACGATGGCCTCATCTCCCTGAGCTAATGCGGAATACTTAGTCTATAATGCTTATTTGAACAGTGATGTTTGCCACCACTCCATCGCACTAAGCTGTACGAAGTCACTATGTCTTAATGGTTGACTGAGGCTTTCTGCAGTGGAAGAAGAATACTTGAAAATGAGTTCTTAAGTATCAGTAAAATTACTATACAACTGGTTCCTATGTTATGTTGATATTCTCCTAAAACAGTGAAAGATAGTGAAGAAATTTATTTAAAACCCGAACACTTCCAATATTTTTAATCATACTTAAATTCATATTTTAATTTTCTTAATTTTAATTTTTAGGAAGAAAGCTTTAATTCTATTTTTATTTCTAATTTTCTTTATACAAACATAAAATTATTTTTTTAATAGAATGTGAAGACTTTCGGGGATCAGGTAGCCATAGAAAACTTATTAAGCCAGAAGCCAGAAAAGGATAAATAAATTTACCCAATAACTTTTTCAGGAAAGGGAAGTCTCAGAGAAGTAGCACATGTGGCTCTTAGAGGATAAAAACTTGTGCTGCTACTTTATAAATAATGCTGTTAAGCAAGCAAGCAAACAAACAAAACAAAACACAAGGTAAAACTTTAAAATAGTATTAATATTGTAAAATGTATTTCTTACTAATAATTTTTGACATTGCTAGTGAGTTAGGGACTATTATTTTTAAAGCTCTGAAAGGATTGTGGTGGAGAAAAGTTCCAAGAATTATACAATAAATTCTCACCTCCTCTCTGAGGAGACACTGTTGGTGTGTCTAGGATGAGGTCACAGTGGTGGGACCAGTTTTGAGGCCTCAGCTCTTAAGCACATGGATTAGACATTCTGCTCCCACCGGCCACCAAGCAACACGTCTTATTTCCCTCCAACCATGAGAATGAACTCCACACACATGTTTATGTGTTCTTCCCTTCACCACTCATTTCTAACCTTAAAAATACATGTTTGTGAGCCAATGTCCATTTCAAAACTATACACTGACAAAGTATTTATATGTATGTTTAACTGAAATTTAACTTCAGGTGAAGCATTTCAATTTGGGCTGCAGAACATGCATGCATTCAACTGGGTCAGTCAAAATGGGGCAGCGTCACCAACTGTGGACTTGAGTAAGAAGGGCTTATCTAGGGAAAACAGGGAGTTGCCGTGGAGAAGGGATGCTTAGATGGTGTGTGATTAGTAAGATGGATGTCTGATTTATGTTGATGGCAGTTAATACTGGATTTGGGTGAGCCCTGGGTTCTGCTGTAATTACATTACCCAGTTGGAAAGAAAATAATGTCACTTCGTATCTGCACATGTCATTTTCTTCCTCTCAATATTCTGTGTGGAAAAAAAAAAACATCAAGACTGATGGCTAACAGTGCAGGAAATGTATGCTAGAAAGAAGGAAGAGAGGACAAGGAAAAAACATGGCATTCACTGTAATTTCCAAGAGCCATTAAAGCCAATACTCTGTCATTCTGCAACAAAGCATTTCAAAGATATTAGTAGAAAAAACATTAAACATCAAAATTTTCAAATAAGAATAATGAATAATAAAAAATTTAATATGTAATTTGAAAATATAGGGACACAGTAAACTCAAAAAAAAACAATAAAAACTGATATCCAATTTCACTGCCAAAAAAGTAAAATTTTTGCTAATTAATTTCCACTATGTGTCTATATCTTTCTACTGAGCTGGGGAAGAAAGGCCTTTAGGCAAAGTGCTCCTATTTGTTCTTAAAATTGAAATAGAAGTGTTGCCATGAATACATTTGTTTGTTGTTGCTTGTTTGTTTGTTTTTTGTTTTTTGACAAGGTCTTTCTGTATAATCATCCTGGCTGTCCTGGAACTTACTATGTAGACCAGGCTGGCCTGGAACTCAGAGATCCACATGCCTCAGCCTCCTGAGTGCTGGGATCAAAGGTGTGTGCCAACACACCCAGACTGAATTCATTGGCAATCTTTCTTTCTTTCTTTTTCTTTTTTTTTTTTTTTTGGTTTTTCCAAGACAGGGTTTCTCTGTGTAGTCCTGGCTGTTCTGGACTCACTCTGTAGACCAGTCTGGCCTCGAACTCAGAAATCCACCTGCCTCTGCCTCCCAAGTGCTGGGATTAAAGGCGTGTGCCACCACTGCCCGGCTCATTGGCAATCTTTTATTGCTAGTGTTGTAATAAGTAGTCTTATTTTCAAATAAGTATGTCCCAACTTTATTAAACAAAAAAGCTACTTGAGGTACCCAGATCATTTCTACTTTGTTGTTACTACAAACATTATTGGCAATAAGACATTTGTTAATTATGAATTTGTCAGTACAGTATTGTAGAAAGGATGATAAAAGGCATGAAGCCAGTGAAAGCATGTGAGGTTCAAGCTCCCATGCCTGGAAAACAGTATTACTCTGGCTATCCTCAAACTTACTTTATAGGCCAGGCTGGCATCAGACTCAAACATTCACCTGCTTCTGCCTCCTAAGTGCTGGGATTCAAGGCCTGTGCCACCACCACTGGCTAATTCTTAAGTCTTAAGAGTAAATAACTTTAGTTTCATTTCAAAGTCGGGATCATTAACATTTCCCCCAAAAAGGTGTGTTTTCTTTTTTGTTCTTTTACTGGAGATATATGTTTAGTACAATGTAATGTGATTACAGTTTCTCTTCTCCCAACTTCTAGTTCCTCCCACCTCGCTTCCCAACTAGATCCATACTCCACATCCAACCCTCACCCCCACCGCCATTTCTGTCTCTCCTTAGAAAACAAACAAGCATCTAAGAAATAATAATACAAGAAAAATTTTAAAACAGCATAACACAAAGTCAAATAAGTCAGAACTGGACAAGACAGACAAATGAAAAAAAGACAAAGAAAATGCACAGGAAACATATACAAATGTTGATACCCATACCCATTCGTTCATACAAAGAAAAATCTGGTAAAAACACAGAACTGTAAGCCATAATATATTTGCAAAGGACCTGTCATGTAGAAGAAAGAGAGAGAAAAGAAAAGAAAAGGCAAGAGAGAAAGATAAGAGAAAAAAGAAAGGAAAAAGAAAGTACCCTGAAACATTATGAGAGAAAGAATCTCCAAAGACGCTGTTGAATTCCTTTTATCTTAGCAATCAACCATTGAGCATGTACCCTACACATAAAAGCTTAGTGTGGTTTCTTTCCCCAGTGAGACTCCCCTTAGAGAAAACTAATTTTACCTTTAAAAATGGTTATCAATTGAAACTAGCTTCTAAGTTAGAGACGGAACATGTATTCACTTCTCTTCTTAACTCTATACCCCATCTAGTGTAGACCCCTAGAGGCCCTGTGCATTCTGCCACAGTCTCTCTGAATTCATCTGTGTGTCACTGTGCTGTTTCCTTTTGTTCTCCACATCTATGGCCTCATACTCTCTGCCTACTCTTCCAAAGAATTCCCTGAGCCCTAAGGGGAAGAAAGAGAGACATTCCATTTAGGGCTGAGTGTTCCATATGTAAGTCTCTGTAGTGTGTGTGTGTGTGTGTGTGTGTGTGTGTGTGTGTGTGTGTGAATACATAGCATGTTTGTCTTTCTGGGTCTGGGTTACATAAGGATGATTTTATTTTTTATTTTCTTACCTTCATCCATTTACCTACAAATTCCATGATGCATTTTTGAATGGCTTAGTGATATTTTGTTGTACAATGTACCACATTTTCTTTATCCATCCATCTGTTGATGGATAGCCAGATTAGTTCAAATTTCTGGTTATTATGAAAATAGCAATGAACATTTAATCAAACAAGTGTCCTTGTGGTAGGAGTAAGTGTACTTTGGGTATTTGCCCAAAAGTGGTACAGCTGAATCTTGAAGCAGATCAATTCCCATCTCCCTGAGAAACTACCACATGATTTCCGTAGTGGATGTGCAGATTTGCACTCCCACCAGCAATGGAGGAGAGTTCCCCTTGCTCCACATCCTCATCAGCTGCCACTTGTTATATTAATCTTAGCCATTCTGACAGGTATAAGATGGAATCTCAGAGTTGTTTTGATTTGCATTTCCCTGATGGCTAAATATGTTTAACATTTCTTGAGGTGCTTCTCAGTCATTTGAGATTCCTCTATTGAGAATTATTTTTACATCTGTACCCCATTTTTAATTGAGTTATTTATTTTTTGATTTTTTTATATATTTTGGATATTATCCCTCTCTCAGATGTGTGGTTAATAAAAAACATTCTTCTCCCATCCTGTAGACTGCTCCTTTATCTGGATAATGGTGTCCTTTGACATACTGAGGCTTTTCAGTTTCATAATGTATCATTTTCAAATTGTTGATCATAGTGTCTGTGATATTGGTGTTCTGTTAAGGAAGTTGTCTCCCATGCCAAAACTCTTTCCCATTTTCTGTTCTATCATATTCTACAGATGCAGTCTTATGTTGAGGTCCTGCAACCATTTGGAATTGAGTTTTATGCAAGGTAATAGGGATCTATTTGCATTCTTCTACATGTAGACACCCAGTTTGATGAGCATTTATTGAAGATGTGGTTTTCCCATGTGTATTTATAGTCATTTTATTAAAATCAGACATTAGGGAGTCTTGCTTGAGCAGATCTCCTCAGCTGCTGCTGGAGTAGGTATGTCCTTGCTCGAGAGCATTGGCCCAGGCATCCTCTGGTTGATAGCACCAGCTCCAAAATTTGGAAATACTGGACATCTAGTTGGCTCCAATTTGTAAACCACAGGATGAGCATTCAGTGGGCATGAGAGATTGAGAACGTTCTGCCACACCGTAAACCTTGTGTAGATCACTTCCTTTTCTGTGGATTGAAGCCAAGAGCACAATGAGTACAAGAAATCCCCAGAGAAAGCTGCGTGGTGGAACCGTAAATTCTAGACAAACCCAGAAGCAAACTCAGGAAACAACTTCAACCCCTGAGATTTCCTTGGAAGCAGAACCCATAGAACTTGTGGAAACTCTTGGAGATGAAATCATGGACCTTACCTGTGAATCTTTAGAGCCTGAGGTTGTGGGGTGACTCACAATGACTCTGTTATGATTGTTGAAAAAAGAAGAAGGCCAAGGAGAAATGGGAGGAGGTTGCGCCAAGACCATGCTGACAGCTGTGTGGTGAGCAGTGATGATGAGGAACTGTCTAGGGACAAAGATGTGTACATGACTACCCATACTCCTTGAAGCACCATGGATGACAGAGCTACTGGACTCAGGACCAAGGGTACTGTCAGTTGTCCTATCTGCATGGATGGATACTCTGAGATTGTGCAGAATGGGCATCTCATTGTTTCTACAGAATGTGGCCATGTCTTCTGTAGCCAGTCCCTCTATGATTCCTTTAAGAATGCTAAAACTTGACCAACTTGTAGGAAGAAGATCAACCATAAAGGATACCACCTCATTTATATGTGAAATGTTCACCACTGCTCAGAATAGATCAATGGACAGATAGCCAGGCTCGCTTTTCTGCACCATATCTGCCTCCAGTTTCCTAAGCACAAAAAGACTTTTACAAATCAATGTCTGATGTAAAACTGGTCTTTTGTTTTCCAACTCTTTTGTTATCTCCAGAGTGATGCTTTGGAGCATGATTCAGGGATTCTCCCAGATCAGATCAACATCTCTGCCCCTCTGGGTGGTCTGAGCCCAGAGTAGGAAAAAAGGAGTCAGGCATATTGGAGTTGAGCATCGTGGCCCCAGCCTCTATAGAACTTACACTGGCCAAGAAGTTTCCCTGTTGGGAAAGTCTGTCCCAGCTCTTGTGGGTACAGAATCTTCCCAAGGCACCTGCCAGTTAGCTATTCTGCCTGCCAAACAGTGACCTGGCCAGACAGTCCAAATAGCCTAAAAATACCAGTACATAAACCAGTACATAGGCTGCCCATGAAAAGCCTAGCTGGTGGACTTTAGTTATCCTTCCCATGAGAGCAGAGGTCCCCTATGATTCTGCCTGAAACTTATCATTGATGTGCAGTGTTTTTTGCAAATCCAGAGACTCTGCAGGGCAATCCTGTTTCCTAAGAATGAGAAAGTGCAATAAAGCCGTTCTTCACCTGCTCTTCAGCATCTGGAGGATGTAGCACTGCTAGTATCCTCAGCCCAGTGTTGCCTATGGGAGCAGTGCCCATCCCACCCCATCTCTGTTCACCAACTGTTCTCAGGAACCCTACCCATGCTCCAATGTCCTCTGCCTGGCACAGCACATTCAGGATAATCGGACAAGCAAGTGTTTGAGTGTCCTCTCTTTTCTGCTAAGATGTGTCCTGTGTTGTCTAGATAGATATCAAGAGGTGGTAGCAGTAACAATGGCCTTATCAGCTGTTCACTTTTTCATGCTTTTGCCCAAGTCACTGTTGCCCATATTTCAGAGCTGTTGCCCTACTCAACCTACTACTGCCCTGGCTTTCCCACAGCCCTTGAATAGATGGATAGTTCCAAAGCTCCTCTTCTAGCCAGTTGAGCTTTGGTCCTCTGGACTTTTGACTGCTCAATAGGTTTTGGTCTGCAAAGCACAGTGCCTCTTCCTCCCAGTGGGACCATATAACAATCTCTGCTCCACTCTATATGTGTGGGAGCCTCAGGTGCTCTCAGAGATAGTTGAAGTGGTAAATTGCCCCTGGGGACACTAGGCACAGGATGGCTTGTAGAGGATAGGCCTTGAATGCCAGCCTGCCTCCACCTCCAGATTACTTCCTCAGAGGGCTTCAAGCCAAACCAAGAGGTTTTTTTGTGTGAAACATCTTTGAGGTGGGAAAGGGACCCCTGGAGCTTTGCTAGCAGTAACTGCCTTTCAGTTTACTGTTCTGAAGGAGCAGGGAGTCAGCACAGAACTCACTTTAAATGGAGCTGAAGGAGTGTCCCTCCTCTATGTGAAAAAAAAAAATAGTTTTATTCTTCATTCTGACTTTTTAACTGTTTGACTTCAGTTAGTTTGAATGAGAGTAATATGTTTTTTTACATGGACTCAGAGGGTAAGAGCATTAACTCTCATCATCGTGATGTATGGTATGTGCCCTTCCATTTGGATGTCACAGCCATTGAGCTCCCTATGGGCCTCATGGACTTGGTCTTGTTAGTTCTAACGATAGCCAGACTTCAAAGAGACAAGACAGCCATACAGCCAGTTCACTGGTACAAGTGGTGACACCCACTTAAAAATTAGTTTTCTCTTTAGAGACTGTATATGAACTTGATCATAAGAGTTCTATTACTTCATCCAAAATTAAATTGAGAAAAAGATATGTTTAGTTCTTCTAATAAGAAACTGCATTAATGTTGGGGCCCGAGCTGGCCCACGTTTGGGGGCCAAAAATGTTGCGGCCCAAGCTGGCCCACTTGGGCGTCCAAAAATGTTGTGGGCCTCTCCACTCCACACTTGGCGGCCACCGTTTCCTGGCCCAAGCTGCCGCTCCGATCTGCGGGTCAGGGTTCAGCAAGAGAGAGAGTGAGGACTAACTCGAAGAATGGAGACCAGACAGAGTGTGTTTCAATCCCGTTTATTCTTCAGTCTCTCTTCCTAGTCCAAGTCCCAAGTCTTGAGTTCCTAGTTCCTAGTTCCTAGTTGTACTCAATCTAGTTCCTAGTTGTACTCCTTTTGTTCTCTTTCGAGTGTCTAATGTCTACTCCTACTCCTAGTGTCTGAATCTCTGTTACTCCAAATTGTTCTGCAAATACTGTCCTAATTGTTCTGAACTCTCCTGTCTGCCTCTCGCCTTTTATATGTCTCACTTCTAAGCCGTGCCTGTAGGTCATGCCTTTAAGTCATGCCCTTAGGTCTTGTCTCTAAATCTGATCTCTAAGTTACACCTTTAAGTCACACACCTTTAATCTCACACACCTTTAATCTCACACACCCAAGGTATCTAAACCAAGATTATCAGAGTGTGCTCAGCTGTTGTAGGCTGTTGTAATACAAGTCTCATGTCAGGGTATATGGCTCAAGATGGTTGCAAAGCTGATAGCCGCTTTCTGCTAAAAGTCAGCTCCCAACACATTAATAGGAAAATGGTATAGAAAAGATTTTCTTTCCTTTTTCCTTAATGTATATAGTTAAACCCTTTTCTTTGTTACATTTAAACTATACTTATGGGTATCAGTCTGTTTTGGACTAGTATTAATGATAGAAATAAAACAATTTGAACCAAAAAAAATCAGACATTAATAGATGTTTGGACTTTTTTCTGGGTCTTCTATTCTGTTCTATCGATCATATCTGGTTTTGTGCCAATAGCATGCACTTTTTATAATTTAGCAGCACAATTTGAGACTGGGGGCATTATCACCTCCTGCAGGTTTATTATTGTTATTATTATTATTATTATTATTATTATTATTATTATTATTATTATTTAAGGGCATTTTAACTATCCTGGGTTTGTTATGGTTTTCTGTTTGTTTTAATATGAAACTGAAAATTGTTGTTTCAAATTCTGTGAAGAATTAGGTTGGAATTTTTATGGAGATTGCTTTTGACAGCAAGGCCATCTTTACTATATTAATCCTACTGATTCCTGAGGATGGGAGGTCTTTCCATCTTATTTCTTTGATATCCGAAAGTGTTTATTATACAAATCATTCACTTACTCATTTAGAGTTATTCCATGAGAGTTAATATTTTTGAGGCTATTTTATAAGGTGGTATTCTCTTAATTTCTTTTTCAGTCTGTTGTTTCTATATTCGATTAACGCTACTCAAATCGCCCTGGTGGAGGCGCTGGCGCAAGTTCCTGACTACCCGCCCCAATGTTCTGAATTCCTGAACAAAAGACACACACATGCAAACTTATATTTAAATATGCTTTAAATATCTCAATGACTGGGTTACTCCCAAACATCCACATTGTTAACACCTCCCCTCCAATACTCCTGAGCTATTACTAAAATCTATATTCTATTTTTGTTACCCTAGACCCAGTGGGGAGGTGGCAGAGGCCAGGGCCATTCTTCCCAGGCTCTTACTTGATTGATACACTCTCTTCTGCAGCTCTCAAGCCTGGATCTTATTCCTTTGCCCAGCAGATCTTATTCCTTTACCAGTTCTACCTCCTTCTTTTCTCTCTGTTGCCTTTCCAGCTAATCTTAAAGTCCCACCTCTGTCTCTCTGCCCAACCATAATGACAACTTTACCAATGAGAACCAGCTTGTGGCAGGAATCCTCGCCATCTTATATGTGGGATTCCTTTGCAATTTTGGGAACCCAATTAACGTAATACAAGTGTTAAACCAAATCCACAACAGTCGGTCATTTGTATATAGAAGTGTTGACTTTAGTGTATCAGTTTTGAATCCAGCCACTTTGCTGAAAGTTTTTGTCAGCTGTAGAAGTTTCCTGATGGAATTTTCAGAGTCACTTGTGTATTCAGTTATATTACCTCCAAATAGAAATACTTTGATTTCTTCTTTTTCCTAGTTATACCTCCTTGGTCTCCTTCAGTTTTCTTATGACTCTTGCTAGGTCTTTAGGCACTATTTTAAATAGAGACTGTTGATACCCTTGTCTTGTTTGTGATTTTAGTGGAAATGCTTTGAGTTTTAGGTTATTGTTGACCATTGGCTTGTAAACTACCTTTATTATGTTTATCTTGTATCTTTAGTTTCTTCAGGATTTTTGCTATGAAAAGGTGTTGAGGCATTTGTCAAATGCCATTTCTACATTTAATAGGACAATCATTCGGTTTTGCCAACTTCGGTGGAAGTGCCATAATCTGTTTAGAAGAAGTATATTCTTTTATGTTTATGTTAACTGAATTCTAAATATATGTTTATGACATCTGTAACCTCTAGCATTTCCCTGTTTCGTTTTTGTCTAGATGACCTACCCATTGATAAGAGTGGTGTATTAAGTCACTCACTATCGTTGTGTAATGGATGATATGGGATTTAAGCTGTTAATAGTGGTATTTTTTGTTTTGGGGTTTGTTGTGATTTTGTTGTTTTTTGTTTTTCTGAACTTGGTGCATTGATGTTAAGAATTGCAATGTCCTCTTGGTTAATTTTTCCTTTGATGAATATGTAGTATCCTTTCTTTTTCTCTTCTGACTAGTTTTGCTTTTTTGAAAAAAAATATTTTGTTAAATCTTAAAATGGATACACTGGCTTGCTTCTTTTTTTTTTTCTGAGACAGGGTTTCTCTATGTAGCCCTGGCTGTTCTGGCACTCACTCTGTAGACCAGGCTGGCCTCGAACTCAGAAATCCGCCTGCCTCTGCTTCCCAAGTGCTGGGATTAAAGGCGTGCACCACCACCGCCTGGCTACTGGCTTGCTTCTTAAAAGCAAGAACAGTGTCTGTAAATTTCTATTATTTTGTTGTGCTGGCATTTATACTGCCCAACCCCAGCTGGGTTCTCTTTATTTTCTTCTGATCTGAAATTATTTATTTTCTGTGCTTTCTTGGGTGTGGTTAACTTTTTTAAGTTAACCTAAATTTTGCCTTCTAGTGTCTTCTGTAAGTCTGGATTCATAGATAGAATCCTGTTTCAGTTTTTACCATGTATTGTTTTTCATTCTCCATCTATTGTAGTTGAAAGTTTGCTGGGTATTGTAGTCTGGGTTGACATATATCATATCTTAGAGTCTGCAGCACATCTGTCCAGGCCTTTCCAGCATTGAAATTCTCCATTGAAAAATGAGGTATTATTCTAATAGCTCTGTTTTTATGTTAATTTGTCTTTTGTCTTGGCAGCATTTGATATTCTTTGTTCTGTAAGTTTATTTTTTTTTTATTTTGTACTATGGAGAGTTTATTTTCTAGTCCAGTCTATTTGGTATTCTGTATCTTTGACCTGGGTTTTTTAAATTCATATTCATATTGTTCATATCATTCTCAAATTTGGTCTTTTCATAATGTCCCAGGTTTCCTGGATGTTGCTGTGCCTGGATTTATTTTTAGTGTTTTTTTTTTCAGAGCATCTATTTCTTCTAGCTTGTCTTCAGTTCTTAAGATTTCTTCTTCCATCTCTTGTATTCTATTGTTATTGTTTTCACAGGACATACCTTTTGGCTTTCCTAAATTTTTCAATTTTAATTTTTGCACAGTTTGGGTTTTCTTGATTGATTTTATTCCTCCTTTCATGTCTTAAAATATTTTCTTCATTTCATTCCACTATACATTTGTGTTTTCATATATTTTATTAATATGTTCTCCTTAACAACTTCTAACATTATCATACAGGTTATTTTGACGTCCTCCCACATACGCTTCAGCTTTATTAAATTTTTTTAGGCCTACTATAGTGGGATTTCTGGGCTCTTGCCCTGGGTGTTATTGGCTATGTTTGTGCCCTGTCATCTAGACATCTAGATTTCGGATATTTTAATTGCAGATGCTAATATCTACTCTTGTCTTTGTTTCGTGACTATTTCACCCTTAGTTTCTGTTGCCATCTCTGGTTCTGGTGACTGTGTTGCCTAGTAATGAATGCTTCTGAGATCCTATCGGGTATGGCTACTGGATGTTTCTTATAAATGTTTCTAGGTATTGGGAGCTGACACTTAAGATGGTGATGTACTGAAAAGAAGAGTCTCAGGGTCCACAGGATGGAGAAAACTGGAGAGTGCCAATCTCAACCTCCTAAATCCTTGGCCAATTGTATCTCACCACAGGCATTGTCACCTTTGAGGACTTCCATTAGGATAGAGGGAGCAGCCACTCCCCTACCTTCAGTTCTGTTGTGCTGTCTCACTGGTATGCTGGGAGCCATTTTAAATCTAATGCTGTATATAGCAGATCAGGACTCTGAAGTGTTGCAGGAGCCTCTGGCACTTTATTCTCCATCCCACTTTTTTTTTCCTTCACAGTGTTGAGTTCCACATCCCCCATGTAAAAGCATTCCTGATTAAGTGCACATCTCAAGACAGGTTTTATGAGTTATCTATTAGTTTCAAAATCAAATGCTTTGTCTAAAAATAATTTTGAGCAATCCTTCTAATGTAGCTTTATAGTCTTATACATTTAAACGTATACCTTTATAGACGTGTTTTTTTATACTCTTTACTTAGCAATGTGTCTTATCACTAACTTTCTCTTAATTCCTAACCCATGTAGAATAGAAACAGAAATACTCAGAAGACCATTGATGAGAGGTAGGGGGACACAGACCAGTTTCAATCAAAGACATCTATTACCCTTCTGTTAACAATGTAAAGGCATCAGTAGGCTCTGTGATTTAGTTGTATACAATTTTACACAAAGGTGGGTGTGCCTGTAAAATTAAAGGCTATTTAATACTCACTAGTTTAATATACAACAAATTTGCATAGGAAATAGGCTCTAAGTACATAACCTACATTGATAAAGTTGCCTAAAATATTTTAATAGGGCTTCAGAGATAGTTCAGCCAGTAAAGTTTTTGCTATCTAATCAGGAAGGCTTGATCCTGGGCATCCAACAGACATAGGAGAATAGCAGGAGTAGTCATAGACATCGGTATACTGGCATGGGGCAGAGTGGAGGTGGGAACAAAGAGGCAAATAGGCTAGCAGGCAGCCTAGCCAGTTGATAAATAGGCTAGATTCTAGAGGGACCCTGTTTCAAAGACAATGTAGAATGATCAAAAAAAAAAAAAATCACTCAACATATATCTCCAACCTTCACAAGCACATTCATACATGTGTAACCTCACATAAATATGTGCACATGTGCGCACTCATGCGTGCGCACGCGCACACACACACACACACATTCAGAAATAACTTCACAAAAAATGCAACAACTACAAAATGAACTTATAATGAACTACTCATTATAAGTTTCAACTGGTATATTTTTTCAAAGAATTTATGAATCATCAAAGTAGAGAATGCAGTGAAATAACTTAAGATGCAGTTGAAGGATGATTCAAGTGCGGAATGGGCCTCTCTTGATGCTTTCTCCGGTATGCCACCAGAAGTCACCTCCATTGTGAGTGGAAACTTCTGAGTCACACTTAGAAAGATGATAACCAAGCTACATTCTTTTTGATTGGAACAAAGTCCTTAGGCACCTTTAGCTGATCATTGCATGGCATCCCCATTACAGGACATAGATATATTTTGCAATTTATCAAACTTGTTAGCAAAATAACCCTCAAAGCATACCATGCAGTTACAAGGTACAGTCTCTAGAAAAAGCAAATGAAATTTTTGTACCTGATTTTCTCTCAAGTTATGTATTAACAATTTAAAATGAAAATCTTGATAGTCCTTTCATCTGGTTTTAAGGGAAAAATTACAGATCAAAAACATATGAGAGCTTCAGAATAAGTATCACATGTCCAATGTGAGCTTACATTCAGCAATCAGATAAGCAGCATTCTTTAGTTTCTGAGGGAAATCTAAAGGTAGCCTGCTAAATCATCAAGTAGATGAGGTTTAGGAAGCACTACAAATGACTACTGAATAATCTGATATAGATTTATCAATATGTTAATCTATGAGGTTTCATTTGTTTTTAAGATTTATTTATTTATTTTATGTATGTGAGTACACTGTTGCTGTCTTCAGACACACCAGAAGATGGCATCAGATCTTCATGACAGATGGTTGGTGAGCCACCATGTGCTTGCTGGGAATGGAACTCCGGACCTCTGGAAGAGTAGTAATTGCTCTTAACTGCTGAAGTTAGAGCTTAAGCCCCAATGAGGTTTCCTGATTCAGAGATCCTACCACAGACGTTTACTCAATGTCCTGGTTGGACTCTCTCCACATTGTGAACAAACAGCAGAGGAAACTTTAGCACAGAGAAGATGTCCTTTGGCACTTTATTCTAGGAAGGTTTGTTCATCATAGTAGGGAGGAAGACTAGAACAGAGAAGTTCACATCATCATAGCCAGAAGCAAAAGGAGGAGGAGGAGGAAGAGGAGAAGGAAAAGGAAGAAGAAGAGGAGGAGGAAGAAGAGGAGGAGGAGGAGGAGGAAGAAGAGGAGGAGTTAGAAGTAGCTTTATCAATCTCTTAAACCTTTAACAATCCAATCAAGTTGACCATCAAGATCAAACCCAATAACCCACAATGCATAACTAAACAGTTGTCTCTTGGATTTAAAATGAGGACTCTGAGACAATAGCTTTTTCAGGGACTTGTCATGCAAGCATCAGGACCTCACACTCACAAAATAAGTGCAATGAGTGACAAGCTCTTGCCATCTCAAGGGAGGCAGAGGCAGGTGGATTCCTGAAACTCCTTGGCACAAACAACCTAGAATAAATGATGAGCTTCAGGTACCAGGGAAAGACCCTGTCTCAGACCCACAAAGTGGACAGCTATGAAGGAATAGAAGTCAAGACTGACCTGTGCCATTCATGCATACACTCGTTTCTCTCTTTCTCTCTCTCTCTCTCTCCCTCTCTCTCTAGTTTCTGTCTTTCTCTTTGTCTTGTCTCTGTCTCTCTCTGTCTCTCTCTGTCTCTCTCTCTCTCTCTTTCTTACACACACACACACACACACACACACACACACACATACACACATACCACAAAGCCCCAATTGATAGCTATGTATATAATTTTACTAGCAGTATTGCATATTCAATTATTGGTATAAAAAGATTAGCCAAAATTTTATTGAATCTTTCACACCTTGCATCCTGGAACTGCCTGAAATAAAATGAATTTACAGATGCAAACAGGTGGATTACTTCCCCATGATGATCATTGAGGACACCTGACTTAGAATCATGTATTTGTCAATTTGTCTGAAGTTTAAAAAGAAAACAAAACAAAGCAAAAAACCCTAAACTTGAAAATTTTATAAAAGACTGATTACTTGTTGCATTGTAGGAAGAAAAATTGCTTAAGAGAAAATACCCAGTGTGTTAAAGTAGTGAAACTGCTCTTGACCCAGATACATGTATGTATAGATACACTATTGTAAAATACAGTGTGCTTTTCACAGTGCTCATAATACAGCAGTATACACCCATTCAGTTCATCAGGGTTCACTATACATCACTCTTTTTATTAGCTATCAATAAAAACATAATGTAAAAAGATCATAGTAGATGGAGCTAGAGAAGTGGCTCGGATTTAGAGAGCTTGATGTTCTTGCAAAGGACCCAAGTTGATTTTCAGAACTGATATGTTTGTTGGCTCATAACCTTCGATAGCTCTAGTTTCAAGTAAAAAAAAAAATACACATACAATGCACATACTAAAATGTAGGCAAAACACTCATATAAAATTTTTAAAATGTAAAAAAAATAATTAAATCATAGTAAGTTATTTGAGTCATATTCATAGTGTTATGTAAACAATTCAGACATATAATACTTTGTAAATAAAACAAAAGCCAGATGTATTTGAAAATCTTGTGGGTAGATGTTCAGGGAATATATTTTTCAGAAACTGTTGAATATAGCCTTCAGTCTCTATGGCTTTTGGATACCTCCTAATGGAATACTTGCAATCTTACCAAGACAGTACATTCATAGATTGCCTTTGAATGCAACCAGAAAAACTTAGGAATCTTGTGGAAAAAATCAACTAGCAAAATGGGAATTTTGTGGGTGGATTTTATGGAGTGAAACAAAATATTTTTTAAACAACAAAGCAACAACAAAGGGCTGTGTTCTATTACCAGTTACCAAGTACCATGGTGAGGGAATTAGAAGGTCCCTTGGAATTGCTGACAAAAAAGGATGTGGAAGCTACACACAGTCTTCCATCATTGCCAGTCACAGACATGAGCAGTTTTAATGCCTGTGTTCTTCCCCATGTGAATTTAAGTTCAGAGCACAGACATCACCTACAAGATTTAAAAGAAAAATAATTGATTTCAGACATGCCTTGAACTTCTGAGTTTTCATCTGTTTATTGGCTGATGTGAGAACTGCCCCCACTCCCTGGAGTTTACAGAAACTAAGAAGATTTTCCCCAATCTCTTTCCCTAATGGAACATCTAGGATGATTTTTTCATTTAAAATGTTTGCAACTTCACCTAGTAATGATTCTTGATGCTTTGTAGAGTCTGTAGATTTTTTTCTCTGAAAAAGATAGTACAAACTATAACTAATGTAACTCATGCAGTAATAATTTTTCTAAAACCTCTATATTACCCAATATTTTTTGCCTCTTGCTTAAATGAAGTCAAATATATTTCTTCACCAAAATAGGTTAGACTTACATTTATATATTTTTATAGTCATAAGAAATCCCTGGGCATGAAAATATAGAGAGGAGATTACAGGGATTTATATTATATGATCTTGAATGACTTAATTTTTTATTTCAGATATTATAATAGAAGATACCCTTATGGATTATAGGATGAGAATATTTATAATATACCACAACAAAGGGAAAACTGTTTAAAAGAGAGCACATGTGGCAACTAAATGAGGAAAATATTGCCTTACAATGAAAAAATAAAACCTAATCAAAATTAGAATAGGAAGAAAAACTTAGTTCTGATACTTGTGTTTCTTAACTTAATTCTGCATTAAAGCAGATAACTTTAGTGTATTATAAGATAAGGTTGGTGCATTATTTTTAAGCTCTGAAAAGATTTTACAGAAATGTAATCATTCCACACCCTCTTCCACAATTATCCCTGTGCTTCGGAGGGAAAGGCGCGATATAGATGTCCATTTATGTCTGAGTATTCTGTTGTCCTTTTCTCTCTACACCTTCACTTGTTGTGGGTCTCTGTTAATCAACATCTGCTGCAAACAGACATTTCTCTGATCTTGGTTGTAAGATGCCCTAACCCACGGGTATAAAGATTAGCTATTAAGAATAAGTTTAATACTGTGTCCACTTATCAGAGTCATTGTAATGGATTTTTACATAGAACCTGTAGCCAGTCTATTCACAAGTTCTTGGTGCCAGTTATGGGTTTCATCTTGATGAGTGAGACTTAAATCCAACCATAAAGTGGCTTTGATTTTATTTGTTGCTAACTTAAGTTTAGATTGCCACATTATTACTAGTGATATTCATATAGTTCCCCGAGGGTACCATTTTTCAAAAACGTTAAATGGACCAACATATATTTAATAGCTTGTATGTTGTAAGTGACTGCCCATACATCTGTCAGCAAATTTCTTTACCTTCCCTCAGTAGGTTCAACACACAGCCATGATTCCTGCTCCTCCGGGTTTGCTGACTCTTCATACAATTTTTTAAATGGAGTCTTTCCTGTCTATTCTTTGTTTATCTACTAAGTTTCTCCCTTTCTTCTCTTCTCTTTGTCTTCTTGTGGTATTATCTTATGTTCATTTTAATTTTCCAGTTTTCTTTTTTGAATTTATGATGGGAAAACCCACTGAGATGTTAAGTCTGATTCTCAAAATGCCCTATTCGGAGCACAACAACCCAGGAATGAGCTTGTTTAACTGAGAAGCAAACACCCTCTAAGAACTTGTAATTATAATCCCCACGTCATGCATCATGGATAGCCATTCAAAAACTCCCTCAAAATCATAATCAACTTTAAAGCAGTATTGTGTCAGTAATGATCCATTCTTGGTTGGCTATGTGTGCTATAATAAAGTTAGAGCCTGAGAAGTGCAAACCACAGAAATCCACTTACTGACTTTTCTTCTGAAATGGTTCAAAACCCACACCCTGTTGTGACTACTTCTGAGGATTCTGCTGCTACTTTGTATTTGTTTGGCTTCCTTCTGTATCTTTACTTCTGTGCAGTCAGGGAGGGAAAGATCACCCTTTTCTGCTCCTTAGGGATCTGCCCATATGACTCCATTTAAGCTTTATTATCTTGCTAAGAGCATTTTTTCAAAATCCATTACCACCAAGGATTAGGATTTCAAAACACAAAACTTCAGACTAATGCAATGTAATCTACTCTATAAGTGTAAGTATCACAAGACCTGAAGAGGTTCAAGCCAGACTCAGGGACCCAGGCCTAGCAGAGAAATCATTTACAACTGCTATCTTCTGGCCAAGGGAAGACAAGTTTTCTCCAGTGGAGTGTCACTAGGTAGGCCCCGTGGTCAGAAATACCTGGCCAACACAAGGCAAACTCCATTTTTTGGTTGTTCTTGTTCTTTAGTTTCGGTGTGTGTGTGTGTGTGTGTGTGTGTGTGTGTGTGTGTCTGTGTGTCTGTGTCTGTGTCTGTATATGTCTGTGTGTATGTATATGTGTGTTTCAAGGAGAGTTTTGGTTCATTCACTTTGCTTTAATTTGGCATTTTTCTCTTATTAGTTTCTCTGTCTTATTTTCATTTTGTACTTTTTGTGAGTTGTTTTTTGAGAGAGAAAGACACAAATACACACAGACACACACAGAGAGAGAAAGAAAGAAGGAGAGAGAGATTAAAGAAAAAGAGTAGGGTATGTGGGAAGATGAGGGGGAGAGTCTGGGAGAAGTTGGAGGAGGGCAAAGACTATACTATATAAACTATACTATATATGATCAAAATATACTATATAAAATTAAACAAAAAATAATATTAGAAAGAAAAAGCAATAAAGTGTGTATGGCAAGTCCTACCCCAGTGCTGTTCCTGAGCTCGAGCCCAGAACTGCTCGCATGACTGCAGCGATGACATAGCAATTGGACTCTGACAGTATTTACTATTAAAGATAAACTAGACTCTACATGCTGATAAAAGCTCCCGTTTCCTAAGAGGACATGATCACAGCAGGCATACATATCTTAAATAACTCAAAGTTGAAAGACTAACTCAAAATAATTGATAAGCTCCTGCCACAGAGGAAAACATTTAACACATTTCTATCAGGAAATGTCTGAGAAGAGATAACTGGGTTATGCATGACCAAAGCAATTTAATGTGAGTGTTTCAATGAGACAGCATTTCTGAGCAAGTAAAATCTAAAAAAAAAAATCTTGCATTAATCCAAATAGAAATATGGATTTATTCAACAAATTATAAGTTTCTATCAAAAAGGCTGATAAGCCTAGATGTGTAGGATAGAAAAAAAAAACAATGTTGCAAACTGATGCTTTCGTGGATTGTCATTTATAGGTGTAATTCAGTTTCTATCAACAGATTATCCTGAGAATTGACTGAAATGGGTCTAAAATTTATAGGGAAAAGAATAGCTAACACAGGTTGGGTGAAAATAAAGGAGAACCAGTGTTTAAAATAAAACCATAAGCTATTCTATTTCTTATTTTAATATTTAACATTATCTCTTTTGTCACTTTTAATTTCCAATTTTATTTAGTACATATTTTGTACAAATGTGGCCTTCATCACAATGAACTACTCTGAAGTCACAGCTCACACTTAGGAGGAACTCATCGCTGCTGCATTGAAAACTAAAAGCTGAGGTCGTTCACAGATGCATGTGTAAATTCTTACTGATGTTTTGTGCTTTTTAAAAATAAAATACATTTTACTGGGTGCGATAAAATCCACCCTTTATCTAGAGGCAGAGGTAGGTAGATCTCTGTGGGTTTCTGGCCAGCACGGTCTACACAGTAAGTTCTAGGCCAGCCAGAGCTACATGGTGAGACTCTGCCTCAAAAACTACATTGAAACATAAATATAATGCATATTTGTGACATTTGGAAAATATGAAAAGTTGAAGAAAAGAATAGAAATCACTATGTCCACTGGTGTCTAGTTTTCTTTCCATGAATGCTGTGGTGTTTCTGCTTCTGTTAGCAATGCTTACGTGGGTCTGTGTTTATGCATTTGCAAATGACAGCAGTACTGTGCTTTCAGCTGGTGGTCTGCTTTTTATTTGTCATACTGATTTATTATGTAATAAGTTTGTACCCTTGTAAAGCCACCAGGGTTTTCTCATGAAGAGGATCAGTGGGACTCATTAATAGTGACTCACATAATTCTTTCAGGAAATAAAATGAGTAATTTAGTAAGTAAAATATAAAAATTCAGGAAAGAGGAACTATGTAGCAAGGAAAATATAAATACGCAATGTGTGTTTTCAGTAAACCGACAAGAACTGAGATGAATTTCATCTTTTTAAAGATATGTTATTTTATGTATACATGTGTTTGCCTGCTTGTATGTGCGTACAAAACATGTGTGTTCAGTGCTTGTGGAGCCAGGAAAGGCATATAATCTTCTGAAACCATAGATAAGGATCGTTACAAGCCACCTTGTGAATGTCAAGAATCAAATGCAAGCTCTCTATGAGAGCACTACCACAAACCATCTCCCCAGTACTATGGAATTGCAAATATTATTACTGGTATCAGTCTGAAACATAGTAGTTTGCACCACATATACAGTATAAATCTGAAGGGAGAGAGAGTTAAATTCACATGCTGCTATAATGCTTGAGACCGACCTGATTTAGTTTTACACACAACTACCTATAACTGCACTCCCTTATGCTGGCCACCCATGTTTTCTCTTGTTCTCATGTATGCTTAGTAGATCCCACACTCATATAATGAGTCCACATAATTATAATATACCTCTAAAATTAAAATTCATTTCAAAGTATTTTCCTTATATGCCTATCTTTGGCTGTTGGCACCACATTTTATAAATGTTGCATTCATTTTAACTAGTCCTGAAAACAGAAGCATCAGACAGAGCTCAACAGTATTCTGTCATTAAAATCAGAACAATCTTGCAAGCTAGAAGAGTACATGAAAAACGCTTCAAGGGGCAAGTCTCACACATAGAGAAATTCTCCTCCTGGGGTCCACATCTTTCCAATCAGCTAGCAGGACAGAGTTATAAGCCTTGAGGTGGATCTAAGACCACAGCAAGTGGTTTTATAAATCCACCAACATCACCACCACCTGAGACTTTTCTAAATGTTGTTTTCAGCAGGTGAAGTGTGTTCCTGTCACTGCCTAACTGGAGAGAAAAGTATGGTGATATTCCTGTTGCCATGGCAACTCACCTCTCCAGATTGATGTGATATCAGTGCCCATTTATTTCTCCTTTTCATTTAGGAATAATGTTTTTATTGCTGTTTAATTGAACAAAATATGCAGGTTATACATAAAGAAAAAAACATAAAAGGTACTACTATTTGCATAGCCTCTGTGGCATGGAAGGCCCTGGGCTGAGGGTTTCAGTGCCCTGGTGCATGAACAGTATGGAAGAATGTGTCTGTATTATAGAAGAGACTTACAGAAGTTTCAGTACTTTGTACTATGTACAAGGGGGGAAAATCTATAAATCAAGGTTTGTAAGAGCTTGGTGAGATTAAATCTCAGGCCACTGTTTTGTTCAAGGTTGTCCTCCAGGCTTTATTTCCAGCCTGGGTTTCTAGTCTAATTCTCCCCTAAATCTTAAAAGCCCCATGTGAATGGCAGAGCATATCTGTATTTCTTAAATGTTGTGGTTCTTAATGTTTAATTCTAATTACCATCTATAGAAAATTGCGCCTAAATCAGGAATGACTGATTATATTTTACTCTTTGGTTAAAATAGTTATTCAAATGTTTTAATTGCATTCAGTGTACTTTAGAAGATGATACCAATTAAGTAGTTAGAATTTAGCTATACATCTGATGGAGATTCAGTTATGTTGCTATGAAAGGATTACATCTATATTTTAGAATCAATTTACAGATAGAGACTGAAATATGCATTGCAAATATTAGGTTATAAAAATCGGTAGGTGTTTATTGAACATATATAACAAGGTTATATTTTTAGGTGCATCACCAGACAATGTTAACAACAAATAAGGATTACATTTACAAGCTACTGAATAAAATTTGGTAGCCACTCAACATTTTTATGTTAATTTTTATACAATATCTTTTAATCATGCTTTACACTCCCCACTCCCCAACACCTGTCAAAATCTCTCTTCCTTTCTACTCACCCAAGTTCATCTCTCAAAAAGAAATTTAAAAAGCAAAATGAAAAATCAAACAACAAAATACAGTAAAACAATAAAAAAATGACAAAAAGGAAACAAAAGCCAACGAAACAAAACAAAAAAAGTATTCTTTGAACTCTAAATATTATGTAAAATTAAATTTTAGATGTTATTTCCTTTATATTTAAGTATAAGAATTTTTCACCCATTAAATATCATGAAGATTAGTACACAAGAAAAAGGCCTTGTAACAGACATAAGCTCATTAAATAGTCTTGTGATGATAATATGTCTTTAATTAAAGGCATTGGCACCAACTGCAGGCAGTCCAGGGAAGACCTTTTCAGTGACCCTGTCTTT
Organism: Arvicanthis niloticus; assembly: GCF_011762505.2. Taxonomy (NCBI): domain Eukaryota; kingdom Metazoa; phylum Chordata; class Mammalia; order Rodentia; family Muridae; genus Arvicanthis; species Arvicanthis niloticus. Next base: position 55,419,683 of record NC_047673.1, read on the forward strand.
CGATGCATGAGCAACAGAGTGAGTGCCTGATGGCTGACACAGCATCACTGTTGGTGCCATATTTATTTTCTTGTTGATTCCAAGCAAGAAAGGGCCTCGGCAATGTTTATTCTTTGGAGAAGTTGAGGAACATTGTCTTTTTTAAGCGATACATTTTGTGATACTTGTAAACAAATAAGATAAATATGAAGCTTCCATAGACTAGTGAGATATGGATGATAAGTTTCAGGGATGCCTACTGTAAATGTGGGAGAGTTAAGCAGAGAGATACAATGGTAGAGAATTAAAAGCAATATATAAGAAATAAGAGATCTAATTTGCTCACAGGTGATCAGAAAGAAATCAACGGCAGGATGCTATCTGGCAATGCAACAGGAGACTGGAAAAGTGACAGTGATTCAAATGAAGTGGGGGCAGGGTGTGCCTCAGTGGATAGATTTGCCTTTTGTAAGAAAAAGCTGCTTTTTATAGGAGCCTACACCTAAGTCTCCTTCTACAGCCCTGTAATAAACACTCTTGTCAATCAGCAGTGGTTCTGAGTTGGTAGGATGCCAGGTTCTACCATAAAAAAAAAGTTTGATTGACAAATTACTCCAAAAAATGTTAGTATGAATATTTATAATATTCAGAGCATGAAACTATTCAGATGCAATGAGTCATATATACTCATCTTAAAATAAAACTATAACCTGTGGCATGTGTGCCCTGAGAGTCTTTGGGCTTCATCAATGTATGCATGGCTTGTATCCGGGGTCTCTCTTGGTGCTGAGAAGAACGGCGCAAGGGAAACATATAGGATGCAGTCATGCACAGGTCATTCTTCACTGTGCTTTCAGAGCTAAAGGTGCTGTCTCCTTCATACTGTGTTCCAAACTCTGCTTTGGAGCAGAGACAGCCCCACCCTCATGCTAAGATGACTCTACACATGTATAATTCTATTCATACTTTCTTCAAAATGAAATTGAAGAAAACTGAAAATACACTGTTCATTGATGGGAAGTATTTAATGAGCAAGTTTTCTAATAAAAATACTGCCCTTCAGCTAGGCAGTGGTGGCCCATGCCTTTAATCCCAGAACTCAGGAGGCAGAGGCAAGCAGATCTCAGTGAGTTCAAGGCCAGCCTGGTCTACAGATAGAGTTCCAGGACACCCAGAACTACACAGAAAACCCTTGTCTCAAAATAAAAAATGTGTATCTTTGGATCTTTTGCATGTCAACACCTTCACCTCAAGTCACACGTTACCTAATGATTTTCATCCATCATGCCAAAGCTGAGAATGTAGCTCTGTATTTCTATAGCTTTCTTATTTCAAGGCACCCCTCTGCTCCCATCACAAGAGCCTTTCCCTATCAAAATGTAGTAATGGAAAAACAAATTAAGCAAGAACATAAAAAAAGACCTATCAAGCTGTAGTCTAATATTCTTGAGTTTTGTTCTTTAACACACTCAGTAGCATTTATTGTACATTTTTACTTTAATATTTCAATTTTCATTATTATTGTGGGATATGTGTGGATAGAAGTGTTTATATGCCACAGAATATATATGGCAGTCAGGAGTTGGTCCTCTCCACCCACCATGAGATCCAAAAACCAAACTCAGGGCATCAGGGTAGCACAGTGGCAACTGTTTTTATCACCTATAACTTGACGGAGTCTAGGATCAACAAGAAGAGAGCCTCAATGAGCGATTTTCTTCATGGGACCAGCCTGTGGGTACATTGCAGGGCATTGTCCTGTCTTAGTTGATGTGGGAAAACCCACACTAAATGTGGACACCATCTTCCGTTGACAGGCCATATATAAGAGCATGGCAGAAGGAAAGCTTTCTGCTCTTTGCTTGGCCTTCACTCTCACTGGCAGTTCTGTCTATCCTGTTTCCTTCACCGATAGGACAACCCACTTCTTCAGGTTTCCAACACATATTGAAGATGGGGGAGACTTTAAGAATTCTTCAGGCATTCTGAGCCATATTTGGACCACTGTGGCCCCAGACCTCATAGATTTAGCAACTACTCAATTCTCATAGATGATTTAACTCATAAGACATGGAGAATAGACCATGCATCTTTTATCCCCTTGTTGATTTTGAATGTAATTTTTAATGGAAAACTTTCTAATTATTTTCGTTGTTTTGCAAAAGTGTTTTAAGGCTATTTTCACTTCTACACAATATTCTATGTTCTAAAATATGAGGGTAACCATTTTTTTCCTCTGAATTTCTGAGGAATTGGCCTTTTATGTTCAGTATGTGAGAATGTGTGGTACTTGTCCTTCTGTGACTGCTGACTTGATTTATTTTCCACAATGGTCTTCAGTTCCTTATGTGTGGTTACAGATAACAGAAGTGCTTCCTTCTCATAGCTGAATACCATTGTGATTGTTTTATGTGCATCTGTGTGTGTGAGAGAGAGAGAGAGAAAGAGAGAGAGACAGAGACAGAGACAGAGAGAGTGATGTGTGGGTGGGTGTGTATGAGGTATGGATATGGTTTATGTGGTGTACGGTGTGTCGTGTGTGTGTGTGTGTGTGGTAAATGTGGTATGTGTACATGTATTTTGTGAGTGTGTGTGATATTTTTGTGGAGGATTGTGGGAGTGTGCTTTGTATGCCATCTATCAGTTTATAGAGAGCCATTGGGGAGTCCATTGAGAGTAGAAATGTTGAAATGTTGAACAATAAGTACAAGTTATAATCAAATATGAAAAGGAAGCTATCATGCACAGAAAAACAAAAACAGAATTCAAATGATGCCTACACTTTGGTTAATTTATTCTATAAATGATAAGGTATTCATTTTGATAAATATCCCTAGTCAAAATGCTAATATCAGGACTAGAATTTTATTATAGCCCTACAACTCCTCTGAAAATGTATTATCATTTCAAACTCAAACAGGATATTTTTATTGCTGTGAAAATTTTTTATAACACTAATTATGTCACCTTAAACATTTTTAAGAGTGAGGTTGAGTGGTGCCAAGTATAGCCACATTGTCACAAAACAGGTGTGCACTATGCAAATATGAATCTCTGGCCATTAAATTCTCATTCCTCCTCCCCAGGTCCTACCCCTTAGCAACCATCCTATTTTCTGTCTCTATGGTTTTAACTAATTTAGATTCTTTAGATGAGTAGAATCACACAGTAATTTTTTTGGCTAGTTTTTGTCATCTATCATAATGCCCTCAAGGTTCATCCTTAGTAAGTCTATATCAGAATGTCCTCCCAGTATAGCATTGAGTGACATTCCTAAATGATCTTTGTTTACTCATCTACCCATGGATATTTGAGGCCATGAATCTCTGTGTTATATATTGTCAATAATCCTTCAAGGAACATAATGATGGAAAATGCTAAGGTTTCATTTTTAAATTCTTTTGGATGTATACCTAGAAGTGAGATGTTGGATCATGTGACTGTTTTATTTGTCATTTGTGGGAACTCTATACTGTTTTCCTCAATGTCTACATCATTTTACAGTCTTATCAATACTGAATACATACACCCATTACCCACTCTCCCACATCCTTGCTTCCTATTTTCTGCCTTGTTTGTTTGGGGATGGATATAGATATGTAGTCACACTATATACCCTAGCATGACCTTGAACTCAAGGTCCTCCTGCCTCAAACTCCAAGGTATCCTCAGTCTGTATTATCTTTTTTAAATATAGCAATTCTGATGATAAATCCCAATTGGCACCTTAATGAAATCTGATATCATTTAGAAGGCAAGTCTCTGAATTGCCAGGGATAGGGCAGAGGGTGTATCTTGACAAGGATTATGATTGAGATTGAAATACCACCTGCTGTGAGTGGCACCATCTCTTGCCCTAGGATCCTGGGTAATATAGAAAGGATAAAATGAGCTGAACACAAGCATTCATGTGTCTGCATGACTATGGATGTCACATGACGAGTCACCTCCAGCTCCAGTTCCTGTGTCTTCCCCATAACATCAAATTGATCCAAAAGTAATCTGTTGTCAGGAAAGAGAAGACACCCAAACAGACATCACTGTTAGGTGCATGTTAGGAATCTCACTGTGGTTGTGATTTGTGTTACCTAAATGATAAGCAATTTGAACATCTTTACAAATGTTCAATGGGCATTTGTATATTATCTTTTAGAAAATTTCAGCATGGTGTTCTAGTAGCAGTTTAATTTTGTGGCTGTAATACATACATGTCCTAAGCAACTCAGGGGAGGGAAGGATTTATTTGACTTACACTTTCAGATAAGTCCATCATTAAAGGATGTTGAAGCAGAACCTCATGTGGGTATTTGCATCATGAATGATGAAGAGATGTTGCTTTCTGGCTTAGTATCTTACCAAAGTTCACGCTTATCTAGCTTTCTTATACAGTCCATACAAACCTGACCAAAGAATGTCACTCTCCATAGTGGGCTGGACACCTCCTGCTTCAATTAGCTATCAATGCACTAGTTACTGTCATACCCAGGGCCCAATCTGATCTGAGCAGTGCTGCAAGTGAGATTTTATTCTCTTGTGACTGCTGAGCTGTGTCAGTTCGCAATGAAAACTAACAAGAGCGGTATCATTCACCCATTTTTAAATTAAGTTTGGCACTTGTTTTGTTAAGCTGCAAAAACTATATATCCTGTATATTACAGGTATTATGACATATAATTTGCAAATATCTTCTTTCATATAGGTTCTTTTTCTTGATAATCTCCTTGGTGCTCAGAAATTGTATGTTTTAAATAATATTATATGTCTACTTTTGATCTTATGATGTCCTTTTGATGTCATGGCTAAGAAACCTATGCCTAGTGTAACATCCTGAGGATTTTCCTCTATGTTTTCTTATAGGTTTAAGTGGTCTGAATCTTAGATTGTATCAGGCCACATTGATTTAATGCTTGCATGTTGTATAAAGTAAAGGTCATTCATTTGCACATAGATATCAATTTCCTCACTTTGTCTGATAGGCTGTATGTCTGCTTCATCAACTGGGGTGCCTAAGCTCTGGCAGGCTGCCGAAGAGAGAGAGAAAACAGTCTGGCAAATTCTCAGTCCACATTTTCTCTTGTGAGAAACAACAGGATCTGGGATGATTGGCGTGGTTTCCAGTGCATCTCCTATGTACCCAGGCGATGATCAATACCACTGGAAACTGGGAACGAGGGTCCCAGGTCCGTACTTCCCCTCAGACTGTCTGAGCAACAGGCAATAAGGGAAAGGCACAGCCTGAGACAGGACTGAAGCCTGTTTTGTTCCGAGTGAGTGCAGAGAGTACAGAGGGGCTGGGAGAGAAGGTCTTCTGGAGACTTAGGTGCAGCTCTTTAATATGAAGACTTCCCCCACTTCCCATGATGATCCTTGGTGAAGAGACGGCCTTTCCTTGTCCAAACTGTTTTATTTGATGGCAAATGCAAATGCATACACCTTATTCAAGGTGAGCCAGGGATTAAATGCCATTTACTCAGTCAGGAAGGGAAGCTCATTGGCTGAACACCCAGGGCCTCTCTCCATGCTTCATTAGCATGGAGAACTCCAGGTTTTTATGCTACATGACTGACTGCCAGGATCCTCTCAATGACATGTCATGGTTATGTGTTCCAGAGCAGGTAGTTTGGCAGGGAGCCGGCCCCACACCTATGGTACTTGATTCTGAGTTTCAGGGGTTTAGCCTCAGTCAACCATGACAGTTCTTCTGTATAGCAGCACAGTCTACTTGTCCCACATTTGTCAAAGACACTTTTCTTATGTGCTATCTTAGAACCATTATTAAAAATTATTTGGCCAAAGAACATACCAATTTTTTATTTGCTATCCAATGGTCAGCCTTGAAACATTCATACAAGTAACATATGGACTGAGCAGTCATATTCAGAATTATATGTGTATACATACACATACATATGCATATACAAAATATATATTCATATGCACATAATATCAGTTAATGAAAACAGAGATCATAAATTTTAAAGAGAAGAAGGAGGGGTATATGGGAGAGTGTGAAGAATAAAAGGGGAGGGAGAAATGTAACTATATTATAATCTCCAAAGTAAAAAATAAATAAAAATTAAATATATTATTTATCAATACACTCAACATTTATCTCTATGTAGTCTATTTGGTTCTATAGACTATAGATCTCTTTATGTTGGTATCAAAACGTATTTACAACTGTGACTTTGGAGTTCATTTTGAAGTTGATACAAAGCTAACAATTTTTATTTCTGTCTCAAGTTTGTTTTAACAATTTGAGATGCTCTAAGAGGCCATATAAATTTTAGGATTTTTTTTCTTTTCTGAAAAAATGTCATAGACATTTTAATAGAAAAAAACCTGTACATCTTCAATAAAACTGTGGCAGCACACCAAATAGAGTTATTCCTTCTTTTTATTTTTGAGATTAAAATAGTTATAGCTTTCCCCCTTGTCCAGTTCCTTTTTTTTCCTTCCAAATCTTCCAAATATCCCTCCCTGCCCCAAATTCTTGGCATGCATGTGTGTGTGTGTGTGTGTGTGTGTATTTCTGAAATATCATGTTTTCAGTTTGTATGTTATATGTGTTTTTAAGACTGTTTTAAGATTGAACATTTGGTGCTGGATAACAAAGGATATATCTCTTTGTAATGGGTGATGATCACTACAAAAAAACACAACCAATCAAAGCCAAATATGTAATTTTAATATATATATAATGTATAAACACCAGCAATATTTGAAAAACAAATTTAAAAATCACATATTACTTTTGTAGTCTTCGTTGTGTATTATTTTGCAATTTTGAGAGGTGAGATCTATGCTTGTTTGTTCTTGACAAAAATTGAAATATCCTTTTAAAATAATTTTGGAATCTATATACCTCAAATCTGTTTATACCAAATCACATCTCAATTACAATATGCTTACTTTAATTTCCATTAACATTTTCAAAATGCCAAACTTAAAACAATAATCATAAACATCCATCCATTTCCTTCTTGTGCTATATCAAGATACTACAAATGCAGTGGCTTAAAACAACTTTAATTTATTATCTTGTATTCTTTAACATCAATAGTCTTGAAAATCAAGGACTGACCTCATTCTAGAAGTTTGATAGGATAGCGCATTTTCATCTTTCAAGATGTTCTTCTACTTCAATCTTTTCCTCTCCTTTTTCTTTTGTCTGTCTATCTACTTATCATTATCTTCCTTTTTCTCCCTCTGTTCTCCAGTCACTCTTTTCCTGAGTCCCTTCTCAAAGCTCCCTCCCAAATTTTGACCCTCCTTCCTTCCTCACATGAGGAATTATATTGCATCCACTGTGATCATTACAGAATATTCTTACTACCTCAGGATCCTTAATTTTTGCCATAGTGGTAAAATATCCACAGGTTTTGGAAACTTGTGTGTGTATATTATTAGGAGACCATTATTCTGTCACATTGGCTTTATATTCTTTGACATTAGGGGGTAACTTGTTCCTTTTACCACTTAAACTGTATTATTGAAATAAATTAAGTTTTCTGCATTTCTCTTAGCAAAAGAATTAACCTCTTGATGGATTTTTCAACTAGAAGTTACTAGATATTATTTTCCCCTGCATTCTTACACTCTTTCATAAGTAAATAGTTTAAAAAGTATTGTCCTGATTTAGTTTTGCATCTTGCATAATGAGAATAATGAGAGATAGTTTGATGTTGAGATTTGACACTTACCTGAGGAAAGGCTCCTTGTCGTTGCTTGAATCCCCCATAGGTCCTCTTGTTTGATTACTTGGTCCCAAGCTGATGGAGCTGTTTAGGAAGGTTAGAAAGTTTAGGGGAGGGAGCCTTACTGGAAGAAATAAAGTCAAGGAGATGGGGAAGAGGTCCTTGAGGCTCTATAAACTGACCTCACTTCCTGCTTGCTGAGTTGACTTCACTTCCTGTTTCCTGAGTGAGTATACATGCAGTGTGATCAGTAAGCCTCCTGTTCCTGTCAACATGCCTTCCCTGAATGCTGACATATCCTCTGCACCATGATGGATTTTATACTGTAAGACAAAATAAAACCCTTTCTCTCCCATGTGGTGGCTTTTGTCTGATTATTTTAGACACTCCCCAGCTGTGATGAGTGTTAGGGTGTAAAGTACCAAGTCTTTAAGCTAAACTGTGGTAGGCTGGAAATAAGAGCAAGCTTTAGAAGCAAACAATTGAACCGTGGATGCTGGGATTGGAAATGTGGTGGGGAAATTTTCCAATTATAAATTGTTTAGTTGAGGACTAATGACACATGTCATCGTTCTTGTGTTGCTGTAAGATTCAGGTTGAAACACTTGAGTTCTAGCACCCTTACATTCTCAAATTTGTGAGTTCACTGTATAGCTACATGAGGCCCATATATTTCACAATATAATTAGAAGTAGCTACTTCAGTGTTATATTTAACACTAATTATCCTCAAAGCATGTCCTTCATCATAGTGTGTCTATGAATACATTTCTCCATTGTGTGGCCTATATCATGGCTGGTACAAAGGATACTGATTGGGACCAAGGAGTGTTTTACACAAAAGATGTTGAAAGGCTTACAAATCAAACAAATCTCAGTGTGTATGAAGGGCTTTCTCAAAGAGACATATAAATCAAGAATATATAAAGAGAAATGGATTCTGTGTAGAAAAATGGAAATTTAAGAAAAAAATCTTCATTTGAAAAATATTTGAAGAATGTGGCTCTTGACTGCATTTTCCATGTGTGCCTTTGAAGCATTTATAGATGCTTCATGATTACTGAGCATGGTGGTTCGAGTGAAATGTCACCGTCAGCCACTTTTACTTTTCTAGAAATGGAGAACAGAGCAATAAAAGAATTCTCAAAACCCCCATGTGAGTGTCATAGGTATAAATAATGGGGGAAGGGGGTTAGTCTGTATTTGGGTAAATGACCAGATGACCCATGACAAACAGTTGTAGTGTTCCCAATGAATTCTGTAAACCTGGAATGCTTTGGTAAATTATAAACTCTAACCTTCCCATCTATCGAATTGTCTTCTTCCCAATATTAGTATCAAAGGGTGAGGCAGATGGAGTGAGAAAAACAGTATCTTGGATGGAAAATGTAAGAAGGCTTTTACTAGGTGCTGGCCCTGTGTGTGCATGTTCTTGAGAGGCCTCCTTTAATTTTATACCACAGGTTTTTTCCTCCCCTCACCCCAGGTCCTCTGTCTTAGTTCTAAAGAAGTGTTTCTGAGAGTTGTGTTCCAAATTAACTGGAAGGTAAGGCCACTGGAGCTGATAACTGAAGCAGTGAGTTTTCTGGGAAGAGCAGGGTAGCAGAATGCCAGTCACATTCAACAAAGTGTGACACACAGAGTGCTCGACTCAATTATTGAGCCAGCTCTGTGGTACTTTTTGGTACTTGTCATATAATCTTGGCTTGTATCTGAAACTGTCATTCCTTCCAAGAACCCAGGGAAGATATTCAATATCTTCAGTGCCCTTCTTTTTAAAGTAAGTGAAATACATTCTGATGTCCGAATCCTTACAACGCAGGTGCTCACAAATTTTGACTTGCTATTTGTGAGCTCTTTGGCCTTCAAAGATTTTGTATTCTGAATGTCAATCTTCAAAAGGTCAGTAGTGATTTGTACTTTATTATATTAGGTTTCAAATTAAATAGCATTAATATAACAGCACACCAAAAGTCATATGTTTTACAAACAACCATTAGCTGTCCTGTTGATACTATCTATCAAATGCAGAATTTAAATCATCTGTAATTCTGAGATTTTCTTTATATCTATTTTTGTTTAGTTTTATTATTTTTAATAATATGGTTCTCTGTTTCATTATGTTTTACTGGTACATTTTTTTACATTGATGGTTTCCTATATCCCTTAGTTCTAGAGAGCCAAATCTTCACTTGCCTTGCAATTCATTGATCTCTACAGACTTAAACTCCAGGATCAGTATTTCCTTGTCCTTCTTCCTGATGGCTCTAACTATTACCAGTCATTAAATTATACCCTTTCTTTTACATTCTCCATCCCCATTAATATGTATCCACTGGACTATGAGCTTGCAGGACCTTTTCAGTGATAACTGTCTCCTAGTCATAGTATACTTCTTGTCACCTTGTTCCTAAATAGTGTAATATTACTTGAGGCCCTTTGCTGCAATTTGCCACTGATGTGCCCCAAGCAACTACTCTCTGGCAGATGGTTTGTCGTATATATTTTTGAATCAGAACATCTGTATCTTTTCTGTCTATTTAGTACGTCATCAAGGGTGATTGTAAAACTGAAACTCTTCCTCTCTGACAAAAAAAAAAGTTTTCCTTTTTTAATGAAGCGAATGGTAATAATTTCCTGTGTAATAACGGCAAAAGCAACTTTCTCTAAATGTTTGTATCTATATTTTTGTAGTTAATTGAACATGTTTCTCATGAACCTGTAGTCTGATAGGAAAGAAACAGTTACAGGTAGTTGTTTGATCTCAAGGTAAATCTCATACAAAATAGCCCAGAGGGAACAAAGTAGCCAATGAGAAGCTGATCAAAGTTCTGAACTTAGCTGATTTCACCTGTGTAAGAGATGAAAGTAAAGGTCCCCTAGAATGCCCTGGGCAGACTTCTTCCACAGATGATAGCAATCTTCAAAAAACAAAAATCTACCACTTGAGATCAACCATGGTTGTGTATGACTGACACACAGATTCTCTAGTGGAATTCATTTTGCCTCTGGCCCTTTTTCTGTTTTCCCTTCTCCCTTCTGTATTTCTTATCCCTTAGTCCCATGGCAGAAAAGGCTGAACCTTGGTGATATAATCTGTAGAATTCATTCCACTCACCAAATTTCTGCTGAATATTTCTTTCCCCTACTATTTTAGAAAATTTAGTTCCATTGCCAACATGGAGTCCTATATTGCAACTTAAGTCCTACTCTCAGTTCCTATGACAACTTTTGCCTGTTTGTACTAATAAACAGAATTATGACTACGTAACTGATTTTTGAATGGCAGGAATCCAGAGGATTGCTAATGGAGCGGGTAGAGTTTGTTTTCTATAAAGTAACGTTTACCCAAAGAAAACACCAGACAAACTCTGACTGCTTGACTGGCAGGGTCTACATAAGGACTCTTCTGCATTTTTTAAAGAATGTCCTCTTCTTATGATTTAAAATACCCAAGACTTATACGTAACAATGATGTTGATCCCATTAGCAAAGGATATCTCCCTTTGAGCTCTATAAGTAAACCAACCCTGCTTCAATCCCAAACACATTCCTCAAACAAGCACAATGACAAATAAGAAATGAGATGTCAAGTTTATGAGGACACCATTGCAAAGACAGCTCGCCCGTTTTATAGAGAACATGTTACTTAGAGAAACAATGTCTCTTTACGTTAACAGAATGATTAGCAAAAGAAAAAGAGCTTGCTTGGAAACAAGACAAAAAATCAACTCACTGGATCTGTCCATATGTTGTTTTCATACATGATTTTCTTAAATACATTTTTCTACTGAAAAGTTATTCCTTACAAAAATCAAAGCAATACTTTTCCACTGTTTTTTAAAAAAATTCTTTTCATCTTGCTTTCTTTCTTCTTCAAGTCTATGACTTTTGAATCATCTGGATGGCTCAGAATGTTTCCTCATAAGTGAAAAGCCATTAATTATCTAATATCCTGGTTACAGGTAACAAGACATTCAAAAATAGTGATGAAAACATTTAAAGGAATCATGTCAACCAGCAAATTAGTAAATACAAATGGGGGAAAATTAACAATACAGCTTATTCCATTGGACACAGAAAGATCCATGTCCTGGATAAGAGTAATTTCATAAGTTAACTGATATCTTTCTATACTGGATTCCACAAACATCTGTCCTATCTCCACCCATGACTGCATACAGTGAAGACACTTGGGAAGAGTCACCTTCTCCAGGCTGTATATCCCACTTTATGAAGGTTTGATTCATAAATTCTAAAGCTTATCTTAGGTGCTAAACAACTACAAGCCCTTCTTGAGCTCTTTTTGTAAAAGTAATATGAGCTCAATAACTGAGTTCATATCTCTCTACATGTCTTATTTTATATGCTAGTGGATAAAAATGTGTATAATGAATTTATGTTCAACTCTAATAAATTTATTGAACTCCACTTAATTTATTCTTTGATGATTTCATACATCTATATAAAAGATTCTGGTTTCTTTCACTCTCCAGCCCTCTCACTCTTGGCAACTCTGCATCCTCCCTACAGGTCATGTTCCTTGCACATTTTTGTTGGTTTTGTGGCACCAAGTTTAACCAGGGATGCTTGTGCCTATCTCACCTTGGATCCAGAACATATGTTTGAACTCCTTGTGTATCTCTGAACTAAAACAAAATGTAAACCAAACTCCAATCCAACAACCAGAGAGAAGATCTCTGATTAACTGAGTTCCAGATGTGGGTTCCTATATTTAAGATAAGAACACATATTCAGCTCCTCCAAAATAAAAACAAATGGTGATTACTTCAGGAAAAGGAATAGGTCTTTTAAAAAAAACATTCTATCCATACTCAAAGCTCTTCTTTTGTCTTGTTACTTGTTTTTCACCAGTGATGGTCATTTTGTGTCTCTGATCTGAAAAAAATCAGTTAATATCTCTAGCTCTGAGGGCTTCCCCTGCCCCCACCACTGTCCCCTCACCCTCTCTTTTTTCTCTGCAGCAGCTCTACTCTGTAGTGAGCGTCAAGAATATGAAGAGCCACTCATAAATGAATCTTTATGATTCAGGGCTTGAACAATCCTTAATATCATATGAGCATCAAAAGTGGAAGAAAAAGATGTAAATTAAAGGTAGTTATAAAAAATAGTTTGAAAATAAAAGTAAGTTCATATTATTTTGTAACAGATAGGCAGGTTTCAGCTCCAATAGGTGTTAGCTTTGCTGCAGTGTACAGAATGCTAACCTACTCCTAACTCAAAAGTGCCTTGTGGGGAAAAAAACACTCTTGGGGAGGAACATAGGAAAAAATAGTTTATAATCATAATCTGAAGAGCAGTAGGGAACTAATTTTAAAAGAACCTTCACAGATATAGTAACTTATCACTACAAAAATCTTCAGTATCATTAAGGTTTTAAGAATTTTTCTCTGTAAAAATAAACTATTAAGTACAAGGATCGTTCTTCACTGACTTCCTTTACATTAGGTAGATTTCCTACTGTATTTGATTTACTCTTACAATTTTTTCTCAGAAAATGAAAATACAAAGTACATAAACCCCAAATAAAATTAATAGTCTTATCTCTTGATCCCAAATTCTTAGATTTGGGAGTTATCACTATAACATTTATATATATATATGTTATTTATATATATATATAACATTATATATATATAAACAATATATATATATATATTGTTTATATATATATAATGTTATATATATATATAAATAACATATATATATAAATATATATGTCAACTGATTCCTCAACTATATATATATATAAACAATATATATATATATATATATATATATATATATATATATATATATAGTTGAGGAATCAGTTGACCATTTTCCCTATACTTCACAATAAAGAACATGTCATGTCTTATAATAATAACAGTTCCAGTGCATGAACAAATACCATTTCCAGAAGATAGGCAAGAGAGTTGTGAAATGTTACCTTATGGCATGACACAGGCAATGTAATCATGTAAGCAGCTAGGGTTGCTTGCACTGGGCCAGCAGCACAGGCAACCATGGATAAGGGAAAGGCTTAGAGGACTCAAGCCCTCTTTGCTGAACCTCTCTGGCTATGGATAGATTCAGAGCAGGGAAGTTGAACAGCCATTTTCTTCAGCTGTATACTGTTGAACCAGCCAGGTTCCAATGAAGCTTTAAATCTGAATCACACAGAACTGTTTCAACTCAGTGAGTCAGTCACAAGACAAAAAGACATGAATGTGGGCAAAGCACTTGTGATGAGGAATGGCAGTAAAGGGACAATGGACCTAAAAGAAGATGCAGGTATACAGCAATTCAGAATGCCCTGCATAAATCATGAAATGACCAAAGAACAACATTCACACAAATTATTTTTAACATTTTAAATGAAACACGTATTTTATATAAAATAATCCTAATCAGGCAACATTGTTATAGACACAAACAGACAGCATATGGGACTGCCTACTCAAGATCAAGCCAGTCACAATCCTGGCATGGCTTGGGGAGGGCGTCAGAAAGTTCAAACCCTAGCTGAAGAGCTACTGTCAACTGATGCCTCCTGTGGAGGTAGAGGCAGATTTTTTTTGTTGCTTGTTTTGTTTTGTTTTGTTTTGTTTTGTTTTTCGTGGATATAATGGTCTCATACCCATGCGCATAGAGACAATACTAAGTGAACTCAGAACTCTTACAAAAGGAAAAAGAGTGAATGACCTGTGTGTGACAGAGTGTGTAGGAGCGTTATGGGAGGGGAGTGAATTGGGCTTGATCAATATACATCACACACATATACAAAAATCACAGGTTTTTAAAGTTCTAACCCATAACCAGCACATCTGCAAAGATTACATAGATGTAAATGTTTCACAGACAGCTGAAAGAAAAATAGATATGTAACTTCATCCTGTATTTTTCATTTGTGTATTCAACCATTCGTTAAAATTTAAAAAGAGTGAGTGCAATGGTCCATCATTAGCAAAAGAAAATATCTTTTGAGGGAGTCTATATTCATGGGAAATTCTGACTGCACAACTAGCATCTGAAAGGTCCATTCATCTTCAGAGAAGGCACAACCTTATCATGATGGAAATTAGCATGCGAGTTGGACATGATTTATTGACCAAACCTTCTGAGTACCTAGTATCTTGACCCAGAGCCAGATAATCATAGTTCTTTCTGACTTGAATCATATGCGCTGAAAACTTATCATATCCTCTTTAAATATGGATTACAAATTATTTCTTTTGCAAAGGAATTGACTTAAATAGTAAAAGAAGTTAAAGTAGAAGTTAAAAAAAAAAAAGAAAGAAAGAAAGCACAAAAGCATCATACCATGAATGCAAAACAAAGGACACAAATTGTGTGGTAGTGTCAAGTTACCTACTTCACTTCTGTATAAATAGAGAATGAACACTTCTAATTGAAATATTACTGTATTCTGTGTTCAAGTCCAACACAGAACTCTACAACAGTATTGCTAGCTCCCTCTACACATTGTCTTGCTTACATAATTTGAACTCTCGTTGAAAACAATTAGAATATCTTCCATATATAGATACCGCGTTGTGTTGTAATTGTGGAGGTATAGGTAAAACTGTAACATCCCTGGTGGATGGAGAAAGATAAGCATGAGAACATTCCTGTGTTCTTATCTCCAGGAAGCCATGAGAACAGTCAAGTGCAGACCAGCCTCCACCTACTAAAGATTCTCAAACTTAATTATGGTCTCAGAGTGACATGCATTTAGTACTAACTGTACTGCCGGCTTGGAATTTTAACCTTCACCCAACCTAGCATATGTCATGTTATAATTTCCCAAAATGCTGGACAACAGAAGCAAGTCACAGTTCCTAGCTGATATACAATGTTGAAAGTGAAAAACTGGATATTCTAGGAAGTATTGTGTTGCCAGCACTTTGGTGACATTGGTTTTGTAGGTTTTGTCCTGTGTTTCCATGAAATATTTTTATGAGTCTATGTAGATGACATGTTCACCTCTTAATCCTAAAGACATGCTTTATATTAGATACCATTGACAACAGCAGGCTATGCAGTGCTGGGCAAGGAGAGCTATTTAAGCTCTGCTGTCAACAGGTTAAGTTAATTAAGTACTTTTCAACTCACACTGAGCTTGATGGACATAACCTGATAGTAAGTGAAGAAGTGTCTTCTTTATAAAAGGCTAAAGACCTGAATTTGATTAAAAATAAAAACAAACAAAAAACAAAAAAAAACCCCAACAACAACAAAACCTCTGCTGTGTCTTTTTCATACTTTCTTAAATGCAATTTTGAAATGCTTTCCTTCTTTTATCATATTTGACTTTAGAAAAAAAATAATTACATAGACAGAACAAAAGTTTAGATGCTATGCCTAATTTTTGAGGGCATTTTTAGCAACAAGTATGCTCATTATAAAGTATGAAGACATAATGACAGAAAGTGCCTAATCGTGTTTTGTGTGTGGAGCTGGAGAACTGTGAAGGAAAAACATTTGTTCCGTCTCTGAAATCATAGGAAAAGGCATAGATGGAGTAGCGGATGACACTGTTTTTTTATGGACTTAGGCTATAGTGGCACTGGTCACTTAGGATGCAGAGAGAAGTATAAAGAGTATATAGGGTACATGTTCCCACCTATATCATGACCTTGATTTCCATGGCATTAGTAGAAGCCATGTTAACAAGTAAAATCCTGAATTACATTGAGTAAACTTTTCAGGGTGATGGAAAAAATATTTCATTGTTTTGTTGGTTATAGCATTATAATGGTTGTCTGGAGAGATCCTGATTTCTCTCTCAAGTAGACATAAACTCTCTTTAATATATTCCCCCCTTTCCCCTTAAAGTAGAAGTTTCACACCTTCTAAATATTTATGTGATTTTCTCCATGAGAAAAAGGACAAAAGCTAAGCTTGGCTATTGTCATAAGCTAGTTAATCTTTACATTCATAGAGAGTCACATGTAAGAAGGAAGTTCTTTCTTAAAATATCACCAGCAAAACCTGTACTGTAGGGCAGGGTCAGAGGAATGTGTTAGATATGATGATTATTTTTTGAATATATGTATGAAATCTAAGGGAATATTTTTAAGTTAAAATTATGTACTGCACAACTTTGGAACGTGAGCTTCTCTTGCTGCCTTTCCCATCTCTGGCGCTGCAATGACCACACATTTCTGACCTCTCTTGTCCTCTCTTTTCTCTACTAACATACATGGATTCTCTTTGTATTTTATTCTTACAACTATTAAGTCCTCCAAAATGAAGGACTTTGAATGCTTTGCTCTTTTTTATCTGGAAAACTAAACCTTTCTATACCAAAAAAATAATCTCTCTTCAGTAGTCCACCTCGAAGAAGATTGACAATAAATCCCTTCTAAATTTTTCAGTGCTGGATATGAGATCATAACAAAATGAATACAGTGTATTTCTTTTCTGTAAAAAGGTTAATAAATCATATACTCCCTTAATAGCATTGATGTGATTGTTGCATAACAGGCTCTGGTCTAAGCATAGGGGACATCGTTCTGAGATAAACAAGGTCCTGTTCTCCTGCATAGAGAGCAGGGGACACAACAAAAATTAATCCTTACATAAGTGTTGTAATGAACGCTAAAACTAGGTAGGGGCTGATGGTTAAAGGCCCACGTGATAGGATAATAAGCATGAAAACTGTGAACCGTTTCTTTCACATTTGGTCCCAGCTAGGACAGCAAACCATGCTGATGTTGGTGGGAACAGAATTCAAGAAGAGGGAACAAAAATGCAATCATTGCCAAATCAGAGTTGGCTCAGCCACTAACATTAGAGACATGAAATGGAGGCTCACCTTGTAGGAAGTAGTGACCATCTTGCTTGATATTGAATAAAAGGGAGGATTCACTAGAGTGTTTGGGACAGGATATATTATAACTTCGTTAGGGAAAGTATTGTACCTATGATTAGAAATTTGATATTTGTACTGAACTCTACCAAAGTTCACGTGATTTCAGCCTCACTTCCTCCTTTACAAATAAGAGTGATACAGTGTCTTGCCATTTTGAGAAAATGAGAAGAAACTGTACCGACATGCTCACACGAGAATTCTTAGCAACAGGTGTTAAGTGTCACTTCTTTAGCTTTTCACTCATTAGTACTGGTTTCCTCTGTAGTAGTCCCCTAGAGATCATACCCAAAGTTCTGAGAAAATGGACAGGTTCCAAAGATAGCCATTCAATCATGCACCCCAAATGCTTTCTTAAACCAACGTAAGTAGGACTCAAAGATAATATCTGCAGTTAACAAATATTTTAAAGACAGAAAGACAGGTATACTCCCAATTTCCTGCTATAGACTAGGTCTCTTTCTGAGGGCATGGGAGGACGCATCGATCAGAATCACAGTAACTTTTTCATTGTTAATTAATGTTAATCAATTAACATTAATTTTTCAGTGAAAAAATACACTTGTGAAAAGTCCTGAGGGAAGCAGATGCTCAGAACATTTGACTATCTTTCTAATAAACTGTCAAACGATGGTTTTTTTCCCCTAGGAAAATCTCTTTAAACCACCGTTATGAGTATCCTGGATAAAATGCGGGGCTAGGGTGCTAGCTCAGTTGGTAAAGTCCTTGCTATAAAAGTGAGAAACCCTGAGTTCAGATCACCAGCACCCATGTAAGAATCTAGAAGCAATGATGTGGACCTATAAATCTGGTGTTGGGGAAGCAGACACAGGGAGATCCTTGAACTTTCAGGCAAGCCAAATTGTTTAGTGTCACAGTCAGTGAAAGATTCTGTCTCAAAAAATAAATGATGGGAAGGGGGATAGCATTTAAAATGTAAATAAATAAAATAACCAATAAAGATGAAAACAAACAAATAAACAATAATAATAATAACATGTAAAACTATAGAAAAAGATAACCAATATTGATCTCTGGCCTTCACATGTACACATGTGAGGCTGACTTACACACATGAAGCAATATATAATATCATCACATATATATGCACACTAAATAAATATTTTTAAACAATAAATTCAGTCCTAAAGAAAAAGGATGTTACTGAGCATAAATCTCATTTATTATAACTTTTTAGCTGATATTCAAGGATAGGGTGTCATTTGCAACAGAAGAATTCATTTATTTAAAGCAATCTCTTTCACATTTTTCTACAGTCTCTATGGTCACTACAGTAACCCCGAGCAGAACATCAGCCTAAACCCAAACTGAAGCATCATGATGTCAGTCCAGGCTCTGAGATTAAGGCCTGTGACATCCAAAAGACAGAAAGCCTGTCTCTCACTTCTCTGGGCTCTGTGCATCAGGGTGAGAAGTGTGAAGGACAAAGGCAGTTCTCCCAAGGCTACTACTGTACCTATGAGACTTGTGACAGATGAGGTGTCACCCACGGTTCTTGTCAGTCTCATATTTCACAATCCCTTATCTGCAATAAAGTGTGAATGAAGATAAAATAATTGACCCAGGGTTCTGTTTTGTTTGAACGTCTTATTAAGCCTGCTTGGGAAAGCCTCCACTGTTAGCAAGTTAACAATGGCCTTTGCTTTGCCACCTCATAGAATATGAAAAAGTTGTCTTCCTCTGGCTTATAAAAATCACAGAAACAAGTAAATTTTATCACTAGCCTACATGAAATCCTCATGCACACATAGTATGTTATAATTTTATGCTGTTTTTTAAGGTTTAAAAAAATCGATAGTATTACCTTTCCCCAGACATTTGTTTGAACATGCTGTGTAAGTGGAGTCCATGGAGGAGAATGCATTCCCAACAGCCCTCAGAAGCAGTGGTCCTTTTGCCTATCTGCATTTCAATCAGA
Source organism: Arvicanthis niloticus (assembly GCF_011762505.2). Lineage (NCBI taxonomy): Eukaryota > Metazoa > Chordata > Mammalia > Rodentia > Muridae > Arvicanthis > Arvicanthis niloticus. The sequence goes on from NC_047673.1 coordinate 55,439,174, forward strand.
TCACTTTTACTCTATGGCTGTTTCCCCTGCAGAAAACACCCTGGCTCCCAGAAGCAGTCCAGGACTGAGGGGGTCTCAGCACTGGCCTTCAAAACTCCTTTCTCCATCTCTCTGTTAATCTCTCTCCCCCAGTGTCTACAGCAGTTGTTTCAAACTGTCCCACTTCCTTAAATCTTGGAGACTGAAATCATCCCATTCATTTTCAGCATATTAAATGCAATCCTGACAAATACAAAAGAGATCTATAGAAGTCCTCTCAATCCAGGTAGATGATGTGCCAGCACACCTCCCTAAATTCATCCCTTCTTTTATGGCCAAGAATCTGGTTCAGCAGATTTCCATTAAGAACAGAAATCTAAGATGACCTGCAAGACTTCCTGCTTCTAGTACAATCTCCAGATCTCTGGACATGATAGATTTTATACATATGAGATTATAGTATGTGACAATTGGCCTTAGAAAAGAAATCTTACAGGAGTGAAGAGATGGCTCAGTGGTTAAGAGCATTGGCTGCTCTTCCAGAAATCCTGAGTCCAGTTCCCAGCAACCTCAGGGTGGCTCACAATCATCTGTAATGGGATCTCATACCCTCTTATGGTGTGTCTGAAGACAGCTACAGTGTACTCATATAAATAAAATAAAATAAATCATTTTTGTAAAAGTTTTTAAAACAAAGCAAAGGGAGCTTACCTATATGACCCCTGTAAGTAAAGCAATTTTCTTTGGCCATTGACTAAATATCTGACTTAGAGGGCTGTCATAATTCATTAAATGACTCTGCTACAAGTACACAAGAGAGACAGATGGAAAAGAATATGAGAGGCTTCTCTACCTCCATGTGCGCCCCCTGCTGACAGCCTCCAAATAACAGGATCCTTAGGCTTACCAGCACAAGGAATTTGTAGTTGTCCTATGAAGAATGAAGCTGAGAATGACGTTTCCTCTAGAGCCTTCAGATGAGCCAACTATCTTGGTCGTTCCCATGTCCACCATGCCCACCAAACACTGCCTTAATAATGAATGTTTTTATCTGCTAAATGAAATGCAGAAATAGTTGTCTAGACATTGACAATGAATACACTTTAAGCCAACCCTTGTCTCTTTTTGGGATTTCTTCCATTAAATTATTTCCTGTCATCAGTCTCTCCTTGGTGCCCAGTTGATATTATTGACACCACAACACTATTGCAAAGGTTTCTAAAGATTTCTTTCTATGCCAGATAACTTATGTACAAAGTTTAGATTGGTCATTTGAACCTATGCAATTATTAACATTGTATGGCAAATGTAGATTGCGAATCTGTGGCTCTGAGTCAAAACCCAGATGTCGCTACCCACGTCCGACCCGAGGAATAAGGCAACAGCAACCGTGTTCTTCTTCAAGCGGTTTATTCAGCTATCCCTGTACAGCGCGCTTGTTCTCACTCCTTCTCTTCTCTTGTCCCTCTCCCCAGCTCCCGCAGCCCCTTATAAGCATTGCCTTGATCCTATCAGCAGCTGCCACGAAGTCACTCATTGGCCACTCTCAATGATATGAGGTGGGGTGATCGGGTAACCACACCTCTCAGCGCATACAACTCCATATACCTATGTATATGTTGTTGTGGAGTTGTCTTTTCTCTCAAGCAATGCCTATGCCAAGTGCCACCTTGTAATGATGAGAGCGGAGCCGCTTCCCACACCCAGATTCTAACAAAGCTCTAGGTGATCTCAGGCTACATGTGGACATCTAATTCACATATTTGAACTGGAATGTGTAGCTGCATGTCTAGCCCTATTGCAATGGTGTGTATAAGCACCACTCTTAAGTTAGATACTGTTTCTCAAACATGGCATCTGAAACGGAGACAATGGAACCCAATGCAAAGGGTCTGGGCACTTGCGTGATGAATGGTTGCTTCTTCCAGCTGTGTTCCCACATTCTGGACACCACCTGTGGTATGAGTATTGGGGACAAGCTGTGGTTCTGAATCCTACATTTCCTTTTTTGGGGGTCCAGAAGCCACTGTGCACCCAGCTGAAAAGAAGGAAGCAGAGTCCTGAATGAGTGGGGTCTTCAGGGGTCTTCTTTTTATTGCTTATAACCCAATATAGTTGTAACAGCCAGGGTTCCATAGTTAAACAAAATAATAAGTATACAAAATTATATAAGAGGCCATCTATTAGATTGGTTTAGAGCAGCCAAAAGCTGAATGGTCTCTCTATGTCCAACTGCAGACTAGAGAGCCAGGAAAATTGGTAGTCGCTGAGTCCAAATATCTAGAAGCCCAAGAATGAAAACAAGGCCAATAATGACGTCTTAGCCTGAGGCCCTGGGGACCTGTTGATGCAAGTCCATCAGGCTGAGGAAGTTAGAGACGCAACAAAAAGCGCACCCACTAACAGAAGGCTAAGCATCTGCACCAGCTTCTCCCTTCTGCTTTCTCATTGCCCCCAGGTCCCAGCCCCTTGGATGGTGCTTCCTGTATTCACAGCAGGGCTTCACACCTCAGTTTTCTAACCACATGTCACTTATCCCTGGAGACATTCAGACACTCGAACGGAAGTGTGCTTTTCCAGTCTGCCTTGAGAATGCAGCAGCCTGAATAGATTAAGACAGCATTTTGGTTGGATTTTATATTGCTTGAAAGCTGGTCCCCTCCCCCTCAGAACTACTGTCATTTAGGAACAGAAGCCCTGTGGTGTGAGGCTTCTCTGTGCTTTGCAGAATGTTTAGTGGTAGCTTTGCTCACTGGATGCCAGTAGTACCCTCCTCCCTGTTTGTAACAACCAAAAATACCTCCAAACATTGCCAAGTGAAAGTGAAATCATGACTGGCTGAGAACTGTGTCTCTAAAGTTCAGTACTAAATTGGGCTTAATTGGGAAAGGAATCCTGCAAAGTGTAAATGTTAAGACAGGATTCAGTGAAGTTCTCTCTCTGTTCAAGTACCCTGGGATAATATTCTATATGCATAAAAAAGCACAAAGTTATAGCATAATTCAATGTGCTTAATTAAACAAATCTAAGTAGAAACTAGGTGTGGAGGTGCACACCTGTCATCCCAGAACTTGGGAGCTGGAGACAGAAAGTAAAGGTCAACTCCAGCTACTTAAAGAGCCTGAGGCAAGAGCAAGCTGCATCTATCACTATATTAAAATGTAAGCCTAAGCAAAGATTTTTAGTTTGAATCATTTTACTTCTTAGGATTATTGCATAGTTAAATATTAATTTTGCAATAGTGTCCTGTTCAGTCCCTTAATGCCCTAGTTAACACTCTTGCCTTCCTAAGGCAGAATTCTGTCTTAAATACTATCCTTATCTGATAGAAGTTCCCAAGAAAAAGATCTGTATTCTTCATCTTCTAATATTTCTGATGAACACTGGACTGTCCTTTCTTTCTAATTCTTCTCAATTTTCCAACTAGTTTACTAGTTCCGTGTTTAGGGTTAGCATCCAGCCCTCCTGTGAACTTATGTTTTGTGCCCAGGTTAATTTGTCAAGCCAGTCTAAAAGTAGACACTTCTCTGTGGATAACATTTTTGTTTACCGCACAATGTGTGTGTGTAACATCTTGAGTTTGAGAACATTTAAGAGATATTAAATACAAGTGTATTGATCATAGATGATTTTCAGGTGCTCGGTAATATAATAGATGTTGCATGTGCCTTGGGGCAATTCATTACTTAAAATCAAAGCTATCCCAGATATTGAAAACATCTTAAATCCAGAGTTCATTCTGGAAGTACTGACTGTCTGAACAAGACTGATGCTCTGCAATCACAGGTCAGAAGTAGGTCATTTATTCTCATGGAAGTTGTTATTACTTAGCTTCTATTCAGAGAGGTGACATCACAGAGTGGATGTAAACCTGGTACTTAGAATGAAATGGATGAGAGTTTCACCCAAACTATGTATCACTATCCAGGTAAAGACATTGGGTGGCTCTTAGAGTATCTGTTTAAGTGAGATGAGACACGTTCATGGGGTTTTTGTGAAGATCACATGGGATTATGAATGGCCTAGTGCTTGTCAAAGGACTCTAGACACACTACTGAAAGTGGCCTGCAGTATCAACCATGCCATAACGGTTATACACTGGGTAACGGCAGAGGTCATTCTGAGAGGTGTCATTTTGAAAGCATCACATACTGAGTTTAACCCAAGGCTGACTCATTCAAGCAGTTTACCACCACAAGCCTCGTGATGCAGAGTCAGCAGTTATAACTAGTATAAAATTGCTGCCAACATGATACAGTACACCATTTTACTGTAAACTTTTAATTAAAAAGATCATTTTTTAAATTGAAAAGAAGATAGAATTAGAGCATAAGAAGCAAGTAAACCAGGACCATTAATCTCATCATAATCATAAAATACTAGATACTGCCTTAAGTATACATGCTATACTCTACAACCGGAATTGTAGTATGTGTGCTGGCACCACCATCACAACCAATGTGTGAGCGATTTATTACACTACTGTATTAATGATGCTTATGACATCATTCGTCAATAAGTATTCAGTTCCAGTGCAATCTTATGTGGTTACTTCTCATAGGCATCATATCATATGCCTATGAGAAGTAACCACATAATACGATATGAGGGCCAAACTGAAATTTTACCCCATGTTACTGTTTGTTTAACTTAATGCAGGAGGATACAAATGTATTATCTGTTAGTCTATGTGACTTGGCTAAACAGAAGAGGACGCTTTTCTTGTTGTAGTTGTTGCTCTTGTTTATCCATGGTAATTTATATAACATGAGTTTGCATATAGCCATAAATCACTTGGTAAAATATTTTCCCTGCTGTTTCAAAAGCATAGTTGAAGCAGGTCTCTACAATGGTCTTTGCTAAGGACAAACAAAGCCTATTATGAAGGGATTTCATGACATACTGTACAGTTTAAAGTATATTTTCTCATCATTATTGTAATAACTAAGAAGTCCACAAATTTAATATGCAATGATATAATAGCAATCAAATAGCTAATGGCTTCAAGTAAGACTTTTGGAAATGTAAGGCCAGTCCTGTAGGTAGAATGATTATTGGCTTACAATTCAGAGTTTGCTACTTAGCTGTCAGAACTCAATTCAAAAACAAAAAGTGAAATTCAATTTGGTTTTATAGAGAGATGAATTTTGCAGAAACATGCTCCTCAGTGCGAAAGGTTACACTCAACAAAGCTCTAATGAGCATGGCATTCTACATGACTCACAGAGCTTTTGAAATCCATTCAAGTTCTTGCAACTTAATAATTACCTACATTTCCTAAGGAAAAAAGTCAGAACATTGCAGAACATTCTGTTAATAAAACATTCAAAACCTTTTCTTCAGGACTTTTTCATTTAGGGTAACTGAACAACCTTCCTTGTTTGACAGACCCCACCCTCCTTTGAATAAAACAGCCTGTACTTAGTTCTTATTTAAATCATACTGACAGTGTTCTGAGAACCATGTACTAAAGCTAACCCAGAGTGTTGGTGTGAGGAGTGTCTGTCTGAGGAGATAGCAGTGGTTCAAGAACTTGTACACAAGCAGAAAGATTGAAGTTTAGAACCCCAGAACACAGAAGCAGTGAGTGGTTGTAAGAGATATTTATAATTGCAGCCTTAAAAAAATGGAGAAAGGGAATCCTTGGAGTGAGCTGGCCAGCGAGACTAGCCCTTTCTGTAAGCCTAGATTCAATGGGGAAACTCTGACTCAAAACAGAACAAAAATGGAGAACAATCAAGAACGATTGCAGACCTCAACCACAGTCTTCACATGCACACATGCACACATGTACACACACACACACATACACAAAGGCAGAAGAAGAAACAAAAAGAAAATGAAAAGTATCCGTGTGCATGACTCATTTAAATAATGTTGAAAGGACTACCTTACAATAATTCCAAGCCATTTAATCCAAGAACAGACCAGTTGAAACAATCTAAGATATTTTCTAGAAGTACTTAAGATAAATATTGGACTACCTACTGCCTGCGAAGGTTTTACAGGAATTCTCAGGTCAACATCCACTGGATGGAGAAAATGAGACAATTTTGGAAGGCTTTCTGCTTCAGTAGAAGAAAAGCTCTGCAGGGTTTCTCTTGTCTGATGTAGAGAAAGAACAGGGGATTCTGGAGACCTGCTCATCGGGCTTGATGCTGACATTTGCACTGTATTACAGAGGGGAAATACTTGTCCTGATAAAATAATGAAGATGAGATTTTTAAAATAAATGATTTTTTTTTTTGAATCTCTGAGTACTGTTGCTGACTCGAGTGTTAGACTAGAAATATCCAAGCTGGAGAGGAAACCTTACTTTGGAAGCAAAATGCAAATTAATAAAAAAAAAATATTAGGATTAAAAAGAAAGCAGCCCAAATGCCTCATGGCAAACTGCAGAAGCAGTTCTCTAGATATTTGAAAAGACATTCATTTAAACTTGAACTTCAAAAAAGGAACCAAACTGGGGCTGGAGAAATGGCTCTGCAGTTAAGGACTCCAATTGCTCAAAATCTAAAAATCCCAGCATCCAAAAAAGAAACCTGGTTTCTCTAAAACCCCTGTAAGTCCAACAGTGAGGGATCTGGCTTTCTGTTCTGGCCTCTGAGGGAAAAGGCTTCTACTCATGCACAAGAAGCACTCATAAAAAGTAATATGTTCTAAAAATGAAAGTCAGACCTTCCAGTTTCATTTTTAAATGTTTCCCTTTAGTGTTTCAATAAATGTGACAGGTAATCTTAAGTTTCTGAATCAAAAACATCCTTGCTATTTTAGTTGTATATTTCTATGTATGTATGTGTGTATCTGCATGCAAGCACATGTATGTGTAGGTGTTGTTGCACGTGTATATGTGCTATGTACATGTAGAGGTCAGGGACAACCTCAAGTGTCTTCAGTAGGGGCTGTCTACCTCTTCTTGAGACAATGTCTCTCACTGGTCTAAAATGCTTACCAACTAAACTAAAAGTTAGAGGCAGTCACAGATATCTTCCTGCCCCAGCCTGACAAGCACTAAGATATGATCATATACCACAAAGTTTGGCTTTCTACGTGGCTTTGGCTCAGGTCTCCATACTTCTGCAGTGGGCACTTTAGACTGAACTATCTCTGGCCTCAGATTTTGTTTATAGAGTCTTTAAGATACAGTAATAAAAACTGAAGTAAAAGAGCTGAAAACAAATTTTATAATATCAACTTGTAGATAAAAGCAAACCTACAGGTGGGGTGGATTATACTGTCTGCTGGGGGACAGGCCACACTGAATTTATTGACCCTGCAGGGTTGAAAAATGGCAATATCGGGGCTAAATTCAGTAATGTGTGTCCTCTGTTGACAACTAGGCAGAAGAAAAATAATCAGATTTTCTAAGTTAGAAAGAAAACAGCTTTCTCTGTGCAGATCATAAAAGATTTATGTTTCCCAAAAGGAATGAATAACATTTTGAAGGAGACTAGAGAATACGACAGGACTGTGGTTTGTACTGGCTCTAAGCCTCTGTGTAAGATATTTATCCCCCTACATCTTAGTGCCCTTATCTTCACAAACACAAAACAGCATATACCCCGAAGAGCTTCACAGGGATTAAATCAAGTAATGAAAAATGTATATCATAATGCTTAGCATATAGTAAGTATTATTTTACCAGCAGTAATAACAGATGTGTTTCAGTCGTCTCTAGATAATTAGAAAAATAATTGCAGGAATTCTATCTTGATGACTGTGTGTGTGTGAATACAAGATTTAAAAAAAAAAAAAAAACCATTACAAAAAATAAAGAATAAAAAAAAAAAACTTTCATGTTTCATAAAATCATGACTAAGGAAACACTGTAGCAATCAAGTGGTTTACTTTTGTAGTGGAAAAATCAATAACGCAACAGCCCTGAGAAAATGAAGGAGACTCTCATCTCTGTGAGCCAGTTGTTATTGCTGGATGGGATGCTGGCCCATGTTCTGTTCTGTCCACCTGCAAGGAAGCAGCTTCTCCCTTAGAGATGGAAAAGGTGTTCTCATCCAGTAGGTGGGTTTACGGGACTTGCCCATCCTCTGCAGATGCAGTGTTTCTGGATAAAGCTGAAGAGCTCCAGGAAGCTTCTTTAAGGGCATGCGGTACCCAAGTAAATGATTTCCTTCTGCAAGTGAGCTTGCATCCAACTCTTAGTTATTAGAGATCAAAAGATGCCCTAGAAGTAAATTAGCGCACCTGTTGCTTACTTCTCCCTCATCTCCCAAGGTCAAAAAGAATAATTTTAAACATTTTTATTTGGCACCATCCTGCTAGAAAGAATCAAGTCAAAGATCTTTGGGCATGGTTGTACTTTGTTTTTCTAATGTACAGTATAAATTAGTTTCAATCAGGGTTTCTACCCTGTCTTCGATCATTCAATCCCCAGATAAAAGACATACAACCTTTATATTAGTAATACGCCTTTAAAGCACCAAAGCTGGATAGAATCTACCCTCTATGGTATTACGGCTATGTCCTTATCAATAATCCCATGAAATGAATCTCCATGTTCCTTCTGGGCTGCTCTTACTCCATCTGGCCAGCTCTCATGGCCATTCTCGCAACGCCTTACCCCATGCATCTTATCCTCTCTCCACCTTCTCTTTCTTCCTATTTGTGGCCCCTGACTCAGACCTCAAGCCTGGGAACTGAAGCTCTGCCTACTTCTTAAGCCCACCTATAAGCCGTAGGCATCTTTGTTCAACCAATAGTTTTAGACTAAGGAGCAAGGTTACATAGCATCCCTTGGTGTACATTAGGATTTTCCAGTTCCTGGGGGCAACCAGACCTTGGGGGCCAGTATTTAGCATTACAATACATAGGACCAGTCCAAACCTCAACATTCTAGTAAATGCGCAGGTTTATAAATGTTAGCAAAAGACAGTGTTTTTGTACACATATTCTCAAGTGTGATTCTTAAAGAGAAAGTACCCAGAATATTTCCAGTCTAAGAAAGATCTGTAGACAATGTCCAATTGGCCAGAGACACAATGGTTCCTATTAGGAAGAGCTTTCAGAGGGAAGGGGTTTCCACTCTAACTCTTCCTTCTTCTTTGGACTCAGAATTGTTTAATCAGATTGATTTTCTAAACTTAAAACAGAAACTTCCTCCAGAGCTTATTTTTAGAATATTCTAGCAATAAAACCTGCATATGAATTCTGCAATAAGACTATTATTTGAACAAAGGTTCCTTGTAAAGACATGTTTATATTATTTTTCATATTACAACCTAAGTCTTGGCCTTTAAAAAGCGATAAGGAAGAATTGAGAAAAAATGAGTAGTCCACTCATATTTACATAAGAATTGTGAAAGTTATTTTCTTCATAACTTTCCTGCAGAGCACACATCTGTGCACTTTGACTGCTCCAGATGAGGAATGCTGACATTATTCACAGCTGTCACCGCACCTCTGGTGTGAGAGAATCATCTTCTATGATATAGCATTTATGATAATCTTATTGCTTTATAGTTTGAGATGAAATTGCTAGACATCAGCTCTTATTATGATAGCATATTCACAGGAGAACTTGTTGTTAATCATATGAAGACATTCCCTGCACAGTATAAAGTGAAAAGCAAGTGTAAACCTGTCCTTCAGGACTCGGAACAAAGGAAAGGAAACAATGTCCTTCCCAGCAATACCCTGCAGACTGCCAGTTACAATTGCTCTTGCCATTTTATTCCACTATGTTTTTCTTTAGGTGGGATAGTGCAATATTTCAGGTTCATGGGCAGCAATTACAATTAAAAGAAGAGTAAATGCAATGATTGTTATAAATAACAAATTATTGAAAACCGAAAGAAAACTAATCCGAGGTCATGTAAGTCATTAAACCTAGTTTATAATATTATGCCAACAAAGTCCAAAAAAAAAAAGATATTTAAATAGCACAAGTGAACAACAATCACTTCAATATACTCTATGTCTAATCCAACTTGGGTTTGCTGTTGACACATTTGCATGATTAATAGAGCTGCACTAGGGAAATCAAAGACCCTGAAGCTACACTGTGTCTTGACAAATGTATTTCTGGAGAATTTGCCAGTCACAGTGAGTGACTTTTCATACAATGACCAATTTTCTGAAGTAAAATGTGACTGGCTGGGAAATGTTATATGTCTTTTTTCATGGACAGAAACACCACTGCTTCTTCAAAGAGGGATCAAACATAGCCACTATGGTGGCTATTCTTGATTGACAACTTGACAAATCTGGGAAAACGGAACCTCAATTAAGAGATGCTACCATTAGATTGACCAACGGGGATGTCTGTGGGTGCATTTTCTGGATTGCTAAATGATGCATGTGTGCCTATCCCTCTGTGGGCAATTCCCCCTCCCCTGCTGGTGAACTTAGTGGACCACTGAGCAGAAGCAGAAATCAAGCCAGTAAGCAGCATTCCTCTGTATTCTCTGCTTCAGTTCCTGCTTTGAGCTCCTGCCAGGGCTGACTATGGTGATGGAGTGTAATGTGGACGTGTAAGCCAAAGAAAGTTTTCTTCTCTCATATTGTTTTTGGTCAGTGTTTTATCAGAGCAAGGACAACCAAACCACAGCATGTACCTAGGAGATAGTTCTGTGTTAGACAACCTCAGCTGGTGCAAGAAATAATTTTAGTACCAAAAGTATCTGAAGAAGTTTCTGGGTAAGCTTCACACAAACTATGCAGTTTTCTTACTATTATCTTTCTTGTAGATTGCATTTATACACACTTAACCAGGAAAACAAGGAACTGGAATATTTTAATAGATTACTATTGATTAGGTTACACACACACACACACACACACACACACACACACACACACCCTAACACCATAACACAATGTTTCCTCTTCTTATACTTCATTTCAGCCAATATTTTAAAACAGTATTAAACCTACTAAGCTTCTCAGTGAATTGACTTAATCATGGGCAAAAATAAATAAAAATAAGTAGATGATCAAAAAATAAGTGGGTTTATATCTTTTGGTAAAGGTATAGACTTAATTTTTTCTGTACATGCCTCCACAATATAGACCTAAAATGTTTTTTACTTTTTCAATAAAAAAATAAATTAGGAAATTGAAAAAATACAGGAAAAAGGATACTGTTTGATCTTTTTTGATCTTGTAATTATAACATCAGGAAACATTTGATTATATTTAAGTGCTTTTGTCTGTGACTTAATTTACATGCTTAGTTGATAAACACCAGAAGAAATTGAGCAGTCTGCAAAAAGGAATAATCTATTCCCTACATGCCAATATGACTCATTGATCCAAAACCTGAGCCACCAGTGTGCTGTACATCATAGCCTCCTTCATTGCCCAGTATGTAATGTCCTGAGACAGCTCACTACCGGATAATGCCAGGCAGTGTGTGCTGAAATATTCGTTGCTGACTCTTTTTCTAATTTAGAGAATTACAAAATGCTAAGGTTAAAAATTACTCAGAAACATTCTAAAAGAATTGTTTTTACATGTTTTTTGGTTATAATTCTTTAATTGGTGTCTTATAAAGACCTGGATTCCTTTCAGAAAAAAAAAAAAAAACTGAGTTTCTATACATAGCACCTAACTTTGCATGTTGTTTCAGAAAGTTTTACTATCTGGAGGTTTTTTGTTTTGTTTTGTTTTGTTTGTTTTGTTTTGTTTTTTTAATCAATGCTCCAGAGCAGAGGTTTTCAATGTGTGGCATTCTGATCGCTTTGGGAATCCCAAGACCTTTTCACAGGGGTCACATATCAGACATCCTGTGTATCAAAAATTTACATTTTGATTCATAACAGTAATCAAATTATAGTAATGAAACAGCAACGAAAATAATTTTATGATTGGGGATCACCATAGCACAAGGAACTGTATTAAAGAGTTGCAGTATTGGGAAGGCTGAGAACCAGTGCTGCAGAGAAACTCATGTGGATAAACTTTAATAAAACATCAATTAATACTGACTTGAGAGTTAATTTATCTTATTAATTTATCTTTTTAAGTGACCTTATTATTTTAAACTTAATAAGATAAAACTACCTCAGATATAAGAAATGGAAACATTACTACCTATAAATAAGAGTAATATCTGAATAGAGGTTATAGAAATAAGAAGAGAACACAGAACATAAGTACACTGACCTTACCAGGGGACTTCTTGTAGCCAGACTTGACTTCTTCCCTTAGACTTCTTTAAGAGTAAGATGCACTGTAGGTTTTTGCACTGTAGATCCTAGAAAAGAGCTATGTTCTGACTGATTTAGAGTAAAATGGGATCTATAAAGTCTTCTAATTTAAGGTTTTTATTGCATTACTACACATATTTTAAAACTTAAAATTGTGCAGTTGGGATCCCAATAGCATACAGCTAGACCTTTACTTCTGTGCTTTATATTGTCCTCTGAATATTTCAATATAATTAGAGCCTTGTTATTACATGCAACAGGAAGATACATGATTAAGTTTATAATTAACAGAACACTATAGGAAGCTTCAAAAGAGCCAATTAGGTTCTTATTACATCTCCACTCTATTACTATATTCATAATGAACATTCTGAAAGTATACAGCAGAAAACACCAAAACAGTACCTATGCAATGTCGCTATGCTATATAAACGCACTAACTCTCTAGAAACAATTACATAGTTTCACAAATACACATACACCAACAAGTGCATGCTTTCCACACATTTGATTAATGTTTATGATCTTAAACGAAAATATTTTTGTGGCATTTATTTTAGTAAGCCAAAAAACTTACCCCAAATCCCTATCGAATGTGCTAAAGGGAAAAAGGAATATTAAGGTTATTTCTCTGCTCATTGGAGAATTTCTGTTAGATCATAAATGTTCTCCTAATATGTGGTGACTTTAAAATACACCTGTGTGTCTAAACTGTATTTCCTGGAATTTTTGTCACTGTACATTTCTGGTTTCAACAATCACTGTGGGACTCTCTGATGGCAGAAGTGAGTGGCTCCCACTCACTCTTCCAGGCACTGGCCTGTTGGCCTTGCGACCATTCCCATTTGGTAACTTAGGCTTCCCCGGAACTCTCCTTAAACTCCTCTGATTTCTAGACTCAATGCTCATGCACTTTATTAGCTGGAATGCAGCAACATTTTCAAAGCCAGAGTCAGCAAGAGTAGCATGGGGGCTGTTATTTTCTCCTGGGCTTTAACTAAACTCACCTGGGTCTGCTTATAATCATGAACCTTGCATCTTTCTTCCACTGTCCACTTCCTGATTGGCTGACTTTAGGCATCAAGCACAAAACTACTGGAATCTGCTTACCTGTAACTGTGTCAGGCTAAATCTATTTAACAGGTCTTATACGTTAATCTATATTTTGAAGGTTCTGAAATTATAATTGAAACTTGATGTATATATGGACTAAATAGCCAATGGACACTACTAAAATCATATATTTTTATAATTTTAACTGTAATTATAAAGTTATATAATTTATATATATATACATAATTTTTATATATAAAGTATACGCATAATTATAAAGTTAAGTAGCTGCTTTATTAACATGAATAATTTTGTTGTTCCTTTGTCAGTACTCTAATAGTAACATGTCTTGGTTTTCCCATTCAGTGTATTTCTGCTCGCAGCAGAGTCACAGAATTATTGTTAGATATTTTCCATAGATTCTGGAATTGAGAATTGGTTTAAGAGTAATTGAGAAGCTACAATCTCAAAAAGTAAAATTTAACTTCCTATCTGTTTATTTTTAGTGGTAACATGCTTACCTGATGAAAAAGTCTCTACTTTTTACAGAAAATAAGAAGAAAGGTAAAATTATAAGATAGAATATTGGCCAATGTATAATAACTAAATGAGAAACTTTTTTAAATGGGCATGCAGTAAAGTAAGACTATAGTGAATTTCTGCATTAGTTTTAAAATATAAGTTCTGGTTTTCAACAGAGAAATTGAATTTTATGTGCACTCAATTCAACATTGCAATAACAGTCAGAAAATAAACCATTTATTGCAAATTTTATCTCTACTTCTTTATCTCTTGAGGAAAACCCCAATCATATTTATCAAGCTATAGCTAGAAACTGTTGTCAGCATAGTACAAAGCAGTAAATATCAGCCTATTAGAAAAAGGAAAAAATTTTTCCAGTTACTTTGAAATGGAGATAGGGACATTACTCTCTACTCAGGCATAGGGATAAAATAAATAGCAAGCCCTTCAAAAATGTCTTCATCCAAATCCTCCTAGGAGAGACTGTTTTGTTACGTGACATGATGGAATTAAGATTTCTAATGGAATTCAGATTGTTCACAAAGTAACTTTAAAACATGGAGATTTTAATGAATAATCTCTATGAACTCAGAGCAGTGCATGAGGTTCTTAAATGGCCAAAAAGAAGAGAATATCTAGAACCAGGGATGGTGTCAAAAGGAAGACCAGGACCATCTACAGCTTAAGTAGAAGTGGAACTGACAGCCTGGCATGGTGATGCACGACAAAGACACACAAAATTCTCTGTAAGTTCCAGGCCAGCCTGGTTTACAGAGAGAATTCTGGAATGTCCATGGTTGTTAACATAGATAAACCCTGTCTTGAAAAGCAAACAAAGCAAAACAAAATAAAAAAGCAAAAAAGACAGTGAGAAACCTATTAAACCTATATATTTCCTATATATTTATAAATGAGAAAGTTTCACTCTTAGATTGAGAGACTCATCAGAAAATTCTGTGTCCCCAGTTTTCTAACATGTAGAGCACGGTAAAAAAAGAAATGTCTTAGAAAGAAGGCTTAAATTAACATGCACAATCCTGGCCCAGCATACATGTCTGTATGGCCCCGGTATTACAGCCTTTGATTATGTCAAGTTCATTACAGCTCATTGCCAATTAAATCAAATAGTAACATTGCCAAATGGACCACCAGATGGACTCAGACTCTAATTAACTTTCCCACCAGCATACAGATGTGGTTTTTGTTATCATTATCTAGGAATCAGTGGCTTTCAGTGAAATGAAAAGCCCTACTAGGAGATTGTAGCCTAGAGTGATTGATCACACCATGATATCATTAACCTGAAGATGCTTTTAATCATTTATCAACCAACTCAAGAAAAAGCATATAGAGTAGTATTGACTACTTCTTAGGTGACTCATCGGTGCCTTTTGGAAGATACTAGTGAACATTGGCAAAAGATAATGATCTGTTGGTGCACAGTATTAACATCCCAAATAACTCTGCACCTCTGAATTTAAATTTTTATGCATTAACAAAGGATTTATGCTATGGGGAAGGGGGAGGCATTTACCAAGTTATCATGTTTTTTATTACTATCAAATAATTCCAATTCATATTTGATAATTTAAGAGTAACGAAGTCAGTCTATATCTCTCATTGCTTTATATTTTGAAAAGCAGCCAGCATGATTTAAATTAATAATTTATCCTTAAATAGAAATAGTTAAGTGGATATAAATGAGCATAAAAGGCTATTAAAATTATTAAAATTTACATTGGTTACATAAGTGGATAAAGGCAGTTATATAATTTATTACTTGTGTTACTTCAGTGACTTTTAAGCTATACCAAGTAATTCCAATTTCTAGAGCTTTTCCAACTGTTAACTCTAGTAATAAGGATCTGTTAAACAGAGAAAGTCTTTCCTAGAATTTAAAGACCTTTCATTGTGTGTTGAAAGGCGGCATAGAGAATCTTGCTCTTGTCATCAGCTATTGAGTGACTTGAATATGCACATTGCTGATATGAGAAAAATAGGCTCTGAAAAGTTCTAGGCTATGAGAGTGTACAAGGCTGGAACTTCAGAAGGTCGCAGTCAAGCCCACATTATCTGACATTTTGTCTAAAGTGTCAGAACAAAAGCATTTATCATCTACTTCACACAAGTTGGAGCTTGTCAATTAACCTAGACATAAAATGTTCACTGAATTGGTTAAAAATGGAATTTAGGTTTCTATCACTCCAAAGTAATAATGTATATACTGCAAAAAATATGATTTCTTTCCCCCAGATTTCTGATTAACTGTGGAAATGACACCTACATACACTGGATCTCAAATGCAATTAGTCCCTAAGCCTCTTTTATAGCTCAAAATATTTCCTATGAAATATTCCTTAAAGCACAACATGTCCTTACTTTAGCTAGCATTGAAGTACGTTAGTAGATCACACTCAGATCATCCCATTGCCTTACTTCAGACATATTCAAGACTAAAAATATCTGCAGGCGGTCAACCCCACTCAACTCGGATTGTCCTGTTTGAGGATACCATTTTGCAATTACAAGACGAAAGCAGTAGCCCCTCCAACTGGCCTCTAACTTTTAGACTCACTCAAGTTTCAGCCAGCTTGCTTGTCCAGAAAACATGGCACAGTTTTTTTAAAAAAAATTAATTAATTCAAATAGGAAAAGGAAATATTGGTTGGGTGTACGTACATAACATGAAAATAAAATAAAGGAGATTGTTATTTGGGAGAGGAAGTACATTGAGAAAGAAGACAGGAAAGGGTAATTGGGAAGATGAGTGGGCTCATAGTACATGATATTTGGGTGAAAATGCCATGAACATCTCAATGGAAATATATTAAAATTGTATCAAAATAATAAAATTAATAAAACAACTTATAGCCTTAACAATTCCTCGTTCATTATCACTCTCTAAAGACTCACTTAATGCAATTTTCAATATAACTAAAAAGAACAATTAACGACAAACTAACAAATTAATCTCAGTGAATGAATTACTACTGTGAAATATCGCTTTGACCCTTATAACAGACTGGACTCTGCATCTTTTAGTTATGAACAAAAGGTATTTAATGAGCTCAGTGAGACATGAAGGTATCACTCTCTGGTGATATAACTACTTAGCCTTTTCTGCATCAGGAGGTCAAAAGACCAACACACTCCAAAGCCATTTAGTGAAGTAAATATGAAATACATTAGAAAAATGTCCATGCTATTGACCAACAGAATCCTCAACACATTTAGAATATTTGTTTCTCAGATATAAAAGCAAAGTAAGGCTGAGTTTTGTTTTTGAGGCAGCCCTCTTCTTATTCTCAAAGACCTTTCACTTTTTTTTCTTTTGAATGTTTGCTATGCCTGAGTTTATAACATCAGAGGAGAAAGCACTTATATTTCTTCAGCTCTCTGTAAATAAATATCCACAGGTTATGAAAAGTGACATCATTATTAAAGGCTCCCAAGGGGCATAGGCAGAAGATTGAAATGACAAGTCAGATTTACCCTAGTCCATGTTACTAACATTCATTGAATGCAGTTTTTTATTTTTAGAAAATTTTATTCAAATATGCATAGGCAAGAAGGATGTTTTGATGAAATCCATGATTTTCTCTCAGATTCATGGTGTTTCATATCTCATTGTATGAAGACCTCATGGGCTAGATACCAAGATTATATAAGACACAAGACAATGCCAGGACAGACGAGAAATAATGTGGGATGAGAAAGTTACACAGGCTATTCTCTAGGTCCAGAAAATATATAGGAAGTGAGTTTGTATGCTTGCTAGTTTATATAATTGATTTTTCTCTGGAGATAGAAACTTAAGATTTCAATGATCTTTACAAATAGTTTTATCATTAAAAGACTTTTGTTTAAGAAAAAAATATTCCTTTTAACTCTCAGATACCATTTTTAGCTGAAGTATAATCCTTAAATCCATTTAAGGTTTCAACATAAGGAGGAGACAGGATTGGCAGCCCATTCCCTCTCCAACCTTTTCTATGCTTACTTGTTTCCATTTCCGGTTGCTGTGATAAAAATCTCATGACAAAGTGACTTAAGGAAGAGTTACCATGGCTTTCATTGGCTGGGCAGTTCATCAAGTCAGGGAAGTAAAGACAGCAAGCGTCCCTCAGCATCTGCTTCTATTGTCCTCACAAGCAGGAAGGCCATAGCAGTGAATGCTAGCACTAGGCTCACTCCATTGTATAGAGTCCAGGAGCCCCTTATGCCATAGCCCCTCTCACAGTTTTGACTTTCCACACTAATTAACTTACTTAAGATAATCCCTCACAGTTTTGCCCAGGGGAAAACTCCTGTGTCACAGAGATAACCAGAGGCAAACTAATCCCACGAAGAAATGTCTGATGGCAAACTAAAGCTCACAGGTATGCCCTGGGCAAAGAAATACTTCACAGATGTGCAGAAAGGCAAACATCCATTATAGGTATTCTCAGAGGCAAACTAATACCTCACAGGTATCACCAGAGGCATCTCTCCTTATGTTGTTCCAGATCCTGTGAGTTCACAATGGGTACCAAGTAACAAAATGGTAGCCATGGTTATGGTGAAAGAATTTAAAACCATTGGAAAATCATTTCTATTTTCCCTCCACATACCATTTGTTTGTTTGTTCTTGGTTTTGTTTTTTTTTTTTTTCATTTTAAGTGTTTTTGCTTTTCCTTCAAACAAATTACAAAATGTCAGAATCCCAATCAAATTTATCTTAGGAATTTAATGATGAAAAAAGTCAGTATGAGACCTTTTAATGTAATACACATTATTCTGAGAACCTGGGATAAAAATGAGGTACCAAAGGCCTTTTTCCTTAAAGTGTCTTAATGACTTTTAAACCAGTTACACTTGTGGAAGATTGGAACTATATTGACAGACTTGAAAGCATTCTGAAGAACCAGTTGCACAAAGAGGCTTAAATCTCATCATCCCCTTTACTAGCTATATGACCTTGGATTTTTTTCCAACTCCCTCTTAGAGTTTGCCCTTGGAGCAGGTGCTACTGTGATAGTCTAAATATAAATTGCATGTGAGCATGTTTTGTAAGCCAAGCATCAATACTTCTATGAAGTTGTATTTGAGTTGCTGTGCAAAGGGCACGAGTAGTCTCAAAGTGCAAAGCGTTTGTGTGACAGGCAATGTCTGACTACATAAAAGAATAAAATTTATTTTGATTCTGGTAAAAGAAGAAGCCAAGGTTGCCCTCAATATATAGTTAGTAGGTAAGGCCCAGTTATTTGGCTTCCCCAGATAATATATCATGGGCCTTACTCCTCACCTCCTTGAGCAGATGAAGTCACTGTGTACTGTTATGTAATTTTCTCTATTTTGTAGCAATTTCTCATGCACTCCCATGCAGCACTCATCTTATTGACCTTGCCAACATCACCATCAAATGTTTGAATCCTGTGCTATCTCACTTCATTTGACAATTTCTCATCATGTGGCACCGTTCCACTGTTTGACACCACTTTATATTTATTTGGGAGATTTTATTTTCCTTCTCAGGTACCCAGTAGTCTGATATACAAGCATCAACAGAACAAATTGTTTCACCTCTGAGTCTTTTTCAAACAAGAGGAAAATTAGATCTGAGCACCGTTCTCTCTCTCTCTCTCTCTCTCTCTCTCTCTCTCTCTCTCCCTCCCTCTCTCTGTCTCCTGCACAATCTTCCCACAGTGGTGGTGAAACACACAGCAAGACACTGGTTTCTGATGATAGCATTTAGTCTAGAATTAATTTGTTAAAACCAGGAGCTCAAGGACACATATCAATTTCAACTACTATTTGCCAAGCATGATGTTTGAGGCAGACTGGCAATGCTGTCATTCTCTGATCTTAAAAACCCAAATACGCAGAACACCAGCCTCAGCAGCAGCACATTTATAAACAAAATTTAATCACCTGCCATGTTTTACTTGCTGGCAGTTATCAGCTGGTAGGGAGTAGCAGGGACAGTGTACTTTGTTGACGAGGAAACTGGGTCGTAAGGCTACAAAGCATGTTTCTTCACAGGAGTTCTTTTGACACATAGAACTTTGTTATATGGGGCTTCCAGGGCCCTTCCTACTACTACATTAATAGGGTCTTTGGTGGTTATTTCTAGCTGCTACACCTCTAGATAATGATAACACTACCTATTCAAGTTTGAAATTTTCAGGTGTCTCCATATATTGTCAAATGATGCCAGGGTGGCAAAATCAGTGTTGAAATTCACCAAAATGAAACGAGTAATGAGACTAGCAGCACAGTCTCAAGTGTATCCTTCTGATGCATGCCCCTCTTCTTCCTTTGCCTCCTGCCTCCTCTTTAGTTTGGTTCCTATCCTTCTGACTCGTGCCCTTCTTCTCTTCTTCCTTTGCCTTCCTCTGTGGTTTCTGCTTCAAGCTCCTGCTATGGGTTCCTAGCTTGGTTTCCCTCAAAGATGGACTGCTACTTGCAGCCATTGAAACCATTCTACCCTGAGTTTCTTCTGGTCAGTGTTCTATCATAGCAAACTAGAACAGTATCCCTCGTGGGCTCATAAATAACAGGGCATGTCAGCTGCCATCGTAGCTCCATGCGGAAACACGAAAATATCAACTTACCATTTTCTCTACATCTTGCTATCCCACTCTTTGTGGTATTAAATCCTTTGCCAGGGGTTGGGGAGCAGTCTTGCTTTCTCTGCCTTACTGCCCACTCGTCTCATAGCCATTGCGTTCAGGCGTGTGCTAGAGTAGCTGAAAGGACATCATTAAGCTGGGTCATCTACAGTTTCTTCTCCTTCCTATTTTAAGTCTCTCTGGACATGACTGACAACCTCTGTCTCCTTCAGACAATCGTCTACACACATGGAACCATGGTGCAAACAGAGTAGAGAAGAAAGCAGCTGCAGTACAGTTGAGATAAAGTCACTTCTTTCAAGACTAAACAGCTGAAAGGCTAAATTAAACTCAAACACAATATCTTTAACCAGGAGGAAATCTGAGCAATCTTCTAATTCAAAGGAATTATTTAATCTCCTTTTGCTTGTGTTGAAAAAAATATTGTGTACAAAATAAGGTGTATTGAAGTAAAAAAAGAAAAAAAAACAGGTGGGAGTGGACAAATACATTCGGGGTTCAGGGAAATGGGAGACAAAAGACATTGGAAGAATAAGTAAAAACAAATTTTGTTTGGAGATGACATGAAATATATTATTGCATATGCAGTTTTTTATTAAAACTTTTTTAATAAAAATGAATTAATGCAAAAGAATGCCTATCAAACAAATGGATAGGCATGTGTTTAAACGAATATATGAAAACACACTCGCATACCATTCTGTTGAAAAAACACGGCCATTGTGAATGTGTTCTTTCAACTTTCTTGTTGGGGAACAATTATCTTACAAGGTAGCTGAAGGAATTTAAATTAAAGCCAGCAGGATATTCTCGTAGAGTGTATTCTTGCCATGATTTGATTTTTGTTAAGTTCTTTAGTTTTCACCAATTTTACCTGGATTTGGCTTACAGGATAAAGTCTAGAGTGAGGGTGAGCAGTTTTGAATGGGTTTGATGAGATGCTGTAACTGTTCCTTAGCGCATTTATCTAGGCTGTTTTTGCCAGTTTCTTTTACTCTGTCCACACATCTTTCATTAGCCTTCTGGGTAGCCTACGAGGTTTCCACGACAGGTGTGTGTGCCGCAAACATTGTATTTATTTGTCACTTGTCTTTTTCCCACTCTATGAGACGTACACAGTACCACCATCTTTGAAGATTTGTTTGAAAATGAAGAAATTGAGTCTTACAATTACATATCCATTCAAAAATCATCCAGACAAAATCTGTTTCCAGAATGAATTCAACGTCATACAATTCGATATTTTCATAATATATTTCACATAAATTATATAAAAGTAGCTCCCTTGTTTGACTCTTTCTCCATATTTCATACTTAATATTTGCTTAAGAAATCCCAATATAGATTCATGAAATTAGTTTATTATGTTGCTTTCTAAAATTTTTAGTGTCATGTTTGAATTGAGGCATCTCACCTACTTAGGGATTTTTGTTGTTGTTTGAGTGTTTTGTTTTAAACAGTTCCAAGATAGAGAGCAAACCTTATTGTTTACTAAGTAGATAGGCAGTTATCTGAAGGAGATAAAGGCTGTTACAGCTTCATTCATTGAAAAGCCAATTTTTAAAGGTCTAACATATCCTCTCTACTATACATTCCATATTAATTAGTCTTTGTGTAGACAATTTACAGCTGTGTATTTACTCACAGGAGAAACTGTTTATAAGTAGGTTGACTTAATCCAACTTCCTTTTTTCTTTTTTCTTTCTTTCATTCTTTCATTCATTCTTTCTTTCTTTCTTAATCATTCCATTCATTTGCATCTCAAATGACATCCCACTTCTCAGTTACCCTTCCACAAGACCCCATCCCACAACTTCCTTTTCCTACCTTCCCTGTGCCTCTATGAGAGTGCTCTCCCACCCACCCACACTCTGTGCCTCGCCCCTTCAGCATCCCCATATGCTGGAGCACCAAACCTCCACAGGACCAAGGGCCTTCCTCCCCACTGATGTCAGACAAGGGTATCCTCTGCTACCTATGTATCTGGAATCATGGATCCTTCCCTGAACACTCCTTGGTTGGTGGTCTAATCTCTGGGAACACTGGGTGGTCTGGCCAGTTGATATTGTTCTTCCTATGGGGTTGTAATCCCCCTAAGCTCCTCCAGTCCTTCTGCCAGCCCACCAATCAGCATCCCTGAGCTCAGTCTGATGGCTCCAAGCATCCACATCTGCATTGGTCAGTTGCTGTCTGAATCTCCCAGGGAGCAGCCACACCAGGTTCCTGTCAGCAAGTGCCTCTTAGTGTCTGGCAACAGTGTTGGGTTTGGTGTCTGTCTGGATGGCCCTTCCTTCAGTCTCAGGTCCATATTTTGTCCCTCTTCTTCCTTTGGACAGAAAAATTTGGGGGGTAAAACCTTTGAGATGTTTTGAGGTGTGTGGCCCGATCCTTTGACTGTGTGCAGTGCCTATCTACTGGAGATGATCTCTATAGGTTCTATCTCCCTTTCTCTGCTAAAAATCATTCCCAGTGGATCCTGGGAGCCTTTTGTTACCCTGGTGTCTGGTACCCTCCAGTGCCTATCCCCATTTCCTCATTCCCCCTGTTACATATTTTTATTTGATTACTTGACTCTCTGTACTTGTCTCCTGTCCCTTCCAGTACCTGACACTGTTCCCCTTATTTCTTACCCCTGCTCTCTCCTTCCCAGGTCCCCCTTCCTTCTACCTCCCGTGATTATCTTGTTCCCCCTTCAATGTAGGACTGAAGCATCCACACCTTGGTCTTCCTTCCTCTAAGCTCCATATGGGTTGTATCATGAGCATTGTGAGTTTTAGGGCTAATATCCACTTATCAGTGAGTACATATACCATATGTGTTCTTTTGTGTTTGGGTTACCTCACTCAGGATATTTTCTAGTTCCATCCTCTTGCCTGTGAATTTTATATAGTCATTGTTTTTAATAGCCAAGTAATACTCTATTGTGTAAACGTACCACATTTTTTGTATCCATTCTTCTGTTGAATGACATCTGGGTTCTTTCCAGCTTCTGGCTATTATAAATAAGGCTGCTATAAACATAGTGGAGCATGTGTCCCTGTTATATGTTGGAGCATCTTTTGGGTATATGCCCAGTAGTGGTATAGCTGGGTCTTCAGTTACAATTTTCAGGGTACCATCAGACTGATTTCCAGAGTCGTTACACCAGCTTGCAATCCCACCAGCAATGGAGGCATGTTCCTTTTTCTCCACACCCTCACTAGTATCTGCTGTCACCTGAGTTTTTAATCTTAGCCATTCTGACTGGTGTGAGGTGGAATATCAGGGTTGTTTTGATTTGCACTTCCCTGATGACTAAGGATGTCAAACCAATAGCCAACATCAAAATTAAATGGAAAGAAACTCAAAGTAATCCCATTAAAATTAGGGACAAGACAAGGCTGCCCACCTTCTCCCTACTTATTCAATATAGTACTCAAAGTTCTAGCCAGAGCAATTAGGCAACAAAAGGAGATCAAAAGGATACAAATTGGGAAGGAGAAAGTCAAGACATCACTATTTGCAGATGATATAATAGTATACATAAGTGACCCTCAAAATTCTACCAGAGAGCCCCTACAGCTGATAAACAACTTCAGCAAAGTGGCTGAATATAAAATTAACTCTATCAAATCAGTAGCCTTTCTCTATTCAAAGGATAAATGGGCTGAGAAAGACATCAGGGAAACAACAACCTTCATCCAACTTTAATATCTGCTGGTATCTAATGCCAATTCTTTCTACCTAAGAGGGTAAGCCTTTGCAACAAGTTTCCCTTTTTTCAGAAAGCCTTTGTTATGTTCCTTTCTGTTTGTGCTCCATAGGAAGCTGAGCAACCTTCCCTCTCTTTTATATATGATGAGCTATTTTATGGAATTTCACTAAAGATAACACATATCTATTTAAGAAAGACTGGCATCTTTTAACAGTGTTTTTTTTAGGTCTTGAATATTAAGTAGATGTCTCTGTTTAAATCTTGTTATTCTTTCTGTACAATTTTAGAAGATTAATGTTTTATAGGTTTCTCAGAAATCTCTCATTTTTTTCCTGTTAGATGTGCTCCTAAGGTAAAACATAGTTTTTGGTAATACGCAAAATTACAAATGTTGATATTTAAATCTAGTAATTTTATAAATCCTTATTATTTTGTTATCTATAACCTTTTGAATTATTCTGTATAAAATCATTTCATCACCTGAATGTGTTGGTATACACTTACAGAACTAACCTCCATAATATAACACAAAAGTATTACCAGTCTGAGTCTAGAGAGTGCTACACAATGAGACCTTGTTTCAAAAAAATCAGAATAAAAATAAAATGAAGTAACAAAAATTATCCTCTAGAAAAAAATGGGAACTATTTGGTCTTTTTCCTCTCCTATGCTTTGCTTGTCTTTTTGAGCCATTCATGCCCCAGAGTAATAGTTGACAGCAAAGGGGAGAACACACACTCTTGTCTTTCCTTCATGTTGAAGTTATTGTTGTAGGATTAATGATATTCTGGGTTTTTTTCTATCTGTTTTTCCATGAGTTAAGCAGATTTTATTTGTCTTCTCTATGTTTGTTTTACATTTCATTTAAAACAATGTCTATTTTAATGCAAGTTCTCCCTGAGTTTCCTGGACTAGCTTTGGTCTCACTCTGAAGCCCAGGAAGACTTTGAACATGAAATCATCCTGCACCATCAGCTTTCAGAGTAGCTGGGATTTCAAGTGTGTAAATTTTTTAACTCATGAGTTAGCATCAAAGTCCACCAATATTTTCCTACATCTTCAATGAATTTTCGTTTGGAATTTGTTAATGTGATAAGATACATAAATTATGACTCAAAATTAAAGCTAATCTTATTGCTAGAAAACAATACAAGCTGGGTAATTTCTTCTAAATCAATGAGTTTAGTTTGCTAATGAGTTTATACCTTTAACTCTGCATTTGTAAATCAGGTTTTCTTTAATTTTTTTTCTAAGTGGCCTAATCTGAATAGTATGGTTATGGTGGGATGAGACAACAGTGTACTCTTGTAATCAGTATGTGTTCAAGACTATCTGCTCTTTTTAAATTTGGGAGTATTCAATAACAAAGCCATCTGTCCCTGAGTTCTCTTTAGTAAATACACCCAACTATTGATTCAGAATTTAAGTAGTTACAAGGTATAGTAGTCTGAAATCTGTGGGAGGCACAATTGTCTGAGACACAATTCATTTAGTAAGAACCATGAGTAAAACAAGTGGAAAAAAAAAAAACAGTGAAGAAAAATAGTCAGTATTTGCTATATTTTTTTAGTTACTATTAAGTGTTTCTGCTTGGCTATTTCCATGCTACAATCTGCCAACCAGTGTAAAATCACATATTGTAAGCTGGAGAGATGACTCAGTAATGATTAAAGTATCTCCCTACTCTTTCAAAGGGCCCAAAATTAGTCTTATACCAAGCAACTTATATCAAGCAACTCACAACTACCTATACCTCAAGATCTAGGGGCACCAGACCCTTCTTCAGATCCCTGAGGGCATTTGAACACGTGTAGCCTACATTCACACAAACATACATGCTCACATTAAAATAAACATTAAACATAACTTCATGAAATTACCCAATAAATTAAAAAAAACTTTCTTTACAACATTTAATAATTATTTATATTTAAAAAAAAAAACTCCTCACCAAATTAGGAATAGAAAGCAGATATCTCCAATTTAATTAAGACTGTCTACAGATACAGTGAGACGGGACTTCCAACAATGTGGGACGTGCATATATCTACTGTTCATTATCTTACTGGAATTGTGGACAGGAAGAAAAGAGTGACAAACAAAAGCCAGTGGAAATGGAAGATGGGAAGTGTTGTGTGTAATTTTATTGCTACCTTTTGATCCAGGATGGGCAGTGCTACTAGTCCCTTCCTTCCCAGCTTCCCATGAATCCATGGATAAAAGACACACATACAGTTTGTTACTTTACAACTTGCATTCTTCGCACAATTGCTGGGTGCAGATCTCTCCTACCTAGAGAAGTGTGCCCTTACCAGTTTATGCATCACCATCTCTCCACCTGCCCTAAACTTAATGGCTAGTCCCACCCAGCCCCTGCCAAACATTTGTGGCCACTTGCCTATAGCAGTGGCCACAGGCCCTAGCTCCTCTTAAGATCTCATATGGTTGTTGTGTTTTTCTTCATCCAAAGCATAGCAGAGAGAACTTTTTTTTCTTCCTCATGTCTAGATTTTTCCTCCTAGGACCCAGAAATCCCACCTGTACATTGTGCCCAGCAATTGCCCTCTGGCTTTCTTTACTGACAAATCAAGAACCAATTGTGGAACAGGACCTTAGCATCAAAAACATCCCCTTCAAAAGAGCAGAACATTTTATTTGCAAATTATTAGCTTAGAAAAACCCTACACATTCTAAGAAACAGAATATAAAAACAAATTATGACTTGAGGTCAATAACAAGGTCAGTTTCATTCTGCTTATAAAACTATTTAGAAAGATTAATTTTAAAATAAAAAATAAAAGGTAATGCTATTTATGACATCATTAAGATGTTATAGGTGTTGACTCTGTAGGTCTTCCTGTGAAGTCTCCATCCACTTCACTCTAAGTCCTTCCCCCAACTCTTTTCCAAGACTCCCTGAGTTTCATCTAATGTTTGGCTATGAGTTGCTACATCTGTTTCCATTGGCTACTGGGAAAAGCATTTAGGAGAACAATTGTGCTAGGCTCCTGTCTACAAACATAGCAGAGTATTATTCATAGTGTCAGAAACACTGACCCTTGGGGCTTCCAGAGACTGGACTACCAACCATGAGCTAGGATGGGCTGGAACTAGGCCCCTTGCAAATATGTAGCAGATGGGCAACTTGGTCTTCATGTGCAACTGGAGTTGGGGCTGTCCTTAAACAGGTTGCATGCCTGTGGATACTGTTCCCATCATTGGGTGCCTTGTCTGGCCTCAGTGGGTGAGGAAACACCTAGTCCTAAAGTGACCTGATGTGCCAGGGTGGGGTAATAGTCAGTGGGGGAGAGGGCTTCCCTTTCTCAGAGAACAGGAGGAGGGAAGGGGGGAGAAACTCTGTGTGTGGTGGGGAGTAGGAAAAGAAGGGGCAGATATTGGGTTGTATAGTGAATAAATAAATAAATAAATAAATAAATAAATAAATGGAAACCAAACCAAAAAACAAACATACAAAAAGATATTAAATGTTCAGTAATAAGTCTCTAAAATATTTAAAAATTTCAAATATCAATGAATGTTTTAAAGACAAAATACAGGGGAAAAATCATTGAAGTCAATGAAAAGGAAATACACCATATTCATTAATGCAGCTCGAGAAACAATAAAATTACCACGCAGCTCCTTGTCCATAGTTACATAGCTGAAGAGTGACCGCAGAACCAGAGCACTCCCTTACAAAGAGGTGGGAGCCCTGGCCACTGTGCTAGTGTATCACTTTATTTGGGAACAGCTTTTTCTGTTCCTGGTTTAAGTGTGTACATCATGTGTACCTGAGAAACCCACTTTTATTTATCTGTTCTTATTTGTACAGGAGTCGGATATTTCTAGGACAGAAAACTGATCTTATGACCTATGGAGGTATTTCACTGGCCAGGAAAATCCAACACTCTAGAGATGGTCAGGGGTGGAGTTACTGCTCTCTGTCTTTCCTTGTTGAGATTAAATACTATACTTGAGCCTAATGGGCTTATTGCTGGTTTTCATTCACTTCAAATTAGCCACTGATCTCTTTCCTACTAGTTCACAGCCTGACCACTAATAGGACAGTAAACTAACACCAATTATCCCAGAAAGTTCTATAGCTCTAGCACTGCCATTAATAATACTAGCATTCTTTTTGTACAAATTATAATCAGATTTTAAAATATCTTTGGAAACCTAAAATGACTAAAATAGCTAAACATAGTCTTTATCCCTTTCTTTTTAAATAACTTATTATTCTAAATGACTCTAAAGTCCTGTCTTTATGTTCTCTTCTGTTCCCAGTATTCTAGGTAGCATCCTCAACTTTAAATCTTCCAGCCCTTAATTCTCACCAAAACCATCAAAAATATTATTAAATTTGTATTCTAAACTTTAAATTTCAAGTATCATTGCATTATGTTATTTTAGTACTTATATATCCTGTTTCATGCTGTTCAATTTATCTTAGAATCTTCTTGATAATTCTAGGCCTCTTGTCTCCATTGCTACATCCAACACCTTCATTTATCTTATTAAACACGTTGAACATATGGCTTGTCTTACAGTGTCAGCATTCAAAGCCTTTGCATGCCAAATTGTAGCTGGAGTTTTATTTTCTGGCTCACTTATAGTGCTTTGTTTGCTTATGAGTTTTAGGTTCTGAGTTTATATATCTTGGAACATTACCTGTGAGGATTGTTTTGAAGCCTGAAAGGAGATCCCATCAGAGAGAATTCATATTTGTTTTTGCCAGTATCTTGCGGGCACTACCAGCTTGAGATCACTTTAAAATAAATTCTCAACTTGAAGCATTTTGATCCAACTCACTAATGTGGATTCAGGCTGCCTACAGTCATAGATACTGAGGGGAGAGTACTTTCCCTATGTTAAGTGTCAGCCTTTGTGAAAGACAATTTTCTTTATAGTCCCCTGAAGGATACGAAATATTTTGTTTCCCTCAGAGCACTGACAACACAATCCTTTACTGCTTCAGATTATATATTTGTCTCCAATTATTCAGCACTAATGACAGCCAATGAGCTTTCTTGCTTTTACTCCAGTGAAATGCAATGTTAGAAAGGATTGATCAAGTGCATCCAGATCTGAAAAAGTTCTCAGGATCAGAGACCAACTTCCTTGACCCGTTTACTTATGTCTGGACTTAAACCTGTTATTTGCTTTTTGCACTCTGTGTAAGGACTTTCAGTTTTCCAGTGCTCCCTCTACTGCCGCCCAAGAGTGAGGATGTCAGTGGATGTGTCTGTCCTAGCCATCTTTTAAGTAGCATAGTATATGTGTGAAACACCTTAGCCCACATTACTAAAGAAACAGACTGTCAGGCAGACTGTTACATCTAACATTTATGTGTTTCAAAAAAAAAATAAAAGTCACAAAGAGAAAATGAAAGAAAATGAAAAAGCAAAACCCAAGGATATGAACAGCAGAAATTTGTGTAGGTAAGAGTGTAAAATTCACAGACATTATAGATGACAGGTTGGCAGTTTGCTGAAAACTAAACCTAACAGCTAATACCACCCAAATACTGAGCTTGGAATGATTTGCCCACATGAGCTGAGTGCTTATGCATACATGAAACCTACAGATTGACTGTGAATGTCACTGTGTACTAAATCCAAGTAATGGATACAAGAAAATATGTGAAGGAACTCAAAATACATATGGTTAAATGAAAGAAGCTAGCCTAAGAGGCTAAACACTTGAGCTGACTCTACAGCATTCAGGAAAAGTAAAATTTTCTTAATAAGACAGTACCAAGAATCTAAGCTTTCTAAAGTCTGGGGATAAGGAAAGGATAAGAAAATAAAGCATCAGAATATTTTGGAGAGAAAACTATCCTTGGTGAGGTCACAATAAAAGATAGAGGGTATAAGATATTGGCTCAAAAATATAGGGACTATAACAAGAATGAGCAATGGTTCAATTTTCAGGTAACAGCAAGGTGTCAGGTGTATGTTCATTGACTATAACAAATGTTCTACTCTGATGAGGGCTTTCGACAATGAGAAAGACATGAACATGTGGGTAAGAGGTAGATGACAACTCTGATCCTTTCTTTCAAAGTGAAAATAACTTTTAAAAATAATCCATTTAATAAAAGAAATGTACATTACTAAGCCACTCTATCTCTGTCAGTGCATATTCTCCAAGATGAAACTAATTCTGAGTTACTTGAAAAAAGACAAAAACAAAACAAAACAAACAAACAAACAAACAAGCATCTTCCATATGGAGTTTCCTTTGCTTTGAGTTGCCAGCCTCTGGGAGTTTTCTCGTGGTCAGTGAGATGAGTGGGCAGCTTGGGAATGGGAATAGTGATTGTATGATGTTTTGTCTGGAGAAAAGAGGGAGAGGCTTGTAGCATCAGTATGGGGCTAGTGATGAACTGCCTGCCAGCAATAAGACATCAACCTGAGATGTATCTATGATGTTGCTCCAGCATATTCCCTCATTAAGAAATCCTCTCTCTGTTTTTTGGCGTCTCTGATAGTAGTATATTACCCACAATGCATTCCCTGAAACATAAGGTGAGCAATACTGTTTGGAACTAAATCCTATTATTTTATTCCTGGTAAAATGTAAAAGAATGCATAATTTTTAAATTGCATGTTTTTTAAATATCACATTATATCTTTAATACTGTAATATAGTAATAAATATAGTCAAAACATGGTGACACTTACATGTTCTTTTACCAAATTTAAGTTAATCATATGTTAAGAATGTGAATAAGAGACACCTAGAAAATGCTCTTCTGAAATACAACTTTAAAAAAGTTAATCTATAAAGCAACTAAAAGCAGACTGAAATCAGATATTTCTGTCTCTACCTTTAAATATTTTTTCTTACTTTTGAGCAACCTGTTTCCTTTAGTAGTAAGCATGAAGATCATTTAATGAATACTTTCCAAAGTTATTTTACCCTTCTTTAAGGCTGAAGGGGCAGAGATAAATTATCGTCCCAAATACACTGTGAAAGAGAAACTATCTAATATTTATTGGAATTATATGTAAACTTCAAGTTGTTTTGTAAACCTTTAAGAAGACTAAGGAGGTTTAAAAATAACAGTTTTCCTCCTGAGCCAAATAAGTTTTAGAGTTGTGTCTTATTTTAGATTGGCCAATAAAAGACCTTGACTCTTTTCAAGAGTTTGTACTAAGACAAAAATTTGTTCTAAAAATGTTTGTATTATATAGGTGTGTTACTCAAGCAGATGCATGCACATAGACACAAACATATACAGACATACAGACACATACACACGAAGAAACATACACACACACATGCTGACACTGAGGAAACACTTTTGTTGCATCTTGTAATGCAGGATGCTTCTCTAATCATGTTGATTTCTCTGTCAGTTGTAGCTGCTCCTTTAACACCGGGTGGAACGCTCTGCTATCTTGAAGTTTTCTCATGTGTTCCCTTTTGTGCATCATAGTTGTCCTTTTTTTCTTTCTGCTTTAACCCCATGACAGTTCAGAGATAAATTTTCATTGCTATGAGAAAGAAGGTATAGAAAATTAAGATATTTTTCATAATTTATTATTCTTATCCAATTATAAAACTTTAATCTACTACTGTATTTTCTAGCTCAATTTCATCTTCAATTTCACCAAAATTTTATGACTTTTCTCTACCCTTTCAAGTTATCTCTATGTATCAAAGGGTAAACACACACACACACACACATACACACACACACATACACACACACACATACACACACATACACACACACACACATACACACACATACACAGAGAGAAAGAGAGAGAGAGAAATAATTATTACATTTAGAATTGATAAAGGTTATAGAGCAATTTATCTTTACTTTTGTCTATGGTATAAGCAAAAAAGATCAAGGAAAATTCTCTAAAATACTTCTTCAGAAGGGGAGGAAGGATTGTAGGGGCCAGAAGGGTCAAGAACACCACAAAAAAACCCCACAGAATCAACAAACCTGGACTCGTAGGAGCTGGAAATCAAGGAGTCTGCATGGGTCTAACGTAGGCCCTCTGCATATATACTATAGTTCTATAGCTTGGTGGTTTTGTGAGGCTCTTAACAAAGGGAGTGGGGGCTCTTTCTGATGCTTTTCCGTGCTTCAGGGACACTTTTCCTCCTATAAGTTGCCTCATGCAGCCTTAATATAAGAGGACGTGCCTTCTCTTAATGCAACTTAATATGCCATGTTTGGTTAATATCCCTGGGAGCCCTGCCCTAATGTGAACAGAAACATAAAAGGTGTGGTTGGAGAGAGAGGAACTTGGAGAAGAGGAGGGAAGGGAAACTGTGGTTTGGGTGCAATATAGCAGAGAATAAATTAATAAAAATATGCCTTCTGTATTCTCAAAGGTCTTAATCAGTCTTGTTCATCTGAACTTTATATAAATATTCATCAATAAATTGAGTCCTCCTTCCCCATTTTGATGACAAGTCAACTGAATGCCAAAGAGATTAAATAAGAACAAATTTGAACCTGATCCCATGATACAGGCCTAGTTCAACACAAGGTTTTCACCCTGTGGCCCAGAAAAAACTCAAAAAATAGGTACCACATACAAAACAGTCACAGGTGGATAAACACTATTCTATGCCATCATGCAATTTGTGGAATGTATGGATCTATAACCCTTTCTATTTTAAATATGAAGATAAAGTATGGAAAATCCCATTCCAAGGTTTTCCTCTAGGGGAAAAATACATTGGCTTGATCATATAAATAAAATACTGAGGAAAGTCATCCAGTAGGTCCTTGGAGTCCTCTTGTCTTGATTAAAAAAAAAAAAAAAAAGCACACAGTAATAAATCAATCGCCATTCAGCAGGAGTGAGCTTAAGTACACTCACTTAGAAAACTGCTTCAGCACCTGCTCCTGCTCACAAAATGGAAATTGATTTGAAAGTAAGGGTCAGCTTCCAAGTTTAGATTGATATTTTATGGAACAATTAGATTTGAAGTGCTCCTTACTAAACATGATTGATTATATACACTTTATCAAAACTGCAGTTAGAGCCATGATTTGTTTTCGCGCAACTGAAAGGCAAAGTTGTGGGTATAAAATTCACATTTCAGTACACACTTTTGAGAATCTATTGTACCGTTCTCAGATGTATGAGTGTGTGGTGTAGTGTGTGTATATGTGGATATGTTGAATATGCAAGTGTAACCCAGAATTTGCTAGCCAGTGGTTTTGCTAATTGCTTTCCACTTTATTTACTGAGGCAGTGTGTCTTGCTGAGTCTAGAACTTGCCAATTCAGGGCATCTTCTGTCTCTGCCTTCCATGGTCTTATAGGAATTATGGGCCACCAGGCCCCTTGGCTTTTGTGTAGATGGTCTAGCCCTCACATTTGTGCCACAAGCACTTTATCCACCAAGCTATCCCCAACACTCTGATTATTAAAAACCTGTGTGGGGTTGCCAGTTTCTTCAAATTCTTTAGTGCTATCCTGGAAAATATGGTATGTTAGCCTTCCTGTCTGTGATGCTATAATTGGATCAGCTTAAACTCTAAAGTAACTTAAGTACATGAAATTAATGGTCAGTTTCCTTCCCTAGTAACTTTATCAGAATCTGCCATGGGAATGTAAGCCTTAAGGTTATATTTATCTCCTATGACATCTTATATGCTTGCCTTATTCATGTAGTCAGACAGCAATCTTTAGATTCCCAACAACTCCGAAAATCCTCCTTGTCCTACATTCCTCTCTATTTACTGAGATAAAATACCAAAAGCATCTTGAGAGAGAAAGGGATCATTTGACCAGGCTATAGAATGTGACAAAGTCAAGGCAGAAAGAGCTGGAAGTCGACTAGTCGTATCATATCCACACTCAAGAACAGGGAAGAATGAAATAATGTGTGCCTGCCAGTACACAATTTACTTTCTCTATTCTTATACAAACCTGGCTAGACAAGGCAACCCTACTAGGGGAAAGGGAAAAGGCAGACAACAGAGTCTAAGTCAGAGACAGCCCTCACTCCAATTGTTGGGAGACATACATGAAGACCAAGCTGCACAACTGCTACATAAGAGGCCTAGGTCTAGTCCCTACATACTCTTTGGTTGGTGGTTCAATCTCTGGGAGCTCTCATGAGTCCAGGTTAGTTGACTCTGTAAGGTTTTTTTGTGGTGTTCTTGACCCCTCTGGCTCCTTCAGTCTTTCCCTGACTGTTTTACAAAACTCCCTAGGGAGTCTATCAGTCTCTGCATCTGTTTCCATCATCTGGTGGATGAAGCCTCTCAGATGACAGTTGTGCTAGGCTCCTGTCTGTAACCATAGCAGAGTATCATTATCAGCGTTAGGAGTTGACATTCTCCCATGGGAGGGTCTCAGGTTGGGCCAATCATTGCTTGGCAGTTCACTCAATCTCTGCTCTGTTTGTCCTGTGCATCATTTAGGAAGGGCAAATTTTCAGTGAAAGTTTTGTGGATGGGTTGGTGTCCTTCCTCCACTGGGAGTCCTGCCTTGCTACAGAAGGTAGCCATTTCAGGCTCCATACTCCCTGTTGCTAGAAGTCCCAGCTAGGGTCACCCTGTCACTTTCCAGAACCTCCCCCATTCCAGGTCTCTGGCTTGTCCCAGAGTTGCCTGCCACCACCAATTTCCCTTCTCTTTCACAGAACATTTATCAAAGGAAATACCGCTGAATAGTACACAAGCTAGATAGATACCTAACTAGAAAAACTTGAGTGAGAAATGATCCCACCCTTCTGACTCATCTTCCTGGAATAGATGATTCTGTCATATGACATGAGGTTGAGTTGACTCAACCCTTCTGATTTTGCACACTAAGGATCTAGCACTGATTCAAAGTACCACATCGTTTTACATTTCTTCTTCATTAAAAAACCTGGACATCAGCAGGAAATGTTGGCACATACCTCTAATCCCAGTACTCAGGAGTCAGTCAGGTGGATCTCTATGACTTTAAAGCCATAGAAGCCAGATAAGCCAGGGTGCATAGTAAACTCCTGCTTCATAGTAAGATAGAACAAGCATATACATAATCTACCTACACAGAGATGTTACTCTCCTTTACATAATTACTGTCTTTCTTCTGAACACTGCTGACATTTCATCTTGTCCAAACACCATTTGAACTGGAGCTGACCCTGTGGGCACCCTTGCTCATGACTGAGAAGTTGCTGCCTATGAACAACCCACTTCTGATGTGAATCTTCTCCTGCTCCATTCTGAAGAATACCCAGTACATGGCAACAAAAATAGCACAGAAGAATTCCAAAGTTTCTCCTCCTTCACTGCAGTGTTCCCATCTCATGTGTCTTGTAGTTTTTCATTCTTACTAGCACAGCTGGGGGAGCCTCTAACCCCATTTCGCCTTATAATTTCCCCTCCCTTAGGTTTCCTCCCTGCCCCAGAAGGACTGTCAGGAGCACCCACTGGTATTAACTAGCCATTTAGACTAATGAGTTAGTTGATGGGCAAATTTATCACCACTCTTCTTCTCGCCTGGGCCTCATGATGACAGAGGTCATTGGCCAAGGTACAGCTTGAATTGCTGCCTCTAAAATTTTTCTTTTCCCTCTCAATTGCTCCCTGATTACCATAGAGAACAATGTCCTGACCTTGACTTTATTGGTCCTATGTTTTTACTAGCTGAGCTGCCCAACCCTAGCTTCAAGTTTTTTCATCTGCTTCTCTGGTGTATTTCAGTTGCTCACCAGAAATAACAGAATAAGTGAGATTCCCTCCTGAAGATCCCCCATGGAGCTATTGGCTACATTAATGACCCCAAAGGTGCCACTCAGATAATGAGGTCATAGCATATGATGACTAGAAAGACATGGGAAGGAGACATGTGCTACAAGTCTGGGCTCAAATCCTTCTCACTCAGCTTTATCACGAAGCAAGAAATGGGCTCCCTACCTTTTTTCCACTAAACAGAAAAAATATTAGTGATGATAACCACGATCTGGTTTGTAGAAATTATAAGGAGACAAAAAAGACATAATTTTATGTGAGGATTTGATACTTTTCCTAGAGTCAAGTGAACAAAAAGGTACCAGATGTGAGACCCAAAATCTATTCTGATGGGTCCTGCCCATTATGTGGACTCCTCCATTAATGTAAACTCAACATCTTCCTTAGCATCAGTCTGGGAAAAGGATCCTCATCTAAACAAGACCCAGAAATTTCTGCTTCAGCCCAACAGAGTCAATCCTGTTCTCCAAGTGCAAAGCACCACTCTCATTCCAGCTCTGGATTCCACTTCTACACTGATCTAATTTTCCAAAAAAAACAGCTGCTAAAGTCAATAATGTATGAATTAGTGATGGAGTTATTTAGTGCAAATGGGTCATAAGAAGCAAATGTATATATTTAAACAACTGTAATTGAGGGTCCACTTGGAGCTGTGAACATATTTAATTTATATTACTAAAATACCAAACTCTTCATTTATAAATGTGTGTATTATAAACACATGTATACAGGTGAATGTACCTGTACCTGTATACACCTATGGGTATACAGGTACTCTATAACTCTCCATTTCATTCCTTTTTGTGTCACAGATTTTTCCATTGGTAGGCTGTGAATTAGTAAATCCTAGCAACTCTCCTGTCTCTCCATAGGACTAGGATTACAGGTGTGTGTGTGTGCGCGTGTGTGTGTGTGTGTGTAAGTGTGTGTCTATGAGTGTATGTGTGTAAGTGTATGTGTGTGAGTGTGTATACGTATGCATGTGTGTATGAGTGTGTATGCATGTGTGTGTGTGCGTGTCTATGTGTATGAGTGTGTATGTGTGTGAGTGTTGAGTGTGTATACATGAGTGTGGCATGTGTGCATGTTTGTGTGAGTGTATGTGTGTGTCTGTGTGAGTTGTGTGTGAGTGTATGTGTATATATGAGTGTCTATGTGTATGCATGTGTATATATGAGTATGCATGTATGTGGCATTTGTGCATGTCTGTGTGAGTGTGTATGTGTGTGTGCATGTGTGGGGGATGTGTGCTTGTCTGTGTGAGTGTGTATGTGTGAGTGTGTATGTGTGTATGTGTATGAGTGTGTGTATATGAGTGTGTGTTGAGTGTGTATGCATGTGTATGTGCACACCTGTGTGTGCATGTTTGTGCATGTGTATGTGTGAGTGTGTGTATGAGTGTGTATGCATGTGTGTGTGGTGTGTGTTTGTGTCTGTGAGTGTGTGTGTATGAGTGTGTATGTGTATGCATGTATGTGTGTATGAATGTGTAGCATGTGTGTGTCTGTGTGTGTATGAGTGTGTATGTGTGTGAGAGTGTGTATGTATGCATGTGTGTATGAGTGTGTATGTGTGTTCGTGTCTGTGTAAGTGTATGTGTTTATGAGTATGTAAGAGTGTGTATGTGTGTGTGTGAGTGTGTGAGAGTGTGTGTGTGTGTGTCCATGTCCAGCTATTTACATTGATGTTGAGGCCCAAACTCAAGTCTTTATGTTTATGGAGTACTATTCTTACTCAAAGAGCCATCTCTCCATCCCCAAATACATTCATTTCTTATTTTAACTTCAGTTCATAATGTTGTTCTTCTTACAACTAGAAAGAAATTTTATTTACAACACATCAATTTTATAATTTCAACCATGAAAATTCAAACCAACATAAAATAATTTCTGTCACTACTCAAATAATATTTTATACCATGTGTGTATAGTTTGCCTAAAAAACAATTCACAATTAGTTCCTGAAAACCTCACCTAGAAAATGTCTTAAGTTAACATATTTTAGATGCTGCCTTAGATTAGAAATTCAGAACGAATCACTTTTATGTATCTTCCCCCCCCCCAAAAAAAAATCATAATTTTAAGTGATGTTTAAAAGTTGTGTGTTACCTGCCTGTCAGCCATAGAACATTCCAGGCTCTGTCTCTCACCTCACTTCCCATGACTTATTATAGCCGCTCCTCTTAGATATAGGAAGAAGGAAAGCTTAGGTGAGAGACTGCTGTGAGCCTGTGAATGCATTTCTTCCTCTGCATGGCATCTGTATCAATGTCAGTAAATGACTTGTCTCCTTGATGGAATTATACTTAACTTTAAGATAGGACTTTAAGAGGTTAGAGTGGCATGTAAGAGAACCTTGTGTAAAGAGATCTGAGCCTTTCATATAAGATACTCTGTAACCAGAGCCAACATTTTCCATAATGCACTGCTTGCCATTCTCTTCTTGTGTCCTTCGAGAGCAACTGCAATGCTTTATGTGGGATACAGGGCTGGGTGCATTACCTGAGATTGTAGCACCTGTCTTCTTTGTCCCATATGAAAAGTGACAGTTCCTAATCTTCAGTCATAGAAAGTTAATCCCTTTTAGTAATGGTCAGTTGACAGTCACGTTTGTTTGACTTCACTCAGAGAGCATAGCAAGCTTGAGGAAGAGACGTTAGAAGAGAGTGAGTATTCATTAGTAACACAGTTCAACAAGGGGGCTTAGTACATGTTCATATCAGTCCCTCTGAGTTAGTGGTTTCTATGTTTTGGTCATGTATTCACAAAAAACTGTGGACACAACCTTAGATTCTGCTTTTACTTAAAAAATATTTAAAATCACATTACCACTAAACCCATTACCTATTGTAAGGTATACGTAAAAAATAGAAACTCATATACAAACACACATATTTACAATCTTAAGCAAGTAAACTATGAAACCATAAATCAGAAGACACTATGTTTAGCAGAAGGGGGATCAAAATTCTGGCTTCTACTTCCTTCATAATGGAGTACAAGTTTTATGTCACAGTTTACCTCATATGACTCAGTAAATAACAGAGCTACATAGGAAAAAAATAGCTTACATATCATCTCATAAAATGAGTGGAAGAGAAGTTCGCACTGACAGATGATATTTTGTAGCAATGGGAAGGGCTTTTCTTTGTAGTAAGTGACACAGAAATATTTTCTTTGGTTGTCACCAGCTGTCCTCCTTAGCTGGAGAGTAGAAAGGTAAATATCTTTTTGTAAACTACCCACATAGGACTATTTTCAGTTCTTGATTTGCCAATTTGTCATTCCACTGTTTACCACAACTGCAATGTGTGATTTTAGAGTAGAATTGTGCTGGACTACAATTCTCCATAAATCATAGATTTGTGAACATCCTGATAGCGGAAACATTGTCTGTTAACAGGCTATGCTTTTTTTCATTTTTTTTCTTTCTTTCATGCTTAGCTGGTAAAGAAAGGCTTGTTTCAGGGATAAGGAAATAAACAGAGCAAGGAGCACAGGGACAGAGACGGGGGACAAAGAAGAGATGGAATGAGAAAGCAAGACCACCTGCCTTCAAGGAGGTTTTAAGCATCTTGTGGGGATCTTCCTGCTTAAATTGAGAGCTGGACAGTTTTTCAAAAATCAGGGAAGCTGGTAGCCCCACAACCTTATATTAAATTAACCAGTACTGGTCTGGCCATGAACTATTTGAGCCAGTTCTCCAGCAGAGGGTTAGACAGGAAAGATAAAAAAAATCCCTCACACCTTCCTTTTAAGATGTTAGCCTTGGTCTCAGTTCAGCAATGTGAAGAAGGCAGCCACTTGGAGAGTTTACCATCGCCATTATCTTTCTACCTGCCTGCCTTTTGGAATCTGCCCAAATCCCTTGATTCTCCATCCCAGAGGTCATCCTGACCATGCTTAGGAGCTTGGAGTGAGATTGCTCTAATATACTCTCTCTTTTCCTTCAAATTTTTAGTTT
This sequence comes from Arvicanthis niloticus, assembly GCF_011762505.2. NCBI lineage: Eukaryota > Metazoa > Chordata > Mammalia > Rodentia > Muridae > Arvicanthis > Arvicanthis niloticus. The sequence goes on from NC_047673.1 coordinate 55,478,893, forward strand.
TTTTTTAAAATTAATTAATTAATTTACTTTGGATCTCAACTGCAGTTTTCCTCCCCCGCTCCTCTCAGTCCTGCTCCCTAACATCCGCTACTCCTCACTTTCTCTACAGAAAAGAGGAGGCCTCCCATGTATATCAACCAGCCTTGGCATATCAAGTTGCTGCAAGACTAGGAGCACCCTCTTCTACTGAGGCTAGATGAGGCATCCCAGTATGAGGAAAGAATCCCAAAAGTAGACAACAGAGTCAGAGACAGCCTCTGCTCTTACTTTTAGGACTCCCACACAAAGATCAAGCTACATCTGTTACATATGCTCAGAGGGCCTATGTCAGTTCTATAGTTAGTAGTTTAGTCTCTGTGAGCTCCCAGGAGCCCAGGTTAGTTAATTATGTGAGTTTTCTGGTGGTGTCTTTGATCCTTCTTGTTCATAAAATCCTTCCTCCCCCTCTTCTGTAGGATTCCCCAAGCTCCAACCATTGTTTGGCTGTGGGTCTCTGCATCTGTTTTCATCAGTTACTGGGTGAAGGCTCTCTGATGACAGTTATGCGAGACTTCTGTCTCCAAGTATAGCAGAAGATCATGAACACAGTCAGAGGTGGGCTCTCCCTCTAACGGCATAGGTCTGAAACTGGACCAGTCGTTGGTTGGCGACTCTCTCAATTTCTTCTTTGTCTTTGCCCAAGCATATCTTGTAGACAGATCAAATTGTAAGTCAAAGTTTTGTGGCTGGACTGGTGTCCTAATCCCCCCATTGGAAGTCTTGTCTTGTTAAAGAAGATGGCAGATCTAAGCCTCACATTATCCCCCATTGTTGGTAGTCTTAGCTATGGTCATCCTCATAGATTCCTGGGAGTTTCTACTGCACTAGGTTTCTGGCTCATTCCAGAGATGTCCCACCCATTCCAGTACTCTATCCCTCTGTCCTCCCCCCATCTGATCCTACCTATTCCAATCCACACTCCCACAGCCCTCCATTGCTAGGGGGAGGATAAATTGGTGCAAACATTGTAGAAATAAGTTTTGTGTTTTCTCGAAAAATTGGGATCTACCTCAAGACCCCACTATGCCACTCCTGATGATATACCCAAAAAGTCACTCCACCACACCACAAGAACACTTGCTTAGCTATGTTCATAGCAGCTTTATTTATCATAGCCACAAACTGGAAACAGTCTAGATGTCCCTCATCTTTAGAATGAATAAAGAAAACATGGCACATTTACACACTGGAATACTATACTACTCAGCTAATAAAAACAGTGACATCATGAAATTTACAGACAAATGGATGGAACTAGAAAAGATCATTATGAGTGAGGTGACCCAGACTCTGAAAGACAAGCATGGTGTATACTCACTTATAAGTAGATATTAGCTGTAAAGGATAACAATGGTACAATCCTCAGACCCAAACAAGCTAAGAAACATGGAGGGCTCAAAAGGGATGTATGAATCTTACAGAGAGAGTGGGAGCAGTACACTCTCTTTTAAAGGGTGCTTATATAGTCTTGGAAGAGAAAAATAGTATCTCCCTGTCATCCAATGGTAGGCATTTTTAATAGCAATATTTGGGTTGTGATTTGTAACTTGTTTTCTCTCCTTTCATAAAAATTATAATATATCCACCTGGATTTCACCCATCTGCCTGCTAGAATTAGGCTATGAAACATGAGCATGTTACTGACATCTGGCTACAGATTCAGTAATGGTAACAGTCTTCTTTCTGATCCATGAATCTTGTGTCTTCTACTTGACTTAGAGATACTGTTTTGGCCTATTTTTATTGGATATTTTATTTATTTATGATCCAGATGCCATTCCCTTTCCCCATTTCCCCTCCCTAGAACCCCCTAACATATACCCCCTCTTCCTTTATGTGCTTATACCATTTTTATTATATGCATGTATTAAGGTCAGTTCTAGGTTGAGGGTCTAGCAATACAATAGATGCAAATAGTCAAGGAACAAGCAAGACAATAAACACAAATAGTCAAAGAAAAAGCAAGGCATTAAATCCAATTACATGAACACTCTCCTATCACTGTTTCTAAGTGTTTATCAGGATGACCAAGTATCTGAGCCTACTTCCCTGTCCTAGCCCAAGGTCATTTTCATGTCTGAAGCCTACTTCCTTGTTCTAGCCTAAAATTTAGATTCCTGTTTGAAATTGCTTCTTTGTTTGGCCTAATGTCAGATTCCTGCCTGGAGCCTACTTCAATGTTGTTGACCAATGTCATATTCCTACCAAGCAGCCCATTTCCTTGTCCTTGGCCCACGTCAGCTTCTTGCCAAGAAGCCCCAAAGGCTCTCTACCTCTCCCCCTTTTTTATTTCATTAACAAGACTGAGCCTGTCTTAAGTCGTTCTGATAAGAATGCCTTTCTTACTCGTCATGGAATATGCATTATCAAAAGCAGTGCACTTCTGTCTTAGGTTGGTAAGGCTCTATGCAGTATCTTACTTGCCCTTGGCTTGCCAGCCTCTTAAATTAATAACTCTGTCTGGGAGTCCATTATCAATTTCAAGTCATATACTTTGGCTGCCAGCCTGTTGATGTAGTTAGAGACAAGCTTTTAACATGATGGCCAGGAATAAAAGTATTTCCAGGAAAAGTAGGGCTTGCCTGATCAAACTATATATGACACCCCTAAGGTTTGACCAAAATGGAAATACTAACCTCAGGCCATGGATAATTTTATTGGCATTATCTGCAGCATCAAAGCTTAACAGAGCAGCATTATTTAAATTAATAATCTCACTATGCAAAGTTAACACACCCAGAGAGGTATTAGGATTATGCCAATTATCCTACAGGTGTCTTTAAACTTTTTCCTAATTATAAAGATAATCATTGTGAATTTTAAAAGTAACACTACTGCAATGATATTTGTCATGACACTTGGTATGGCTCCTAACTCTTGAACCATGAAGGTCCATCAGATATTTTGAATAGGTTATAGAGCATCATCCGTTGTTCCAAATAGCTATATAAATCCTTTTGTATACTCAATACATTAGTAATATTTTTTTTGCTAGATGATTAACAAAAATAGTTGTCTTAACTCCTTGTGTCAATGCTATTGCAGAAGCAGTGGTGCCAACAATTAGTGAAATTAAAGCTGTTATACCAGCAATAATCAAGGCTGCTACCCTCTTGCTTCTGCTTAAAGTCTAACTCACTTCTAGCACTTTCAAGTTTTTTTTTTTTCAGCGAATCAAGGTTTGCTAATAGTCTAGGCAGTAAGACAAAAGTTGGTTGATGAACCCCCGTAATGGATATGCCAGGTTTCAGCACATTAACACAATTGGAAATTGTACAGTCAGTGTAACTTACAATGAATACTGTAGAAGAGACAAAACCAATTTTAGCTTGACAATTCAAAGAGCCTTAAAACTTGCACTAACCCTTGTTTGAAATCCAGATCCTGCCCCAACTTTATCTCTTGCTATTGTAACATCATAGTGAGCTACAGCTAACTTCCAAGTATGTCTCTGACAATGTCCAGTAATTGAGAGTTTTGCTGGGTATAGTAGCCTGGGCTGGCATTTGTGTTCTCTTAGGGTCTGTATGACATCTGTCCAGGATCTTCTCACTTTTATAGTCTCTGGTAAGAAGTCTGGTGTAATTCTGATAGGTCTGCCTTTATATGTTTCTTGGCCTTTTTCCCTTACTGTTTTTAATATTCTTTCTTTGTTTTGTGCATTTGGTGTTTTGATTATTATGTGACAGGAGGTATTTCTTTTCTGGTCGAGTCTATTTGGCATTCTATAAGCTTCTTGTATGTTTATGGGCATCTCATTCTTTAGATTAGGGAAGTTTTCTTCTATAATTTTGTTGAAGATGTTTATTGACCCTTTAAGTTGGGAATCTTCACTCTCTTCTATTCCTATTATCCTTAGGTTTGGTCTTCTCATCGTGTCCTGGATTTCCTGGATGTTTTGGGTTAACAACTTTTTACATTTTGCATTTTCTTTGACAGTTGTGTCAATATTTTCTATGGTATCTTCTGCACCTGAGATTCTCTCTTCTATCTCTTGTATTCTGTTGGTGATGCTTGCGTCTATGACTCCTGATTTCTTTCCTAGGTTTTCTATCTCCAAAGTAGTCTCCCTTTGTGATTTCTTTATTGTTTCTACTTCCATTTTTATGTCCTGGATGGTTTTGTTCAATTCCTTCACCTGTTTGGTTGTGTTTTCTTGTAATTCTTTAAGGGATTTTTGTGTTTCCTCTTTAAGGGCTTCTACCTGTTTACCTGTGTTCTTAAATTCTTTGTGAATGTTATTTATATCCTTCTTAAAGTGCTCTATCATCATCATTAGAAGTGATTTTAAATCTGAATCTTGCTTTCCTGGTGATATGGGAAATTCAAGACTTTCTATTGTGGGAGAACTAGGTTATGATGATGCCAAGTACCCAGGATTGCTGATGCTTATGTTCTTATGCTTGCTTTTTGTCATCTGGATCTCCTTAGTGCTACCTGCACTGTCTCTGAGTGGAGCCTGTCTTTCCTATTATCTTGGTTGTCTCAGAACTGTTTGGGGGCAGGTGTTGTTGTCTTCTTACCTAAAATACTGCCAGGGTTAGAGCTCCTGGGAGCCCTACCTCCTCTGGGTTTTTTGGGATTAGGTGCAGAGATGAAGCCCAAGATCTGCTCTGTGTTTGGGCACAGACCAGAAGGCAATGCTTTGGTCTATTAACTAAGCTTTGACAAATTTCAGTTTTTGAGAGTTGTTGTGACTTGAAAAGATGATCTGAATCAGGATCTGCACTAGGATCATAGCATACACTGATGAACAACACATATTTTAGTACAGAGCATAGGAAGTAATGGAGGGGTGAGAGGTAGGAAGTTGGGCATAGGGACAGGAGGATTTTACAATATCATCTGTCTTTTCAAGATCTCAAATTGTTTGAATTTTCTCAGCTGGTATGTAGTCATCAGTAAGTCTCCCATTTTAAATAAGTGTGTACCTATGTTAGTTCAGTCTATAGTCTCTCTGTAGAGATATATAATTTGCATATTACATATAACATTACATATTAGTACATTTACATATTAATATATGACAGAGAGTGGTTGTGACAAGAAAAAGTAAACCACAGTTTGTTCTTTTTTTTTTTTAACCATCACTGAGGTTTTCTGACTTATGTGTGGAATATCATGTCAGAGAGAATTACACTCCACTATAAGATTTGTAATAGAGAAAAGATTTTGTAAGGCTCTTGAATGCTTGTTCTTGCCATTCCTTAAAGAAAATGTACCTTAATTTTAAGGTGGTAATATGAAATAAAGATTATCTCTGAAATTAACATATAAAAGAACTTTAAGTGATTAAATATAATTGAACTATTTTCTGAGAGAAGCATTTCCTTCTGAGGTTTTATTCTGAATGTCATGTTATTGGATTTCACATGATTACCTTTTATGCTATTTTAGTTGTTAAATTCTGAATAGTGTTCTTCAAAACTTTTTAAGAGAAAGGAGTTTTTGAGTTCGTGACATTTTGGTGTCTCTGCCTTTCATTCAAGAAACGAGGTGCTTTAGAAAGTTGATATTATTGTTCTACCACTCCTAGCACAGAATGTGATTGTTCCAGGTTCCCTGACATAAATGTCAAGTATGTCTGTGTCCTTCTCACCATACTGAATTTTCTCATATGTAATGATCACCTTCCATAATTTTCAAATTGCTTGTTTAATGGTGACATTGAACTTGTCAACAGTCTTTCTAGATTTGTCCAGGTATCTTTGTACATCTGCAGAATATAGAGAGGATGAATGGTAACTCTTGCCTGGTATATGTGAGGCCCCAGGTTTCATCCAAAACAAAACAAAAAAAAAAAAAAACAAAAAATAAACCATAAAAAGAAAAAAAGAAAGCCTAAAAATTGTATAATTATGTTCACTGAGTTTATGATACAATGTATAATTATGTTCATTATTGGTGTTTGATTTCTCTGGCAGTTATATGGAGGAATAGCATCTTCTTCCATGGACCAAGTATTGCCAACTTAAAAAGAACGTGACAAATAGAACAGAGTCTGAAATGTGAACCATAGAGTTGAGAATTTCCTTTTCCTTTTATTTATAGTTCTTTTAGAAATAATTGCTGTCTCTATGAGAAGCAAGATAGAGAGGATACAGAGGTTAGAGACTAAATTGAAGAAACTGTGAGTTTTGCATTTGAAATATTTATACCTTTAAGTACAAGTACCTTCCAAGGCTTTCAGCTTCATTGTTGCTTCTTACCTTGTTGGTCTTTCTGACAGAAATATTTTTATGCCTCATAAATCCTGAGCAGAACACAACTGCTGTTCTGATTAGCATTTGAGAGGAGTGTTGTCTCAGAGTTCTCTCACCACTCAGCAGAGAATGTTACTTAAAACATAACTTTAATTACGAAGCAGCCCTTTTCTGGACATGTTTCTGCATGTAATGAGACTATTGCAGGTGGTTGATAACATATTTCTCCTCAACTCAAAGATGCCTTTCACTGGGCACAAATGTCAACACATTGCATGATATGTAAGAGCTCCAATACTAAATATATTCTGTAACCTGATAAGATAGGAATGAAACGGACACTCAGGTTCATCTGCATACAACATCATTTCACCCAACAGTATAAATGCTCCTAGGACAACTTTGGTTCTCTTGTAGAAGCTTCTAACAAAAAAAGAGGAAAATGTTTGCATTAAGGAAATGAGAAGAGATTAAGACACATTTTTAGCAAGCTTCTATTGATTATACCTATTCAAACCAATCTAAACACCAATTTAAGTTCCTTCAAGGGCTTTCTGAACCAACAAGAATCCAAGTTGAGTATGTCTGTGTCTCCAAACACCTGTCTAGGGTCCCTTTGCCCTTTCTGGGTAGAAATCAATAGACAGGTGAGAAGCCCTTTCAGTGCTGTCCATCTTTGCCCCCTGAGTGCCCAAGACCTTGGCACCAGGTTGGCAGAAGCTTGCAGGGCTAAACTTTCAATGTTACAGTTCTATTTCTGCAGATATTAGAAGCCAGAGACACAAGTAGAGACACTCAGGAAGCAGCCTTATTGCTTTGGGCTGTAACCAACATTAGCCTCTTCACTAGGCATCTCTGCTTCCAGCAGCAATGAGATGAAATAGCAGACACTAGCAAACAGTCACCAGTATGATCTTCTAGCAAACACATGCAATCTCACTGGCATTTATCAGCTTTGTTATACACACAGGTACCACTGTCTCAGTACCTGATCCACAGGAAGTCATGGAGAAGAGTTTAAACACAGATCTCTATTCTGTTTCTGCTCAGTAGTTACCTTTGCTTATGTGTCAAGTAGTACTGAATGTACCGGAACCTTCGTAATCTATTAGTGATTTCACTTTTGTGTAGTAAGGGGGAAAAGCTAAGATGGGATGTATAGTTAAAAATAAAATAACAACAAAATAAGCTACATTTTATGGAAAACTTTACTTTTAGTGTAAAATAATTTTTGTCTCACGAAAGTACAAAATGCATGTGTGCTGACAATAATGGAATAAAAGCATGCTTGATCAGTATTCTGAAATTTTTATCATGTTGATTCAATGTAATATAGTTTAGTGTCATCTGTGGATTATTTCTTTTTTCATAGCTCTGAATTTAAATAGAAAAGGACTTTTTTGTCACACATCCCTCAGGCCTCAGGTTTTATATGTTCCCTTTATCATTTATCATATGCATCCTTTATCATTTCACCATGAAGCTTTGCACTCTGGGAAAAGTTCGATTGGGGCAGTAGCTACAATTACTTTTAGTATCATAAAGGACATATGTCACCAGAGTAAATCATAAGAAGAAGAGAAGAAATGGGTGTCTGAAAGAAGGCATGGAGCTCAGCTAGTTTTGTAGCTTACAGAGAAATTAATTGGTGCTTTCCAGATAATCAACTGTAATGATTTATACTTACTTTGTGTAAAATGCATTAGACTCTATTCCAGATGATGCAGATGTCCCTAGAGAACAAAGCAAACATTTCACTTACCACAGTTCTTGTTTCCTAGTAGGGAAAGTGCATAATAACAGATGAGTACTTGTTGGGAAAAAATACTGGTTAGTTACAAGACCAGGAGGGATAAGAGGTATTTGCCCAGTGAGATAAAGATTAGCATATGGTGAGAATATGAGGTTTCTCATAAGCAGTGTAGGCTGAGACACTTTTTCCTGAACTGTGACATTGGATCAGAGAATTAAAGGAAGCAAGGAAACAAGATTGTGACTATCCACAGGGAGATTCATGTAGTCAAAGGAATAGAATATGGTCCTGATGGCTTTGTTTGTTGTGTCTGTTATCAGAAAGAAAAGCAGATGATAATGAAAAGAAAGGCTACAGAGAATGAAGAAGTTGTTAGATCACATAGAACCATAGAAAGCACAACAGGAACTGTTAAATGTTATTCCAAAGCATACTGTAAGGCAATAAATGCCTTGCAGCTGAAAAGTGCTATAATCCATTTTATGTATATAATGCTATCGAGGAGTAATTTGCATACTAACTTTTGAAGTAATTAAAATGTGTAGTATATGTGCTTGTTGGAATCAAAACGTCCCTCTATATGCTTTGAACATTTGGTCTCCAGTGGTGACACTGTTTGAGAAGACATAAAACATTTAGTTAAATAAATGTTAAATCACTCTGAAACGATGAAGATTTTTGTGACATTATAAATAAATATATTATTGACATTAAAAGACTTATTCCTAACTGACCACCTCTATAAAAAAAGAAAGTGTTAATTTGCCTACTTGGAATAATTATAGACAGGCCTTTGAAAATCTAGATTAACTTAGTAGATTTATGTTGCTGTTCAATAGCCAATTCAATTTTAAGCAGTTATGTTTACTTTTATACATAGTTAATGGGGTTTTGGACATGGCTGTGCCTCAGCCCTGTCAACTGCTCACAGGTGATTTTCCCAACTGCTTTTCAGTGCACCAATCATGAGTGCATTCATTACCAAAAATAACTCGTAGTTGTATAAATGAATGGGCCAGCGTGTCCTGTGGCCTCTTATGCAAAGAAAGTGTATTAGTGATCCTCAATTGGTTGTTTTCATACATGTTTTAAAGTGAATATCTGTTTGCTTTATATAGGACTGGTGGACTTGTACAAGTTTCATACTTCCTAGCTCTAATTTAACTCTAATTTAATAAATCATTGCCACCTGAAAACACTCGGAATTATCATATAGAACCCTATCTTGCTTATCTCTATAAGGAGGCACTTGTCTGTAATGTTAGCCTCCAGGAAACTGAGACTGGAGGATAACCGTAAGTTTCAGAGCTGCCCAGACTCATAGCACAACCGCCTCAAATTACAATAATAAAAAATTTTGCAAATTACATTCTTCCTGAACTCTGATTTGTCATATTTATATGCATGAAAAGCTTCAGTGAAACAACAACATGGCATATTAAAAGGCAAAATTACTAGCCCAAGGTCGCTGAACTTGTAAGTTGTAAATTTATATATGATTTAAACCAAGATGACAAATTATCCTGTTCCCTATCCTCTGAATCAAATTTTCACATTCAAAGGGATGGGTTTGAGTTTATAAAGATTCAAAGGGATGGGTTTGAGTTTATAAAGAAGTTATTCATGAGGTATTTTAAAGTATTTTTCAACTTTAAAAACACCACCTACATCTCTCAGCAAGTGGGCCAGTGTTGTTAAACAAACCAGACTAATCGAGTCATGCAGAAGAGAAAGCAAATAAGATTTGCACCTCCATGGTTTCGGCTTCAGTTTCTGCCCCAAGTTCCTCCCCTGAATTATCTTGGATGATAGAATGTGACCTGAGAGTTGTAAAATGAAAGAAAACCTTTTATCTCAAAGTTACATTTAGTTATAGTGTTGTATTGTAATAATAGAAACCCATACAAAGATAGCTAATAAGGACAATTTTTTTCCCTGGTTGGTAAGATGGCTTTGTATGTAAGAGCACTGCCAAACTTGACAGCCTGAGTTCTATCCCAGAACACACAGGGAGAGAAAGCAAGAAGTGACTCCTACAAAGTGTCTTCCCGTTTCACACAAATACCCACATACCCCACCCCTACCGTGCAGGCACGCGCGCGCACACACACACACTTTTTTTATTAAAATTTTATTTGATATGAAATTCTTATTATAAAGGTCTTTTTGACTGGCTATACAGGGTCATTAGCTAAGTAGAAAAAAAAAGAAGAAAAAGAATTCCAGGATGACAGGATAATACAGGATCCCATTTCCTAGGTCTGTGTATGAAAGGAAAGAAATTAGAATCACTAAGAAGAACCTACTGGCGAGGTGCCACAAAATTGAAACTAGCTGACTGGCGCTGGCATCTCTAAAACATGCCAGGAGCATGCCTCTGTGTTGGGAGGAAAATTTCCCAGTGTTCACCCACTGAGGCAAAACAGCAAAGTCTTTCAAGGGCAAGCTTCACAAGCAGAAACAGGGAGGACACCCAGGTGAAACATCCAGCACAGTTTTCTTTTCTTCCTTCTAGTTTGCCTGTGGTGGCCCCCCACCCCCAACCCCAACCCCAACCCCACACCCAACCCCACCCTCACCCCCGTTGGCAAAGGTTGGAATAGTGCCAGGTGACACAACCTGAATGAGGCGCCTGGAATCCTAGCCACAGAACAGGGTCTAGGATGATGATGGTTTCAAACTTTCAGATTTTAACATTTAGCATACTTCTGTTACCATGAGTATTGTTATTTCTGTTAAAAATAGAGTTTATTCGTGCAAACTTACATAATAATACTTTTATTTCTAAAACATTGTTCCACCAATGATGTTATTGCATAAAATGATCATTTTAATCTTACATGTTGCCGGGTTGTTTTCCAAATAAGACTGCAAAAAAAAAAAAAAAAAAAAAAAAAAAAAAAAAAAAAATCACGTTGCTAGAAATAAACCTTTGAGAATATTCTTTTCTCCAGTCCTCACCAGCAAGAGCTGGTTGCTTTGAAGTTTCCCTTCATTAGGACAAAGTAACATTTCTTCAGCTGATCTCTTCCTGAGGGCTTGGGGCTCTACCTGTGTCCTCATGTGTGTATTGATGACCAGCAGTCCTTATTTTTGTGAATTTTTGTTCTTACATGTGATCGTTTTCCTGTTGAGTTTCTGTCTCTTGCCTTTTTCATTGTGTATATGCAAAGCTTATTTGGAAGGCAGGGGATGGTGCAAATGTGAACAACAGTCTGCTCTGGCAGAGGATCATATCCGGTTTCCAGACCCACAGCAGGCAACTTACACATAGCTGTAACTTAAGCAACAGGGGATCCAGTACCCTCTTCTGGCTTCTCTGGGAACCTACACATATGCATAAATACACCATTTTTTTTTCCAGGCATAATATAATTAAATACACCAGCGGCTTTTGAGTGCTGTCTTATTTGTGTCACTTTCTCTCCATCATAAAAGCCATCTTACAATTTAGATCTATTCCAGATGTCTTTATTTCTAATACTTTAGATCTCATTTCCATCAGAAGCCTGACTTTTAAAAATATGTTCTACTTGTATGTCGATTTTATAAGATTTGTATTTTACAAAACAATCTTTCCCATCTAAGAATGGCTTTGACTTCATCTGCTCAGAATATGATTTATGATCCTCAGTAAGTTTTATTTTATAGTTGATGTTGTTAAGCTTATACAAATTTGTTATTAAATACATTTGTAAACACGACATTTCCGCATATTTGCTGTGAAGAAAGCCCTGTTGATTTTGTAGTCTTTCTATTAAGAAGATAGAAACTGTAATTTAATGAGTAAAAATATAATTACTTTAAAAAAGTGAACATGGGATAGGGTGTGGTCCAATTTGGCAGGAGACACTTCCCCCACTTAACCATCCAAGCACCTTCAGCATCCAGAATTTGGCTCCAGCATTTTTGATGCAGGTTTCCGGTTGACTATGATAGCAATACCAAGAGCAGGGTAACAGAAAGAAAGAGGATTTACATGGAGTGTTTATGTGATAGGAAGAAAGAAGCAATTACTAGATCCAGTCACATCTTGTTTGGGGGAAATTTGTTTTAGTCATCAGACAGCAGAGGACTGGCAAAATAGCACCCCTGGAAAAGTACATCCCCAACAACTATTCTCTTCATACAAACATGGGGAGAATAGGTTTGAGGATACTTAGAAGAGTATCACATAGTATCATTATCTGGTGTCTGGACCCTATACTGAGACCTCATTAACCACAGTAATTTGTTTTAGCTATCGACATGTACGGTTTCTGTAGCACCGCACCATCAATAAGAGAAAATTGGGGTTTTGCTTCTCTTTCAGTATTTTTCTACCAAATGTTCTATTTTCTTGGTTTTGTTTCCCAGCTACTCTGTGTAAATTGGATAATAACAAAAGTAGCCTCCCAAACAGAAAGGAGCTGTTCAGTGGGTGTGATTCCAGCATCTAACTAGTGAGGGTTTTCTATGGTGTTGGTTGTTAAAATTGTCTTTAGAATTTTAATAGCTTTTTTATATGTTACTTAAGATTTATATTAGATGACTGATGGGATTTATCTAATATCATGTCAGTGTTTAATTATGTAACTTTTTTGTCTCTTTCAATGTGTTAGGATAACTATTTGTGTTGGCATATTCTATGATAAAAATATTTGGAATGAACTTCATTTATCCTACTCTATGGAAATTATGATAACACATAATAGATATGTAATAACACTTAAATATATGTTAATATTTTCAAAACATCTTCATATTTATACTCATGAGACTGCAGAACAATTGTCTTGTCTCTTCTTTATGTCTTTGTGGGTATTATCTCAAACTGTTTGACAATTCATCTATTAAAAAATGAATCCGATAAATTAAGCAAAAACAGGTTTCTTTGACATGATTTCTGTAAGTGAAATTTGAATTGGGTTTCTGCCAAAAAAAAAAAAAAGTGTTGTTATACAGTCATCATGTCCTTATCTGGAGTAAATAATCTCTTAATTTTTAAGCTTTCTCACACTAATGCTGTTTCAAGCTTTCTTCTCCTTCTTCAACAAATCCTTGGGATTTGATTTTTCTAGAGCAATATTTTCTTAATCCATTTGCAGATTTGATGGACTGATGTGACCAGTGTCATCCATCTTTGCTCATCTGTAGTTAGAGCTCCTGTTTGTCTTCAGTACACTTTGTGTTCTCCCTTAAAATGTTGGATGGGAAACGTTTTTTGTAATTATTTACAAACTAATTGTCTCAAGAAAATGGTGTCTTTTATCCATTTAAAATTTAATTTATTAGCATAAAATTTTATATTTTTATATTCTTTCAGTTATATCTTTGAATGGTGACAATGCTTACAATAACAATTTTAAAGTTTATTTTTATTCATATGTATGTTTATGCGTGTCTATGTATGTGTATGCCATGGGTATGTATGCCTGTGGAGGCCAAAGGAAGGCTCTGGGTCTCCCTAGAGGTGGAGTTACAGGGACTTGGTAGTTGAGGGGTAACGGACACAGGGAACCTACTCAGATCTTGGAGGAACAGCAAGAATACTGAGTCATTGCATCGGCCCCTGCAACAACCAATTCTTATCTGGATTCAGCTTTTAGTGTTTTCCAGTTGTGTGATATATTCCAGAGTGTTGCCCTTCCTTTAGGCTACACAAATGTGTATAATTGATTATTGTATATGTGTATGTAATATTTGTATAATTATTTTCAGTGAGAAGATAAAAGTCGTCATCTCACAAACTTCTATTCCTATCTTTATTATATAAAAGTCAAGAGAAGAGTCCTCAAGTTTGTGTAAATTCTTATGAACAAATAAGTTAAAAAAAATATTAACCATCTTAGTTCGCAAGCCCAGGGAATAGGGACGCTGACTCTTCATTAGCTTCTTCAAGCTGATTATGGGTGTTGAGATATTAGAAGAGGGGTGGGGGGGAAGAGTAAGTTGATAAGCCTCTGATGCTATGTCTTCACTGTATCCAGTTGGAATTCCAGGACCTCAGAGGTTTGATCAGGTCTGCTCAGCTTGCTTGATGAGTAGATACACCAAGGCTGTGTATTCTGCAATATACAATTCTCATAACAAATTTTATTATCAAGATAATTTTTTAGAGGGCTGACATTTTATTAAAGATGTTGGTTCTAACAGCATTTTTTTTTTCGTTTTTTTTTTTGGATATAATATTTACATTTAGAATTTTATCCTCTTACCCCATTCCCACCACCACCCAGGAGCCCCTTATTCCAACCCCCCTCCTCCTGCTACTATGAGGGTGTGCCCCCATCTACCCCCACTCCCACCTTCCCACCCTCAGATTCTCCCCTACTCAGTGTTCAGCCTTCATGGGATCAAAGATCTCCTCTCCCACCTATGCCCAACAAGGCCATCCTCCCCTACATATACAGCTGGAGTCATGGGTCCCTCCCTATGTGCTCCGAGGCTGGTGGTTTAGACCCTGGGGGGCTCTGGTTGGTTGGTATTGTTGCTCTCCTCATGGGGTCACCAACCCTTTTGGCTCCTTCAGTCTTCTCTCTAACGTCTCCATTGGGAACCTTTGATCAGATTAATGGTTAGCTGTGAGTATCTGCCTCTGGGTATGTCAGACTCTGGGGGACCTCTAAGGAGACCGCCTTATCAGGCTGCTATCAGCATGCACTTTCTGGTGGTTAATATTGGGCTGTCTTTCTAGGGAAAAGTAGTGGTTTTGGTGGAACAGGGAGGATTAGCTAGGATTTATTGCATAGCCATAACCTATTGATAGAAATCTGTATAATTATTATCAAGATGAAGTTGTAATTTCTTAAATGGTACAAAATTTACTTTGATTTCAAATTTAAGGTTTTCTTTGGTACTAGCTTCTTACTGACATAAAAGTGGGATGAATATTCATACTCTCATAGGCATTGTGCCTGTATAACACATTTAGGAATACAAGGCCTAGACCCAGTTCTTCTTTAAATTTTTCAACTGATTTGAGATGGTTAGCCTGTGAGTTAAGAAACTATAGCAAATTCATGGCTTGGAGTTTATTGTTAGGGTGTTTTCTATATTTTATTTAGAAATAGCTGAGTGGAGTTAACAGACAACAGTCCAGATTACCTTACATGGATAGTTGGTTTTCAAAACGTCAGAAGTCCACAGAATTGACGTGACAAACATTTCTGTATTAATGGTCATTTTGATTAGAGACCTGTCTACTCCTGACAGCTTCCTTTATTGGATTCTAAGAAGAAATTGAGCATCTTTGGAGTTACTCCAGTTGTGGTGAGACAGTCACTAGGCAAGAATTGCCTCTTTCCATCTACAGACAAATTACTGTCCAGAAAAGGACACCCTTGCAGAATAGTCGACTGATTAAATATCTGCCTAGACAGAGTAATCAGCCCTTAATAATTCTGCAGCACTAAGGTCTGTCAGAAGATCCTGGGCCAGAAGGATGAAGATCAGATGCTCCAACATTTGGTAGTATAGGGACTGTCCAGGTGTTCAGTGGTCTCTATAAATTGGCTAAGTTTTAGAAGCTATGCTTTGTGCTTCCCATAATTTTAGTTAACTCAGTCATTCTGGATTTCTGACAGGGTTGAAAACTTATAGTCTCATAGCCAATTCTGGCTATTTACTTTGAGAGAAAAGATTTGAGTGGATGGTTTTTAGCTGACATTCATTCTAAAGCCAAGAAAAAAGACAGGTTCAGAACTAAGTGTTTTAGTTAGGATAGATGACAGAGGTTCTGGTTAGTCAACAAAATGATGGACTGGGTATTAGGACTATCTTGTACGTCACTGGTACAAATTGGCATAATTATGCCCTAATTGTATTTTGAGAGAAAAGGTTTTTTTTTTTTTAAACAGGAAGGGTGATATGTAGGAGGAGCTAAGGTGAGAGGAGTACCCAGAGGAAGAGAAGGAGTAAGGAGAGGAGGAGAAGAAGGAGAGAAGAAGCTAGGTGATGAGAGAGAGAGAGAAAGAGAGAGAAAAAAAGGGGGGATATGGAGGCAGTTGTTCACGAGTCTCCACCAGTCAAAGATAGTTGATATATCTAGGCTGGGTATTAGGTTACACTTCTGATTGAGCATTACCAAACTTATAAAGCCTTTAATTAACATTTTTTAAAAGTGTATAAAAGCAAAAAGGAAAAAGGGGCATGGGATAGGGGTTTTCGGGGGGAATGGGGAAAGGGGATGGCATCTGAAATGTAAATAAAATATCCAATAAAAATACATAAGTTTTCACATTCCAATGACACATGATGTTTTTCATTGGATATCTGAGATCCTTATGAATCTGTCAGTAAATATGTCAGCTCCCAATTCACATTTCAGAGCTCTTGCTTGCTTTGGTTATTTTTATTTACAAGTCACAGTTTTTAAGTGCTTATTTTATTACAAGCTTTAGTAAAATATAGTGCTCTGACTTCTATGGCTACCCTCCCAGGCAGCCCCATTTCTTTCTCCTTCCTCTCACTCTTGGTCCTCACTCGCACAGGGAGGCTGGAGGAAAGAATCACACATACTGATTTCCACAAGAGCAAATCAATCTACAGCATTTAATTTCCCTTTAGTATACATTTTAACATATTAATTATTTACTTATGCGCACGTGCGTGTGTGTGTGTGTGTGTGTGTGTGTGTGTGTGTGTGTGTGTGTGTGTTGGCATGTATGCTACCATGGCATGAGTTTAGAATTCAGAGAACAACTTGTAGGACTGAATTCTTTCCTACCATGTGGGTCCCAGGGATCAGACTCAGGTTGTCAGCCTTGACAGCAAGCACCCTTTATCTTCTGGACCATCTCACTAGTTCTAATGTACCTTTAAATGCACTTCCTCTCTGATCTTTCCTATATATAGCACAATGGGCAAAGCACTTGTGCGAGTGTGAATGCCTAAGGTGGGATTCCCTAGCACTCACTTAAAAATCTGGGCCTCTTGCTGCTTAACATAAACCCAGCGCTGGGGAGTGGAGGCAGAGACTGGAAGATTTCAGGTGCTTCTTAAAGTATCAGACTAGCTGAAACAGCAAGTTTCAGGAGAGTACCTGACTCGGAGGGTAATCAAGTAGACAGTGGCAGAGGAGACACCCAAACTCAATTTCTGGCTTACACACACACACACACACACACACACACACACACACACACAAAGTCAAATACTAATTCTGCTATACTTAGCAAGATTGAATTTGAAAGAAAATTCAAACTAATAATAACAGATGTAGCCATGACCAACCAAAAATTAGACACTTTTTGAAAAATCTTAAAAATACCCCTTTGAAACTCTGAATCTCTTTTTACACACTAGAAATGATATGTTATGAGCTAACATTGCTCTTCAATAGTCCTACACTTTTCATATAGATTAGCCAGAAACTCGTGTTGTTTCCAAGTTCTCCTGTCCTACAAGGTCAGTATAATTTGAGTAACAGTAAGATGTTTTAGACTTGGAGACAGCTTATATTTAAATGCATCATAATGAGACATGACAACCATATTCACTAATATACAAAGAAGAATATGTCATTTCAATGATAATGGAACAAGCCACCCAATTAATTAGTAACAAATTGGACAGATTGCTTTGGAAGTTTTCCAGGAGAGAAAGTCCCTCTGGTGTTTTGCTTCCAAATCAAGAAAACAATGTCCTTTAGAACCTTAGGTAGACATTTTTTTTTCATTTTCTTCTTTTATTTTTGAGGTTATAATTGTATTATTCCACCTTTCCTTTTTCTCTCTCTAAATCCTTTGTGCTCTCTCAAATTCAGGTCCTTTTTCATTAATGATTGGTGCATGTATGTGTGTGTGTGTGTGTGTGTGTGTGTGTGTGTGTGTGTGTGTATGTGTATATGTATGTGTATGTGTATATATATATGCAGTCTTAAATATAACCTTAATATTAATTATAATTATATAGATTGATAAATCTATATAATGTTAACATGTATACATTTTGGGTGTGCCCATTTGATATGAAAACATTGCAGAAGAAAGGTTGGAAAGATTATAAGAGCCAGAGGAGCAGGGAGTTTGCTCTGAGATTGTGTTTCTTAGTATTGTCCGAAGCTACACCCATAAAGTCTTGCCAACATGATGGCGCAAACATGAACAGAATAGGGATAGCAACAGACATGCTAGAGTGGATGGGGGAAACCTGTGAGTCCTGAATTTTGTCAAAGAACTACAGCCACTTTGGGAGTGCTAAGAGTGGAAGAGTTAGTCTTTCCCAGGGAAGGGAACACCAATTGGTTATCCAATTGTTTTTAGTTCCTAAATTTTACAGGCCAGAATGTAACCCATCATAAGATTGCAAGACAGAGAAACCAAGATGTCCATAGGGAAAAATTGTGACTCTTATAATCTGCATAGTCACCATAAATTGGTGGGAAACTTACTGGGTGTTGCCTCTGCCTATGAACAACAAAAATTAATTAACCTTGTAATATGAAAAATGACTTTATAACTTATTCAATTCTTATAACAATCCTGAAGATATCATCTTCCCTATTTTTTTGGCAATGAAATTCAAGTTCACTAGTGTCAAACATCTACTCATACTAATGCCAGTATACAATGTATGGTATACTAATACCATACATCTGATGGCAAGGTGTTCTCTCAACTTGAGATACCTGCCAACACAAGGACAGTATACTCAACGGTACCTCTGCCCATTACCTTCACTGAGGAGCTTGACTTTTCCATGGGCTGGCAGAGAACACTAGAGAACATGGCTGTGAAAAATGGTCACCTTTCCCTGAACTCACTTGCATCTTTCAATGTCCAGCCTTTATACAATAGATTTTATATTAAATAGCTCTGAGATACCAAACTATCAGATGGGTGCTACTTCTTTTGTAGAAGGTGATTGGCCCAGAGTATGTACATACCCCTGTGGTGAACTGTTTTCCATTGGAAACTGAATTGAACCTCTACCTTATTTTAAGCTAGCACCAAGACCTATCTGGGCTGCTACTGAAAAGTTAAGTTACATTACATTACATTTCTTATTCTTCTTAGGTCTTGGTGTAGCAGATTCACTTACCACTCCTCAAACACATTTTCAAATGCCATATAAATGAAAAATATGCAAACAAAAATATCCCTATCACTACTACAAGCATTCCCGCCCACCAAGTGTATTATCTTGTGTGGTTTATTTGCCTCTGTTCCACATGATAATGTGTAACGATTCTGAATTTCACTGACAGAAGAAGACGGATTAATTTTGTTAAGTAGGGTCTGGAAGAAGAGTTGAGCTGTCATGAACAAGGTGTTGCTCTCCATCACTAGAAGAACCTAATCAGGGAAACATGTCTGTGGCAGGATGCACATTCATCCCATGCTGCATCCCAGGCTGTTATGAGGTGTGACTAATCACATCTTCATGACTCATCTCAGTCTGTAATAACATGCTCCTCGGTGACATCAGTGGTTACAGGAGATGGATGTGGCATGTTCAGCTGGAATATCTGTGTATACCACAGCAATAGTTTACAATGACTGTAGCTTGTTTCTCCACAATAGCACATCCACCACCAAAAGTCTACATCATAGGAAATTTCAGGCAGACTTCATAGGTCTGGGACGAACCATTAGAACATGGAAAGCCTACTGGTGGTGATACCATCTAATGAGAACAATTCTCTCTCCCCCATCAGCTGTAAACTGCCAACTTAGTAGTGCTGGGGTCTGGAGAGCACCTCCTGCATCTATGCAGAAACTTTGGATGGCTTGTTCTTTCGTGGGTACCACAATTACTCTCAGTTCCTATCAGGAAGACAGCATTAAGTAGAGCAGTTTCTGCACACCACATAGCATCCGTAAACTCTGATTTTCCACTCATTTATCCTCGAACAGAGAATTAGCAGAATAGAAATAGCAAATGGACAACAGCAGTCGGAAGTTTCAGACCAGATATGACTCAGATCTTAAGTTGTAGTTTTCTGGAATCTACTGCCTTCAAACTAGGAAGCCTAACTCCTTAAGGTCACTTTTTACATTAAAATTTCATGGCATAAAAAAATGCCTGTCAAAAGCACTTTTGGTCTACCTTTGCTTCTAAACTACAAAGTGCTATGGAGATAAGAGCAGGGTATACATTTTAAAAACATTTTTTAAGTTTTAAATCTTAAGGCGTAACTTAGAGAGCATTTTAAATTTTAAAGATTGGGTGCTTACAAGCATATGAAATGACAGAAAAGACCAATAAATATGTTTCTCCAGAACATGAGTTTAAGGTGTCTACTGTGCATCTAGCACAGAGTATTTACTTGCATGGGGAACCTGTATTTATTCAGAGTTTTCTGGGTGCAAATACAAAAGAAAAAGCAATGGGCTGTACTACAGTTCTCTAATTTGCAGAGAGATTACACAGTTTCAGGTTTGTTTGTAGAAAGAATAATTTCATGTAAATAAATATTGCTAGCCTAGTTGCTATACTGAAGTGAATTGGAATATATTAACAATATGGTGCTATATATTAGACAAATGTAATCTGATAAAAGCCATTTGCATAAGCTATTTGTGTACCCATCAGAACAATATAAACCTACGTGATACTGCCCTGTCTTCTGTTGGTGGTGAAAAGCAGAACCACCCTTTCCTTTAATCAGTGTTTCTAATTTTATTTTTCAGAATGAAAAGTCCCCAGGGCGATCTGCAAGTCGATCAAGTAACATATCAAAAGTAGGTGACCTCTCTCCATGTCCTTGTTTACTGATTTCTACATTTTGCAAGTTCAATGAATATTGATAATGGTTAACATATAATAGTTATGTATGATAATGCTTAAATATGATTGGTTAATGGTTTAAACTTTTTCACACTTTTACTGTGAGATACATTATGTTTTCACACAATCAAGTATGTTATCTTTCCACTTTGTTCTCAATAGAGAAGGTAACCTGTTATTTTCAGAGCACTGAAAACTATGTACTGGGAGCTATGGCTCTTTTTTCCTCCACTTCCAACACCATAGGGGCAACACATACTCAAATCAAAATGATCAGCAATCACGGCAGTTCCCATTGATGTAAAACGTCAGGATTTAGATTCAACCTCACTGAAATGTACACTTTTTTTACATTAGAATAATTTTTAGAAATTAATTTCATAAAAACTTCAGTTTGTCCATATTTAGGTTACAGAATCAATGGATAAAAATAAAAATACTCCCTAGACTTACTTTGAATCCAAGCCAGGAAGCAGGACCATTAAATTATTATGAATCTAGACAAATATTCTAGTCTTTATGCCAGTATGAAAAAGCAAACTTCATGAATCGTTCTTTGACATGGGGTACCATGTGATGAGAAGATTTGGGAACCGTGTGATGAGCAGATATGGGTACCACTGTGATAGGCAAGGATGGTGCTTGGGAAGTAAAATATAATGCAACCAGTTTTCAAAATAGTCACTCTGATTTTCGACTACATTGGCAGGATCAGGACAGATTTACCATACGGCATATTGCATCTCAGGGCCTTCTACATTCCTAGCCTTAATTTTGTATTAGTAATTTTACATTAGTTTTTATGGTGGATCTAGAAATTAGTAACAAACATTAGGCTTTATGCCAACTGCAGCATCCCACTTACAGAAACTCTACTTTCTGCTTAGTTTCCAGTAGCAAATGACTTTGTTACTCTCTGAGAAGTGAGAGCTCCAGAGTGTAATTATTCTCTTCAGCTGTATCTCTGAGCATAGATCTTATAGAGAGATGACATGTGCACACATACTACATGCTTGCAGGAGTGTGTCCCTGACCTTGGACATAGACATTTGTGCCTGTCCCTCTGTATGAAAGACCATACTGTTGCAATGTTTCCAACTATCCTCAGTAGCATCCTTTGAGAGATGATCCAGAACACAAGCATTCATATGCTTGCTTGTAGATCATGCAGGACTCAAGACTGGTACAGTTGAGAGTACTACCCAAATGCCTGTGTGTTGTTGGATTGATACTCTGAGAAGTCGTAAAACCTTTAAATGATGTAAGTAGGTTGGTAGACTAGTAGAGGAAAGTCCTTGAAGGGTACTGTTGAAGCAGGCTCCCCTTGCCATCTTTTGCTACACCACCAATTCTCACTATGATGTGTTTTCCTTCTTCCTGCCCCATGAGGAGTCTAAATGCAATAGAAGTTCCTAGATTTCACACTCCCAAATTATAGTTCAGAATAATCTTTTCTTAACAACAGTATTGTATCTGGTATTTATTATAGTGATGAAAATATGACAGTACATTACTTAATGTTTTGAATTTCATTCACATCAGAGTCCCTCCAAAAATATTTGAGAGGAAATGTGCCCTTCTAATTGAGGCCACTTTGGAGTGAGATTTTAAATCCAACTCTCAGCTCTGTTGTTTCCTATTCATGTGATCTAGGGATGATCACCTAAACTCCCTAAGACAGACTTCCTCCCCCTACCACAAAACTAGTCACCTGAAGGATTTCTTCATTTAGTTTATATGAGTGAATCATCTTCTAAATGCCTGTCATCAAAGTTTCATAAGAAAGGGCCCACCTAGAGCTGTGGGACAGATTAATGTTGAGGAAGTAACAACTTAGAAGCTTGTCAAAGGACTGACAGCTCTGTTATCACACCAAATATTCATGATCTAGGAACAAATGTATATCTTCTTTTCAAACTGCTGTTATGAAAGATGCAATGTGTTTACAACATTCATCCTTTTAGCTTATTCCTTCAGAAAGTACATAAAATCAAAAGTGTTACTTCCCATGTCTGACTTCATCTTGAAGACTCTCTGAAATTGTGTTTGGAGATAAATGAATACCTTTTCTCTCTTACCTTCATTGTATTATAGAAAAGTCTCAGCTCCCAACCCCTGGTGACTTCTGTGAATCTAAATCTCTTAACTCAATATAACTCTCCTTGTATTTGTGTCAGAATGATAGTCAGAAATGATAAATGCACTGTTGGTTTCTCACTACTTTCATGAATAACTAAATGATAAACTCTTCAATAATCCTGTGGGCTACAGTGTATGAAAAGACAAAACCTACAACTATTTCAATTCTTTCATTTTAAAATATTAGAGAAGAAAATACTAAAACTGGAGCAAAGGTGTTCTTTAAGATTGCCAAAAGATAACTTTATGTAAAAATGTTGAAATTTTCAAGTGTATGAGAATCAGTGTAATGGAACCATAAAGAACATAGGTAGCAAACCATCTGCTTAGAGGGGTTATTACGTTTTCTCTATAGCCTTAGCTATAAAAGGAGAAGGAACAGAAATATGTAAATATCTTGGTGAGTTTCTTTGAAAATGGTTAATCATTGTTTAAATATCAGCTACTCTAATGGTGGAGCTCCAAACACTTATACCTCAATGACAGCATTAACAACGCATCTAGGAAGTCTCTCTTAGAGCCAACTAATTTAAGACTGTAACGTGTGTGCTTTTTGTGAACAAGAATAAATTAGACAGTGATAAAAGTAAGATTAGTGAAGACATTAAAATGCTGTATACAGGACAGGACAGCTGGCTCCTGGGTCATGAGAACAGGAGTGTTGGGCTGTGAAGAGATGGTTTGGTCTCCCCGGTAGAGCTCAGGGTTTGAGGTAGCCAGAGACCCAACAGGACATTGCCTGTCAGGGACGGCATATATCTCCCCATGTTCCCAGATTCTAGACTACTCCACACAGTCCACACCTCTCATTAACCTGAACCGTGCAGACTACAGATGACACAGAGTTGCCCCTCCTTTTATGAAAGAAAAGAGAGTGGGATGTCGGGCCGTGGAAGGGTATCCTGGTTCTTGGGTTGTTGGTTCAGCCACCCCACCAGAACCCAGGCTCCCGGAGTCCCAGGCAGGTGGGCCAGCGGCTGCGTGAATGTAGGACCCTCCCCCAGCGGTGTGGAAAGCCCACCTGGGACCCCGCTGCCGGACCACTGTGGGACCCCGCCGCCGGACTCCCCCCTCGAGGTTTTTCCCACACAGGAGAGAGAAACCTGTACCTTGCCTGGGCAGTATAGTAGAGCTTACCCTGATGGCGAGGGTGTTGGGTGAGCCAACCCCAAGGGTGAGAGAGCAGAAGAGCTGGTCCTGCCCCTTGTGGGCTGCAACATTAGATGTGCTAGCCAGGACAGTGCTGTGAAGTTTGCCTTAGTGGTATAGGTGCAGGAAAGTCAGCTGGCTGACCAATTCAACTACCAACCAGGCCCAGATCCAAGGCTTTGAGTTGGCCCATTCCAAGATCAATCCCATGTGTGAACTACTAGAGCAGTGACGGTGGGTCCTGCAGATCCAAAGCTTCAGTATCTCTGTGACACAGGGCAACAATAGGATCTCCGAGTGGAGCCTCAGTGAGGAATAATAGCATAGCGGAAGCCAAAGGCTTTGAATGAAACTAGTGACTCGTTGTAATGAACACTTCCAAGTAAAGAAGTGTGGACGAAAGTTTCCATGATGAGATGGGTTTTCTTGTTTGTATGTTTTGTTTTTGTTTTTTGTTTTTGTTTTTTTATGATGGGAGATTGCAAGGGCAGAGGGTGGATGTGAAGTGACAGAAAGATGGGTGGGATTGGGGTGCATGATGTGAAACTCACAAAGAATCAATCAACAGTTAAAGAATACTAAATATTTCTGATAGCTTAAATGTTTTATATTCAATGCTAATAAATGCTTTTAGGCCATCATTAGTATAACTCATGCTGTCTATATTATTTCCTTCTTCTTGTTTTAGTTTGTCATAGACTCCATCCATTGATATGGGCATGTTTCAGGATATTGAAGGAGAATACCTCCCAGCATAGAATCCAAAACGTCCCTTATGTCCTTAGGTCTGCTCTTTTACCTGCCGCTCCTCATTCCTTACTGGATGAACAGACCTCTAATCACCAGTTCTTACTTAGTGTTTCTCTTTTTCTATGCTGGAATAGTGAAGCAATAAAAATGTACACCTTATCTTCAGTGATCTCAACTGATAGAATTGAGAGAAAGTATTTGATATTACTGTGCATAAGCATAAAATATGTGTATAATATATGTACACGGAGAACATATAAAATGCGTATGCTTCATATAGATGTGTATATATACACTATACATAAATAAGATATATACTCTACAACAGCATGTGCTCACATGACTTAACAAATCTGAGGGTCCCAAAGGCCTCCTGGCAACTTTTGGTTGCGGATAGTGTTGAGGGTTTTTTTTGTTTGTTTGTTTGTTTTGTTTTTTTTAAAGGGGGAGAGAAAAGTTAGGTTTTGTAGAGACACAGTATGTTGAGGTGGGAGGGGCGCCTCAGAAGGCCCATGCTGAGTCATCTTTTCCCCCTCTGAGGTACTAGCCATACAACGGATATAATATGGTATAGAGTTTAAGGTATGTGAAGTGGAATTGGGAAAGAAATAGATGAGAGAGAGAGAGAGAGAGAGAGAGAGAGAGAGAGAGAGAGACCAGTCAGGAACATGTGGAAAGGGAGGGAGGGGAAGGGGAGAAAGGGATCAGGGAGAGAAGAAGCAGAGAGTAAGAGAGCAAACAGCCCCTTTTACAGTAAGCCAAGCATTCCTAGCTGTTGCCAAATAACTATGCAGCAAAACATAGAAGGAATGCTAGCATTCCTCATCTTGGTTTAATTTTAAAAAGAAAAGAGTAGAAAGAGGTGATGGTGAAACAGGAATGTGGTCCTCATGATCTTTAGCGACTTCTTGCTGACTTCGACAATAAGTCTCTGGAAAACCTAAGAGAATGGGGATGGGGATGTTAGTCCATCTTAGGAGAGTTGACTGTTTCCTGTCTGTCCTGGGTCTGTGGGACCATCTGTGGACAGAAACAGGTCCAGTTAAAGTGCCTGTGTCTGTGAGAGTAGATTGGAGCATCTGTGTGTTGCTTCTCTGGACCTGTCCTGGATGTAGATTTTGAATAAACTCTTGGACTTGACAAAATGTTGAAACACACACACACATACAAATACACACACACACACACACACACACACACACACACATATGTTAGAAAATAAAGAATAAAGTTAAATACATTTGGGAGAAAAGAATTTTTCTTAGATGTACATTGGAAACCTTAAATCTTGGTTGTTGGGCGTGAGGGAAGTCCCAATCCGAGGGAACAAAAGAGGAATCCCATCCTATGGAACAGGTAGTAAGTGGGAGCTTAGGGTATTGATTAGCAAGTGTACTTATCTAGATGGAGTATGTTTGGTCCATGAGAGGTAGATCTGAGTGGGCTTTCTAGAGCTTATAAGTTTATAAGGGAGATAAGTTCATTAACAGCATGAACAGTTTTGAAGGTGAGCTTAGGGAATACAAAAACTTTTCCTGGAGCAGAAGGAGAAAAAAGGATATATATATATATATATATATATATATATATATATATATATCGTATTGAGAAACAATTTTAAGTTTACATTTTAAAGACAATTAAAGGACATTCAAAATCTTGACCTTGTGAATATGATAGTTGAACATATAGATATAGCATGAGAAATACAGTAAGTCTATAGTTAAAAGATAATCAACAGAAATTTAAAATTCGAACTTGTGAAAGCTTACATCAGAACTTGCGTATTCTTTATCGTGAAGCCTGTGACCCGTGAGCCAGGGAAACTTATCTGTCTTTTTGATAAAAGATCTGGTAGTCTTAACTAGTTAGCAAATTGACTAATGAATTAATATAATGGTGGATTACCTTGGAGTAAGGAACTAGTTGTCTGCTTTCTAGCTGTCAAACTGTAGTTAGCTTAGCTGTTGATGTAGTCAAAAATATGGGAAGAATAAATTATAATCTAGATGTTGTAAATTAAAATGACAGACGTTGGTCAATAGTCCACTACCTAAACAGCTTTTAAGTCCCTGTGGTCTCCATCTCAACTTGGGTCCTCAAGCCCAGAAGACAAGAAGCTTTTTCCCATGCAGTAGGAATGTGGAGAAATTACCCACCTTGACTTAGGCAATATGAGACATTTAACTCTCTGTATCCTCTGTGTATCCTCTGTTTGTCCATAGTGTAGGACAAGCCCAGGCCGCAGGCAAGGCAATGGAGCAATGTTTCTCAGTAGTTATCATACCACAATCAGGCAGAATCTTGTTGCTGTGCACATATCTTCTCAGATACCTTGGGGGGGGGGGGGGGGGACTGTCAAGATTGGGAGTATCTGTCTATCATAATAAGCTTAAACATTTAATGTTACATTTAGCAGATTTCTCACAAGATTGAGACCCGATATCTATTAAGCATACCTGAGTTAGACAATCTGCGTTTGTTTAATTATTTGTTCTAGAATATATCTAGCAAATAAAGCACACTGTGACTTAATAACAGTAGCAAAAATAAGGCTAAACATATATTTAAGGCAGTGATCTTTAACTTTTTTCTGTTTAAAAATCTTTCAATTAATATTAAAAATCATTGTTTACCAATGAAGGATAGAATGAAAACCTTATCCTAATTGGAAAGTGTCTTTGGAGCCTTAAATCAAGCTGTACTCCTAAAGGCTGTGAAGTGAGAGATGGCCCATAACAAAGATGGTAGATGGTCCTAGGACTGCCCTTATCTAAGATGGTGCTAAAGTGATAGTATAGGAAGACCTTAACTGCCCACAAAAAAAGATGGCACTGAAGCTACAGCTCTGCCTGGATGAAAGTCATGTGTTTGTTCTATCTTAGAATGGAATGGCAGAAGTGGCTAAGTATCTTAGAATGGAATGGTAGGAACATGGCAGAGACAAACATATAGACAAATCTAAGCAGTGTGGTGTGAGGGTTGGGCAGTGGCTGGAGGAGCCTGGGGGAGGGGGCTGGTAAAAGAGTGCTTGCAGCTGTTTTCTGTCTGCCAGCAATTCCATGGAGAGCAGAGGCTGACCATCAAGGGTCAGGAAACCAGGAACAAAGAGCCAGGGGCAGGCAGAAAGCATGGCTGCTGTGTCAGAGTCAAGGGCGTGGGGAACTGCACCATCCAGACTTGTGGGCAGGCAAGCAGGTAGGGGGCGATACTGCCAGTGCACTTGCTCCATGGAGTAACTCAGGCAGTAGACTGGGGGAGGGGCAGAAAGTGGAGTAGTGAAGACATACCCTTTCTGGGTGAGGATAGAAGCTATTAATCTTATCACGTGCGGCGTCCTAAGGATAAAGTAATAACCAGAAGAAATGAGTTGTTAATTGTACCATGGCGTCTTGAGGGTAAATTAATACCTACGATGGAACGATCAGCCAGGCTACATTTACTAGGTTGTCATGCAGTAATCTGGAGGCTGAGCTACAGGAACATTGCCCAAGCTGTGGGGCTCAGAACCCAAGGGAGAACGGTTTACCTAGGCCTGGCCTAGGATTTTTTTTTTTTTTTTTTTCAGCAGCATGAGGGAGAGAAGATTGAGAGAGAGTTTAAAGTGAGAAAGAGATCTCTACCCAAAAGTAGAGATCCTAAAACAAGACTGTGAATACAGGAGACTTACCAATTCTCCAGTATTTGGATGGAGCATTTTAGTGATCTAATGGCTGGAGAGTCCATGTGACTGACAGTAGAGGACTGTGAATTCGTGCAACCTATTAGTTTGTAAATCCAGAGAGAGAGAGAGAGAAAGAGAAACCAGGATGTGTTTTGTAGAGGCATGGTATGGTGAGGTAGGAGGGGTGTCTCTGAAGGCCCATGCTGAGGCATCCCTTCCCCTGAGGTACCAGCCATAAGACAGATATAGTATGGAAGAGCGATTATTTAGGGCATGGGGAGGGGAGCTGAAAAGGCAATAGAGAGATAGAGACAGAGACAGAGACAGAGATAGGTAGAGAGAGTGGGACAGACAGACAGACAGAGCGAAGAGGTTGGCCAGGTACTCATGGAGAGAGAGGGGAGGGGAATGGGAAAAAGGGGTGAGGAGAGAAGATGCAGAGAGTAAAGGGTAAGAGAGTGAACAGCCCCTTTTATAGTAAGCCAAGAATACCTGGATATTGGCAGGTAACCATGGGCAGAGTCTAGGAGGAATGCTAACAGTTGACATCTGACAACTTCAACTTCAGAGGCAGAAAGAGTGTAGTCCTACCCATGGATTTCATCAGTTCCTTGGGTTGGAACTACAAACCATGTGGATTACCCTAAGCCCATGCTTGAAGAAAAGCATGAGTTAGACAAATGAATAACCAGAGGGCCAGAACCAGTAAAATTGTAGACCATGAGTCTAGAATGGGTTTCCCTAATTAGATAAAGCTGCACAGGCACCATTAGGGGTAAACTGTTTCCAGAAAAACTGCCTTCTGCTTTTGCTGGAAGCTACTGACTGGTTCCTATGAATGGGAACTCATGTGTATTTTTGCTTTGCTTATTTTCCTTTGCATATTTTACTGTAATAAGTAAGATTTGGAAGATGGTTACATTATCGACCCAGAGAACCTTTAGGTCTCAAACAGTGAGCATGGTCAAGGAAACTCCCAAGGTTGTCATGAAAGGAATTACAGAGGCTATAAATGTCATAAAGTTTATTTCTGTTTAATTTCAGTAGAATAGCTCAGATGGAGTTTCTTAAAAGAATGTACATAAACAAGGTCATCCTTGTGTGATCTGGTCAGCTGTTAAGAAACATGTTTAAGGAGTATACATACAAGTCATTGGAAGGGAGGAAGCAAATTATAAAGAAGCAGACATGAGATAGCCAAAGAGCTGTTGTGAAAACACTTTAACTAATAGATTCTTTCTCTTTAGTCTGGTTGTACAGGTAACATTTGCATTGGAAAAGAGGAAATGGAATCAGAATCCACCAAGTCCTTAAGCCTTTATTCTATCTCACTTATTATGAATGAATGTGAACATTATCTTTGCCAGTTTAGGATTGTACATCATAAACATAATATTCCTGATGTGAATATGAAAATTCTAAGCATGGTGCATAATAAATGCTAAGTAGCTAGTAAAGATAAAAATCATGTTTTTAGTTTTAACCTCCGAATTTTAAGATTTCTAGTCATCCCATCATTTTTTTTATTAGCTTATGGTTTTGTTTGTCTTTACAATATTAGAGTTGGGCTATAACACTTTTCTTACTTTATGTTATTTATTTTTATTCAGTCTCATTGTGTATTCCAAGCTGGTCTTGACCTCTGTATGTCTTGACTCACTCTCATAAGTGCTAGGATTATAGACATATACCACCACAACAGGTTTGTGGGGTTTTTCTTAATATTTCTTATTTTAATAAGGACAGTGAAGTTGATCCAAGACCTATAAGGAATCTACATAGGTTTTAAAAATGTAGAAGATTCTTGGAAAATCTCAAGTGTGAAGGAGACAACCTTCTCTTTTATACCACACACTTACTTTGAAGTGTTTGAGACATTACCAATTCTCCTGGCTGCTTTTAATACACATGTGACTCATAAGTTCCTAAAGATGGAAACTCAGCCAAGTCCCATCTTTCTTACACTTCTTCGATGATAGGGGATTATTATATTCAACTAGTAACATTATTAACTTTACAAGAATATCCCCTCAAAAGCAACTGTCACAGAGAAAGAAAGCCTTACTTTCAATTCAAGTTCATGAAATTGTTCTTTGGAATAAAGTCTTTGGGTTATGGTCTGTGCAGAAAGCAGCTCATAAAATCAAATTCATTTATGAAAAGGATTCAAAAATGACTACCTTAACAAAATGATATTTTGGTGATTTTTTTTTTGTAATTTCTTAGTATATTCCCCAGACAGTATTGACTTGGCAGGTTTCATCTAAAATTTTCAATTGGTTTCTACCTAAAAATATCTCCTATAAGGTTAGTATGAAGATGTTATATAGCTATAAAATAGTGGTTTTTTATAATATTTCTCTTCTCTGAATACCCCAGCTCATTTTACAATAAAAAAAGATGAATAATGTAGTCAAAACAACTTCCATGAATACCATTGAGGATATACTGTGCACAGCGTGTTAGTGCAGATTACGGCATTTTAAATGGGTGTTGTTTTTTTGTTTTTTGTTTTTTATCAAATTCCTGCTTCACTTATCTTTTGGAAACCTTTATCATTCCATATTTTGCCAAATTTGCCTTTAATGTTTCAAAATATTTTCTAGCAAGGTCAAGTTGAACATGTTCCCCATGTGTAAAATGTACTGGGAACGCCTTTAGCTGGACCCAAGCCAAGCATTTGCATTCCTGAGCAGGTGTTTAACGCTCTGAGTAACTGATACAAGGGACCTGCAAATCAGCAATGTCATAAGACAGAATACCTTTAGAGGATAACCCGGATGTGCTGATGAAGTAAAGGAGGATGTAATATTGAGGAATAACTTGGACAAACTGGAGGATTCTCACAGATCGTCCGTCTAGGTTCCTCTTGAGACCAAAGCTGGGAGAATGGATATAAATTCAGTTGGATCAGTAAAGGTGACAAGGACTATAAAGAAAACCTGAAGATATGTCCTGAGACTTTTTCTTTATGTAGGTCCACTCGTTGGGAATGCTGACCTAATCTCATGACTTTATAGGTCAATAATTCTCAAAGCAGCTAAGCCAAAATATCATCCATAAAATTTGGATTCAAATATTCTACTCAAAAATCTCATGATGTATAATAGGAAAGTATCTTCAGTTCATTTGCTATAATAAGATTTGGAGATAAGGAAGTTTTGCAACGATTTTCTAGGCAAGCAGTAGTGGGAGAAACCATTGCTGAAATCACAACAGAAACATAAGGAAGTAAAAAATCAAGAGATGGCTCCTGTGTGGGGCCTATAATATAAAATATATGTAGTTTTGTCATTCTGGAGGCCAGAGATCAAGTCTTTTACCGGCCTCTTATTGGCTCACAGTCTTTCAGAGACAGAAACATTTCTATGCATGCTGACACTGTTCATAAGAATTTACCTGTAAAAGCCCCGAAGCAATCTAAAAAGCCACAGCAGCAGGTTCCCAAAGAAAACCACAGTTGTAAAACTTTAGCAGAAGAAGAACCCAGAAACTG
The DNA here is from genome assembly GCF_011762505.2 of Arvicanthis niloticus. Classification (NCBI taxonomy): domain Eukaryota; kingdom Metazoa; phylum Chordata; class Mammalia; order Rodentia; family Muridae; genus Arvicanthis; species Arvicanthis niloticus. Next base: position 55,510,797 of record NC_047673.1, read on the forward strand.
GGAGAAATATACACTGACACACATTTAAAGGAGGCCAAGGAACTCATCACATGCTGACAGCATCCGCTATGGTGGTCCACCTTCTGTGTGCATGTGATCTATGTTTATCCTTCCATCCTGTTTTGTACTCTTGTAGATGTTGGCTTGTTACAATTTCTAGAGAAAAACCTAAAAAGACAACATAGTAGAGTGAGTTATTGCTATTGTAAATTTCACAATAAACCCAATTCACCTTAGCACACTCTTTCCAGAGTTTCTTTCTTGGTGAAGTGTTTCTAACTTTATTCCCATGTGACGCTGACCATGACAATGACTAAAATCACTCAGTGGATATTGAATTTGGCTTTAGAAAATATTTGTTTGCATCCAGCACCCCTCCTCATCATGGACGAGATCCGTTCTTCAGTGAAGCACTGTACTTCATACCAGACAGTATAATCTGGTTTGAAGAAAAGATCCAGTCATGTGATCCACTGGTGTCTGCAATAAGTTCTTCATTCATCTTACAGTCCAGGAGCATGTCAAGGCTTCTTCATGAGTAATGTCCTCTACAGACTGAACAGTGATTGATCTGTCATATCCATACTTGCAGTTTTGAATGAGTAGGTTTATTGCATGTATAGAAAGAAAAGACTAAATAAATAAGTAGCAAGTACCAGTGAGCCAGAAGCAGCTGAGAGACCGAAAAAAACCCATCAGTTCAGTTGCTCACATCATCTGACAAACTAGAGTGGTCTGATTGACAGGACAAAGAGAATTAATGACATCAAATAAGGCTTATGAACATCCAACAGAAATGACTGGGAAGTTGTCAGTTATGTTACAGTTCCTGACTCGGGCAATCTTCAGTGCAGGGTCCTTTGAAGCCTTGCTGTGGGTGAGCTCCTGCCTTTCCATTTCCACTGTGGGCATTTGTATGCCTCTGCTGAAAATGGTTTACGTAGGACTGTGAAGGACACACAGTCTGGCTTCTGGTCGAGCACCACTGGAAATCACTAGAGACCCCCACAGGGTTTCCTGCAAGGGACAGCAGGCATTTCACCATGCTCCCAAATTCCAGTCTCTTGACATGAAGCCACAGACCTCCATAGATTTGGGTCCTTTTGTCATGTAGAACAACGCCCACTAGCCCCTCCACAGGTAGAGGGTGTGACTATAGGCCACAGAGCCTCAAGACACATCTCCATATTAATGAGGTATCTAAAGGCCAGAGGGGCATAGCCAATTAAATATTCCTTCCCAGACCCTCCTCCTTGAAAATTGTATTTAACCTCAGGCCTGCCCTGAGGAAACTGGGGTATAGTTTTCATCGACTTTCTGCCATGACAATAAACATCTTAAGACCATGGACTGTTTCTCTTCTTTGGGACCTGCCAAAGGTTTTCGTCTACAGAGCCTCTGTCTATCTCCCATAGAAGATTTCTCTAAGTTCCGATTCCGCAGACCACCAACACAAGCAAGCCAGCCTTGAACCAGCCAAGCAAGCCGCCAAGAACTCTCATCCCTGAGGACCCTGCCTGGAGCTCATCTTTCCTCCTCTCCCCTTGGGCTGCAGGCCAATCTAGCCCATATGCCCCCACTTCATTCTCGGCCCTTAGGCAGCGCCCCCAGTGGTGCCTGGCGGCCCAAGAGCCTGAGAACCAGCCAGTTCCTGGATGCCTTTTGGCTGGGGAACCCCCAAGCCAAGAGCTACAACTCACTATGAGACCTCAGACTGCGCACACCCCACCCCCACCCCCAGCAGGGTCCAGCAGCTTCACATAGCCCAACACACACCCGGCACAGTGTGGAGTGAACACAGTCAAATTCCCTGTACCTCTTTGAGTCTCAGCCCTACCCCTTGGGTGGAGGGTGCAGACATGGGACCCATAATTCAACCTTCACACCTGTAACCCAACAGGTTTATCCTTTTATTGCATGAAGACAGAGTGGTTTAGGACCATTGCTGGTTTTAGCGCCTTCTTAATACAGGGCCAAGAGGGGCAGCCCTTCCCCAGATAAGAAGCCTTGAAATCACGTTGGGATAAACATACTTAGGTCTAAATAGAAAGCTCTATCTTGCTTCCAGCAGCAGCTTCTCAGTAAGTTTAAATGTACAATTAATGAGTGTGCTGTACATTACAAATGGTAAGGAGAATTCTGATGTAGTCTGTGACCTCCATCTATAACATCAAAACTTTACCTTCAGTTCTCCATTTGTATATCAAGTTTGTTTTTTTCTTCCATTTTCTAAACAGAACACTTTATTTGGATAGGATAGATATAACCAATAACAGAGATTCAATTATGTATGTGTAGAAGATAAAGCAACAGTAACAAAATTGTCCATTTCTTTGAAGGTTGGCATCAAGCCTATGCTCCATTTTTATTTATTATAGCACTTCTGGGAACATGAAATTGGCCATTTGCGATTGGTCTGACATCTGTGCAGCTCATGTCACAGATGAAAGCATTAAAGAGCCTCTACTCATCCAGGCTCAAAAGCAGCAGTCTTATGAGTCACCTGATAAAGGAATCTATGAATTATTTTGCTTGGGTTTAGCATGCCTTGAACATTCAAATTCCTACCAAGCATCCTGGTTCTTCTCTAACAGCAGGATGAAGTTTGTCCTTCACTTAGAAAAGAATGCCTTACCATGCACAACAACTCTAACATACAGTTCTAAAATCATAAGCATTTGGACTGCCTTGAACATCTGTAGGCTGTTCTCTTCCTGCACTATGAAGTGCACACATTCGGAGTGTTAGCTACTCCTGCTCACTAGATCTGGTAACACAAGATGATAATATCCAGTCAATGGTCTCCTATATTTAATAATTGTCAGACTATTAAGGTCTCCTCCAGTCTGTATTTTGACATGTTCATAAGCCAAAGCCATGAATGTATATTGCTGTTCATGTCAAATGAGTGCAGACTGCTTCTGATTCTCATTTATGATGAATATTGCAAATAAAACATGACAAATCTCTGACCTCATGCTACATGCCAGACCAGGTGTTCATGTGCTGCTCTAACCACCTAGGACATGCAGCGAGGCACTCTGCAGGGATCTACTGCCATTTGTCTGATGCTCTAAAATTCTGTAGAAAGCAATCACAAGAGGTGAAACAATGTGATAATACCATTGACTTCGGAGGCTTGCATTTTATTACTGTTTTTGTTCATGTACATATGTAATGGCATGTAAAGTCCAAAGGTCAACTTTGTGGAATCAGGTCTCTTCTTCCAACTTTATATTGATTTCAAAAATTAGGCTCATGTCATCAGGTTTGCTCAGCAAGCACCTTTACCTGCTGGCCCATCCTGCAAGCTTGGGAAAATCACAGCAGTCAAAATGATTCTTTTTTTTTTTTTTTTTAAAGAAGAAATACTAATTTTATAAAGAAACATGATAAGTTTTTAAATTTTCATTTTTATATCATAACAGATAAATCAATAAAGAATGCCAATTGAATCAATCATTTATTATTGAATAATAAATTTCCCTTAATGTTTACCTTGTACCCTGAGAGAAGAACAAAATATATGATTCTGTATACTTGTAGAAATATCCTTTTCATATATAGGCAACAAAACAGATCAAAATCTGTATCTGCCTTTTGTATTGCCCTATCAACAATAACTCTCATGAATCCATAGTACAAATAGTACATGAAAATTATTTCATCTATATATTAGTTTCACAGTCTACTCAGCTGTTTAAACAATTTACAAAACTGTTATTATCAATAACTGTCACAAAGGAACATTCTGGTTCCATGAAACCATTAATGATTTTGCTGATGTTTTCAAACATAAATTAGGCAGAGTCTTGACTCTGTTTAGTATCACTGCCATTTTATATAGCTCTCAGAATAAAAATAAACCTTTAAGTCTGGTGTAGTACTGTACTTCTTTAATCCCAGCACTTGCGAGGCAGGTGTATATCTATGAGTTCAAGGCCAACATGGTCTATGTAGTTTGTTCCAGGACAACCAGATACATACTTAGACCCTGTCTTGTTAGATAGATAGATAGATAGATAGATAGATAGATAGATGATAGATAGATACAGAGATACAGAGATACAGAGATACATATGTAGATAGATACATATATAGATAAATACATATATAGATAGATACATAGGTAGGCAGATACATACATATATGCATACATGATAGATAAAAGATAGATAGATAGATAGATAGATAGATAGATAGATAGGCCAAGAAGTCATGATCAGGCCCAACTCTCTCTCCTAATAATCTTCTATAATTAATTTTTAAAGAAGGTATAGCTTGAGCTATGCTATCAAACTTACAACAACCCTGCTTTTACCTGCCAAGTACTGCCATCATGAGCATGAACTACAAAGCCAAATAGCTATTTTTTCTTAAAAAATTCTATCATAATCCATAACATTGCAATTTATTGGCCCTTAGGACAATAATTTCTTTCTTCTTTCATTGCTGCTTCTTCAGTGTGTAGAGAAATTATGATAACACCGACCCAATAAATATTTGTTAAAAAAAATATGGAGACTGATTACTTATAATATACATATTTCTTATTATGGAATTATGGACTTATAGAGAAATTACCTGTCTATGCCTGTCCATAGCCAAATACACCACAGAAGTGCTGGCATCTAAACTGTACCAAATGTCAATCACATTGAGGAAAGGGGCAGTCCCTATAACCGTGTCCAGCACACACTGACCTGCTGGCATATAGATCCTTGAGTAGGAGCATTGCTACTTAGCCAAAGGCAAAGGGAAATAGTCAAGATTATCAGCCAATATCATAAAACCTGATTGATGGGGCATTGATTTCTAGTAAGGATCTCAGAAGGGAGGTCTTTGGACCACTACAATTTACTTGTGTGTCATATCACCTCAACAGAGCTTTGTCAAGCCATACCTTCAAGGAAACTGTTTCTACATCTATATAAATAAAGCTGTATCTACTAGAAGAAGATACAGTGATGAAGTTCAGCCTTGGTTGCTGTTTTTGATTCAGAAGTTATAACTGATGCTATTTTATTTGCCTGTATGCATCCTACATTTTTAGCTTTTGCTAAGACCTCTACTGCTCTAGTTGGCTTCCCTGGGGATCTGGCTAGCACCCCCTCAGCAGGATATAATTATATTTGATCATGTATGGCCCCACAGTACAAGGGAATGTGTCCCTAGTATACCCTGGAGGGAGCAAAATATTTCTCCCTGCTGCTGTTATATAAAAGAATTTCCTCATGCTGTCAGCCAACACCATGTCCTGAGGACCCAGAGGTCTTCTGTTCTACTAATGAAGATAGGTCTTGCCTAACATTCTGACACTCAGAAACTCAGAATCTGTGACAGTAATGCTCAAGGCTGGGACTTCTCTACCATAACCTTCCAGGTGCTGCCTGCTTGACAGTGCAATTATAATGCCTTAAAAAGTGCAACACAAAAGTTAGCAGCTTAGAAGACAACCCAGGAGAGGGTGACTAAATCTTACCAACACACATAAAATAGAGCTTGGCGTCTTCTTAGTCATTCTTAGTTATGTCCAAAATGTAATGGGTAATAGTAGGTATTATCTCAGTCCTCATTCCAGTGATCTGGAATAATGTGTGCTTACCATAGCTATCACTTAGAGTTCTGTAAGTTAATAAATTCTGGTCCAAAGAAGGCATTCTCCCTTTATGAGATACAGGAGAGAGTTGAAAGCTGTGACTGCAGTCTGATCACATTGAGGTCTTTATAACAGAATATCTGTAAGTGAAGTTATTTGTTACCATTCCGGTTAGCTTGTGTTAGCTTGCTGAGTTATTTCAGGGGCTTTGTGCTGTATCTTGGTAAATGATTGGTGTTGCAGGGTATGACATACAGTCTCTCCTTCAGTAGCATGGTTCTTAAGCTATGTAATTATTATCCTTTTCTTCAATACTACAAACATATTCAGCTTTCCAAGCTCTCTAATAACCATAAGACTTGAAAAAATGGAATGTATTTTATTTGAGCAACTTTGGACTAGTGTGGAGGAGGAGACTTTATTTCTAAAGCAAGAAAATTTGTCTCATGGTTTTCAAGGTGTTTCCAATTCCTCCTTTAGCTAACAAGGAAGTTAGCATCAATAACATTTTATCTGCCAGAACATCAGTGTAGTCTTTTACACTGTTTAATCCATTGTGTTCTGCTGCCCATCTGAACACCCCCTAGGAAGATGATGACTCCCAAGGAACTCTAGGGGCAAAAGAAATATACTTGAAAATGGAGCTCCCCGTCAACTGGAGCTGGGGCTGTCCCTAAAGTTGTTGCCTCTGTGGATTCCATTCCCTTAACCGAGCTGTCTTGTCTGGCCTCAGTGGGAGAGGATGCCCCTACTCCTGCAGAGACTTGATATGCCAGGGTGGAAGGATGGGATGGGGGCTCTCCACCCCTCAAAGAAAAAAGAAACTGTGTGAGGGAAAAACAGAAACTGGAGGAAAGGACAGCAATAGGAATGTAAATAAATAAGGTAGTTAGGTAGGGAGGCAGGCAGGCAGACAGACAGATGGGGATAAAATAAAATAAAGCTTGTTTTCAAGAAGTTTTATGCTTGCAGGACAGAGATATAAAAATGAGACTACAGTTTAGCTCAGGTGTCAATCACAGTGGAATACGGAATTGCCATTAGCATTTAGTCTTTGTGTGCTGAATCTTCTTAGCTGCAGAACTCTGGCCCAATGTTAGGTTATAGGAAGCTCAGATCTGTTGATGCAATGCCCAGCCAAGCAGAGGTCCCCAAGGAACTCAGAAACCAGGCCACGCCAACCATTCTGTGGGAATATACAAGGAAAGCAAAAATAAAACCAACATATTAGGAACATAAACATGGTAGTGGCAATCTTGGCATTATAAAACAGACCAATCAAACTTAAACTATTCAGCAGTACATGTTTTCATTTCCTCATTTATACTGTAGTGTACATTGGTGTACTTAAAGATTAATTAGGATACTACAGGTTTTGTTTCTTTTGGTTTTGCGCTGTAGGTAGAATCCAGGACTTTGGACATGATAGGCAAGCATTCTAGCACGGAGCTGTACCCCAGCCCAATGTTGTTTTTAAACTGTCCATCCTTTTGAATGATGTTACAACTTCTTACCATTTCACAGGTCATACTGAAAATATTTCTCCAAAAGTCTGGGCCCTTTTAGATCAGGGAACAAAAGATTTACTTTAGAAAATAGATGGTAACTAGTCTGTACAGCTGACTTTCAGTCGGAATTTCTAGTTTTGATTCTAGAACATCGCTGTCTGGTGTGTCGGCCATTAGCCACAGGTGGCTAGTTAAATTCAAATTAACTGCAATTATATAAAATTTAAAACTCAGTTCAGTTGTACTGAACTAATTTATTATGGATGAGACTTAGGGTCTTAATGAAAGCTCTGGTTGCTACAGTAGTGGACATGGCGTCTATGTGGCGGGAAGTTGTTTTCCAGGCTTAATCATAAAGTTAAAGCAGGATAATGTTTGGTTTCCTTTGTAACCCTGAAAAGCAAGTGAATAACTTGTAAGGTTTTGGTGCCAGGGATGAAAATAATTCCTAATTACTGACCATCTGTCAGATTATGTGCAGAAGAATGACTAAGCAAACGTTCGGGATTGCTTTCCATTCCATAAAAAAGAATTTATTATAAATGATATTATATCTTGGGATTCATTTTCAATTTTGGCAAATAGTCATGTGTTTCAGTGTAACGAATTTCTGAGGTGGTATGAAAAAGATGTCAAATTATATACAAATTTATGGCTTTCTCAAATTGTGGGAGATTGCGCATGAAGGTACTCACAGGAGGAAGACGGTGCTGTTTCTCAGTACCCTTGGTCCCTCTATCTCTCTCTGGATTTCCACAACTAAAAACACAATATAAAAAAAAAAATGGATCTGAAGATATTTCTTTATTTTGAACACCTTCAAAGTCAATAGACTATTACATCCATGTTGTCTACCATGATACTTTTGTGGTTGCATCTGTGATGCTTTGTGCCCATGATTTTATATTAAGAAATAAGATTTAAATCTAATAACTAAGTTTTATGTAGTGCCCTAACCAGGAGAGATAGCGAAAGTGATGAGACAATTACGTTCAAATACTTAAAGTAAATCTGAGAACTATTAGACTTGAAGAAGAAAAAAAAAAAGAAAGAAGCTGAAGTTTAGTCATCCCTAAGCCGTTGCTTTCTGAACAAAAAGAACAAAGATACCATGCTTTGAATATGGTATCAGCCTCCCTTCCTGGTGCCTCTCTCTCTTCCTTTCGTTTCTTAGATGCTTAAAAAAAATCTGTTTAGTTTTAGTATTTTAAAGTTTGCTCTCCAGATTTTCTTTCTTTTTCTTTTTTACTTTTCTTTTCATGTTAGTTAAAATTGAGTCCTTCTAGGTGGCTTCTCCTGGGTACATGTACTTGCTAACTTGCTGTTATTTACCATTTCCTGTTTCTGTCATTCATCTTCTCTATTTTTTGAGTCCTTTCCATGGATCCTACAGTGGGTATTGGCAGCTGTGTTGTTAATGTAATTATTATGTAGAGTTGATTTGGATTGATTAGGCCAAATAAATCCACTTTGAGATAAACTACCCAATTTGGCTATCTTTGTTGATCAGATTAACTGGATAATTGTCAAATCTCTATCTCACTAATTACTGCAGAGACACATTATGTATTCCCTCATTCAATTCTCGTTTCATTAAAATTTACCACCAAGGCTGAATGAATGAATGCTGACATATAAATAGACCAGTGGAAGATGAAATTCAATGGACAGGTGCATAGTTTCCCTTCTCATCTTTCTACTGAAGTAAGAAAATGTTTATTAATATATCTTTTCCTTACATGATGACAAAGATGAGCTTGAGGGACTCTGTTACCTTTACATGAAATCCATGATGCCAATGGTCCCTTTCACAACCCAGCAATATTGCCAGGCTTCCTAAGTTGGTTTAAACGGGAAAATACATGGAGCAAGATAAGCAAGCAGAAATTTTAAGTTACAGTTGTTGAATAATGGCTAATAGTTCTTTAAATTGTTGTACTTGTATGCTTTGTACAGTTAATTTTGGTATTATAACATTCTTATTTACTATATCACATATACATTGTGAAAGAGCATTTTTCTTATTTAAATTGAGTCTTTTTCCTCACTATTTTTCTAAATAGACAATAATAATAACAGTAGCACTTGTTGACCAAGTTTAACATTTTACCCAGGATATCAAAAGCCTGTGCATAGTTTTGGAAAAGAAGTTCAGAAAGTCAGATGTAATGATTGTCTTATTCTTTCTGTTGATGTGATAAAACACCATGATCAAAAGCAACGTGGCGTTTATATCTCTGTTTATACATCTGCATCACAGTACCTCATCAAAGAAGTCAGGGTTGGCACTCAAACAGGGTAGAAACATGGAGTCAGGACAGAGGAAGAGGCCATGGAGGATCATTGCTTATTAGTTCGTTCCTGTGTCTTGCTTTTATAACACTGAGATCCCAGGGGTTCTACCACCCACAGTGAGCTGGGCTTTCCTATACCAAACATCAATCAAGAAAATGCACCACGGGCTTGCCCACAAGCCAGTCTACTGGAAGCATTTTCTCAGTTGAGGTTCCCTCTTCCAAAATCATTATAAATTCTGTCCAGTTGGTATAACTATCCAACACAGGGGTAGAGAGTTCGATGAGTTACATTTTCAGTACTTGAAGAATGCTTGAAGAAAAAAATCTAACAAAAACTACCCCCTCCAACCCCTTCTATCTCTCACCCAGCTTCTGCCTTCTATATTCATTCATTCTCCTATGAACCCAAGTGAAGAAACAGAGTAACATATAATTTCTAGATAAGTCCCTTTCCCAAGTAGAAGATGATGGTTATAATATATAAAAACGCATTTAAATTTTAATGCTTGAACATTATTTTATGCAAATATTCTTATGTTACTGACTTATTGCATCTTTAAAGAATTGACTTTAAAGATTTTTTAACATTTCTTTGTTTGTTTGTTTGTTTTATGTGTGTATCTGTGTGTGCCTGAAATAGTTTGTATACTTTATATGTGTGCCTGTTGGCATCAGCAGACAAAGGTTGTCTGAATCCCTGGAACTGGAGTTTCAGGTGGTTATAGTCACATGTAACATGTTCTCTTAACCACTGAACCATCTCTCCAGCCTTAGACATTTTAAGTTTTGTAAAGTCAGTAATGTCACATTAACAAAGGTACTTAATGTCCGGAGTCATAGTAGATCTTGTATGTTTGCCATCACAAGCCCTGACAGGTACACTTCTGTTTCTCTTTATATGTTTGCACGTGACATGGTTTTCATGCATGTATGTATACACATTCCCATGTTGGAAGGTAACTATGTATGTTTAAATGTGTAGATACTGAGGGCTGACTTTGAGAATCTTCCCTTGATCACTCATTAATGTTTTTTTCTTGAGTTAGGGTCTCTCAATAAAATCCAGGGCTTGCAGCAGGGCTAGGCTTACTAACCAGCTTGCTCCAAGAATCTCATCTCTACCTTTCAAAACTAACTTTACAGACAGCCACACTCACTTGGCATTTACTTAGGACCTGGAGATGCAAATTCAGACTCTGTACTTGCACAGAAAGCATTTTTAACAACTGAGCCATCTCCTCAGCTCCTGACAGTAACCTTTTTAGATAGACTTATAATTTAGAAATTAGAAAAAGAAACTGTGATTGAGTAGTTGACCCTAAAAACTAAACCAAACTAGTGAGAGAACCTGGATATTTAACTATGCAAGCGTTTCAATAGTTACTTATCTGCAGCCTAAAATATTAGTCCAACCCATGGGCCTCTCTTGGGCTTCTCTCCAGTGCGACACCCAGAAGGGTAAATAATCATGGAAGTAGTTATGTAAATTGAAATAAGCCAGCCACAGAAAAGCAAATACCAAATGATCCCGCTGATGTGTGGACTCTTAAAATGCTGATCCTGTAGAACTTTCCAGAGTGATTAACAGGAAGAAGGAGGGAGAATGGGGAAAGGAGGGGTGACAGAAACCTGATCAGTGGCATCAGAAATGTGGTATAGGGCAAAAAGTATAATGTGCACAATAAGGTGACAAGGGATAATAATTATAATGTACTCTCTAACTAAGGAGCTAGCTAGCAAAATAGTTTGGGATGTTTTTACTACAAAAAATATTGGAAAAGTTTAAAAGAGATAAACATAATTAGCATAATTAGAAGATTTTACAATGTTCACATGCATCCTAACATCAGTTGGCATTCACTTAAATATATATATATATAATTATTATTTTCACATGTAAGAAATAATTTTTAATTAAAAGATTAAAAATACAATACCCAATAAATGTAATTTTTGATGATGTCATTTAAAATATGACATGAAAGAGTTTTTTTTTAATGATTGGAGAAAGAATGTGCTTGTAGTAAGAAAGTACTTGGAAAGCTTATTTTGGTAGACAAGAGAAGGCCATTTGAATTTCATGAGAAGAAAGATAGCGTAATAAAAATGAGGCTTGAAAATGCCTGTAAAGGTTTAAAAGATGGCTCTTGCAAAGATCTGACCTTGTTACCATAGTCATGTCAGGACTCACAACCAACTTTAACTCCAGCTCTGCCAGTCCCTATACACACACACACACACACACACACACACACACACACACACTCATATACTCACACACACATACACACATTCACACTCACAGGCACATGCTCACACAGTCACATACTCCTACACACATTCCCACTCACATATTCATACACACACACACACACACTCACATTCCCACACACATATATACACTTAACATGCTCACACACTTATGCACATGCTCACACAGTCACAAACACTCATATGCACACATTCACATACACTCACACACTCACACTCTCACACACATACACTCTCACAAACTCACACACTCAGACTCATAGATATACACATTCACACACACACTGACACTGTCACACTTACATTTTAAAATAAAATATAAAAAACAGGATTCTAACCTACTTTCAGATTTGTATATTTCACTGCATGTGTTGCCTAAATACTGCTGTATATAAATATTTATATTACTATAAATACCAAATAGTAATTAATAGTATTTACTTTGAGTTATTTAAAAACAAATTTCCTTTTGTACACAACTTAATTTTACATGCATCACAAATAGAAGATTATTTATTAGTGGACAAGTCAATAGATAAAAAGAATAAAGATGTGATACAGTAAAACTAAGAAAAATATAAATATTCATATCAGAATATTGCAGTTTTTCCAACTTCAATGTGTATTTGAAATTTTCATAAAATGTTGGGTAAAATAAAAGCTGAGGAGATGGTTTGGTGGTAAGAGCACTTCTTGCTCTGACAGAGGACCTGGGCTCAGTTCCCATCACCCATATAGTGACTCACAGACATTTGCAATGGTGGTTCCAGTAAATCTAACACCATTTTGTAGCTTCCATGGGTATCAGGCACACATGTGGTATATAAACCACATGCTAGCAAAACTCCCATACATATAAAATTAGTGTGTATTTCATATGCATTATATATATTTACTTTATATATTTATATGTTTTATTTTATAGGTATATTTCTGATCAGCATAGCTTGAGTCTTCCCAGCCCAGGGCAAGCATCTGACTGATCGAGTGTGTTTCTTGCCCCTAGCCCTTGAGCCTCCTTAGCTCACACCAAGTGGAGACTTGTCCTTGTTAATGCCTGTCCAGATTGCTGATTTATGAATAAAATAAATGTCATCATAAACCACTAAGTCTGAAGATCTATGGCTCTTGGCCATCATAAACAAAGCAGCACAGGGACTTGGAAGATGGTTCAGCTGGTAACGTGCTTGCTACATAATCATGAGGACTTAAATTTAATCCCCTGCTTCAGTGTAAAAAGCTGAGCATGGTAATGCGTACCTATAATCCTAGCTCTGAGGAAATAGAGACCAGCACATTTCTGGAGCTCACTGGCCAGCACATAGTCAAGTGGATGTGTTCTAAACCAAGTGGGCAACCATACCTCGAAAGACAAGGAATGATATTTAAGATTGACTTTTGTGTAGTCGCCCCTTCCTCCCTCCCTTCCTCCCTCTCTCCCTCCCAACCTTTCTTCCCTCTCAAATGAGATTATCTTGTCTTATGAGGATAAAAGCCAGTTTTTCTCTCTTTTTTTTAAATTTAAGCAGAAAACATGAATGCTTTTTCCTCATCAATAAAAATGAATCTTTTCCAACTAATTTTCTTTCCTTACTCTGTCTGAATGCCCAGATAGACTTGTTAAATATTCCTATAGAACAGACAGACAGTTATTCTCAATAGCTTCCAAAATCTCCATGGTATAAGGTAGAAAACAATACCACTCATTCAGTATACTAAACTTCCACCTGTCATTAAGTCTTCACTCTGCACTGATTTGTTATACCAAAGGGTATGGCAGTGACTTGATGAACAGCTGTTTAACTGTACTAAATTGTCATCTCTGGCAGGAAGACATGAATGGCACTCCTACAGTGCAGTAGCAAGTCTGCAGAGCTCTTTAGGTTTGTTCTGCAAACTCTTCTTTAGGTTTTTCTAAAGCTTTACTGGAGATGGGTGGAACCATTCTTCTAAACTCCTGCTATAGTACTTCTCTTACAATCTATGTGCCTTCATTTAGGCTACAGATAATGAACTCATGGGGGTCGTAAAACTCATTTAGGGGAGAAATCTCAAGCAATACGATATTGTTTGCCACTTTCTGCATACAGCTCGGAAATAGGGCAGTTTCACCAGATATCTGGTTATTATGTATCTAATTGTATGTATTTGTTGAGAACGTAGAATGTGTATGCATGCGTGTGTCACATGTACTGGTCCCAATGTGGTGCTAGACCGGCCACGAGGAATGCAATGGAAATTTATAGAATAAAGTGTCATTTAGAGAATCATATAAATTATGGAGATGTGGAAGTTCTAAATAAATCGCATGCCAGGGAGAAAGTATGTCATAAAAATTAAGTCAAAAGACAGTTTTGAAAAACAAACCTATACTCACAGGTGACAATAAAATCTAGAAGAACTTGTCAAGGAACATTAGAAGAAACATCAGGAGCATTCTAAGCCACCAAATATCACGGCGAGTGTTTTAGAGAGATCAGGTGCTCCAGAGACTTCGGGAAGTGTTGGCACTGAGACTATTTTATTTTGTGCACTAGTCAATTTTAGAGAAAGAGTTCCTAGCCTTACAACAAGACACAGAAAGATATGAGAAAGTTACAAAAATAAATTGTTAAACTGGGGAGTCCAAAATGGCTTTTGCATAAGTTAAAAACATGATGATAGTGAAAGATATAGTAAGATAAGAAGGAAGAATGAAAGGAATGAAAAAAAAGGGGAGAGAAGGAAGGATGCAAAAGAGGTGAAATGGATGGCTGGGGGAGGGAAAGAGGAAAGGAAGGCCTATGCTCATCTGGAGGACTAGAGAAACCAAGGAGAGAGATGCGCTGGCGTGGGAGTGGCAGTTAACTAGGAAGGAAAAATGCATCCAAAAACTGACAAAGATGGAAATGACAGCTAACCACTAGTAGGGACAAGATGGAAGCCTTGAACTGGGAACTAGAACTTTACCATGTGATCTAGAAAAAACATTTAAAGATTCAAACAAAAGAGTAATGTAGAAAGGTCTGACTTCTCTTAAAAACACTGTAGCCAGCTGATGCAGGAAAAGACAAGCCAAACAGTTAAGAGGCAATGCGAGCTGGCTCGTGAGAATCATAGGCATTTAAGTAGTGGAGATAAACAGGAGATGTATTTTTACAGGTAGAGCAGGTACAGATTAAAAACTTCAGGCCTTGGGAAGAGAGTGCTAAACAAGGTGTTGAGGTGTCTGCATTATCAGAATGATATGTGGGTCCCTGTGCCGCTGTTTACTGCTAAAAACGGCACGAGAAAAGAAGCCCACGAGGCTCTTGAGTCCATGTGTTTCCTCAGTAGCAGTAGGCTTTTTGCAGGCTCTCCAGAGATCCGGGAAAAGATTGATCAAAGCACTGTAACTGCTCATAGGTGTTCATCTGGGAAAAATAATATCTGGAACATCTTCACATTTAGCAGAATAATTCTGAAAAAATCCAAATGATTTTGTGAAATTCATGACATGAGACTTTTATTCAAATCTTTAATTAAAAGTTAAGAGAATAACCAATATAAACCCTTTAGTTGTGTTGATGATTTTGATAACTCTTTTTTTTTCACTTATTTATTCACTTTACATCCTGATCACAAGCCCTCCCCCCACCCCAGACTGATATAGCCTCTTCCCCTATCTCCCCTCTCCTTCTTCTCTGAGAGAGAAGAGGTCCTCCCTGGCAATCACCACATTCTATAACTAAAGTCACTGCAAGATTAAGCACATCTCCCAGTGAGGCCAGACAAGGAAGGGAAACAGAATACACAAGGAAGCAAGAGTCAGGAACAACTCCTGCTCCAGTTGTAGGGGGACCTGCATGAAGATCCAGCTACATGTCTATGGTATATATGTACAGGTCTAAGTCCAGCCCTTGTGTGCTCTTTGGTTAAGTGTCTAGGTTAGTTGACTCTTGATCTTCTTGTGGAGTCCCTGATCCTTTGCCCAACTCTTCCACAAGACATTAAACACAAAGCCCCAAAGTTCTTTTACAGATTTTCGAAAAGCATACTGATGGGACAGGAAGAAGTTCACCTCCCCTCTCAAGTGATTTGGGTGCAGAAGGAGGCAAACACTAAGCCTAATGATTAAATGACTGTATCACACATTCTTGAGCAAATCCCATGCAGTAATGACAGTTACAAACCTGTGCATGTCCAGTTTTTTAGTCTACACCTTTATTTGTGAGAAATAGGGACAACTATGTAGAATAATGTTCAGTTTTGAGACATGTTTCTACCAAAGAAAGGGGTTGTCTTACAATGAAGTAAAAAGTGCAAATTCATATGGTGGTCTGGCTAAGTGAACAGCCTGAAAAAAAAATGAAATTGAATACATGGATAAACAGTAAGGCACAGTCCTAAATGCCATTAAATATTCATAATTCCAACAATTTCATCCTAAGAAAAAAAGGTGTAGGAAAATGCAAAGTGTATTTCTGCAACCCTAAACTACATCCCAAAGAGACAAAGCCAATAAAGAGAACAGTGCTCACCACAGCTTGTCAGATTTACTCCACATAACTCACACAAATAGCTTATTTTCCGCCAAGAAAAAAGCTCTGGGATAGTCAATGAGATATACTGAGTGTTTATTCAGAAATTACCTAGTGTAAAACTTAAAACATTTGTTTTCTTAAAGGTGTCTGCCTGACATTTGAACTTCCTTACAAAATTGCATTAAATATGTATCAGCTTGGAGAGTCTACCAAAATAGAATAATGCATTTTCAATTTAGCCCGGGTTACACTTGACCTGTTTTAAAGTGTTCCTCTAATGAAATGGAAGCTATACCAAAATTAATTCTATGCGAGAGGCAGCCCAGACTCTGTGTTATTTAATCATAATGTATACCATCCCCTTTGCCTGAGCATGGAAACAATACTGAGATGGAGATTGCTTTAATCTGGCAGGCCTGATAACATTGTCATAATAATCAAAACGAAGTTCAAGTGCTTTTCTGACCTGAATGTAACACTCATGTTTTACAATAAAAAATAAGGAAGGGCAGGGAACCAAAGAGTTCCATCTGTGATTGCTTCAGCCTGTAGTTACACTGATAATTCTGTATCAAGGGCAGTTGAGCTGAAGCAGAAAACTTCAGAACCCAATCTTGTTCATTACTGTCACCTATTCATCTGCTAGATGATGTTCGCAGATTCAAAGCATTGTTCACTCGAATAAACCCAGCAGTGAGTTTCAACCTCACAAAGCTGCTTAGGACTATGCTTCTTACAGAAGAGGTAACTGAGGCCAGAAGAGTTTCCAAGTAGAACAGCCAGCTAGTTGCATATCTGGCACTCCTAGAGTGTGTTTTTCGCCAGTTCCACTGTACCGGTGCCTTCAGAAATATGCTGGAACATGAAGGGAGTCTCACTGTGCTGGAGCTTGAATGTGAGATAGAATCATAGACTGAGGCAGCCAGATAGCACAGCAGGTAAAGATGCCAAAGCAGTTGATGATGCTGCCAACTTGAGTTCAATCTCCAGAATGCACAAGTGGAAGGCTAGAACTGATATAAGCTGCCCTCTGACCTTCACAAGCACACTGTACCATAAACACATACACACGCATTCGCACACACACATGCACACGCACACAGCATGCATGCATGCATGCATGCATGCACAAACACACATACACATGCACACAACTGTCAACTCATGCGTTTCTCTCAGAAAAGTCTTGACTGTGTGCTTTGATTCTATTATAGGTTCATATTTAGGATGACATGCCCTTTTTAACATTTTCTTTCCCATATATTTCTCCATCTCCCCCTAATATTTTTACCATGAATTATATTTTGTTAGAATTTTATTTCTTTGTATTTTACTTTAAAATACTTCGTATTTTACTCTAAAAGTAAGTTAATGTATGCAGACATTTATGACATTTATGACTGCAGTACATTAAAATATGTAAATAAAATATTCACAAATATATTACTAACAACTTATTAAAACTATATTAATCCATCCTAGATTCATATTGCTGATAATAAAATTCTAGAAAAAGCAATGAAACTTTTATTAAAATATGTGATTATAAATATGTTGTACTAAAATGTACCACAGTACAGATGACAATGAGCTGTAGATTAGTTAAATCTTGCTTTGGGGATATTGCTTTAAAATTCTATTAAATATTATTAAAACTTAAGTCTGAAAATCTGTAACATTTTATATTTAATTACATATAGATACAATTGCTTCCTTGGTATTTATTTAACTTTATTGTTTTTATTTGAAAGGTATAATTTAGTTCTCTTTATTTAAACCCAAAGTATTAACTTGTGCCAAAGAACTTTGATGCTTATTTACCAATCAGATTTTCTCAGCTTATTGATAATTTCCAAGTTGCTAAAACCATTACCTGAGCAACTGTTTATTATTCACGGTTTTTTAGAATTTAAACACTTAATTTGCTGGTTTTGTTATCTAATTGAATGGGACCCCAACAATTTTGTTCTCTTTCTCTCTGTGTGTATTTCTCTCTCTTTCTCCTTCTTGATTTCATCTTTGCTCTAACTCTTTCTAATGTTAGCTCTCTCATCTCCCTCCTCTCTGTCTCTGTCTCTCTCTCCCTCTCTTTATTGCTCTAACTCTAACTTATCTCTCTGTCTCTGTCTTTGTCCCTCTGTTTGGCTCTTTCTCTCTTCCTCTCTCTCTCTCCTTCCCTCTTTCCCTCTCTCCCTCACTCTTTCTATCCCTCATTCTCTCTCTTGCTGGTTCTCTCCCTCCCTTGCTCTTTCTCTCTCTCCCTCTCTCCTTTCCTCTCTCTCTTCCTCTCCCCCTCTCTCTTTCCTTTGCTCCCTCTCCCTCTCCATCCCTCCCTTGCTCTAACTCTAACTTTAGGTGTCTGTCTCTTTTTCTGTGTATCTCTGTTAGTCTGTCTCTCTCCCTCCCTCTCTCTGTCTCGCCATCCTTCCTTCTTTTGCTCTAGCTCTTAACTTTAGCTCTCTCCAGCTCCCTTGCTCTTCACTCCAGGCTTCACTCTTCCCTTCTTACTCTCCTTGCTCTCAGTCCTCTTCTCTCCACTTTCCTTTTCTTTTCCTTTGCCCTGGCCACAATAAAATTTACTGAGAAATTTCTCAACTTTTCTCCATGACACTTGTAGCTACCTCTATCTTCTCTTTAGTTGTAGCCATTGGAATATCTATTCCATGAGTGATCTCATTGTGTAATCTTGCCAAAACTTCTGAAATCTTAAATGCCTAAAAATATTTTAATATTTCCCAAGTTAAACAGTTAATTCAACTGGTTATAGTTTCAGATGCTAAAATTGTTACATCACCAAATCTTACTCATCAAATGTGTGACAGAATGATTGTTAGTCTTACAGAGAGTGGTTATCACCCTCTGGGTGCTTTTGGAATGCTGTCACTGTATTAGGGTTTCTATTGCTGTGAAGTGACATCATGACCATAGCAACTCTTATAAAGGAAAATGTTTGGGCTGGCTTGCAGTTTCAGAATTTTAGTCCATTATCATCATGGCAAGAAGCATGGTGGCATGCAGGCAGATATGGTTCTGGAGAAGGAGCTGAAAGTTCTACATCTTGATCTGCAGGAAAAGAAGGAGACTATGTTTCACACTTGGCATAGCTTGAGCATATAGGAGCAACCACGAAGCCCATCTCTACAATGACACACTTCCTTTGACAACGCGACACCTCCTAAGAGTCCCTCTCCCCATGGGCCAAGCATTTGAACACATGAGTCTATGGAGGCCATAAGCTATTCAAACCACCACAATCATTATCTTTGATATTACGAAGCCTTGCTATGGAGACTAAGCAATGTTTTCCCTTCGGCTTTGTGCTTAGCCTCCTCTAGTTCTCACAAAGTATGGTCTTCCTTGAAGACTAACTGCAATGTTTATCTAATGTGAATCCTTCTATACTTTCTGTCTTTGGAACAACAATACAGAAAAATTTGAACCCTTTCATTGTGTATTTTGTGTCAACTATTGTGTTTTCATGCTTTCAATTTTATGATTTATTATCTAATGGTGGCTTCTGTTGGTGGCATCTTACCTTTCCCCTAAGCATAAGTGTTCATATTGCACTTGTTTGAAAGTATATTTCCAGTCATTGTTCTCTGATGCTATATATTGTTCAACTTCAATCTTTCTTCTATAACCATATATAATCAGGTACTCTCCTGGTTCCAGTTTCTCTGTAGGCATCAATTTCCTCCAGTTGGTGGCGCTAAGGGCATGCTCAGGAAGGGCTGGGGATAAATATCAAGGCACAAAGTCCCAAAAGACTATTGATAACCTCCATTTGATTTCACTACTCCTATAACTCATGTCGGAGTTCTACATGAGCCATGGCAGGGAGACTACCTGCGGAGGAGACTGTTAGAATAGTGCTAATGGCCCGGGAACCGAGGATGTGAGAAGGCAGAGGTTTTAAAATGCCTAAAGACTGTTTTATTACTCCACCCATAACATTGGTTTCCTTTTCATTTGTTTCTTTATAGCCTATTTCTCTCTAAATCATTCATTTTCTGGCTGTCAATGTGACTCTGTCATGGAAAGAGAAGTGAATGATTATCTCAAGACAAGTAAAGTATCAAAGATGCCCAAAGGCCTTTCTTCACCAGCTCCCACATTGGCCATGGCTAGGGCTAAGCCTTTGTCCACAGAAGATCAAATGAAGATAGTGGCTTATTTATGTTTCCTGCACATTGCTTTAACTGCATGATTGAGTTAGTGGGGGTGGCTAGAAACCCACACTGCCTTTCCTTCATGAAAAGAATAGGTGTTTTGTTTTTTACTCTGCTTTTCTCACATTTCTTTGATTTAAATCAATATTATCCACTTTCTCTAAATCTAATTCATAGCTATATTCACAACAGATTCTGAAAGTAATATTTAATACATCAAGCCCACCCATGGCTTATGACAGTCACTATTAAAAACACATTTGGCTTCTATCAAGTACTGCCTATGGATTCTTCTGTCTAATCATAACTTACTATCTTCCAGTTTTGTTTTTAGATATGGTAATACCTCATCTATTCTTTGCAAAGACTTCATGGAATATGTTTTTGAACACTAAAACAGAAAGTCTTACTAATATTTGCTCTATTGCCATTTTGTCTGAATACAGAATACTACAAAGGTCCACATGGTATCAGTGAAAACAAACTAAATGAATACAAAAAAGATACAAAGACCACCAAAAAAAGCCTGATTTTAAGAATATTTAATTTCTGTGTCTAGACATGTTTGCTGTGGTTTTTATTTAGCTTATTTTCTTCTATTTGTTTTATCCTATTCTGGTTTGTTTGATTTGATTTGATTATTTTATATTTTATTTTAATTATTTGTTTTATTATTTTGTTTTGTTTTTATTATTTTAATTAATTGATCTATTTTAATTCTATTTATTATTTATTAAGTTAAATTTTTAAAAATTAACAATTTTTATTTTTATGTTATAAGCAATGGGCAGGTTTGATACATTAAATATGACTTTCAGAATCTGTTGTGAATATAATCATGAATCATCATTTTGTAGTATTATTTACTGTTCATTTTCTAACACACAAAAAAATGAAAAGGTGTAGATTTGGATGGGAAGGGACTTGGGAAAGGACCTGGGAGAAGTTGAGAGAGGGGAAACCATAATCACAATATACTGTATGAAAATATCCATTTGTAAAAAAAAAATTTTTAAGACTACTTAAAAGTTTATAAAACCTAAACTATTCAACTGTAAAATAAAATGCAATTGTTACAAAATACTGATTCAACTATGAGTTAATACATTCTTGGGGTAAATTAGTAGTTATTCACTAGGCTTTTGGTGAAATGTTAAGTAGATGGAAATCGAGCAATGTCTTTTATAGGTAACTTGGAAAGTGTTCTTAATGAACAGATACTTGTCACTTACTTTACAGTGTTGATTTTCACCTGTTGTGTACTCTCTGTGGATGGTAAAGTACTAGGTCTCTAAAGATACCTAGTTCCTAATCCTGGAAATCTGTCTTCTGTGCCAAAGCCTTTGGAAGACTGAAAAGATATTGAGATGAAAGGATTCTCCCAAATTATGGGGGTGGACCCAATGTAATCACAAGAGTTATCACCCAAGAGGGACCTTTAAAAACATACTGGCCAGTGCCATTTAATTTTAGAAAGAAAAGTACATTTCTTCTTTCAGAATAAATTGCTGAGGGTTTTATACAAATATATAATTGTATAGAAAAGGAAATCATGTGTCAAAAAAAGAGATGTGTAACAAAAGAACCAGAAGTTCTTTTTGCATTTTGGAGAATCGACATGAACAAAGGAATTGACATGACTATGAGCAATAAAAAAATGCAAGAAAGGGTAGTTTCTGGAGCCACGAGAAGGGGGACAACCAGCTATCGCCTCCATTTTACATTTGACCTCCAGAATTTTAGAAAAATAAATCTTAATTGTTTTTAACCCCAAATTGTGATAATTTTACAAAATAAAAGAACACTTATACAATGTAAAATAGTAAAAGTTTTTTTAAAAAAAAAACTAATTAATTACAAATGCTATATTATGATACATCAAATGTATGAGCATTATAATTACCAAATTTATTAAATGTATAATATGAAATATTTGATGGTATAACATGCTTGTAGTGTGTCATTTGTGTTAGTAAACAAAGTGATAACAGTTAATTTTATTAAGGAAATTATAAAGATCATTACTTAGCATTGATTATATGCTTGTGCTCCAGGAATATTTTAACAAATATCTATGTATTGGTTCTTCAATGTAGATAATATTATTGTCAATTACTGATTAAAATATTTGTCCATGATGACTCAGTAAGAAATTTAAAACTTGGTCCTTAGATCACTAAGCGTGCACTTCATACTCTGTGTAAAACAACCTAGGTTAACCAAGTCAAACATTATAGCCACAGTGACTCTCACAGTAGAAAACAGATATAATTTCTTCTTTTCTTTATTCAAACAATAAACTTAAATACATTTGAAATGCACAACAGATAAATTTTAAAAGAACGTAACATTAAAAAGTTTTTAAAATGTGTTGAGATGACCTTTAAAAATATACTGGCCAGTGCCATTTAATTTTAGAAAGAAAAGTACATTTCTTCGTTCAGACTAAATTGCTGAGGGTTTTATACAAATATATAATTGTAAAGAGAAGGAAATCATGTGTTGACCTGCTTGATTGCATTCCATTCAAAATTCTGCAACTCTAGCATATGCCTATTAAAATACCAGTACACTTGCAAATTACAAAGAAACATGTTAGAAAGTACAGAATAAAAAAATTGACCTAAAATTTAACCTTGAGGAATGGGGGATGTCAAATGTCAAATGATTCACCTTTGAACTATATAAGGGAAATATAGACATACAAAAATTAGAGACTTGCGCAATACTAAACGTACTAATTCTAATCCTTGATAAAAAAAAAAATAGGAGGTCACTACTAAACCGCATCATGACAGTGGTTAAAGGCTATATGTTTTGAAGCTGTCAGAATGACAATACACCCTCAGTTATTCTCAGCATTGGAACATCTTGTTATTGATTGTATTTCTTTAATAGTAGATTTATGGAGAAACAGATATAACCATAGAAGGAAATAAAGCACAAGAAATTTTTGTTTGTTCATTTATTTGTTTATTTTTAATTAATTAGTTAATTTACTTTGCATCCCAACTATAGTTTGCCCTCCTCTCTTCCCAGTTCTTCTCTCACAACACTCACCAATCTCCCAATCATCCACCCCCCCACACTCCCTACATGAAGACCAAGCTACAAAACTATAACATATGCAGAGGACCTAGGTCAGTCCCATACATGTTCCTGGTTATCAATTCAGTTCCTTTGAGGCCCAAGTTAATTGATTCTGTAGGTTTTCTTGTGATGTCCTTGACCCCTGTGGCTCTTACAATCCTTCCTCCTCTTCTTCCATAGGATTCCCCAAGCTCCACCTAATGTTTGACTGTGGGTCTGCATCTGTTTACATTAGTTGCTAAATGAAGCCTCTCTGAGAATGGTTATGCTAGGCTCTTGTTGACAAATATAACAGGATATCACTAATATGTCAGGAGTTGGCTCCTTCTCATGGCATGTATTTCAACCTGGACCAGTCATTGGCTGTTCATTCCCTCAATTTCTGCTTCATTTTTATTTCTGTATATCTTATAGGCAGGACACATTGTAGATCAAAGGTTTTGGTGCTGAGTTGGTGTCATAACTCCTCCAATGGAAGACTTGCCTGGTTACAGGAGATGGCCACTTCAGGCTCTATATCCCTCATTGCTAGAAG
The DNA here is from genome assembly GCF_011762505.2 of Arvicanthis niloticus. NCBI lineage: Eukaryota > Metazoa > Chordata > Mammalia > Rodentia > Muridae > Arvicanthis > Arvicanthis niloticus. The sequence goes on from NC_047673.1 coordinate 55,534,768, forward strand.
TCTTAACTAGGGTCATCCTAAGATTTCTGGAAGATTCCACTGCACTAGGTTTCTACCTTGTTCCAAAGATGCTCCACCCATTCTATTTCTCTCTCTCTCTCTCTCTCTCTCTCTCTCTCTCTCTCTCTCTCTCTCTCTCTCCTTTTTTCTCTTTCTAACTCCCTCCCCCATCTCTCTCCTCCCCCAACTTAATTTCTCCTGTTCCTATCCTTCTCCCACCTCCATGAAGTCCCGCATCCACCCACAATAATCTTTTTCTCTTTCTCAATGAGATCCACAAGTTCACCCTTGTGTCCTCCTTGTTATTTAGTTTCTTTGGGCCTGTGGATTATAGCATGGTAATCATTAACTTTATGACTAACCACGTATAAGTAAGTACATATTCTATGTGTTCTTTCTGGGTTACCTCACTCAGAATGGTCATTTCTAGTTCCATCCATTTGCTGACAAATTTCATAATTTCTTAGTTTTTAAAAGCTCAATAATCCTCCAATGTGTTAATGAACTACATATTCATTATCCATTCATTGGTCAAGGGACATCTAGGTTGTTTCTAGGTTCTGGCGATTGTGATTAAAGCTGCTAAGAAATAGTTAAGCAAGCATTCTTGTGGTATGTTGGAGCATACTTTTGAGTATATACTCAAGAGTGTATATAGCTGACTCTTGAGGAAGAACTATTCCCAATTTTCAGAGAAACCACCAAAATAATTTCTAAAGTGATTATACAAGTTTGCACTACCAACAGCAGTGAGGAGTGTTCCCCCTTGTTCTACATCCTCACTATCATGAACCATTGCTTAAGTTTTCAATCTTAGCTATTTTAAGGAGTGTACGATGACATCTCGGAGTTCTTTTGACTTGCATTTCCCTGAAGGCTAAGGGTGTCTATTTCTCTAGGTGCATCTCTACCATTAGAGATTCCCCTGTAAGAATTCTGTTTAGATCTCTACCTTATTTTTAATTGGGTTGTTAATTTTTAATTGTTTGGGTTGTTGGTGTCTAACATCTTCAGTTCTTTATATATTTTAGGTATCATCCCTCTGTCAGATGTAGGGTTAATGAAGATCTTTTCCCATCCTGCTGGCTTCTATCCTATTGATGGTCTCCATTGCCTTACTGAAGCTCTTCAGTTTCATGAGATCTTATTTAGTAAATGTTGACCTTAGTGCTTGAGCTATTGGTGATATGTTCAGAAAGGTTCCTACTGGAATCACAACATCTTTTGCAATAGTAAATAGTGATCATTTTGGGTTATATTGATATCTGCTCCTCATAGGGAAATATTCATCATGCATCCAACTGTTACAATGGGGACCTGGGCAAGGAGATGCATAAATGATTTAGGTCACTACAAGTGAAAGGCCTGGGCCAGTAAACAAGTGACCCCAGAAGAAATGAAGAAAAAGACAATGTTTCTGTCTTTCATCTGATGTGTAGGTCACTCTGACCCTTTCCTTGTCGAGATTCATGAGAGGAACTACTCAAAGACTCAAAAGAAAGTTAGAGCCCTTTTGTTTGTTAACCATCATATTCTTGAATCTAGCATTTATTAAATTAGTGGTTAAATATTTTAGAAAATTATTCTTGACCTTTACTGAATTTAGAGAAGTTGTTGAGTCTATAAACTGTGAAAATCATAGACTTTTAAGTTGAAACAAGGAAAGACAAAGAAGAGGAAGAAGGAATAAAAGAAAGGTAAGAAAGAAAACATATGAAGTCAGAAAAATATGGAAGAAAATGAAAGTGCAGATGAGGACAAAAGGTTATAAATATAATTTTCTATGCATTTCTTTAAATAGTAATCAAATATTTATTAACAACTTATAATTTTATCTTGTTTCAATAGATATAATTTTATGTATAAAAATTAATTTTGTCTCTCTTAAATTTTTGCTTCCAAGTTCTTATATATGATTTAGGAAAAACCCTTATCACATGCTAATTATTTTAACTTTATAGTTATATTTTTATACTGATCTCTTTCACACAACCTAGATGTTATGATGCATGATGGTATTATGATTAGGAAACCATATGTTTGCAATCAACCTGGAAATATGTCACCTATATTGACCTCTCCTCATATCCTAAAAGTATTCTGGATCTTAATTTTACCAGAGACAACTAACTGAACAGTTACAAAGCTCATCTCCTTAAAGATTTTGAAGAATTAACAGAACATGGTGAAATATCTGGCTATGTTGAGGCAATGCTTCCCCAGGAGCATCCACCAACTTCATGAGCTGTTAAACAGTTGAAACCCAGATAAACCAAAGTTAGAGCCCTAGACGTACTTCTCCAGTGCCCAGGAAAATGAGTCCTCCTTTCAATAACTATTCAAGGCAAAACTCAAGGGCTGAGTGTTAAAGTGAAGTAGATAGAGCCTGAAACAATCCCTGGAACAGGAGTCAGGCAATTCTGAAGTGTTGAAGGCATCACGCCCCTGGCTTTGCACACTCTTAAATTCACTCTTTCTATTATTACAGCCAGGGAAAACTGAACAGACAATGAGACACATTGAGACAAGCCATGGTCCAATCAGAAAATATGAAAACGTTGTGTATAGTCCAGGTGTAGGGCACTTGCCAGATTGGCTGAAAGCTTTTCCCAAACATGAAAGATCTGAGAGCCGGGAGTCCTGAGAATCTCCCATAGACAGTCAAGCTTCTTGTGGACAAACCACAGGAAAGCTTCTTGGCGTTCATCAAAGCCGCTGCTGAAATTTTCAAGAAATTATCTGTGGTTCCCACAAAGTCCCTCGTTGTAAAGAAGGGAAGTAGACAAAATTAAAAGGCTGACCAGAAAGCCACCGCGGTTCTCAGGTTAGCTAGTATATCCAAGTGCAAATACTTATGAATGGTGAATTTGGAATTTAACCTTCTAAACTACTCCAAAGTCTTTCTCACCAAAAACTACTGGGGAAGAGAGGGGATTTCAATAGCATCCTAAGTCATAGCTTACTCTAACTTCTGACTTGACATAAGCTAATCCTTGCACTAAGGTGTTTGCCAGTTCTGTACTCAACAATAAACTACTCTGCTGGACATCTGCCTCCAGAATGTAATCTTTGCCAAACACAGCAAAGTGCTTCACCTTCCCTCAAGACTATCTTGTCCCCATCATCTCTTTAATCAGGCATTCCTGTGGGGCCATTCTCTATCATGTAAAGATCCTTATAGTTTGTTATCAGTGTTTTTCCCACTGATTCTTTACCCATGGGTTTTACTTGAAACTCTACCCATTCTTTTAAGGTTTTACTTTACAAGTGTGAGTGCTTTGCCATCATGTACATCTGTATACTGTGTGCTTGCCTGTTGCCTGTTGGATCCCCTGGAACTGGAACATGGTGAGCTACCATGTAGGTGCTGTGAATCAAACATGGATCCTCTGGGAGAGCAGGAAGTGCTCTTAACCACTGAGCCATCTCTTTAGCTCCTCTAACTGTTCATATGATAATCACTATCCTCTAATGTTCGTGTGTGTGTGTGTGTGTGTGTGTGTGTGTGTGTGTGTGAAGCTTCACTGTGTAAGGTTAGTATTGCAACAGTCTAATTAAACAAAATTCATCAGTTCATTTCTAACCTAGCAGAGAAGTTGTGGGGATCTGGACATTCTGAATACATCCATAAAGCTATAGTGATGTTTCCCTCATGTTCTGGCTGTTTATACCAAACAGAGTAAAATAAAATCACAGACTGTTTGCCATATAATTGCATTATCTAAAAAACAGTCTCTCCGTGACAAGTTCGCCAAGTTAGTTATTATAAGGACTTTGTAGTCATACATTCTAACAGGAAACTTTCCAAATAAGCTTTTCAAAAAGTAGCAGTCTCTCTTCACAATAGAGAGGAAAAGGAGCCAGGATAGATGTCCATCTGTAGACAAATGGATAAAGAAAAACTAGAACATGCAAAATGACATTTTATTCAGCTGTAAAGAAAGGGGAACTAATGAATGGGTAAAGAATGGATCACAAATTACTAAGCAACGCAACTTAGAAAGACGCACATTCCATGTTCTACATCAGATGTGAACTACAAATCTTAAATTTTACTTGTGTGTTTTGCAAGGAGGGGTAAGAATTCATCATGGAACTTGAAAGTGCATCAGGAGAAAATAAAAGAGGCCTGATTAAGGAAGAAGGGAAAAAAGGATGGAAAGGGGACTGAAGATGGAAGATTACAAGGCAGGAAGAAAGAGGGGAGTGTCAAAAAGTATAAGTAGAATGTGACGATAAATCTATTACTTTGTATACTTATTTAAAATTTAAAGAAGCATTCTTTTTAAATTGTTTCATTACAATTATTTGTATGTGAACATGGAGGGTTGGGGTAGAGGCACATGCCAAGATATGCCTGTAGACTTCAGACTACAAGCTGTAGGAATTGATTCTCCTCTCCCACCATGTGAATTCCAGGGATCTAACTCGGGTCTTCAGGCTTTGAGGACCAGTACCTTTACCCACCCAGCCTTCATACCAACCTGAAGGAGCACTCATAAAATTATACTCACAGCCTCTATGTACCAACACTATTGTATCTGGGTGATCCTGTTTCCTTGGAGGCATCAACCACCTTACAGTCTTTACCTCCTTTTCCTCATAGATCCCTGAGTTAGGGTGATAAAGATCGCATTTACAGCTGAGTGTTCCTAAGTCTCTCTCTCTGCTTATATATTATCCAGTTGTTTGTCTGTGTGATCATCCCCATCTGCTGTATGAAGCAACTTCTCTGGTGAGAGTTGATTGACAAATTTTAAACCAGTTTTCTCCAATGGACTGTCCCTAAGTATAGCAACCACTCTTAGTCTGAGAGTAGCTTGCTAACACAAAATGTACTCCTCTGTGTGTGTGTTTGTGTGTGTTTGTGTGTGTGTGTGTTTGTGTGTGTGTGTTTGTGTGTGTGTGTGTTTGTGTGTGTGTTTGTGTGTGTATGTGTAAAAGAGACAAAGAAAGAGAGAGAGAAGGAAAGAGAGGGGTAGGACAGAGGACACTGCAGAAATCAGTTCTCTCTCTCCTCTCTACTATATGGATTATAAGGATCAGATTCGTGTCCTTGGGCTTGTTAGCAAGCACTTTTACTCACTGTTTTTTTTTTATTGGATATTTTCTTTATTTACATTTCAAATGTTTTCCCTTTCTAGGTCTCTTCTTCTGAAACCCCCTATCCCATCCCCTTTCCCCCTGCCTCTGTGAAGGTGCTCCCACCCACACACCCACTCCCATTTTCCCGCCCTGGTATTCCCCTACACTGGAGCATCAGAAACCCTCAGACCCAAGGGCATCTCTTTGCACTTATGTCCAACAAGGCCATCCTCTGCCACAAATGCGGCCGGAGCCATGGGTCCCTCCATGTGTACTCTTTGATTGGTGGTCCAGTCCCCAAGAGCTCCAAGGGGTCTGGCCAGATGACACTGTTGTTCCTCCATGGAGCTACAATCCCCCTCAGCTCCTTCAGTCCCTTCTGCAACTCCTCTATTAGAGATCCCACGCTCAGTCCAATGGTTGGCTGAGAGCATCCCTCTCTATATTTGTCAGGCTCTGATGGAACGTCTCGGAAGACAGCCATATTAGGCTCCTGTCAGCAAGTACTTTCCAGCATCCACAATAGCTTCCCAGTTTGGTTACTGTATATGGGATGGATCCCCAGGTGGGGCAGTCTCTGGAGGGCCTTTCCTTCAGTCTCTGCTCCACACTTTGTCTCCATATTTCTTCCTGTGAGTATTTTGTTCCTCCTTCTAAGAAGCACTGAAGCATCCACACTTTGGTCTTCCTTTTTCTTGGGCTTCATATGATTTGTGAGTTGACTCTTAGGTATTCTGAACTTTTGGGCTAATATCAACTTATCAGTAAGTGCATATCATGTGTGGTTTTTTTGTGTCTGGATTACCTCACTCAGGATGATATTTTCAAATTCTATCCATTTGCCTGCGAATTTCATGAAGTCATTGTGCTGTGTTTTTCAAAAGGTGGCTTTAAAAAGAATAACCTGAACACGGTTTGTCTATGAAATTCCCCTGTGTTATTTTAGTCACCAAATATTAAGAAAACAACTGTCAAGGCAACCTCTAGATGCAAGAGGGCATGAAAGAATCCTGCTTCTCAAAAGCTTAGAGCCGAAGTATAAGACAAACACAAGGAAAGTTGGGGTTTTGTGTGTTCTATTTACCTTTTCTAAAGTCAAATTTTAAATTGTTTTCAAATTGCATTTTAAAATGGGAACCTATAACAGTGGTTAGAAACAGGAAGTGTAAAGCAGAACCTGTAGGTCTGTGAAACAGGCCAAGAAGCACATTTCTGAGCATCAAGTCTTGTGACTTGACCTCCTCTCATGGTCCTCCTGCTTTTTGCAAATAAACATGACAGTGAAAATGATAATAGCTAGCCAATCCCCTCATGAAGTAAGCACAGGTAAGAACATAGGAAGAAAGGGTGGATGCTATGTTAAAGGAGTGCTTGCATTTAGAGAGATGGCAGTGCTCTGATCACTGAAAGCAGACCTAGAAATGTCCTGATAACAAACGCAAGAAGGCAGAGATCCTGCAGCAATACCTACACCACATTGACACAAATTCCAAGGGCTTATTAATTTCCATATAATAAAATGTACTTTCTATTACTGGCTAAGTATTTTTTAAAGATGAGATTCGGTTGAGACAGAGAATGTAATATACAGCTACACGATGATGTCCAGAATTTTATCAAGCCAAGTGACTTTATCGGACACAGTATGTCATGTTTTTCAAAAGACACATGATAGATACAACAGTTCAGATATTCTGGCTAACCTAATTGTCTGCTTGTGAGCTAAACCAAGGGAAAGACATTGTGGACTTGGGATTTTCACTAACATCTGTTCTGTATGTTTTGTTGGGTGGATGACATGCTCAACAGGTAGTTTTAACACACCAAAAACTTTACCCTATGAGGTTTAGTAAGTGTGTTCTCATGCATTACAGGCGTTACTGTTCATCTGAAGGGATTGGGGAAGGATGCTATGCTGAACCCCCAAGACACAGCCTTAGAAGTCAACAAAATATTGTAACCACTGAGAGATTATCTTGGTATTAAGGAAGTAACAGAATTATTTTCCTAATCTGTGTGTGTGCTTGTGTGAGCATGCATGCCACAGTGTGTGGGTAGAGGTCAGAAGAATTACTCAGATGTTAGTTTTTACTTTGCATCTTGTTTGTAGCCGACTCTCTCTTATTTGCTACTCCATAACTTGAGACAGCTGGTCAGCAAGCTCCCGGGAGTCTCCTGTATCCCCTTCCCATCTCACTTTACAAGCTCTGGGATTAGAGGTGTTCACTACTGACTCTGACTCTTATGTGAATTCTAGGGATTTTAACTCAGATAAACCTCGTGGCAAGCACATTTCCCACTGAACCACTACTCCAGCCACAACCTGGTAACTTTTAGTTATCTAAAAATTAACTTACCCATGGGCTGTGAGGAGTGTTCTGTTGACAAAATGCTGACTTTGCAAACAGGAGGACCAAAATGCCATCCCAAGAACTCAGTTTTAAAAAGCTGTTTTGGTGTCTGCTTGTTGTTGACCTGAAGAAGCAGAGGCAGGCAGATCCCTAGAGAATGCTGTCTGAGGCTTTTTAGTAGGTTGTAGGACAGTGAGAGATTCTGTCCTAAAAGGAAAGCTGGGGAGCAACTGAAAAATGACAGAGTTGTCCTCTAAGCCACACACACAGTGTGTGTGTGTGTGTGTGTGTGTGTGTGTGTGTGTGCACATTTTTATAAACCGTGCATTACAGTAGTACTGTCTGACTAGTCCCTATAATGTGAACTATTTTATTTTAAATAGAACATAACAATTTTCTAGGGATGCACTAATTCGTGGAGAAAAAAGAAGTTACAACACAGGGAATCAGTATGGAAGGAGTTCCTTGAAAACACACTGAATCACGTTTTGTGACCGTATTGGGATAGAAATGAATATTATCTGGCTCATCCCCATATACATTGATTTTATTGTAATAACTTTTCTAATTTTGAGAGAAATCAAAATTAAAACATGGGACACTATTGTTGTATACCCTCCTGTGGTATCATTAAGAAAAGGCTGAGATCTTTTTAATATTTTCAGTTCATATATAAAACGTGTTGCAATGGAAGTTAACTGTATAACTGGTGCAGAGATGGTGCAAAAATTAAAACTGACTGACCTAAGTCATTGTATGGCAGTGTACCTTCAAGAAAAGCTCAATGGTAATAGGAAGACTGAGAGGAAGTCTTTAAGTCACCTTGTGGTGTTAGCATCTAAAGTCTTTAAGAAGAAGTATCAGCTAGTGACACACTCAAAACCATATTCCACTCAGTATCTGTTTGTTCACTTACAGCTTTGAAGGAAACTTTCAGGCAATTTTGTATGGATATGTTAGCCTATAGTACTAAATACTCTGACCACAAGAACAGCACAGTATGTTTTTGTATAGTGAGGTTTGCGTCATTCTTTTAATGCTGTGGAATGTTCTGAAATTCTGAGCACCAAGTCCAAAGAATCATGTTCAGTGTGCAGTTAGTCACATACGAGCAGACATCTAAAGCTCTCTCAGACAGAAGATACTGTTGCCTGGGTGGGTCCCCTCCTCCTAAATCACTAGCTAAAGTCATATTTTGTGATCATATTTAGTATAGATATCAGTATCTTCTTGACTGGATCCATACTTTGTACATTGCTTTTATTATGTTATTTTTTCTGATTTTAAGAGAAACTAAAATTAAAATATGGGACCTTAATAATATGTCTGAAAATTGGCTCCTCAGACTTGACAGTGTTAACAATGTAAACTAGGCATTTTCATGGAGACCTTTAATCTCAGCAGTCTGGTGGTGGGAGAAAAGCTGATAGTTCATGCCTAGTTAGAGCCAAATTCTTTAATTAATTAATTAATAATTCCCCTTGAAAGTTCAATCAAGGACTTGTGAAGTGAAGGAGATGACTTGCTGGGTAATGTACTAACTGAACAAACCTGATAGTCTTAGTGTGGGTTTCCAGAGCCCATGTAAAAGCCAAATACAGTGTCATACATATATGTCTACAATTCCTCAATGAGCGTAGAGATAGAAAGTAGGGAATTTCTGGAAGGTCACAGGCCAGCATGTGCTGCAGTGCATGACAAGGCAGAACCTGTATCAGAGTAGGTGGAATAAGGACAAACCCCCAAAGTTGCCCTCTGCCTTTTATACATTTGCATAGAATACATGCGTCCACACTTACACAGATGAACACATACACAGATGCAAACACATACATGTGTGCATACACACACACACACACACACACACACACACACACACACACACACATAAGGTTACCAAAAATAAAACTATGAGGATCAAGATGGCCTCTTTGGAGAATATGGGTTGTTTATAGTGATGTCAAGGACACTGAGGTCCCTAGAGGTGACACACAGGCAACCAGGACAGCAGAGAAGTCCTGTCTGTCTCTTCAAAGACAACATAATTAGTTCAATCCATCCACTTTAAACTTAAAGGTACTGTATGATATTTAATTGAGGGGAGGGGATTCTTACTGCTTTTTAATTGTTAATTACTGGTTTGAAACCTTTACCGAATTGTAAAAGAGAATCTTGTTTCAACATTTCAAAGTATCACGTGTGTATAACTGGACATACACCAAGTAGTATGTCTTCAGTAAAACTGCCACTTAAGCAGCGGATCATTTACTATTTTCTAAGGAATAGGCAAAAAAAAAAAAAAAAAAAAAAAAAGCAGGCAGCCCAGATTTATCTTGCTTCTTAGAGTAAATGAGTGGGATGCTTTCTCAGGCTTTTGCAACATTATAGATGCTAGTGGACGTGGCTGTGTTTAAGAAAGGAGAGGCTGAGGCTGTTCGGCTGGTTATTTTTCTGAGTCTGGTCTCCAGTTTGATGATGCAAATTCACATATCACAGCTGACTGCAGTCAATGTTCTCATCTGTTTTTTTTTTCTTTTCAGCACCCCTATTTTTAGCAAGTACACACTAGCCTCCATGCAGCTGTATCTACAGCAGCTCAAAGTCCTAATGAACAACTGAACAGCAGTTTACAAGATGAGAGCAAGAGAATTTCACTTCCATCAATGTGCAGGTTCGAGGTTCTCATCTCTGAATGTTAAAATAAGAACATTCTAGGAACTGAAGAAGTCTAGGGCCATGTGCTAGAGAAGGCACTGTTCTGGGATAGATACAGGCGTCCTGGACTCCAGCTCTAAGGGTTCCAGTTTCCATGTATGGAAATATAACCATGACAACTAGACAATCAGAGTAGCAGCATTGGAGAATATGATCTGAAGTCAAATCACTCCTAAACCATAAACAGAAATGCCTAACAACTTGTGTGGGGTGTGTGTGTGTGTGTGTGTGTGTGTGTGTGTGTGTGTGTGTGTGCGCGCGCACATGCCTGCCCATATGTGTAGAGGCCAGAGGCCGACACCCAGGTGTGCTTCTCCATTACTTTCCATCTTGTTTTCTGAGACAAGGCCTCCCAGTGATCCTGGAGCTTACTGACCAGCTAGTCACAGGAATCCCCTATTCTATTCTCTCCCTTTCCCCCAACCCCAACATTCTGGTTACAGGTGGGTATCACCATGCCTGGCTGGACCTGGGAGGAGCTGTACATCAAAGTTCAGTGTATCATGTTTGTACAGTAAGCCCATGACTGAATGAGACATCTCCTCACCCACACAGGATGTTTTCTATCTGGAAACTCTCTCAATGTCAAGCTCTGCTAGCAAGAAGAGAAAGCTACAAAATTTAGAAAGGGTGGAGAAAGTATAAACTGGAGAGAGGAACCTGAGAATTGGGGCCTGTAAGCTGTAATCACCAAGTGTACGGGTGTCAAGTTCCACACAGCTGCATGTCTGTTCCAAGGAACACTACTGCACTGAACAAAGGAGAAGAGCCTTTTAAAATGCCACAGTGGTAGTGTGAGAGTCTACTGCAGGGACAAATACCACACAACAACACAGAGACAAAGACACAAGAATATCTGCTGATAAATATAATCACAGATCTATACTGCACTCCAGTGAGAGATTCAAAATTTTATGGTGGTAGAAATCCAGGAAATATTTTTTCTAAATTAATTATTATTGCCAGACAAGCAAACACACTCTGTCTGAAACATGGGGTCACAGCAGGGCAGACAGTTTATATGCTGAGTTTGGATTTTTCTAGCCGTCTTGTATCCAGGGTACTGCATTAAGCATATGCCCTGAGGTCATATGTGCAGGATATTTTTAAACTGTCAAAACAGAGAAATATGGTATCTCTAAATATTTCAACTTCAGGAAATTTCTCCACAGAGTCCAGCTTGAACACAAACAGACTGTGAAATAATTCTCAAACATCCACATTAAATTGGTTATTATAATGCTTTTCAGAAACTCATTCATAGTAAGATACAATCATTAGAGATCAACACGTATCTGATGAATCCTTAAGGAATGAGGGAGAGGAAGAAAGATATAGAAAGAAGATGTAAAGAAGTAGAGACCATGAAAGGCACCAAAATTGTTCATGTAATGTCCCAGTGGAAGGGAAAAGTGGAAATGTGTGCAAAGATACATAGTGCAAAGCTTAGAACATGGAGCTGGCTCAGGGTTAGCACATGCTGACTACTCTGCCAGAGGACCCCAGTTTGGTTCCCAGTACTCATGTCAAGCAACTCATAACTGCTTCCAACTCCAGCTTCAGGGAATCAAATACCCTCTTTGTCTCTGTGACACTATAGATATCAGCATGCAACATGCATGTGATTTACAAACACATAAATAAATAAATAAATAAATAAATAAATAAATAAATAAATAAATAAATACGAGAACGTGAAGAAATAGCAGTCTTTTGGCTTCCAAGTATGTTTGCCTTGATATATGTGTTCATGCATGTCATACATACACAAATACACAGACATATGCACACACACCACACACACACAAAACCCAAAACATACCATACACAGGGTAACACAATTTTAAACTATATTCAGAGAAGCAAGAGTTTAGAAAAATGCATATATTGGATTTTTATTTCCAAAACGAGAGAGATATAAAGAGTTTCAAAACAGTAAGAAACATCAAGAGAGTCACTGGAGTCAGAGCAAGGATTCATCACAGACATCAACAGTTAGGGCTCTCATTAACTAGGGTCATAAACTTAAAGTCACAGCAAAAGAAAAGCAAGCTCCATAAGAGATGTCACCAAGAAAAAAAAATGAGAATAATATTGTGATGTGCTCGAATCTTATGTTTTGCACATTGAGAAGTGAACTGTTGAGAAAACCAGGCATAGAGACCTCTACCAGTGCTCCCGAGTTCAGAGAATCAGAAACAGGTAAGAAATTGAGAAATCTTATTACAAATCAAAGACAAATATTCAAAGGCTTGCAAGATAGCTCAGTAGATAAAGGTGCCCTCCTTGAAGTCTGACAACCTGAACTTAGTCCTCAGGGCTCACGTGGTGAAACCCCACACTAGTTGTCCCCTAACCTCTACACTTGGGTCAGAGCACTTGAAGACCACATGCATATACATACATGAACAAACTTTTAAGAGATGAGATTAAATTCAAAAGTAATCAATGATAAAACCAAACATTTTTCATATTAACATCCATTACTACTAACGCTCCACCGTTTTGCCCTGATTAATTTATCTGACTAGTACTATCCATGTCCCAAGGATTATATGATGTAGTTTTTTCTTTTCATATTTTGACATCCTATTCCCATCCTCTCCCCCTCTTAGCACGTGAGCTCAACCAAAATAATTTAATTTTGCATATTATATCACCAGCACCTTGACCAAGACTCGATAGATTTGTTCACTGTTACTGAATCTGCAGATCTGAACTTGCACAAGAATTAAATTTTGAGTGAGAAAAATAAAGTTACTATGAAAATAATACTTAGAAAGGCATGCACATACTTAAAGTTAGAAGTTTTTTAAGTTAAAAACAATATTTCTAGAACTTTCTGGAGTATTTAAAGGAAATCTTGAAACATTTATACCTTTCTGATGAAACTTGCGAAAAATACTAAATAGTCAAGGTGTGATACACAATGCTAATGGAGGAGGAAAATTCTAGATCAAGTAATTACTGAGGACTTCAGATGAGGAAAGCTTTGGAGTACACTGGAAAAGAGGCCTGTCAGTCACAATGAAGACTAAATACCGGGTTTCAATGAGGAAAGAGCTAAGTGTTGAAGGCACAGAAGAGAAGTGGTTGGGAGTTACCCTGGGTGAGGAATGAGGCAATTGTGAGATGTTATAACACAAAGCCAACATACTTCATTTCTCTGACAGCCATGGTCAAGGGTTGGCTGCTATGTGAAATACCCTGGTAATGCACAAAAATGTTTCATTAAGAAATAAATCATTACCTCACTCAGTACGTACTCAATGTAGAAAACTGTGCTTCAGGAGCAAGTGTGGAATATTATTGGCACAACTTGAAGGACATCTTTAAAATGTCTAACCACATCATAGAAGGCCCTCTAAACTGAGGGCCTTGATCAGTAGACCTAAACAATCTGTAGATAAATGTAGAACATCCTAAGAACTGAAGGGGAGAAAAATGTGTGTATAGGCCCTGAAGCAGAAACCCTTAAGACTACACATATGTCAGAATGAGCAACACAAAGACCATAAAAGAGGGCGAAGAGGCTCCAGAGTGAGGGCGTGAGAAACAGACCAGATCAGAAAGCCTAGGCAGCCATAATGAGAAGTCAATACTTTGTCTTTAGGGAAATGGAGTGTCACTAAAAAAAAAACAGTGAGGAGGCTAGTAATATGATTGTGTCATAAATAATGCATTTGGAAAAGACAGCTCAGAGATACTTAAAAGGGAAATGGAGGACCTTAACCATAGCTGAAACCTGAAAACTAAGAAAACCTTCATATTTTGTTAAACGTACAGGAGTGACCTCCAAAGCACCACTTTTCATTAAGACGTCTCTAAAGCAAAAGTATCTGAAGCTTTGTGATGCTGGCAAAATGGCTCAACAAATGAAGTGCTCACTGCCCAAGTATGGGGACCCAACTTCGGGTCCCCGGTATCCTTTAAAATCCAGACATGATAGAAAAGCACCTGTGATTCTAGCACTAAGGGAGTGAGACCAAGTAGATCCCAGATTCTGAGGTTCAATAGAACACCAGTGTAGCCAAATTAGGCATCACCGGGTTCAGTGAGTGACCCTCTTTCAAAAGGAAAAAAAAGGAGGAGGAGGACACCAACTTCAATTTCAGGTCTCCACATGAGCAGAGATAAATAGATGAATACACATAGAACCATACACAGGTATGCACACATACAGAGAAACTGAGAGGAACATATATGTATGCAATAACACTAAACACAAAAGAGAAGTCATGAATTTGTTTTTCCCCTTTATTTATTTATTCACTTTATATCCCAATTGCAGCCCCTCCCTCCTCTCTTCCCAGTCCAACTCTCACACCCCCTCCTCCGATTTTTCTTCCCCTCTCTGAAAAGGGAAGACCCCCACCCCCACCCCATGGGTACCATTGCAGCCCGGAACATCAAGTCTTAGCAGAACTAGGTACATCCTCTCCCATGGAGGCCAGACATAGGATGCCCAGGCTATGGATCTAAACGGAGGCAAGAGAGTTAGAGTCAGCCCCAGCTCTGCTTGTTAGGGGACCCACATGAAGACTATGCTTCACATCTGCTACATATGCGTAAGAGGCATAGGTCCAGCCCATGCATTGCTCTTTGGTTGGAGATTCAGTATCTGTGAGCCCCCAGGGGCTCAGGTTAGTTGACTTTGTAGGTCTTCTTGTGGTGTCCTTGACCCCTCCAGTTCCCTCAATCCTTTTTTCACTCTTCTACAAGACTCCCAGAGCTCTGCCTAATGTTTGGCTGTGGGTCTCTGCATTTGTTTCCATCAGCTGATGGATGAAGCCTCTCAGATGACAGTTGTGCTAGGCTCCTGTCTGCTAGCATAGCAAAGTATCATTAATAGTGTCAGAGATTGGCTCTCTCACATGAAATGGGTCATGTTGAGCCAGTCATTTGTTGGCCATTCCCTCCATCTCTGCTTCATCTTCAACTTGCACATCTTGTAAAGTAAGCAGAACAAATTTTGAGAAAAAGGTGTTGTGAGTAGGTTGGTGCCCCCTCTCTCCAATGAAAGTCCCACCTGTCTACATGAAATGGCTGCATCAGCCTCTATATCCCCCACTGATAGAAGTCTCATCTAGTGTCACCCCCATAGATTCCTGGGAGCTTCTTCTGTCCTAAGTCTATGGCTTGTCCCAGACACACACACACACACACACACACACACACACACATACACACACTCAATCATTTCCTTTTTCTCTCTCAGACCTCTTGCATTCCCCTCCCCTGATCCCCTCCTGGTCTCCACCTCTTGTCTTCTCCCTACCCACCTTTCCACCCAGTTCCCTCTCTCCATCCATGCATGATGTCTATTTTTTCCCATTCTGAGATTCAAGCATCCTCCCTTGGGCACCCCTTGTTACTTAGCCTTTTTGAGTCTATGGATTATAGCATGGTTATCCTATAGTTTATGTCTAATATCTACTTATAAGTGAATGCATACTATGTTTGTCTTCATGGGCATGGGTTACCTCACTCAGGACAATCTTCCATTGCTGCTGGGAGTGCAAACTTAAATAACCACTTTGGAAATCAATTTGGCTGTTTCTTGGATAATTGAGAACAGTTTTACCTCAAGACCCAGCTATACCACTCCTGGTCATATCCCAAAATACTGCTACTCCATACCACAAGAACATTTGCTCAACTATGTTCATAGCAGCTTTATTCATAATAGCCAGAAACTGAAAACAACCTAGAAGTCCCTCAACTGAAGAATGGATAAAGAAAGAAAATGTGGCACATTTAAACAATGGAATATTACTCGGCTATTTTTCTTTTTTAAAAAGACATCAAACAATTTGCAGGCAAATGGATGAAACTGTAAAATATCATCCTGAGGCCATGAATTTGAAGGAGAATACGGAGGGTTGTATGGGAGGGTTTGGAATGAGGACAGATAAAGAAGAAATATAATTAAATTATGAGTGTAAGCATTTTAATTAAAAATTTAAAAAAGAGCAGACTCTTAAATGATTTTACATTTGAACATTATAAAGATATCTAAGAAAGAGATAAAATACAGTAAGAAAAGAATTCTTATGCATATGAATTTACAAATAATCATAAAGCAACAGCCAAAACAAATCATCCTTTTATTCAACTGTTCAAGGAATTTGTATCAGAGCAATAAAGAATAAAGACTGGATCTGAGTTTACAATAAATTTGCTTCATTCAAATCCCAGCTCTGCAGTGACTGCGTGACTCTGGGTAGGACCCATCTCCAGCTTCTATGTCACTTTGTGAGATAGACCTACACAAATATATACCACAGGTGACTGTTATAAAGGTCAAATTGGTTTCTTAAACTCCTGCCTTATAATAAGCACATAGTAAATACTGGTTTCTAGTTTTGTTACTAGAGCCTCTACAGATATCTCAAGTTCTGAAATTAAAGCAATGCTAAAGTGTCTCAAGGACAGACTAGCTGGAGTCAGGTGGAAAACTCCTAATTGTAGGAGGTGATCACAAAGACTGGTAAATGCCAGGAACCCACGAGATGCCCATGAAGAGCTTGTCCTTTTAGTACTATTTTCAGATTGAAGAAATGGTTGAAAGAGTGAAAGACTATACTTGATGTTGTCATAGTTTTCTGTGGAACTGAGTTTCCATCAGTAAATTCCCAGAGAAGAAACTAACATGATACAAGTAGCCAAACATATACTGTACAGTCAAAACCACTGAGACTCAGTGATTCAGTAAGTACCAGGAACTCCGTAAGCAATGACTGGCAGAACAGGAACCAGACACAAAGCTGTATGTCTGTCTGTCTTCAAAGCCCAGACACCAGTTTCCTACTTGATGGTGTTACTACTTTCTATTGTATTAATGTTTGTACTTCAGCACTAAGTATAGAAAATTCATTAGATTGCCTTTTGTCCGTTATTTATTAGTTGTATTAATCTAACAGTTGTATTAATCTTACTTTTGATCATTGCTCCTTGAAAGTTTAGAGTACAAATAGTGTTAGTCATTGTCACCACCACTGCTCTCATTGACCCCTGCTCTCATCAGCTACCATTCATCTTCCCAAGAATCTTCCCTTCTACAGAACAGATTATTTTTTTTAGAATAATGCTTATCTTTATTTTACAAACAAAGTAAGAAATAAGGTGGTAACTAAACTGAGGTTTAAAAACATCTTTAGCAAACTTGAAATTTAAATCTAAATAACCTGGTTTGGGAGCTAACACCCCTTTTACCCTTTCATTTACTGAGATTATATAATTTCCCTTTCCTCCCTCTAGATCCTTGCATACACCCCTCCTTCTTTTTTCTCACCCCTAAAGTCTCACCAACATTAACACAAAATGGGCTGAACAAGGATAACCATGCTAAAAAGTGGACGGAAAAGGTTTATGAGCCACACACCTGTCGCTGAAGAGGTGCTGACAAATCCAATTTTGTGCTGATCCTCTGCAGTAGTTTCATGAATAGGACCACCACATTATGTCCAGAAGATGTCTTTTGTACCATACCTCCTTATCCTCTAGCTCTTCCATCCTATCCACCCCCTCAGTGTTCCCTGAGATTAGGAAGGGGTGATGTTGATGTCCCAATTTGAGTCAAGCACTACATCATCACTTGTCTTTATTACTTTGACAACTCAAAAGTCTCCACATTAATTGCTTCATAGGTATCAGAACCTGCTTATACAAAGGGTGAGAATACCATTGAGCTGTAGGTAGAATCACATATATTTGGAAGCCAGTTTAACAAGTCTGTTACAACAGCAAATTCAATAAAAAATATGGTTGGCTAATCCCAAAACAATCATGCTATTATATTGTACCAGTAGTCACTAACTTTGCCTGGCAGATTAGTATTATAATTTGCAGGATATAAATATTGATTAACATCCTTGAATATTTGATTGGGCCTAGGTGCATAGAATTTTAGTAATTTCTTATATTTGTTGTCATATTTCTTAGTGCCTCAAGGAATGATACCTCACAGGTTTGTTAAAATCATGTGCCATATTGTGTATAAGAACTTAAACAAGGGCTGGAGAGATGGCTCAATGGTTAAGTGCACTGATTAGTCTTTCAGAGGTCCTGAGTTCAATTCCCAGCAACCATGTGGTGGCTCACAACCATCTGCAATGGAAAAAGTAAACATGTTTAAAAAAAATAAATAATGCCAGAAGGTGCTATGTAGGCCTTTGTGGTACAATAGTGGAAAAAAATGTTATAAGGATAATCAATCATTCCACAAAAAGAAACACATGCTTAGTATTTTAAATCTAGTAATTTAAACAGCTCTCATCTCATGGTGAGGAGGCTCAAAAATCTCATGGGTGAACCTACTACTCATATGCTACTAAATAGACATAGTATCAAACTGCTCTCTAAAGTCCTATCTCTCACCTATAGATTAGTGAAGCACTCTAATCTCATTGGAGAAATTTTGTTTTTGTTAGACAATGTCTACACAAAAACGCAAAGCTGATCAAACTGCAGTGCTAAGTGTTGGTAGAGTACAGAGTCATAAATGAGATATCCATGTCACTCCCCTCAGATACAGGGATTATCACAGAGGAGAGGGTGGAGAGAATGTAAGAGCCAGAGGGAAACTGGTCTTCTGGCTATGACATGACCACTGTACTCATGAACTCACAGCTGGGGTTGCCTGAAGAAAACAGGCACAAGATCATTCCAGTCAACATTCCAGCATGAAAGTTGTAGAGAATCAAGCTCCCCTATGCCTAAGTGAGAAGCTATTGGCAGTCAAAGCCTTTTAGGAGAGGGAGAGTTGGTTTTCATCAAGAGTGTGGTCCTTACAAGAAGACCTAGAGAGTCAACTCACATGGACCCTTGGAGCTCCCAGAGACTAAACCACCAACCAAAGAGCAAGCATGGGCTGACCCTAGGAGCCTCACACATATGTAGCAAATATGCAGCTTGGTCTTCATGTAGGTCTCCAAACAACTGGAGCTGGGGCTGTTCCTGGCTCTGTTGCCTCTCTGTGGATCCTGTTTCCCTAACTGGGCTGCCTTGTCTGGGCTCAGTGGGAGAGAATGTTGCTAGACTTGCAGTGACTTGATGTGTCAGGGTGGGTTGGTGGAGGGGCTCCCTCTTCTCAGAAAAGGGGAGATTGGTGAAGGAGGGTCTCTGTGAGGAGGAAATGGGAGAAGGAGGCTGCAATCCAAATGCAATATGTGTGTGTAATATATATATATATATATATATATATATATATATATATATATATACTGTTTATATAACGTATATACAATATGTTGTATACATTTTAATGTTATATATATTTTATAATATATATTAATATATCAATATATATACTGTGAAAAGAAGAGTCTGGTTCCTTGATTAGGTGACAATGCCTCAGTAGTTCATACTACACCAATGAGTACATGAGCAACACAAACTAGACTACATGAGCTATTAAAAAGTAAAACTCTTTGAAATGAGGACACAAACTTTGGAGGGGATGGTGAAGCAGGAGTGGATCTTAGAGGCATTAGGGAGACGAGTAGAAGAGTAACTGTGATCAAAATTCATTGTTTAAAAGTCTCAAATAATAAAATGTGTTTTAAGGAAACTGTAAAGTATATAAGAAGTGTTATATTAAAGCCCATTACTTGGTTTTTCAAAATAAAAGAATAATAATTTGAGAAAGTTTTAAAGAACTTACACAGGACTAGGTGTATATCAATAGCACAGTGCTTGCCTCCCATAGGCAGAACCCTGATTTCCCCTCTACCAAACCAATCCTTCCCCATTCCTTACAGCCTAACTCTATTGAGAACTTTACTGTACTTGGGATCCTGGGCATCCCACAAATCTCCATATACTTGGTCCATGGATACTATTAGAAGATTTTGAAGATTTCAAGAGATGGGGTCTAGTAATAGAATTTTGTGTCACTGAGATATGCCTTTCTAAGAGATAGTAAAACCCTAGGCCTTTCCTATCAATTGATATTTTTTGGCCATAAGATAAGCAGTTTTGTTCATGATAGTCTCCTGCCTTTGCTCACTTACAAGAGGGTATCCATTGCCTAGAAGTGATTCCTGCCTAACCATAGACTGGAACCTTAAAACTGAGACAAAAATCAGCCTTTTCTCATTTTAAGTTGGTTGTCTCAGATATCTATTGTAGTGGTGGAAAGATGACTAGCATATTCTTCAGAAAATGCTTCTCAATGTGCAGAGTCTTTTTCAGACCATCTGTTGATATAAATGGGAGAGAAATGGGACTCACATGTCTTTGGTTAGCGGCAAACACCTGAAGTCATGGAATCATAAAATAAGAGGTGAGCTACTGATGTTAAGTCCTGGTTCTTCTTTCCATCCCCAGACTCCCAGAAACGTGACTCAGACTCAAAATATATTTACAGATACCTTGACCATATAGCTATGTTTTTCACTAACTAGAATCATAATTCTCTGAGTAGATAACCCATTTATTTTAACCTACATTCTACCACATAGCTAGACATCAGAAAGAGCTGTGCTCAGTCAGCTTATTTTGTCTTTATCCTCAAAATGTTCTGCTCTTTGGTCTTTTGAGAATAAAAATAGAGTATAGCCATTAAGCAACTATGCATAGGACACAGTGGAAGAACTAATCCTCCTTTATCTGTACAGGAATGTTTTCAATACACACAGTGCATGTTTGAAACCATGGATAGTATCAAAATCTACACATACCCATTATACCTGCATATGCATTCCTACGGGAAAGTTTAATGAATGGATTAGGAACAGTAACTGAGTGACAATGACTATGAATGCAATAGAATGACTATATTAATAAAGCCATGGGTCACAAGAGAAGAACACTATAGTCTACCAACAATAGACTGCTACTGTGTGACTGCGGGGTGACTGTCGTATACAGCACAGACATTCTGGGGATGATTCACATCCTGGATGCAATGCTGTGGGATTGGTTCATCATTTATCATGCTTCTTAGAATAATGCACAGCATAAATCTTACGGATGCTGTAGTTCAAGGATTTTATATTTTGCAGTTCTGAACCACAATTAGTAGCAGACATCTGAAGTCATAGAATCATAAAATAAGGGATGGGCTATTAAAGTTAAGTCCTGGTTCTTCCTCCCAGCCCCGTGCTCCCAGAAACAAGACTCAGACTCAAAATATACTTACAAATACCTTGACCAAATAGCTAGGCTCTTTTCTGACTAGAATCATAATTTGAGATAACTCATTTATTATAACCTACAGCCTGCCACGTAGCTGGTTACCTGTGCTCAGACACAATGAATCTCGGGCTCTATCTTGCAGAAGCTATTTCCATACTAAGAAATCAATGTAACATTTCACCAGATCAATCTCTATGATGGATAGATTTGGAAACAAAAACATGAGTTATCACCAATTATTTTTTTCCAATAGCCTTTTGTTTTCTGCAGTGTCTTTTGATTTATAACCCTCTGCCTATAGTGATTTCTACTACTGTAGCATCAAGTATCCCTTTGGAGTTTGAAAAAAATTAATCTGAGTATAGTTAAGTTCTAAAAATACTCCAGGAAAATGCTCATGATTTATATGATGTGAATTAGTAGGAAAGTACTAGTAGACTATTTTAGAGCAGAGAATCCATTTGTTTTAATGGAATACTCAGTATATTAGAGCATATTGTGCTCAACGAAAACTCATTCTCAGGAATGTGCTGTGCCAGGTACATGCATTACCAGAAATAAAGCCAAGTTCAGTATATTCTAAAAAAAAAAAATGGATCATGTAACCCATGAATGTTCCATTTCTCATCCAACTTAGAGAATGCTGTTTGACTTCTATAACTGTTATGATATGCAAAAAGCCCAAAATACAGTCCCATTGGGAAAACTGGGTGAAGTGAATGACTTGTGTCTTTATGTCTCTTATCCCCAAAGTTGATGATCATAGCAATACCTCAAGGGCAGGAAGAAAAAGGGTAGGAAGAGATAGTTTATGTTGTTTTACTATTTTACTTTGTAGCTTTTATGCAGAAAATTAAGACAGCAAATATTACAAACAAACTTAGGTATAATTTATGTGATTAATAATAATATACAACAATATTATTAATATACAATGATATTGTATATTAATAATAATATACGATAATATAATATATAATATATGTGTAGGCAAGTATACACACTATACCTTGGCTCTTTCTCTTTTTGCCCCTAGGATTTCTCATGTGTTTGGTAAGAAACACTTCCCTCTTGTGAATTATCTAGTGAGAGTTTTTAAAGATTCATTCTGTATATAATAAATTGAAAAACTGTGTGAAGCTGCCAGCTTGCTTTTCTTTCTAAATTGAGCCCTCCTATCCTTAGCAAGATGCCACAATTTAAATTTCACACATGATCTTCTCACTTCTTTACTGCCTGTAAGAGTTACTGTTTGGGGCGCACATATCCTCTCTAGGAGATTAATGGACACATCCAGCAAAGATGGGTCAGAGGTAGTTGGAGAAAGATGCTTTTCTGAGTTTTTAAGTTAGTTAGAAAGAAAAGGAAATGCAATTTAATATGAAAATCTATGTAAACTGGGAGGGATGTGGCTCAATTGGGACAGTGCTTGCCTAGCATTCACAAAGCCCTAAGTTCAATGTCTACTGCTTCAAAGCAAACATGTGGTCATATGTGTTTGCAATCCCAGAACCTCGGAGGCAAGGACAGGAACATCCGGAGTTCAAGGTCATCCTCAACTATACAGGTAGTTTAGGGCCAGAGAATGCTACATGAGACAATTTCTCAAATAAAATATTTGGAATTAATACAATGGGATCTGAATATGCACAAGTTCTCTTATTCTTGATTCTGTGAGAACAAAGTGACAGGTACCCAGAAAAAGAACAGCACAATTCCATATAATGTAGGATATTAGAGCTTTGAGCGATTGCCAATACCATGTGTCATCAGAAGCAGTCATTGAGCAAGGATTTCAAAAACTGAACTGTATTTGCAATCCCATTTGCTATTCAGCTATGTGTCTTGGCCTAAACCACTTAGCTCCATTAGTCTGGGGTTTTCTCTGAAAAGAAAGAGAGGCAAAAATCTGCCTATGTTACTGAAGGGTGATGAAGATCATTAGATAGCGATTCAATTATCTAAGTCTTGAATGAAAAAAGTTTAAATCCCTTAATGGAGAAGAATAGCCTCCATGACCTCAAACATCAACCATCAAGGCCATCATCCATTCAACACAGAGGTGAAAATTTTTGTAGGCTGATCATCTTCTACCAGAGAAATAGAGCCCCTCTTGTCGAGCATCTGCAAATAGGGTTCCACAACCTAACTTTAGTTGGTTCAATTCATTCTGGCATATATTCATATATTCGTTCAATCTGTAGAAAATCTGAATGAACTACACCACAAAACAAATATATCTTCAGGTGAAGGTTAGGACTCTATATTCCTGTCAGCATAGTCCATGAAGCTCTGTAACTTCTGGATCATATACCATATCTTTATTTGCAAATGATATGATAGTATATATAACTGACCCAAAATAGTCCAATGGGAAACTCATATGGATAATTAACAGTTTCAGCAAAGTAGCTGGATACAAAATTAACTGACGAAAGTTTGTAGCCCTCCTATATAAAAATGACAAATAGACTGAAAAGGAAATAAGGGAAATTACCTTTCATGATAGCCTTAAATAATGTAAAATATCTTGAGGAAACTCTAACCAAGCAAGTGAAAGTCTTGTGTGGCAAAAACTTAAGCCTTTGTAGAAAGAAGTTGAAGAAGGTATCAAAAGATGGAAAGATCTTCTATGCTCATGAAACAGTAGAATTAACATAGTAAAAATGATCATCCTAACAAAGCAATCTACAGATTCAATGAAATCTCCATCAAAATCCCAACGTAATTCTTTAGAGACCATGAAAAATTTTATATGGAAAAACAAAAACCCCAGAATAGCTAAAACAATTCCTACAATAAAAAAACTGCTAGAGGTTATCAACATCTCTTATTTCAAGTTCTACTACAGAGCTGTAAATGGTAAAATCCTCCTAATATTGGCATAAAAATTGACACGTTGGGCAATGGAATTGTATTGAAGGGTTAAAAATCACACACCTATGGACACTTGATTTTTTATAAAAAAAAAGCTAGAAATAAACTGAAAAATGACAGTATCTTCAACAAATGCTGCTAGCCAAACTGAATGTCTGTATTACAAGAATGAAAAAGAATCGTTCTTATCACCCTGCACATGGAACCTCATGAAACTGAAATGTTTCTGTTAGACAAAGAATATCATTAAAAGGACAAAGTGAGGACCTAGAGAGTGGAGAAGACTTTTACCAACTCTAAACTGACAGAAGACTAATATCCAAAATATATAAAGAGCACAAGAAACTAGATATAAAAAAGGATAATAATACAATTTTAAAGAGGGGTACAGATCCAAACAGAGAACTCTCAATAGAGCAATCTCAAATGCAAAACACTTAAAGAAATGTTCAACATCCTTAGCAAGCAGAGAAAGGTAAATCCAAACTACTTTAAGATTAAATCTTACACATGTTACAATGACTAAGATCAGTAACATAAGTGACAGCTCATGGTGGCAAAAAAAAAAAAAAAAAAAAAAAAAATGTGGAGAAAGGGGAACACTCCTCTATGGCTAGTTAGAGTGCAAATTTGTACAGCCACTATGGAAATCAATATGATGATTCCTTAGAAAACTGGGAATTGATCTACCTTAAGACTCAGCTATAACACTCTCTTGGGCACATACCCAAAGGACACTTCATCCTACCACAAGACATTTACTCAACCATGTTAATTTCTGCTTTATTCATAATAGACAAAACCTGGAAACAACCTAGATATCCCTCAACCAAAGAATAGATAAATAAGATGTGGTACATTTACACAGTGGAGTATTACTCAGTGTTAAAAAAATAAATAAAATTTGCAGGCAAATAGATAGAACTAGAAAAAAATCATCTTAGGTTGTGCCAGACGTAGAAAGACACATATTATATGTATTTATTTATAACTAAATATTAGCTATCAATTACCCAAGCTACAATCCATAAATGCAATGAAATTAGGTCAACAGGAGTAGGCTGGGGAACACATGTATATCTCTTGGAAGAAGAAATAGAATAGATTTTACAGAGTGAATAGGAAGTATCAAGTCAGGAGAGTTGGGATGAAGGTAGAAAATATGAAGAGAGATAGCTGGAACTGGGGGACATTTAGAGGCTAGTGTGAAAACCTAGTGCAGGGAAACTTCCTAGAATCTATGAAGATTATTTTAATGAGGACTCCTAGTAATAATGCCTACAGAGTCTCAACTAGCCATCTTTTGTAGCCAGAGAAGGCTTCCAGTGCAAGGACTGGAATACATTCAGTTGAGTTGTCGGCCAAGGGTGTCCAGTGGAAAGCCCCCAAAGAACTCAGATGGTGCTAAAACAAAGGATTGCTCTCTCCAAACTGACAAAGGGTTCCCATTGTCGAAGACAATGTTCATACATCTCATTTAACATGGAGAGGTTGAGCTGGTGCCTGCATGGAACCTTCACCCCTACATTTCAAACACTTTGGTGCAGGAAGGTTCTCTTCAGGATACCAAAAGAGAAACATGGACATCATCCTAGTCACAAAACCTTTTGCCTACAATCTGTCCTGCTTGCAAAGTACACTATGGCAATGGGGGTGCAGAACTTGTAGAAGTGGCCAAAAAGTGTCTGATTTAACTTAAGGCCCACTCCACGAGAAGGAACCCATACTCAGCACTGCTTGGGTAACCAAAAATCAGAGACTAGATAGCCCAAAAATATATGGTACAATCAAACACAATTGTCAAAAAATCAATTAAATAATTCCTAATGATAGTCTGCTGTACTCCTAGAACAGTACATTATCCAGCCATCATTAGAGAGGCTTCCTCTGGTGGTATATTGGAACAGATGCAGAGACCCACATCAAGACATTATGCAGAAGGGGGTGAGGGAGGGAGGGAGAGAGAGAGAGAGAGAGAGAGAGAGAGAGAGAGAGAGAGAGAGAGAGAGAGAGAGAGTTGGGAGCCGACTTTTAGCAGAAAGCGGCTATCAGCTTTGCAGCCATCTTGAGCCATATACCCTGACATGAGACATGTATTACAATAGCCTAAAACAGCTGAGCACACTCTGATAACATCTTGCTTTAGATACCCAGGACTTTCCTTGGGTGTGTGAGATTAAAGGTGTGTGACTTAAAGGTGTGACTTAGAGATCAGATTTAGAGACAAGACCTAAGGGCATGACTTAAAGGCGTGACCAAAAGCATGGCTTAGAAGTGAGACATATAAAAGATCGGAGAATCAGACACTTTAGAGAGAACAATTTGGAGTAACAGAGATTCAGACACTAGGAGTAGGAGTAGACATTAGACACTCGGAAGAGAACAACAGGAGTACAACTAGAAGCTGGAGGAGTACAACTAGGAACTAGAAGGAGTACAACTAGGAACTAGGAACTAGGAACTCAAGACTTGGGACTTGGACTAGAAAGAGAGACTGTAGAATAAATGGGATTGAATCACACTCTGTCTGGTCTCCATTCTTCGAGTCCGTCCTCACTCTCACTCTTGCTGAACCCCAACCCGGGGACCGGAGCGGCAGCTTGGGCCAGGATACAGTGGCCTCCAAGCGTGGAGTGGAGAGGGCCACAACATTTTTGGCTGCCCAAAATGGGGCATCTCGGGCCTTAACATTTTTGGCGCCCGAACATGGGCTAGTGCGGTTCGCAACAAGAGAGAGAGAATCAAAATTGGTAGTCTCCATCAAATCCCTTCCCTCAGAGCTCAGAGAATTCTATGAAAGGGGAGGCAGAAAGATTGTAAGAGTCAGAAGGAATGAAAGATAGAGTCTTCTGTATCAGCTAAGCAAAGCTCATATAAGCTCACAAAAAACTCGCAAACACAATGCCTACATGTGTCTGCACCAGGTCTTCTGTATATGTGTTATAGCTACAAGCTTACTATTTTTATGGGAATCATGACTATGAAAACTAATGGGTCTCTTAGACTTTTGTTACTCTTGGGACTCTTTTCCTATTGAGTTGCTGTGTCCAACTTCTTCAATATAAAAGTTTTTGCTTCATCTTATTTAATATTTTTCATGTTTGTTTGTTATCCCTTAAAATTCTATTCTTTTCTGAGAGCCAGAAAGGGAGCGGATCTGAAGGGGAATGGAGGTGAGGAAGAACTGGGTGGAGTAGAGGGAGAGAAAACTATAATCAGGATATATTGTAAGAGAAAATCTATGTTCAAAAAATAAAAAAGAAGTGAGTTCATAGAAAAGAAAAACAGTATGTAAAAATCACAGAAAATGACAGGATTTGAAAGTTGTTTTGTGAATTCTTTGGTACTCCTAAATGTGTCAGTCTTGTGTTTTCCAACCAACCATATTCAAATTTTTACTGTGATGTAAAATGACAATAATCCCATTTTAGAATTAAACTTATGTTGCCTAAGTATGAAGTTGACAATTTATTTGTTGTTGTATTTAACAGAAGGTGACAGCTCATGCTTTTATGTATACATGGACAACTTTCTAAAAAACATTTTGTATAAACACAGTCTGAATATAATTAGATATTGTCATGGTTACTTTTCTACATGCTGTGATAAACTACTCTAACAAAAGCAACTTAAGAGAGGAATGGTTTGTCCTGGTGTAGAATTCAAGGTTACAATCAATCCATCATGTTGGGAAAGTCACACTGGCAGGAGCCTGAGCCAGCTAGTTACATTCCATCTGCAGTCAAGAAGCAGAAAATGATGAATGCTATGCTCAAGTCACTTGGATTGTACCCAAGAGAATGATACTGCCCACAGTGGAGAGATCATCTCAATTAGCCTAAACAAGGTAATTCCCACAGGCATCCCCAAAGACCCATCTCCCACATGAGTCCAGAATGCATCAAGTAAGCAACTGAGTTTAACCATCACCACTCTACCCTTGGTGAACTTAACACCAAAACATATCACTTTAAATCTATCCCTTGTCTTCAAAGACTTGTATTTACCTCATAATGCAATCCAATTTCAAAAGTCCCCATAAGCATTAACAATTTCAGCAGTTTAACAAGCCAAAGTCTCTTCTGAGACTCCAGGCAATTTCTATAAACTGTAAGCTCCTGTAAAATGAAAACAAGTTACATATTCTCAACATTCAATGGCAAAAGTAGACATTCCCATTTCAATATGGAGTAAAAGGCACAGTAAGGAATGATATGGAAAATGCAAAATCCTAACCCAAAGGAATGTGCTGCAGTGGAATATGGCTCTTTTCTTGTAGTCACCTGGGCTGCAACAGGCTTCAGTAGCCCTATTCTTCCAGCTTCACTACCAACAGTTTCTCTCTCTCTCTCTCTCTCCCTCCCTCCCTCTTCCTCCCCTCTTCCCTCTCTCCTCTCCCCCTCTCTAGCTCTTCTCCCTCTCCTCCTCTCTCTCTCCCTCTCTCCCCTCTTTCCTGTCTCTCTCCCTGCTATTATCCCTACCGGTCTCCTCCCTTTCTCCAGCTCATTTTTTGTCCTCAGCTTCCTAGCCTCTCGAACACCCTGAGATTTCCATTGTAACCCAGGTCTCATCTCCCCAGATTGAAATAGTGGCCTCTGGGTGACTTTTTTGGAGATTCTGACACTTTACCTGACACCAACACCTTTCTGAAATAGGACTCTGTGATCCTGTCAATCTTGTTTCTTTCGTGGCTGTAAAGTCAGTACCAAATGATTGACACTGCCAAATTCTACTAGAGTCTAGAGCTGCAGGCTGCCATTCTTGGACATAATCAGCTCTATCTGCTGACTCTGGAGAAACACTTCCCAAGGCAGTTCTATGTGAGGAGCAGAGAACCTCTTCAATTTAGGGTTTGTTCCTTTCAATGAATTTGGATTTTCAGAAAATGAATATTGGAGGTTTCTCTAAATTAACTGCTTTCTCAGCACTAACTTGAATGTGCCCCTCTTGAAATTTCCTTTGCCAAGCAAATTAGTTCATTATCAAGTTCAATCTCAGTCATGTGCTCAGCACACTAACAAAATGAAACCAAATTCTTGTCCAAAATGTCACACAAATGCCTTGTTGTTGTTTCTTATAGAGTTCTTGATATCCTTTGCAATACCATGGGGCAAGCCTTTTCTCCCCACATCTCTCTCAACATTACTACCTTCCAAGTTCCCAAAAGAACAGACCATTAGCTCTTCTTATAGCATTCAGAGAAGTACAAATTCAAATTCTGAAAACCTTGGTGAGCTATGCCTAGGTCTCCTTTGCAATGGTCTGTCAATTGGAGCACAGAATATGAACCTGGAAAAAGAACTCATGGTTAGGGCTTATGAAGATTTACTTTCTTATTTCTATCTCTTACATCTTCACTAGCCAAATAGCTGGTCATCTTCATCTCACGCACAAAATCCTTAAACCTGTTTCAACAGCCTGCCTACCATTCAATCTAGTTTCTTATTTGATTGTAGGTATTTCCTTCACAAACTCTCCTTTGGAGAGAAATCCATTCCACTCTATTTCCTTCACCAAGCTATCTGACAAACCAAATAGCATGACAAACACATAACACAGCAAGCAGGATTGTTGTTGCTGCTGTTGTTGTTGTTTTAAAAACTAGATGGAATGGGTAGATGATATTTTATAACAAACAAAGGAACAAATTTCAAACCATCTTCACTATTAGTTTATGAGAGCACAATAGAAAACAAAATTTTTCTGGTTCACTGCATTTTACTTTGACATCAGGCCACTAGAATATAACAATGGGCGTATGTCAAAGAATCATAGCAGCATGCATTGTAATAATCATATTGAATGTGGGTGTTGAAAAGTATACTTGCAATCCCAGCTCTTGGAAGACTAAGGCAGGAATATTATGAGTTAAAAAAAAACAACCTGGTCTATATAGAAAGTCATAGCTCTCCCTCTTAACACTTCTACTACTTTCTCCATACAATCACACTGAGGTTCTAGACCTTCAGTCATGTATAACAGTGATTAAGACCCAAGCTCTTTCAAAACCAAAGCTTTCTATCTTCAGCCTTGAAGAACTTCATGTCTGTCTCAATTTGCAAGTAGCATTCATTCATTTCCTAAGAGTTATACAGACAACAATTCTAGACATTCAAATTCAGTGTTTCATCTGATTCAAAGAGAATTGCTTTATGTGTGTCTATAAAAAATTAATTTTCAAATAGCAATGTATACCTTTCTAAAACACATTTGAAAAGTACACAATAAATATTTTTATTTGAGGAAAAAAATGAATGGAGAAATAGAAAGGAATAATTGGACCATCAGAGTAAGACCTAAAGGTCTAAATCCAGCATCCCAGGTCTGCCCTGGTGGGATTAGGATCATTACATCTCCTCTCCAAGGTAGAACATGGTGGCAGAAGCTTTTTGCAGCTTTCTGCAGCTGAGTGGCACACTCCTCGTTGCTCTACACGTCTGGGTTCTCCTGTGTACTTCTGTCTATGGTGTACTAGATCTGCCATGACACTGCACAGTGGCTCCAAAGCTGCGACATGCTTTTTATGACCTTTCTGAACTACGTTCTAGATTTCAGTGGAAGCAACATTATGCCACAGGTCTGCCTTCTCCACAGTTGTAAAAACAGCATCATGTAGACAACTGTCAAGTCTACTATTAGCACAGCTGTATCTTAACCCAGTTCGCGTGTAGTTTGGGAAAATGTGAAATATTTTACCAGCAAGCAAATACTACGTCCTCCCTTTTAGCCACACTCATCTCTCTAGCGAGTAGCAGCTCATCCACACCCACCTTTTTCCGTACTTTCCCATCTCTGCCCACCCCACCCCACCCCCCCGCACCTTCCCTGGCTAGGCTGTGAATTAGTCAAACTTTTCTGTTTATTTTTACTCTTGATTCTCATGGTAAAACCAAGCAAAAGCAACCAGTAACAGTCATGCCATGTCATGAAATATCTGCTGTTTCAAAATATCTTCCTACACATAAATTAGTATGTCACTCTTAAATTCAGCTTTCAACAGTCTTAGGCTATAGGCACAATGAATCCAGATTCTATGTTTTGCTGGAATAATGGTAGTTGTTAATCCAGTTTCCCACAGATTGCTAACTTCTGGATATAACTCATTTTTCAAAGAAATGAAGCTGTAATAAATTCATAGTGAAGAAATGAAGTTGTAAAAAAGGTCATATTGAATAAATGAAATTGTAACAAATTTATAGTGAAGAAATGAAGTTGTAATAAACTCATAGTAACAAGGAAAAAAAGAATTTTAACCTTTATCACATATTTAAAAAATGATCTGGAATGATTCGTAGAACATAACAAAAACTTAATGAGTAAGACTAGAGTTTACTTTACTTTAGTAAAGGAAGAAGTTCTGTTACCTTCAGTTGTGTCTAGATGAGTCACAGCTAGCACGAGTTACTAAATAAAATGCTGATAAACTATACTTACTATAATTTAAAACCTTTACACTTAAGTGTTCTTTAGGTAAAGAACTTAGAACAAATATATATAAATACATTTATATGTGTATGTGTGAATATATATATATATAATACTGACACTCCTATCACGCAGAAACAGGCAGGAGCGTAAACCAATAAAAATGTGCTAAATATTTTTCAAGCCTCTTAAAAAGTCATTTGTATTTCTAATAGACATATAAAATATATTTCAGACCGTTAATCTGTAAAAAGTTAAGCCACTGTGACATCCCGTGTCATGTAAATTTATTATCCTTCTTATCTCTTCCTCACAACCATTCACTAATTGCATATGAAATAAGATATAACACTCTGGTCTACCTGTATAAAATCTTCCTGCATGTCTCCTATTTCATGTCTTCCTAATAAATTTTACTAATCACAGCTCTCAATGTATATTGAAAAGCTGTACTTTTCAAATGGAAATACCTTGGAGCTGGAGAGATACCTCAGTGATTAAGAATGCATACTGCTCTCGCAGAGGACCCCAGTTTGGTTTCCAGCATCTGTGTCAGATAATTCACAACCACCTATGACGCAAGCTCTAGCAGAGCTACTGACATGCATGTATATATCTGCACACAGATACAGAGAGAGACAAAGAGAGAGGAGGGTGGGGGAGGGAAAGTGAACACACCAAAGGACCTACCTGGGTAGGGGTGGGGAACAAGTATCAGCATGAACATAAATAAATACTTTAGTATTTAAATAAACCTTTAGGTTTGTGATACTGGAGAAAAACTTAAACACTGAGCAAATTCTGCATGGCTGCAATGAAAGTAAAAGGAAAGCTGGTTCAGGGAACAGGAGAGAAACAGTTTCCAATATGGTAGATTGTTAGAATTGAAAGCTGGAGAGGAGATTCTCAATAAATGAACTCCAGCTATTGACTAGACAAGAGCCAGGTAACCATCTACTCCAAATGTTGTCCTGTGAGATCATAATTAGGTCTTATTCCTTGTTTTCATGAGACTGTATAAAGAAACTCTAATTTTATTCATTTTAAAGTTATTCAAGTATCTTCTTCATCATTAGAAGAGTTTTCTGGCTAGTTTTAGGCTACATTTCTGTTCCTGAGATCCAATGTAATGTTTCATTTCATATTTAAATCTTCAACATGCTATTTAGGAATAATAAGGAGATAGATAGATAGATAGATAGATAGATAGATGATAGATAGATTTAGATAGATAGATATATCTCAATTTACTGAACAATATTTTTCCATCTGCAGGCCTGGAATGATGCTTCTGGTGTATTATTAACATATCACTAAATAAGTGAAGCCATTTGTAAATGAGAATACATGATTTCCTTTTGTCATATCCATAAATTATTTATTGGGGTCTCCTAGTACAGTGGATCTAGACTGGTCAGAGCAGCAGGAGGTAACAGCTTTAGAATATTTTTAAAATAATAATTAATTTTCAGAACACCAGGACGAACTGGTAGTCGTTGACATTACTTCCCTCCCCTGGAGCATAATCATGGCTGAGAGGCCACGAAGACAAGTTGCCTTGTGTTGCCTATAAATGGGTTCTCCAAAAACCTAATTTGAAATTACTGTCTTTAATTATACTGCTGATATAAATAACCTTGATAAAATTAATGCAGCTGGCCTCCTGTTTGTTTTTCCTGTTTCAATGCACTGTCTAGTGTAATCTTCTGAAGTAAACATCCATTATAAAGAATGCCTCATTTCAAAGAATATATTATTCTGCTCATCCAGCCAATTGTTGTTTTTCCCTTCCTATCCCCATTTCAATCTTGCACCTATTAAAGGGATGGACAAATTAACCAAGCTGTTGAAATATACCAACTAGCAAATTAAAACAATACGTTGCTGTTGAATAAAACCATGCATTTAAAATATTTAATTCATTTTTATACTCAATTACTGCATTTTCCTTTTAAACAGACCCTGCCTGTTTCAAAATCATTAAAACACATGCTCTTCTCTATATGCTATAATTATGTCATTTTCTAAATAAGAGTGTATATGCATGACAAAGGAAACAGATGATGGCCATTTATTTCATATACTTCCTGATTCCAGTTTCCAGGGAGAGGGCCTCAAGATCTAAGTAAAAATTTCACCGCAGTTTATTTACTCTGCTAAGAGATGGAATTGCCTTCTTTACAATGCTGGGCTAAATATCTTCATTGTTCATTGTGAATCAGTGGTCATTTCTATCTCTTCTGCAATCAGGATAGGATTTACTAAGAATAATTCAACTCAATTCAACTATCACCAAGCTCAGTTCAACAGAATTCAACAATTACCAGGATCAATTCTACTCCAGGACTTTCCATTGGCTGCCTCTTCTGTACAGGACACCATGAGGATTTCCCAACGAGTAGGGCATGGCCTCTTCACATTAGCTTATAGTGAA
This sequence comes from Arvicanthis niloticus, assembly GCF_011762505.2. Classification (NCBI taxonomy): domain Eukaryota; kingdom Metazoa; phylum Chordata; class Mammalia; order Rodentia; family Muridae; genus Arvicanthis; species Arvicanthis niloticus. The sequence goes on from NC_047673.1 coordinate 55,568,794, forward strand.
TGGGGAGAGGATGGGGGGATAGATTCACTGTAGAAGCCCGTGGTGACTTTGCAATGGCTAGACAATGATATGGCTGATAAAAATAAATGATGGGAAGAAGCAAGACGAATATTGCATGAGAAGTTAAAGCAGGTTCCTAGAGGTCAGAGAAAATGGATGTATACAAAGTTTGAAAAATTGCCTAGTTTTGAGAGATGATCTAAGCCGATGCTCTGATGGCTTTCTCTCTATAAGGGCATGCAAACAAAAATAATCATGCTTAGAGATTGCAAGTGTGATAGCTTTTGCTGGAACCCAGGAACTAAGAGACATAGATGAGGCAATACCAGAAAATTAGATTAGATCCAGAACATAAAGGCCCCAAATACCAAACTGGTCCTTGTCCTTAGTTTGCTGGGTAATGAGAAGCCTCTGAGACCATTCTGGGAAGCAAAGGTATATGATTATAATAAATGGTTTAGGAATAAAAATCTCAGAACTCCTTAGAATGCAGACTACAAAAAAGGAACATAGTAAAAACTGATTATTTTTATTTTTTTAATTATTAACTGTAGTAAGCTGAAGGAGGGTCAGGATACAGGACTTGATATCTGGATAGTGGGGCAGAGAGTGAACATCAGCCCTACAAACTGGGCATTTGGATGATGGGAATTGTACATAAATAGGGATATGAAAACCATGCAAGTGCTGACAGGAGCCTGATATAGCTGTCTCCTTAGAGGTCTGTCAGAGTCTGACATACCCAGAGGCAGATGCCCACAGCTAACCATTGATCTGATCAACGGTTCCCAATGGAGAGTTAGAGAGGAGACTGAAAGAGCTGAAAGGGTTGGTGGCCCCATGAGGAGAGCAACAATACCAACCAACCAGAGCTCCCCAGGGTCTAAACCACCAGCCTAGGAGCACATAGGGAGGGACCCATGGCTCCAACTGTATGTGTAGGGGAAGATGGCCTTGTCAGGCATAGGTGGGAGAGGAGATCTTTGGTCCCATGAAAGCTGAACACTGAGTGGGGGGGAATTCGAGGGTGGGGAGGTGCAAGTGGGGGTTAGGTGGGGGCACACCCTCATAGAAGCAGGAGGAGGGGGGGATGGGATAAGGGGTTCCTGGGTGGTGGGGGAAATGTGGTAAGGGGATAAAATTTGAAATGTAAATATAATATCCAATAAAAAGGAAAATAAATAAATAATATAAATAAAATAAAAATTTTTAAAAAATAAAAAAGAAAGAAAAGAAAACCATGCAAGGCGACAGGCGCAGTGTTAGCAATTCTCCAAATGGGCAAGTCATGCACTGTCCTGGGGATCCATCCACCCACTGCCTGCCAACCCAACTGCCCTAATCCACTGACATCAAGGTTTATGTTTTCACAAAAGCGGAATCTAAGACAAATGCCCTTGTAAGTAATGTGTGTGGAGAATGATCATAAACAACGGGAGTGAAGCAGAAGGAAAAGTGAGATACACAGAAACAGACCATAAGCCAGCAGGCAATGAGACTCAGTTGCTAGAAATCTTGCCTGGCGTTCATGAAGCCCTGAATTGAGACTCCAGCATTGCATAAAACCAGGTACACAATTGCAATCCCAGCTCTCCATAGATAGAGGCAGGAGGGTCAGAAATTGAAGGTCAGAAATTGATTACCTAGTAAACTGAAGGAGAGCCTCAGCTGTGAGAAGCTCTAAGAGAAGTAACAACAACCAAAATGAAGAGGATGCCTCACATAAAAGACACAGGTGTGGCACCAGTCCTTGATTCAGGGGAACCACCTAAGGATGGCTTCAAGAACTGAAGGACTGGAGTTGATGTATTCATCCTCCATCTTAGCAGCCATCTGATGAGGGTCACCTAGCAACTGCATATCGACCCTTGGAGGTATGATGGTATTCTATCTGGGCTTTGGCGACTTGATAGCTAGCTTAGCTAAGTGTACCCTTCTCTTTAAGGAAAATTTTCAAGGCCATTAACAAAGCCTGAGAACAGCCAACCATTGGCATATCTGTGTAATTCTCATCAGCCTTTCCTAGGCAAACAATAGGACTACTCCATACTTTCCTTACCACCTAAATTGCCCTCATCCAGAGATCTCTTGAATGACAATTCATTAAGGGTCATTAGCACTCAACAAAAAAATCTCATGGGGTACAGGGCAAGCTTGTTGTCTGCCTATGGGTCATATTCCCCTAACTAGGCTGCCTTGTCTGGCCTCAGTGAGAGAAGATGAGCCCAGACTTGCAGTGACTGATGTGCCCAGGAGAAGGAGTGAAAAGTGGGGAGGGGGCGTGGTACCCGAAGGGAGAAGCTGCAAGAAAGGGGGAGTGGGAAGAGAATGGGGGATGATATTGAGATGTAAGATAGGTAGATAGATAGATAGATAGATAGATAGATAGATAGATAGATAGTTTAAAAAGCTTATTAGACAGACATAAAATGTGAATCCCTCAAAGTTAATAAGGTAAATGAATAAAAACTCAAAGCCTGAAGAATCTTATAGAATTGTCGAGCATATATTTCACGAGAATATAGTAAATAGGCATCATTATGAGTGTGCATTTTCTGGAATAAATTATTTCTTATGTTTAGAAAAATATGTTCCTTGTTAGTCTGACTGTGAGGGATTTAACAGCATTTTATCATTTACAACTTCTCTTCAATTGTCTCTCACCTTGACCTTTGCTTACAGCAATATACTTGACAAGAATCTGGGTGCAGGTACAACATTTGAGAAATGTCTCAGGAACTTTGAGGAAATACATGGATTATGAAACAGTGACACAGTACTTAACTTAAAGGGTCATTTTGAGTTAACTGAGGTCTGATTCTGACTATTTCAATGACTCGCCTGAGAAATAGCGATTGAATATTGATGGATTGTTCCACTGGAGTAAGCTAATTCACATATATACAGTCTCCCACTCTTCATTTTTATTAAGCATTGTCCCTCCTTGGGTTAACTCCCTTCTGTTCAGTCTTAAGAAAGAACAGGTGGATTCATGGGCAATCAGAATGATAGAAATAGGTAGTCACTTGAGGTGGGACAGTGACATCCCCAGGTTGGCTGACACAGGTAAGAAACAGTTCACCACAGCTGTAGCAGAAATGAGTGGAGGGCATGCAACCTGGGCTTCCAAAGAGACATTCTTCGAACTCAACTACAGTCTCACACTCAGGAAACCTGCATCTAACTAGGTACCATGGAGATCACAGACCAGAACACATCTTCACAAAGTGGTACCCAGGCACTCCTCAGGGCTTCCTTCCCACTGTCACAGCTAGGCTTCTCTCCTGGTCTCCTCAGTCCAATCTTAACTATCAGCGAAGCTTATCTTGCATCTGACCCTCTCAGTAGGAGACAATAGCCATTGCTGTTTAAACTGGAAAGTGACAAGGTAGGGACTTTCTAAATTTCCAGGCCTACACTACTTGTTGACAATTATACAAACTCTGTTTTTATGTCATTTTTATAGAAGTAAGGAATATTTATTAATTATTGAAAACATTGTTATTTAATTGTTTAGGCATTCATACATGTATATGATGAAGTGTGATCATATCTATTCTGTTTTCCCTCTGTCCAACTGCTGCCATGTCTCCCACAACATCTATGTTTCATGTTTCCTTTTAGGATAACCCACTAAGCTGAGTTCATGGTGCCCATATATGCATGGATGTGGACCATCCACTGAGTTCAGGAAACCTAACAGAAGCCATTTTTTGATTCCACCATTTAAGAGGCAGAAACAGGAAGAGCTCAGTGAGTTCAAGACCAGCCTTGTCTACATAGTGAGTTACAGGTCAGTCAGGGCTATAAAGGAAGGTCCTACCTTGAAGAGATGGGTATGAGATGACTCAGAAGGTAAAGGCACTTTCAGACAAGCCTGATAACCTGAATCTGATCCCAAGACCCACGTAAAGCAAAACAAAACTGATTCCCTCATGTTGTCCCCATCCTCAGACCTTGAGACATACTGCCTCCCGCTGCTAAATTAATGAGCAAATATAATTCTGTTAAAAAGCAACTTCAAAACATTTCACTTTAAGAACATTTTAGATTATGTAGGCAGACCATTATACTAATGACAGCTATGCAAAGGTTCTTAGGAATGCCACAAAACTTTCTGGATGTCACAGGGAATTCTGTAATATGGGTGGGGAAATGAGAACTTCTAAACATAATCTCAGTCTTTGTTTTTAACTCTGAGATCCCATTGATGCTGATGTGAGAAATGTTTGATTTTTTTTTAAGTAAGTAAGTAAGTAAGTAAGTAACAAGCTTCAGTCACTACCAGCTCATAACTTAATCAAGATCAGTCCCTCAAGACTTCTATACCCCTTGAATTTTCTGAATATTTTGTAACAGCCTCTGGATAGAGTTTTGGCTTCCAGAATTTTTTGACAGACTAGATGCTTATGTGTTTCCTGGCTAGGGGAACTGGTGGCCTCCTTTCCAGTTACAATTGAGCCAGGTTCAGCTTCCAAATGATTTTAAGTTTTACCTTCCACGAGTGATTCCGGGCCTCTTGGCTCAGTAACCTTTCCTCTAGTCCTATAATAAAATCATATTACTTTAGCTATGGAGAACCCTGGTTATTTACATAAGTGAGATCTCTAAGATAACCATAGGATTAGTGGATTTCCTTGTTCTTGGCCTTGGCTGGATCCATGTGTTCTCATGGCTTGTCCCTCCCACTGCCCATGGTGTCTGAAATGTTGAGCTGACAAGAGCAGGGAGAGGAGGATTAGGCTTCAGGATCAGGTCATAGTTTCCTCTGAATTCGCCCTGGTGAGTCTTCCATATGCACTGTCCCCGTCTTACATCTGCTGCACAGTGTCCAGTGTGACCTACATAAATGGAAGGTAAGGGTAACAGGCCGGCTTCCATTGTTCTTTCATGCTCTGCAGCCACAGCAGTCAAACTTGAAACCTTTACATTAAAATGTCCCCAAGTCACACCTTCCTTTGCCTCCACTAGAGATGCAATAAAATCAGGTTGAGTTTCAGGATCTTTTCTAGATAAATGAAAGTAAAGTTTAAGACTCTCTCTCTCTCTCTCTCTCTCTCTCTCTCTCTCTCTCTCTCTTTCTCTCTCTCTTTCTCTCAAGCTTTCAATAATATCTCACTAGAGTATTAGAAAAAAATAAAAACATATCTGATAGAAAATTAAGAGTAAGATAGTGTCTCTCCAGCCAAAGTCAGTGTCTGTGCCTTATACTCACTGAGAAAATCCTTTATTAATACTTACCTCTGTGCCTGGGCAGAGATCTTATTGCTAGGAGATTCCGGATTATATGCAGACATATTGCTAAAAATTTGCCCAGAAATTTCAATTTCTAGCCAGGAGTGAAACTCATGGTCCTGTGGCTCCTATACATCTTCTTCAAGAGAAGAAGTCCATTAATCAGGGCAAACATGGCTTCCTAGGAATAAAGAATTCTGACATCTTGAGATCAATGTCTCATTACAACACTGGAATCTCTACAAAATAGCTATGAGATCAATGAATTCATGTCATCATCTTAACTCTATGTTTATTTAGTGTAATGACTCAATTTAAATGAAGGGGGACATGGTTGACCAAAGTGTTGAATAAGCAATGATAATCACTTTTAATATTAAAGAAAAAATTGACAAAACATTACAATATGATGAAAAGCTATCTTTGTTATTAAAATTACCAATTTTAAGTTATAGAAACATAATACACATATAAAATATATATAGTATAATATAATGTATATGATATATATGACACAATATATATTTATGTATATATATATGTATATATACATATATATTATTTCCAGAAATGATCACTACCAAAGGCAACGCTCTACCTCCAGAATTTTCATGAGACTTTGTAAATACACACCAATGAAATACAATTTACTCAAGCAAGATTACAGTATATACAATTTGAAAGGTCATTTTTCTCTTAAAATTTTTATTCAAAAGTAGTATGTGTGTGATAGAATGATATGGGATAGAGTATGCCCGGTGTACATTGTATAAATTGTAGGATTACTTAAAAACTGCATGCCAATGTTTGACTTTCATTCCTTATCTCCACTGAGTAGAGATGATCAGTCTTTATGAATATGCATGAGTACATACCATGTTTGTCTTTCTGGGTCTGGAATACCTCACTCAGAATCAAGTTTATTAAATTTTCTAGTTTATGAAACTTGCAGGCAAATGGGTGGAAGTAATCTGTGTTTCTAACACAATTGCTTACTAACTTACTATTTCCCATTTACATGAAATACCACTATATACACACCAAGAGTTGTATACCTTGATACTAAACACATCAAATGGATATATAAAAAGATACTAAATAATTAGTCGATGATAGATAAATAGATAAAAGATGACAAATAGATGATAGATAGATAGATAGATAGATAGATAGATAGATAGATAGATAGATAGATACTTGGTTCTAATCTAATAATACATGTCTTCCTGCACCATCTGTATATTCTGTTAATTTCTGAGCAGCTGTACCCCTGATTTTTACACACTGGCACACTATTGTCTCTCTCTAAACAACTCCTCTAACTCTTCTCATTGCTCCTTTCTAGATTAAGTGTTAGCTCCTCTAAGAACTTTAAATGCCTGTTCTACTCTATGGTAGGCACTCTTCCTTCATCAGCAGGCTCTATAATCATATTTTATATACATTTCCCTGAAACCACAAATTCTTTATATGCTATTTCTTTTGTTTGGTTGGATGGGTTTTTTTGGGTTTTTTTAAAGATTTATTTATTTTATGTATATGGGTACAATATAGCTATCTTCAGATACATCAGAAGAAGGCATCAGATCCCATTATAGACAGTTGTGAGCCACTATTGGTTGCTGGGAATTGAACTCAGGACCGCTGGAAGAGAAATCAGTATTCTTAACCGGATTCATCTCTCCAGCCACTATATTCTGTTTCTTTATTCTTAGTGCCTGTTGTGTTATATGGGCCATTCATGTGTGTTTCTTGAATGAATAAATCAAAAATGAAGTAAGCTAGAGGTCATTTTGTCTTCATTTAATATTTAATTAATTATTTTATTTATTTAAATCAGAAATGTTGCCTATCTTCTTAGAACCCCCACCCAGAGTCCTTCATCCCAGCCCCTCACATCTTTGCCTCTGAGAGAGTATTCCCTTCTCCCCCTTCCCTGGAACAACTAATCTCTACAGGGTTAGGTGCATCCTCTCCCACTGAGACCAGACAAGGCAGTCCTCTACTACATATGTGCCAGGGACCTCAGACAAGCCCGTATATGCTCTTTTCTTGGTGGCTTAATCTCTGGGAGCTCTGAGGGGTCTGGGTTAGTTAACATTGTTGTTCTTCCTAGGAGGTTGCAATCCCCCTCAGCTCCTAGTCCTTTCCCTAGCTCTTCCAAAGGGGTCCCCGACCTCAATCCAGTGGTTTGCTGCATCTATCTCAGTCACCTGCTGGTAGAGCCACTAAACAGACAGCCGCGCTAGGCTCCTCTCTGCAAGCACAACATAGCATCAGTAATAATGTCAGGGTTTGTGCCCGTCCATAGATGAATCCCAACTTGGGCTGCTCACAAGATGGTTTTTCCTTAAGGCTCTGCTCCACTTTTGTTCCTGTATTTCTTTTAGACAGGAACAATTCTGGGTAAACATTTTGAAGGTGGGTTCCTTCTCTCTACTGGAGACCCTGTCTATCTACTGGAGATGGTCTCTTCAGGTTCCATCTCCCCACTGTTGAGCATTTTAGCTAAGGTGATCCCTATTGAGTCCTGGGAGCCTCTCACATTCTAGGTCTCCAGGGTTTTTTAGAGGTGCCCCTATCCTCAGAGGCCTTCTGGGCCTGTCTCCTTTCTCCCCCATACTTGATCCCGCCCCCATTTTCTCCCTGCCCAGGTCTCTCCCTCCCTCTGCTTCTCATGATTATTTTGTTCTCCCTTCTTAGTGGGACTGAAGCATCCTCAATTGGGCCTTCCTTCTTGTTAAAATTATGGTCTGTGGGATGTATCATGGGTATTCTGTAATTTTTGACTAATATCCACTTATCAGGGAATACATACCATGAATATACTTTTGGATCTGGGTTACTTCACTCAGAACATTTTCTAGTTCCATCCATTTGCCTACAAAATTCATTATGTCCTCATTTTTAATAGCTGAATAGTACAACATTATACAAATGAACCACATTTTCTGTATCCTTTCATCAGCTGAGGAACATCTTGATTGTTTTCAACTTCTGGCTATTACAAATAAAGCTGCTATAAACACAGTGGAGCACAAGTTTTTGGAGTATGGTGGGGCAAATTCTTGATATATACCCAGGAGCAGCATAGTTGAGTCTACAGATAAAACTATTTCCAATTATTTGAAGAGCTCAAATTGATTTCCAGACTGGTTGTACCAGTTTGCAATCCCACCAGCAGTGATGGAGTATCCCTCTTTCTCCACATCTTCACCAGGATCTGCTGTCCCCTGAGTTTTTTATCTTAGCCATTCTGACTGGTGTAAGGTGGAATCTCAGAGTCATTTTGATTTTCATTTAACTGATGACAAAGGATGTTGAACATTTCTTTAGGTGCTTTTCAGCCACTTGAGATTCCTCAAATGCGAATTTTGTTTAGCTCTGTTCCACATTTTTGTATGGTTATTTGGTTTTTTGGAGTCTGACTTCTTGAGTGCTTTATATATTTTGAATATTAACTCTCTCTCTATCAGATGTAGGGTTAGTGATAATCTTTTCCCAATCTGTAGTTTGCAGATTTGTCCTATTGACATTGTCCTTTGCCTTACAGAAGCTTTTCAGTTTCATGAGGTCTCATTTGTCAATTAATGATCTTAGAGCCTGAGCCATTGGTGTTTTATTCATGAAATTTCCCCCCTGTACCTATTAGTTAAAAACTCTTTCCCACTTTTTCTTCTATTAAGTTCAGTGTATCTGGTTTTATGTTAAGGTCCTTGATCCATTTGGACTTGAGCTTTGAACAAGGAGATAAGAATGGATCGATCTGCATTTTTCTACATGCAGATTGCCAGTTAGACCAGCGTCATTTGTTGAAGATGCTTTCTTTTTTACTACTGTATGTTTTTTGATTCTTTCTTAAAGAAGAAGTGTCCATAAGTGTGTGTGTTTATGTCTGAGTTTTTTGATTCTCTTCCATTTATTTACCTGTCTGTGTACCAGTACAATGTGGATTTTTATCACTATTGCTCTGTGGTAGAGCTTGAGAACAGAGATAGTGATTCCTCCAGAAGTTCTTTTATTATTATTGAAAATTACTTTTGTTATCATGGATTTTTTGTTTTCCATATAAAGATGAAAATTACTCTTCCCATGTCTGTGAAGACTTGTGTTGGAGTTTTGATGAAGATTGCAATGGACCTATAGACTGCAATTGGTAAAAATATCTATTTTTATTATGTTAATCCTACCAATCTATGGACTATGGGAGATCTTCTGAGGTCTTCTTGAAATTCTTTCTTCAGGGACTTGAAGTTCTTGGCATACAAATCTTTAACTTGCTTGGTTGGAGGGACATAAAGATATTTTATATTATTTGTGGCTATTGTAAAGGGTATTGTTTTCCTAAGTTCTTTCTCAGCCTGTTTATCATTTGTATTTAGAAAGAATACTGACTTGTTTGAGTTAATTTTATATTCAGCCACTTTTCTGAGGTTGTTCAGCTGTAGGAGTTCTCTGGTAGAATTTTGGGGGTTGCTTATGTAAACTATGATACCATTATTGACTTTTTCCTTTCCAATTCGTAACCCCTTGCTCTCCTTTTGTTGTCTAATTGCTTTAGCTAGAACTTCAAGTACTATATTGAATAGATAGACAGTGGGCAATCACGTCTTACATCTGGTTTTAGTGGAGTTGCTTCAAGTTTCTCTCCATTTAATTTTATTTTGGTTATTGGTTTGCTGTATATTGCTTTTATTATGTTTTACTATGTGTCATGAATTCCTGATCTCTCTAACATGAAGGGGTGCTATATTTTGTCAAAGACTTTTTTAGTATCTAATCAGATGATCATGAGATTTTTTTCTTTGAATTTGTTTATACAGTTGATTAAGTTGAGATATTTTTATATATTGAATTCATCCCTGCATCCCTGAATAAAGCCTACTTGATCATGATGAATAATATTTTTGATGTGTTTTTTTGATTTGGTTTGCAAGAATTTTGTTGAGTTTTTTTTACATTGCTATTCATAAGCAAAATTGGTCAGAAGCCCTCATTCTTTGTAGGGTCTTTGTGTAATTTAGGTATCAGAGTAACTGTAAACGCATAAAATGAATTAAGTAGTGTTCCTTCTGTTTCTATTTTATGGAATAGTTTGAGGAGTATTGGCATTAGCTTTTCTTTGAAGGTCTGGTAGAATTCTGTATTGAAACCATCTGGCCCAGGTTTTGATTTGTTTGTTTGTTTGTTTGTTTGTTTTTTGTTGTTTTTGATGATGGTTTTGTATATTTGGTTTTTGAGGGTTTTTTTTTTTTTTTTTTTGCGGGGGAAGAAGTTGGTAGGTTTTCATCAAATATTTCCTTGGGTGTTATGGTACTGTTTAGATAGTTTACATGATCATGATTTAATGTTGGACTGTGATATCTGTCTAGGAAAATTATTCATTTTATTTATATATTCCAGTTTTGTCAAGTATAGGCTTTTGTAGTAAGATCTGATGATTTTTTGAATCACCTCAGTTTCTGTTGTTATCTCTCTCTTTTTGTGTCCGATTTTCTTAATCTCAATACTGTCTCTGTGCCCTTTAGTTAAATTTGCTAATGATTTAAATTTGCTGTTTCCTGTTGTTTGTCTACTCTTCTTTGGTTTGTTTGTGTCTCTTAGTTGTAGAGCTTTTGGGCATGTTGTTAGGTTGCTAGTATAGGATCTCTCCAATTTCTTTATGAAGGTACTTAGTATTATGAATTTTCCTCTTAACACACCTTTCATTGTGTCCCATAAGTTTGGGTAAGCTGTCTCATTATTTTTCTTGAATTCTAGAAAGTCTTTAATTTCTTTATTATTTCTTCCCTACCAAGTTATCACTGAATAGAGAATTGTTCAGTTTCTATAAGTATGTCCATTTTCTGTTGTTTTTGTTGTTATTGAAGTTCAGCTTCAGACTATGGTGATCTGATAGAATGCATGGGATTATTTCTAGCTTCTTGTATCTGCTGAAAATTGTTTTGTGTTCGATTATATGGTCAATTTTAAAGAAGGTTTCATGAGGTGCTGAGAAGAAGCTCTATTTTCTTGTTTGGGTGTGAAATAGTCTATAGATATCTGTTAAATCCATTTGGTTCAAAACTTTTGTTAGTTTCACTGTGACTCCGTTTGGTTTCTGGTTCAATGACCTGTTCATTGGTGAGAGTGGGTTATTAAAAGTATCCAACTATCATCATGTGAGGTTCAATTTGTGTTTTGAGCATTAGTAACATTTATTTTAGTAATGAGGGTGTCTTTGTACTTGGAACGTAGATATTCAAAATTGTGACTTCATCCTGTTGGAGTTTTTTCCTTTGATGAGTATGAAGTGTCCTTCCTCATCACTTTTGATTAGTTTTGGTTGAAAGTTTATTTTATTGAATATTAGAGTGGGCATTCCAGCTTATTTCTTTGGACCATTTGCTTGGAAAACTGTTTTCCAGCCATTTACTCTGAGGTGGTGTTTATCTTTCTTGCTGATGTGTGTTTCTTATTTGCAGCAAAATGATGGATTCTGTTTATATAGTCAGTCTGGTTGCCTGTTTTGTTTTATTGGGGAATTGAGTTCATTGATGTTGAGCAATATTAAAAAACAATCATTGTTGTTTTTCTTGTTTCAGGTGGGATTGTGTGTATGAGAGAGAGAGAGAGGGAGAGAGAGAGAGAGAGAGAG